>NC_083699.1:39680000-40305000 GCF_033118175.1 Dama dama
TCAGCTGTCAGGACCCCCACCACCAAGACAAACATTTCGAGAAAGGGCACAACATAAACAGGATCTTTTTCAAGCTTTTTTTTTTTTTTTTTTCCTCTCTTTTTTTAATTTGTAGGATTGTGTACTTCTTTTCCATGGGATAGCTTTTAAAACTCAATTATTGCAACACGAGTTCCATTTTTGGCCAGAGTTCCAATAACACGGCATCATAACGGCAACGCAATCTACAGTTCTCAAGACATTTACCACGGTCACTACATCCGGCAGCGGAGTGGCCCCCTCGCTCCCGCGGCTCCCCAGCGCAGCCGATTTCCGAGGCTCCGACTCCCTACCGGCTCCCGCCCCCGGTCGCCGCCGCCGCCGCCTTCCCCCATTCCTACTCCCTCGAGGAGAGCTACAGGTTGCAAATCCAACCAACCTCGCAATCCATTTCTGCAAAATCACTCACAAAGATCTCCCCTTCGCGCCCGCGCTCCCTCCTCCCGCGCCAGGTCCCCCAGCCAGGGCCACAAAGTGCCCTTCTCTCCTCCCGGGTCTTGCACGTAGGAACGCGGGCTGGGGCTGTTTGCTTTTTCCCTCGCCCTGTGCAAGGACCTCGGGAATCTGAAGCCTGACGCCGCTACTCTCCGACCTGCAGTTTTGGTTTTGTTTGTTTTCACAAAGCTTGCACCACGGGAAAAATTAAAATTTAGGAAAGCGGGGAAACAGCCATTGGGAGCTAACACCGAGTCACGCAGCGCCCAAAATACAAACACCGCGACCGCCAGAAATCCCGCCACCTTCCCGCTTGGCTGGGCAGTCCTGCGAAGGTTCCCGGAGTCCCCGCACTCTGAACAGCACCGCAGGTGCAAACGCGCACCCCTTTCCCACCCCCACCCCCAAATCCCCATCCCGCCACAAGCCTCTCTCCCCAGGACCGGGAGAGGGAGCGCGCGGGGGTTCCCGACTCCCTAGACTGCAACCAAGAAAGAATAATTTCCAAACTATTCAACATCCCCGCCCCCAGGCAAGCTAAACCTCCCCCAAAACGCAGGGGAAGGGGACACCAAAACGCTCGGATCTCGTTAGGAAGATCGCGGCTCAGAAAGGAAAACAGTAGAACCCATACTTCATCTGGGTTTATGAAGGGAAAAAAATAAATAACCACGAGGAGTTCGCCTGCATTTCTCCTCCAAAATCTCGGCTTGGACATGGGGAATCTAGAGGACCGAGGCCGGTGGAAGGGAGCCAGCGGGGCGAGCGAAAGGGCAACCTCCCTCCTCGCCTCCCGGAGTGACCAAGAAGGACGAGAGAGGGGAAGGAAGGAGAGGCGAGGGAAAGAAGAGGGAGGGAGGGAAGGCGAGGCTGGAGCGAGGGAGCAAGGAAGGCAGTTTGCAAGCGAGAAAAGAGGGAAAAAAACACAGCCGCACGAATCCAGCGAGATCACAAGCCGTACGCAAGCAGCAGCATAAAGAGCGAGAGCGCGAGCGCGCGTCCTCTCCGCCGTCTGGGGCCAGACAGCCCCCAGACTTGCCCGAATCACCCCCCAAGCACTGTCTCGTCCTTTCTGCTCCGGCCGCCCCCTAATTCCCCTCCTTCCTCTCCTCCACCTCCTCTTCAAAAACCAAAACAACACAAGGGAGGGTGGCAAAAGCCTCCCCAAACCGGCCAATTCACTCAAAGACAACAAGAATAAAATAATAAAGATATAAAAATCTACATCCTAGAGTGGGAGAGACGTGGGACTAATCTTCGGCATTTATTTTAACACCTGACAGCTACAATAAATAAATATATACATTTACATCAATAGATACACATAGGAAACTTGGAGCCAAAGCATTTGGCAAGAGCAGAAAAAAAGAATTAAAAGGTAAAATAATGATCATGAGCAGCGGCGGCGGCAGCGGCACCAGCGGCAACAGCGGCGGCGGCAGCAGCAGCGGCGGCAGCAACAGCAATAATCACCTGGTGTCCGGCCTTTCCTAGAAACTTCTTGCATCACCACTTCTAAGAACCCCAGTTCTAAGAATCAACAGAGCTCAATTCTCGGAATTTGAGCTGGGGACTTTACCACTGCTACGTGGCAGGGGAGGACTCGGTGTCAGCTCTCTGCGACTTTTGCCTCCTCCGGGCCATAAAAAGCCCTCCAAGCCAAAATATTTTCTCACCGTCAGGCAGATTTCGGGGTCCTCACAGGCTGGACGTCTCGGGTTTGGAGGTTTCGGCGCGAGGGTCGAGGGGCCGGACGGTGGCCCTCCCTCCCCGGCCCCCGGTCGGTGGTACAGCCTGCTCCGCCACCGTCACGTGGGCGCCCCCTCTGTGACGTCGGCGTCTTCGCTGTAGCAAAGCTCGGCCTCTGGAATTCTGAGAACTAATTTGCTATTCGGTGACATAAGAGGGGGAGTGCGCTTCGCTTTCCCGGGGTCTGGGGCTCATTTCTCCTCTCTTCCCCATAAACTCAGCTCCTCCGAGCTCAAAACACAAAAGGAAGCGAGAGGTTCGAACCTTTGGGAAAAGTCTGTTATATATAGTAGGTTTCGGGGCGAGTAAGAGCAAAAAAACAATAAACACCACAGCTCTTTCCAGCTAGAATATTAGGCACCACGAGAAAAATATTTGCCAAGCAGTTTTCGGTGGGTTCATTTGCTTTATTTTTATTTGGGACAGTTTGGGATTTTTTTTTTTTTCTTTGTTGGTGTGGTGGTTTGGGATTTGGGGTGGTTGTATTATGATGGTTTTCGTATTTTTGCTTCTGATTTTTGCCTTTTGCAACTTTGTGATGTTACGTAAATCGTAGGATCCCGCATCGGTTGGATTTTGTTTTGTTTTACCCCTATGAAATCTCTCAAGCGAATTAAGGAAGACGTGTTATTTTAATACTGATAGTGTTGAAAGAAGCTTGAATTTTTGGTCGTATGTAACAATTCCAACCCCCACTTTTTTCAGGGGGGCGGGGGAGGGTTTTCAATTTTCCTTTTCCCCTTGGACTTTTACTGAGAGAACGCTCTCCTGCACTTGAGAGAAATGTTCAAAGGATTTGTTTGGGTTTGTTTCTTTCCAGGACAGCAAGTGGTGGGTTTACTCTTTCTGTTATTGTTGACTCTTAGGAAAATTCTTGCTGCAAGAAACGTGTGTGTATGTGTACGCGTACGCGTGTGTTCTACAAAATTCTGTGAGCCGAATCATGTTTGTGTTTTGCTTTTTCTTTAGGTCTTGGTTCCCCCCCGCTCCCTCCCAGCTCGTTTCAAGGTCGTTGTTAAAAATCTCTCCTGTCTGTGTTTAAAGAGACCAGCCGGAGGGAATTCTAAAGGCCTGCGATGCCAGTATCACAGATACTGCGTGGATTTAAAACAGACTGTGCTACAACTACAACGCGCTTCACGCAGCACAGTCCTCTTAGCTTTAGAGCTGAGTTAGGAGGAGGAGGAAAAGGGGGGAAATCTTTCTTTCTTTCTTCCTTCCTTTCTTTTTAAAGGCAAATGCAGTGCAGAATCATTTCACTGTGGGCCTTGGTTTGTTTATTCAGAACTGCCAGTTTCCCTATTTAAATGTTGGTTGGGGTTTTTTCCCCTCCTACTCATCCCTGAATGAGGGAGACTCTTGTTTCTTTTATGTCTCTCTCTTAAAAGAAGGGTGTGAGGGGAAAATAATATTTCAGATTCCTCAAGTATTAACCCAAAATGTTTGGACCAGAAGCAGCTTTCAAAGGTCAGGCTGTTCTGAGCCTTGGCTATGAAAGTCCTTCAGGCGGACTCATTAAATTACAGACGAGTTCTTAAAGGTTCCACAAAATTTCTGCACATGTTAATTTTCAATAAAGATATCTCCCCAAATAATCTACCTCTCCAGATTTGGGTTTATAGTGGAGAAGTGAGCAGAGAGATTACTGGCTGTTTCCTGGGATATTTGGGGATCTCTTTCCCAGAAGTCTGTAAGAAGTTTAGATCTGTTGCTGAAAATGTCAGCGCAGCCCCCCTTTTGAAAAGGCCGTGTGGGAGTTTTTAGAACCAGGAGAGATCCAAAGGGGTCTATTATTTTCCACAAGGGCTGGAGCTTAGGAAAAATGCCTAAGTGTGTGTGTCCCTTTGAAATCTGAATATTTTAATACTTATTGACAGATGGATTACTGCAGCTTCTGCAGAAAAGCCTGTCTTGTGAAGGATTTTTGAAAAATATACATAGGCCTAATCCTGTCACCGTTGTCGAAATGAACATTTTACCCCCGAAGACACACGTTATCCTTAAGTGCAGATTCATTTTGCCAGAAGGCAGACTGTTTTTTAAATTGTCCCCTTCCCCCTGATTTCCAAAGAGTTTGAAAGGAATCCCACCGGATTCTAAATGACACCGATTTTGCTGAAGCGATCGTCTTTGTGTATTTCTATGGGTGATAATTTTTGTATTTTTTATGAGTATGTTTCTCAGGTGTATCTGTGTGGTTTGGAATGTGAATTGTGTGGTTCTGCCCTGCTACTGATTCTGCAATGTGATAACTTTTGTGATGTGGAGTCCCTTTTCTTGTCAAAGTTGCCATCCAGCCTCATGGGGTCCTCCCCACCACCACTTGAAACACAGCTTGTCCCTCTCGCGTTCTGTTGCCATTCCAATCTTGGCCCCGTGGGGGCGCTGCAGAGCAGAGGGAGATCTGCTCTCTCTAGCTTAGACCCAACCGGAGTGGGGGCTGGGAATGAATTCACCCTTCTAGTGCCTCAGCCCTCTGATTCTCTGCGAGAAATCCTTGAAGGAAAGGCCCCACCAGGCCTGGTTTATAGATAATTAATCCCACCACCAGGGTCCTCAGACCCTCTCAGGGGCCAAGTGCCAGAGTCCCACATTTCTAATACTTCCCCCCCCCCCCCCCAAATTGAAAGAAATTAACCAGGAAATGTTAAAAGAAAAAAAAAAAATTATTGAAAATATTTTAAAAGTAAGGATTTACATTTTTGTAGGTCCCCTTCTCTTTTCCAAATGAATGGTGAGGAAAACTGTGCACCCACCTCTCAATCTCTTTTCAATGACTAGGAAAGTAACTTTATCAAACTTTTTATACCCATCGAATTTCGTCCATAATGTCCTGCCTTCTCTCATTTCTTGATTTCTCCCCATTAGTAACCAGTTGGCATCACTCTGTGAACCTCCGTCACCCCAGCAGTGATAGGATTAAAGAAAGGATTGGCTTGAATATATTCAAATTCTTTCAAATCATCCATAAGAAGCCCTGAAGAGAGATTTCATGTCTGGGGTCTTTATGTGTGATTCTTGTGAACTTGGAGGGTTATGTATCAAACCAGTCCTATGATTTAATGGCTTCTGGCTATTAATACTCAGAGTAGGGGATCAAGTCAGCCCATTTGCCTGGTGGTTTGGGCATGGTAATAGGTTCTTAATCACAGGTTCTGGATAAATATAAGCTTTGTTGCAAAATAAAATAGCTTGGTCTTAATATTACATCTGTTTAAGGAAAGGAACAGATTTTGCATCCAGTTCCCTTACAAACTTCCCCACAATACAGTCACAGCTGAAAAGAAAACTATCCTTGGAGTAAACACTGTCTTGTCCTCTTTCTAAGGGGACTCCCAAGAGGAAATTGGTTTCACCTGTCAGGAACTTCTGGCACTTTGGTAGGTCTTGAAACTGTCACATAAGAGAATTATAGATTTTAGGACTGGAAGGAACTTTGTGGATCAATCACTCAACTCCTCAAGGCTTCCTTCTTTCAAGAGGACAGGAGGGCCATCACTGGAGGCATGCGGGACCCCAAGACACAACTGAAAACAGGTCTTTGTGGTTCTATGGTCCTGTGTTAGAGAATCAGGGAGATCTGACTACCTGGGCTTTGAGGTGGGTGTCTTGTTTTCTGACAGAATTGAGGAAAGCAAGGCTGCTTTGGGCTTGTGTGAATTGTAAACTGGTTCTCAAAACAAACTCCAAGTCACGATGAATATTGAGTTTTGACGGTCATTTGGACTTGGTGGTGCTTGTCACCTGTACTGTGGTACTCAACAACTACTTTTGATGGGTATGGGAGATTTTATGTACCCATTCATTTTATTTCAAATCCTTCATTTAGAGCTATTGTAAACAAGCACCTTATATTATCCTTGGAGAGAAAAAAGCATTTTCTTGGTATGATTTAGAGAAATTGAGCAGAAAGTTTTGAGACATTTTTTTTTAAAGATGATTTCCAGTCACTACCTTCAGAAAAAGAAGTGTCAACGTTTATTTTGATCCATATGCTGCCTGCTTTCAGCCTGTATTATTCTGAGACTTTTTTTTTCCTTTAGAAACCTTTTCAGCCTAGCTCAGAGTTTACCCCCAAAACACTGATTTTTTCCATACTCTTCTCACTAATTTAAAATGGAAATAAATATCGGGAGCTTAAAATAGAGAAGTGATTGGGGGTGCATAATCATTTGTTTATTGCATTCGATCACTGTTTTGAATAACAGGGTTTTCACTTCCTTTGAAACCTTAGCATGAGGGAAAGCAACAGCTGGACCAGGAGGGGGTTGGAGGGAGGAAGGCACTGCAGTGTTTGTAAACTCAGGGTGGCTGGCCCACCCTGCCACCGGCTGCCGGCTGCAGTACTTAGCTGTCTTTACTACCTAAGGCTAGAAGTGGAGAAACTTGATTTGCGTGTTGTGCCTGCATGTTTTGTTTTTTTTTTTTTCCCCTTCTCCACACCGCCCTCTGCACACCTGACCATGCCAAAGCCTATTTGAAGCCGGCTTGATGGCAGGGAGAGCTGGAGAGCAGAAGAATGTGCGGAGGGGGAGGGAGGGAGTACTCGGTACTTTTCCATTCACATCTCCACAGTGGCTTTTCTTGTTTATTTCAGCCTCCACCCGCAGAACCCTTTGAGCTGCCTGAAATCCGAGTCATTAAACTGTTCCCTGAGGTCAGACCACAGATGCCCCCGTGCATGTTTCGTCCATGTCAACGTCTATGTAACACATGTACATACAGAGACACACGCAGAAAACTGTGTAACTCTGCGGGGGCACAGTGTGAGGTAGGGGAAGAAACAAAACAAAACTGGATTTGTTGCCAGAAGACCTTGGTTTCTAATTACAGTTCTGCCAGGAACTCCTTATCTGATGTGGAACAGAACCACTTGTCAGGACTCAGTTTCCTTAACTGTGTGAAGGTATAACCCAAGTGTTTGCAGGATATCTATCAGTTCTAACTTTGATACCTTTATGTCTAAATATATATATCTGTAACTTTAAGATGGAGAGGGGAATGGAAAGGAGCTGAGTATATATGTGTCCCTGGGGTGGGAGAAAGTTAAAATGTAAACTTCTAAGTAAAGAAGGCAGTCCCAGAATCCTCACCTCTATCAATTTTTAACCAATTGTAGACCAAAGTCTGAGATTATGCTGAATAGGTCCAAAAGCCAATTGAAGATTTCAAATGTTAAGAGCTGGAAGTGCCAGTTCTAAGACCTTGTACCTTTGATCTCCTGCATTCCTAATCAGATGTGACAGTTCCTAAGTGTCTTTTCTGCACCACAGTCTGTCCCGCCCCACCACTACTTCTGTTTGTTTTTGGAATCCATCCTAGTCAATGACAGGAAGGAGTTGACACTTGTAAACCAGGCACACTTTAAGCCACTGGGTCCCATGTGGATGTAAAAAATATATCATAATATTCATACAGGAGGAAGAGAAAAAAAAAAAAAAAACCTAGATAGAAATTCCTGGTAAGAAACTGAGAGGTAACTCAGCTATCACTGCATTAAAAGCAATTATTTGAAGTCAGAGGAAATAACAGATGAGGAGTTTGACTTTACCAAAAAAAAAAAAGTCTTCCTTTAGCATAACAAACTTAAAGGCAATGAAAAAGATACTTTCTACCAATATTTCCTATACTTCTATGATCTCCATTCTTTAAAAAGAAAGGTCTAAAGTTTCTCAGGCCTGATTGTCTTAAGCAAAAGGCCTTTAACGGACCTTGGTATCTTCAGGAAATAATTTTAAAAGTAACTTCCATTTATTAACAGTGACCTCCCCACCACCACCATGCCTCCATTTAAACCTTTTGAAATATTGATGCCTGTTTACAAGGAGAGATGGAGCCAGTTACATTCTCTCAATGGAAAACTATTGAAAGTTCTAATAGGCTAGCACTGGGAAGTGAAAGTGAGTCACACAGTGGTGTCTTGACTCTTTGCGACCCTATGGATTATACATTCCATGGAATTTTCCAGGCCAGAGTACTGGAGTGGGTAGCCTTTCCCTTCTCCAGGGGATCTTCCCGACCCAGGGATTGAACCCAGGTCTCCCGCATTGCAGGTGGATTCTTCACCAGCTGAGCCACCAGGGAAGCCAAAGAATACTGGAATGCATAGCCTATCCCTTCGCCAGCAGATCTTCCCGACCCAGGAATTGAACTGGGATCTCCTGCATTGCAGGTAGCTTCTTTACCAGCTGAGCTACCAGGGAAGCCCTCTGTCCTCAGCAATTGTTGAATCCCACACAACTGATTTTGTGTCATTGGAAACTGAGACCCACACAGAATGTATTTTCCACACACACACTGGATCAGGCTGAGTCAGATCCAGAACTCTGATGTCCTGGTTCTAAATCTACTGTGTTTTTCCATAGCTTATCATGAGAAGAGGCTGTGGGGTGGGCAGACCTGCCAAAGAGCCATTTTCTGTGGTCTTACATTTTCTGTGACCTTCAGAGAAGTCCCCACTTTTGGACTCCTGAGATGATCTCCACTGAGGTTCTACATCAGTCTTAACAGGACCATGACAGTCTGCATGTGGGTCCCAGTGTAAGACGCCCTATAGGAGTCCCCACAGTTTCCTATGGTACTGTGACTTATCACTGTTAATAAACCTATAATTATCTTATGAGTAGTGCGATTGCATTGTAATTGTGTGTACGTTGGTGTTAAAAATGTAAAATTTAATATATTTTTGGCCTAGAAACAATGATGCTGCAATAGCCAAGGGCCCACCTGGTGCCCCTTCTTGATTTCCAATCCCTTTCTGAAGCAACAGAAAGCAAGGCTCCTCGGAGAAATGGCTGGTTACAGGCTAGGGCTGGGGCACGAAGTATATACGATATTAGAATGGAACATGATATAGCACTGTAAATAAGGAATTGCTGAAAAACAAACAAAAACTGCATCCATGGGGGTACTTCAAAGAGACCAGAGTCACCTGAAGAACTCCCAGTGGCCAAAGCTGGAAAATTTGGAGCGAGAAAAAGAAATCAAATAATATTGGCTCACAACCCAAAGTATAAAAGAAATATCCATTAATCCACACTGATCTAAATTAATTAATAAATTAACAAATGGGAGAAAAGAGACAAATCTCTTTTGCAGAAGAATTCTGAAGAATTTGTGTAGATACACTGCTGTCAAGGATGGGAATAGGCGGGTATGTAACTGCTCACTCCTCAAATGTGAGCTATGGGTAACAACTTCCTTCCAAAGAGTACAGTTGAGGAAGGGACAGGGGAGGGAATAATTTTACATGAAGAAATCTGGCAAACACTATGCCAGCCACCTCATCAAGATCAACATCAATTATAAGCCATGTTGACTGTGTGTACCTTTGATATGAGGAATCTGAACATGGCTCTTTAACTCTGTGGTCTGTCTCCCATACCCCAGACTACTTTTGAGAAAGGTATCAGACAGATTTCACAGAAGGGCACCCTACAAAAGACATCACCAGTATTCCTCAAAACTATCGAAGGAAGTCTGAGAAATTGCTACAGCCAAGAGTAACCTCACACAATGTGACAATATAATGTAGAGTCCTTGGTGGGGTCATAGAACAGAAAAAGATAAGGTAAACCCAGACAAATATGAATAATTGACAGACTTTAGTTAATAATATTTTATCAGTGTTGTTTCATTAGTTGTTACAAATGTTCCACTGTAATATAAAATGTTAATGATTACGAGAAAATGGTTACAGGGTTGTTCTATCTTCTCAATATTTCTGTTTAAAAAATATTTAGGAGATATATCTTTTTTTATTTTTTTCCTTCAATATGAGAAACTTCCAAAAATGAGCTAGGTCTCTTGAAATCTAGGAGATTTTCTTCTCACTCAGTCATGCCCCCAAAATACAGTCAGGAAAATGAGGGAACCTGCATGTATTCTTCAGTTTACTAAATTAAAAGCAATTTAGCTAATTTCTGTATGTCACCATCTGGACACAGAACTGTCAGAACACTAGAGAAAGCACCAAAGACCAAGTGTTGTCATGGTGGTGGATGACTCAAGCCACCTCATTAATCTACTTATTCTACATTTCTTTCTGAAAACTCTCCATGGAAACAAGGTCCTGAAAGATCTATCCTTCAGTCCATACAGGACACACAATACTTAGGGATTCACCACTGAGGTTGGGTGAGCTCCAGGACCTTCCAGAATGTCTGCCATCTCATTGTACAACTCCAAAAGATCTGTGAATCTCATCATAGTTTAACTCTGGGTCTAGAGAAGAATGCTGGCTGGACCCCATAACTCTGGAGTTTGTCTTCATTATCTGACTGTGACCCCCTTACCTAAACTAGAAAAAGCCAGAGAGAGAAATGGTTTGCCAAGACCACCCCACAAATTAGTGGCAGAGTTGATTCCCATCAACCAACCTACCCTGAATAAAGTGTTTTTGCTACAGTATTCTCTTTAGTAAACTGAGGACTACTATTGCATTAGTATATTAATACATTATTTCAGAAATGCCACATTTCTTTCTTTTTTTTCTTTTTTCATTTATTTTTATTAGTTGGAGGCTAATTAGCCACATTTATTTCTAACTGTCAGTTATCAGTGGTGTCCAATTCTGATACTGCACTGCATTTTAAGTGTCTCTTCCTTCTTTCCCTGTTTTCTTACCTTCTCCCACTTGCATCAGCCTCTCTGCCACGTGATTATAAGATCCTTGGACCAACACCTATACTCACTATGGAGGCTGATATTTAAATACTTCTTGGTGAAATGGGGTGAGACTAAATGCTCTCACAGTCCAATTTGGGTAGTATGACTCTCAGCAATCTATTTCATGTCTCAAGAATCATAAATGTAGTCATGCCCTTTGACCCAGTAATTCTACTTCTAGGAATCTACCTTCAAGGTACAATTCAACATATAGGGGGAAAAGAAATCTTTGAATGAATATATGCATCCAAGCATTATATCTAGCAACAAAAAGGTTGAACAATCTGTATGTCCCATTATGATGGGTTGGAGGAAAGGGATTAAACACAGAATGGTTAAATATAAATGCAGCTAATTGAAAAAAAAAAAAACAGGATTGGAAAATACTTGTGGTAACAGATAAAGTGAAAAGAGGTAGAATGTATATGTAGTGTATTTATGCGTGGGTACATGCTAAGTCACTTCGGTCGTGTCGGACTCTTTGTGACTCTATGGACTGTAGCTCTCCAGGCTCCTCTGTCCATGGGATTCTCCAGGCAAGAGTGAATTGCCATGCCCTCCTCCAGGGGATCTTTCTGACCCTGAGGTAGAATCTCTGTCTCTTAGGTATCCTACAGTGGCAGGCAGTTTCTTTGCCACTTGTACCACCTGGGAAGCTCAGTGTATTTATAACTCTGTTTGAAAATACTATACATAAAAAATAAACTAGATATAAATAAAAGTACACAATTCCAAAAAAAAAAAAAAAACCCAAAAACAAAAAAACTATTTACATTGGCTCTCAAGGTAGTAGGATCATGGATACTTTTTTCTCCTTTATTTTTTGTCTTCCAAATTGTATAATGTTTATATGTCAGTTTGATAGCTATCTATCTCATAAGCACATACTCAAAACCATGAAAAGCCCTGAGTGAAGTCTTTTAAATGCAAGAAATTAGTCCTGCAATTCAGTTTTGAATGTTTGACCTAAAGTGGAAGCCTCCCACATCTTTGGGGCCTAGAGCAAAAGTGAGAACTGCCCACTCAGTCCTGGAGAAGACCTTTCACTCTGGGAGACACTTGTCTCCACACCAACAAAACATCACCCTTTCTGAGCACATTGACCATAAAGAGGTTGAATGGATCCTGTAAATCTTTGATCTATCTCCGCCCCCTGGGTCTTGGTGTGCATATCTGGTTTGTTGGTGTTTCACAGCATTTGCAAATGTCAAAGGGTTTCCCGGTTGCTTCACTGTCTCTATGAGGCCACCCAGGAGATCTCCTGGTAAAGAGACCTTCTTTGAGATCCTCCTGGGACTATGGGAGATCTGTTTTTAATTCTTATAACCTGTTAGACTAGTGAATTCTAAGGAAAACAATTTAAAAAGAAACTCTATCAATTTTTTTTTTCTGCAGAGAATCACAGGGTTGTTAGGAACTTCTGGGGTGTGGATGGTTACCATCGTTTGACTCTCTGGTTCTCAGAAAAGGGCATGGGGAGAGATGGCAGGATCTAGGAGGTGAGGTAAGGACCACGGTTCTGTTAAGCCCTCTTCCCTTAGACCACTGATCTAATTCCTCATACTCAAGTGCATTCATTCACTCATTCACACAACACAGAGTTCATTGGGAGCCTTTTGTGGAATAGACACTATTTTCACTGTACACTGGAAAATAAATATGAATACAATAGAGGACTTTGGGTCTAGGGGACACATAGTCTACTGAGAAAGCAAAGGCCAAGAATGGTGCAAAAGCTACTCTAGGTCATGCAAAAGATAGTCCCCATGCCAGGTTGGGCCCCAGTCTCCTGATTCTGAGCCAAATAAAACTCTCTGGCTTCTTCTCAGATGCTGTGTCTACCTCCCACTCCAAACCAGTGCCAGGCACTGACTGCCTCCTTGGGCAGCTTCAGCCTCTGAGTTTTTCATTCAGTATTGATGAGGACAGAATATAACTCAGCTGCCTCAGTGTACCATCCGGCAAGGGTGGATGCACTATGCAATGCACCCAGTACCCAATGCAGAGAAATCCACAAGAGCCTGAAGCACGTGCAGCTTCACCACCCCCAACACCAGGTCAGCTCAGCCTACAGGCCAGAGCTTTGCCTGGGCTGTGATTTTTACATATTTGCATGCCTGACCAGTTCTACGATGAACACAGCCTCGTGCTATTCCAAAGCACACAGCCTTAAGTAATGTCCACAGCCTGGAATCCAGAACCCAATACCACATCTAACAGGATTTAAACAACTAATAGATCCTGATGCCTTCTCAACTAAGTCTAAATTTACCCCAACCCACTGGGCATCCTGGACCTTTGGGTAATACACTAACAAGTTATAAAACCAGGTACCAGTCCTGCACCCAGACCACTTTGCATAGTACGCTAGTTGCCAAGGCTCAGCCTGCCTGACGGTTGGACCCATGTCCAGGAGTCGTAACCATTTCCTTTCTATGGCCAGGCAAGGATGAGTTGGTTATAAAGATGGCATAAGAATTCCTGATACAATTTCAACAATCTTCAATTAGTTGGAAGGCGCATGAAGCAGCAGCTTGCAGCTCACCCTTTGGTGGCACTGGCACTGAAATGCTGGCAGAATGCTCAAAAGAAAATAGGACAGAAAAAGATTAATAATGACATTAATAAAGGTCATAATTTGGAAATCTATATTGAGAAGACTTGACGACGGTGATGGTAAATCAATAACCAAGCACTTTAGGCCCTCAAACTTCTTCCCAGTCTTGTCTCCTGTAACAGTTTTCTATCCCAGACTCTTAGCATTCTCCAAGGACCCAGACACTTACCTCCACTCCACACCCAGGGCTTGATCACTGCCTTTGATAGGCTAGAAGCTCCTCAAAGACAAGAATACCTCATTTTTGTTGTATTGAACTTATGTCCAACACATGGTACTCACTTAGGAAATGTTGATTGAATTCAAGTAGGTAGAACTGAAAGAGAATTTGATGTGAAATCTGACGATCTGGGTTCCAGTTAAAGTTCCACAACTGACTAACTTCTGTGAGTCTCAGTTTCTTGTTCTCTAAAATGGTAATTTCTGTTCAGGGACAACATCACAGGATTCCCATGAGAGTCAAGTACCATGGAGGGGAAAGTACTTTGGAAATTATAATGCATAATTCAAAGTAGTTGTTGACTGTTGAGTGAATGGACAAACTAATGAGTGAATCATCACAGTGAAGTGAAGCCATCAGGTTATTCCATAACCGATTTTGTGATTCAGATTATATCTGGGGAACAATGTGTGTGCAATGTCCTGCCTTGACTTTTAACCATCCTTAAATATGGTTATTTCACTTCCCGAAATAATTTAACTCTTTCAGTACAGGAAGACATAAATTACTGCAGAGGATTCATACTCATCCATAGAGAATAAAAAAGATCATCAGAAAGTCTTTATGTTCTTGAAATGCAGAATTGGAAATGACCCATTTCCCAGTAATGGGAACTGAAATCCAGTATTAGATCCTCCTTTTCAATACCTTCTTCCTCTTCCTCCTCTTTCTACCTTGGGCCCTCCCTACCGCTCCCTTGCACCCAAATGGAATAAGTCTTTTGTTTTGAGCTAACTTCAGTCTTAGAGGAAGGTATTAACAAAGCACAAATCCATCAGGGCTGTTTTCTAGGAGCAACAAGTTGGATTTCTATAACGGTTTTTAAGTTCTTGCGTTGATGGGTGAGTTACTGAAACAGGGAGGTAGGATAACTTTCTACCCTTTGGTAGAAAGGGTAGCAATGACAGAGAGAACCTTGGACCACCTCTGTCCTGTAAGAGAATCCAATCCATGCATCTCTCTATCCCTTCTGCCTCCACAACAAACGTAGAGCAGAGTTCGTGGATGTGACAGTGAATATAAAAAAGATTTAGGAACAAGTTGGTCTTGATAAGGAGGAGGAAACAAAACATGAACATGGGTGCCAGAGAGAAGGTGAGGGCTTCGCTCCAGTAACAAATCTAGGCAACGTGTAAGATAAGCAACAGATCTTTGTTAGAATTAAAAAAGAAAAAAAAAAAAAAAAAAAACTACTCAAAAGTCTAGACCCTACTTCTTATAATCTATGACAATAGGTACCTAAAAGGAATGAAATACCGGGTGGACTCAGGGGAAATAAAATGACAATCTTCAAAAGGGCCAGGATGTGTGGCAAGAGAAAGTTCCTAGAACTAGGACCTCATCTGCCCATATTTGCCAGTTTTGCCAGCACCAAACCCATGATGAACAGCTAACTTATTTTTGGATTCCTAGAGGTGGGAAGAAGCGAATACTGGATGTATATGGCATTAAAAAAAAAACCTCCAATGTGGGAGGGCTGGGACGATGTCCAAGCTGTTCAAGGGCAGCCATCTCCCCCATATGGTTCCTTTTTTTCCCTTTGTACCCTTCCTATTCCCAACACCTCTAACCCAAGCATACCTGTGAAGTTGCATTCCTGCACAAAGCTAAATGTGTGTGTGTTGTGGTGGGTAGGAGGTGGGGGAGGGGGATGGCCCTGGGAGAAAGCAAAGTAACATAAAGATACTTCCCTTTTCAACACTGAAAGCTGGGAAGGTTCAGAAGAAAATGAAGGAGTGCTGTAAGATTCTAGGAACTAGAAACTGAGAAGATGGAGAAACAGAAAATATTCAACTGTATTCCTTTATTTTATTATTCATTTGGTTGGACATTTTTCAACATGGAATAAATATGTGTTGATATTTTCGGGTCTTATCAATTTACAGCTACAAAAGTAGTGAATTGAGCACCTATGCTAAGTACTAGGCTACACTTCACACACACAAAGAACAACTGCAGACCTGCCCTAAGAGAAGCTTGTAGTCTAGTCAAGGAGACAATCATTATACAAGCAAATCCACAGATGAGTATACATTATAAATTATGATAGCTGAAATACAGGCATAGGTAAGGTGCTCTGACATGGGAGAAGGAGGGAACTTACCTAATGTACAAGCCTTTCTATTAAGGTCAACTTTAAGCTGAGATCTGAAAAAAGAGGATAGGTTAGCCAGGTCAAGAATGAGGAGGAAAGTACACTGGGAAGAGGGAACAGAGATCGACAGTCCTAAAGGGAGCAGAACCATGGCACATTCAGAGATCTGAAAGAGGCCAGCATGGCACAGAGAGAGTAGTAAAGATGGATTTGGAGGGAGAATCAGGAGCTACACTATGTAGGTCTTTGTAGATGATGGTCAGAAATTTAGAGATTAAGTGTGGTGAGAAGTTATTTAATATTTTCAGGCAGGGTGATGCCATGATATGGCTTATATTTTAAGAAAAGCACCCCAGCTCTTGTGTGGAAGGTGAATTAGGAAGAAGCACAAGGAGATTCTTGAAGAGGCTATGATCAGAGTCCCAGTGAGAGATGAAGGCAGCTGGGACTGTAGAAGTAGCAGTGTAGGTGGCAAGGTATGGGAAGGTTGGACACATACTTTGATGGTAGAATTGACAAGATTGAAAGAAAGATTGAGTTGAGTAGGAGTGGGTGGTAAAGGAGAGAAAGGTATCAAGAGTGAATCCCAAGGGTCTGGTTTAAGTAATTGGGTGGATATGTTTCTATTTACTGAGTTAAAAATACTGTGAAGGGGGAGCTTGCTGGGAGATAATTGCTGGAAATCAAGAACTCTGTTTTGAATATAGTATATTTCAGATGTTTCTGGAGTAGATGTCAAAGTAAGCAGGTGGATATTTAAGATCTGATCTCAAAAGAGATGTCTGGTTTGGAGATATCAATTTGGGATCCATCAAAATAGAGCTAGTATTTGAAGCTAGGAGAAAAAATAGGTTTTCATATCAGACCAGGTGTTGAAAAATAGAATAAAAAATAGCAAAGGTGGAACATGTCTTAGAAATACTCCAGTCCAAACTCATTTCTCAATTGGAAGCAAAATTGGGAACTAAAGTGAAGCCATTGATGGAAATGGAGTTAATAAGAGACTGGGTCTCCTTTTTGGAGCATCACGTTTTTTATTTTACAATGTTCTGTCAACATCTGACATCAAAATGATCAGACTGAGAAACTGTCTGTGTGAGACATAATTCTGTAGGTCTGGCTCATGGTGTCATATCTCTGTCTCTGCTGGTTCCCTACTTACTGAAAAGACAGTCACCCCAAACGAACATGCCTGGCAATTTGCTATCGAGAGGGTCCATGTCTTAGAGTGGGTACCAAGCTGCTAAAGCCACATTCCTGTGTAGCTCTGTCCTACTCAGCTTTGCACCTGTGGTCCCTGCAATTATTTAGGAACTGGACCATCCCTCCTCTCGAATGTGAGTCCCTGAAGGTCAGGAGCTACTTTTACTTTTCTTGTTATGTATCTTAATCTCACTGTCACACCTGCAATAAGTAACTTACTCATCTAATACATGTTTTGAATCAAAGGAACCCGATAAATGGAAACCTTCCATCAGATTTAATGCACCTTTAGTTATCTTTCCATTCTTTCAAGGAAATACAATTACAGAGCACATGCTATACGTCAGGTATGGTGCTAAAGGTTACAACTGTGTTCGGTCTTTAAATATAGGTATCATGTTATAGTTGTGATTAGCTTTTGTCCAGTATATTTAGGCTTATTCATCTGTACGCATTTGTATACCTTCCATCCGATTAGATGAATATTGTGCATCAACTATGTGTATAGAGTTGAAAAGCCTCTGTCACTCAGGGCTATTAGGCCAGTGCAGGAGAGAGATGCACGGGACACTAGCAATGTCGAGGGCCATCTCTGAGTTACAACCAGTGTCCTTGGTTAAATATACGGGAGCATGATTGCTTCAAACTGAGAGATCTAAAAATGTTTCTTGGAGGGATGGAGTTTGAACATAATAATAAAGTAATGTAAAATCATGAACATATCCTTGAAATAAATATTGAAATAATAAATCTCTGAAATAGTAGGAGTTAACACATATGTGGGACTTAGTACATACTCGTGTAAGTACTTTACATTTGTGAGTGTGTTTAATCCTCACAGCAATCTTTTTTTGTTTTAGATTTTTTTACTGTTTACCATTTTTAAAAAGTCTTTATTGGATTTTTTTTATAATACTTCTGTTGTTTATGTTCTGATTTTTTGGCCACGAGTCATATGAAATCTTGGCTCCTCGACCAGGGATCAAACCCACACCTCCTGCATTGGAAGGTGAAATCTTAACACTAGATTGCCAGGGAAGCCTTCAGTCCTCACAACGATCTTCCATAATTGGGTGGTGCTATTATCGTCACTTTAGAGACAGGAGACTGAAGCACAGACAGTAACTTCCCTATGGTCAAATAGCTAACACACAGCAGAGATAGGGATTTGAACCCTAGTGATGGAAGTCTCATGCTCTCCTGCCTTATGAATGAAAGGACTTCAACAGCCAGGTTCAGAAGAAGGGGTGTGGGGAAGGGGGCCATTTCAGACAGAGGAGAACTGAAACAAAAGCACAGAGATTAGGTATAACTTAATAATGCGTTATTTTGCCTAGAAAGCTGTCTAGTTTGTAAAGAACTTTCTCAGTCAGTCTTTAATATGCTTGTCCTTGTGACCCTGTAAAGTATGATGTGATTATTATTCCAATTAGAAAGATGAGGAAATTGGGAGCCAGGACGGGAAGGCACCAGCTGGGCTGGTGAGATGTACCGTGAGAGGCAAAACCCAGTCTTTTCTCCTCAGACCAGTGCCCTTTCCCATGTTGTAGTATAAGCAACTAAATATATTCAGTGTTCCCATTTCTAAGCAGGCCCCATGCTAGGCTTTTCTTTTTTAAAAAAAGTTTTTTTTATTTGTATTTTATATTGGAGTTCAGGTGAGCCTGGCAGGCTGCAGTACCTGGGGTCGCAAAGAGTTGGACATCACTTAGCGACTGAGCACGCACGCATAGCTGGTTAACAAGGCTGTGATGGTTTCAGGTGAACAGCAAAGGGACTCAGCCATACATATACATGTATCCATTCTTCCCCAAACTCCTTTCCCATCCAGGCTGCCACATAACATTGAGCAGAGTTCCCTGTGCTATACCGCAGAACCTTGTTGGTTATCCGTTTAAAATATAGCAGTGTGTACATGTAGATCGCAGGGGGTTTCCCAGGGGGCTCTGTGATAAAGAACCCACCTGCCAAGGGAAATATGGGTCCAATTCTTGGGTTGGGAAGATCCCTTGGAGGAGGAAATGGCAACCTACTCCAGTATTCTTGCTTGGAAAATTCCATGGACAGAGGACCCTGGCAGGCTACAGTCCTTAAGGTTGCAAAGACTTGGACATGACTGAGCATGCACACATGCACATGTAGATCCCAAACTCCTTAACTGTCTCTACCCCCCATTCTTCCCTCCTGGCAACTGTAAGTTCGTTCTCTTTCGGTATATATTCTAATTTCATCTCCACAATGCCCCTGAGAGGTAGGTGTTATTGCATTTTCAAAGAGGAAATATTTCAACTCTGCCTCTACATCTTTTTTTTTTTTTTTTTTTTTTGAGAATACTAATGATTTCCTACAAGCATGTTGAGTTTTGAGTTCATGTTTTGTCTACTCTTTGGTCCCTGGGAACCCCTGAGGCTGGAGTATTACCGGTGTGTGAGCCCAAGCAGTGTCTCTAAAAATGGAAAAATCCAATTCATCTCTTTGCCAAAATCTTCCAGTCACTCCTTGCATTTGGCCAAGCTTTCCTGTGTGGTGAAAGTCAACATTTAAATATGAAACCCGGCTCAGTTTCCAAAACTTTAATTGCATTATTAAGAATTAGTTACACCTGGGCCTTGTGAATCTCTGAGGGGAAAGACTAGGAATGAGGCTGACCAAACCCTCAAGGCTGGCCAGCAATTTGGTGCAATCATTGAAATTCTTGACGTAATCTGGGTCTACACTGGTTAGTGGTGCCATTCCTGCTCCAGTACCCTTTGTGTAGGCATAGTTCTAGGCCCTCTGGGGAAGTATAAATTAGTGGCTAGAGAAAAAGACTGGCTGTACCATGGATCCGGTGACAAGTATGTCAAATGCCAAAGAAAGCCGATCAAGCAAGAGCTGGTAAAACTTTACAGCTAGCCCCATGGCCTGAGGCAGCAAGGGCTGGATTCCTGAGCACCAACTTTGTTTGTGCATGTTCAGTTGGAGAATCAGGTAGGGAAGAGGAAAGACTCTGTGTTCAGTCCTGTTGCCTTCCAGATTTGATGAAGGCTCTAAGAGAGTCATGATCTCAACCTCGAAGGGCAACATTGAAAAAAGACCAGAAAAAAAGGAGAGATAAAATGACTAGAGCTTTTAATGCAGGGGGGTGTGTGGGGGTGTGTGTGGGGGTATAAGGGGTAATAGATAGAGTGAAACTTGCAAGTTTTCACTTGATTTTCAAGGCCAACAATATAATGAAGGGGTTCGTTTTTTAAAGCTGTTGTCATGCCTTTCAAAAGAGTCTTTCCAGCAAGCCGGATGCCAGACCAGAGGTCTAAGATGTCTCTCCTGGTGCCTCTGGCCTTGGTTTGCTGATTTATAAAAGAGGAAAGCAACTGCTACTTCACAGGTATTCTTTTGAGGATTAAATATGGTAAAGCACAGTAAATGGCTCATTAATATAAATGTGTAGAAAATAGACTGATATCCTGTCCGGCTATCCCATCTGGTAAAAAGCACTAGACAGTTTAGTCTCATTTAAGAGAGACTTAGAAATCATCTGCTCCAATACCTGAATGCAGTAGATGAGGAGGGAGAAGGCAGTGAGTGCCTTGCTTGAGGGTTGGGCACTTGCCTGAGGAAGTTAGAGGCTGGGGGAGGGGGTGTGGGGAGGAGTGAGCCCCTGTGACATAATCTAATTTTATAGTGACAGGAGACATAGGCAGGGGTCTTCATTTCATAAGTCAGACCAGAGGTTCCAAGTGGAAATAGCCTCCCTGAGATCAAAGAGCTAATAAGCAGATGAGGGGGTGGTTCCAAGCCTGGTTGAGTTCAAACCAAAGCCCATGGTCTTGACCTTACACCATCTCACCAGGTTTTCTGTTTCCTTGCACTGAAGGAAGGTTTCCATAGCACCTTCAGAAAGCACTGGTGGCTAGAGAGGGGGTTGTTCTTATTTTTTTAGAAGTCTGTCTATGAATCACTGTGTAACCCTACTTTATGCAGCTCAGTTTTATGGTCTAAATTGTCCAAGTGCACTGACTGCCCCAGGCCTCTTTCACCCCTAACACTTTAATTGGTGCTTCACACCAATCAGAAAATGGTCCTCCTTAGCCTCCAAATTCAAGTAGTTCTTATCTATAAAAATAACTTCTTTAAAATCGTCTCCATATGTTCCTTTTTGTTACCTGAGGCCAGCAAGGAGACATGCCTCTCACTTCCTTCCACCAGCACCCAGTAGGTGCTTAATATACTTTCGGATGCATACATTGGTAAAGCAAACATTAATTCTAACAGCATCCTATATACCATAACAGATTTTTTTTCTTTTCTTTTCATTTCTTTGTGTTTCTCTGACTTGAGGCCCCAGTATCCATCCATCTGTATGTCCATTATCCATCCACATGAATTTACATAGGTAATTACCAAAATCACACCTACTGTATACATGGCATAAATGTGCATGGAGATGCCTGCATATATTCAGTGGGCATTGATTAAATCCCATATGTTACCTAGCTTGAAGTGTCCTGGGTTAAATCTAGACTGGATTGTTAACTATCTCAAAAGTCTTTTCTTATACTGTCACTTAAAAAAAAATTCTGGGATGTTTCGAGAGAACAGCATCGAAACATGTATATTATCTAGGGTGAAACAGATCACCAGCCCAGGTTGGATGCATGAGACAAGTGCTCGGGCCTGGTGCACTGGGAAGACGCAGAGGAATCAGGTAGAGACGGAGGTGGGAGGGGGGATCGGGATGGGGAATACATGTAACTCCATGGCTGATTCATGTCAATGTATGAGAAAAACCACTACAATATTGTAAAGTAATTAACCTCCAACTAATAAAAATAAATGGAAAAAAAAAATTCTGATACTTAGACCAGAAGACATTGCTATGGGCTATATTATTCTTATGCTCTACGGAAAAATTAGCTCAAAATCCTGGTCTCTTCTTAATTGTTACCATGTACTGCTGCCACACATAGCACGTTCATAGCACAAGGAAGTGGCCTAGAGAAGGGTTTAGATTCACAGGTGGCTCAGGGACCTTCTTTTTCACTTTCTGAATTATGTTTAACAGCTTAGTCTATTATCTGCCTGGACCTCTGATGTTAAACTCATATATTATTCACTTGACCAAATTCAGGAGACTAAGGCAGCGCTGCTGGTTGCTGAATTAGCTGCATCTAGATCTCTGAAAAGGCAGCCCGTGGAAAGAGCACAGGCTCTTTAAACAAAGCTAGTTTCTTTTGGCTCTGACACCAAATACCTGTGTGACCCTGGACAAGTTAACTTCTCTGAGTCTCAGTTTTCTTAGCTCTAAAAAAAGGAGGAGTAGTACCCTACTCACAAATATATGTAAAGATAAATAGAAAAGTAATTTCCAGAACCTGGTATATAAGGGCTAATAGGAGCCAATCATGATTCCAAGTCTTTTGGCCTGAGCAAGGGTAACAAGTAGCACAGGGCATAAATAGCACCTCATTTGGGCACTGTCCTTTTCTTTAGGAAGGTACATCTTCCAATCCCCTTTTCTGTGTCCCTCCCATATCTTAAAGCCTTGATAAAGGACTTCTGAATTCATCACCCGTGTGGAGCTCTTCCCCACTTTCCTAGCCACTAAGGTAGCTAATCTACATGTGAGTCTGAGTGATTATTTCAGTGATGCTCTCATGCATTCCACTAATCCCCTGCAATCGTCCTGCTTTCAGAGTGTAAAGCACTTTCCCATCCGTCACCTCATGTGATCTTCACAGCAGCCATATCAGAACCCAAGCCAGTGGTATGATACTTTTTTGACAGATGAGGCTTAAAGAGGTTAAGTGGCTAGTCCAGGGTCACACTTCTAGATACAGGTCTTCTATGGCTCTGAATTCCATCCGTGAGTTTTCTATTATACCAAACAGTTATGGGATTTTTGCTGCATACTAAAAGACAGACAGTAGGGGCTTCCTTGGTGGTCCAGTGTTTAAGAACCTGCCTTCCAATGCAGGGGACTCAGATTTGATCCCTGGTTGGGAAACTAAGATTGTACATGCTTTGGGGGCAATTAGAGAAAGCCTGTGTACCACAAGGAGACCCAGCGCAGAGAAAAAAATTTTTTTAAATTAAAAAAATGAAAGGACAGACAATAGATCTTCTGGGAGAAATAAAACCAGGAAAGAATAGACTGACAGAGAATAACTTCCTTAGGCTGGTGCTCCCCGAATCTGGCCCTTGCCCAGTGTTCCTCTCTCCCAGTCACTCCTTTCTCTGTCTCTGGTCACTCAGGTCCTCCCTGTGGTTCAGAGTGTCACTTAAACCCATGCTCCTCCACGAAGTCTTTGGCCAGCCACCCGCTCTATTATCTAAAATATACTGAGCGCTGGACACTGTGCTCTGCTGTCTTCTAGCAGGGTGAAACAGACAATAAATTCAAGGTAAACACGTACACTGTGTTGTGTGTTTTGTCGCTCAGTCGTATCTGACTTTTTGTGACCCTTGGGACTACAGCCCGCCAGACTCTCCAGTCCATGGGATTCTCCAGGCAAAAACACTGGAGAGGGTTGCCATTTCCTTCTCCAGAATACGCACACTAGCTTGGATGATAATAAAAGTTAAAAAGGGAAAAAAGCAGGGAAGAGGGATAGGGCATGTGTGAAGGAGAAAGATGCAAAGTGAGAGAGGCTGCTAGTAGATGTTCTGAGCAGGTTACTAGAGGCTGAAAGATGAGGGAACAGACCATTTGGTTATGGGGTAAGAGCAGCAGGCAGAGGGTGCAAGACCTTGGCCCTGAACCAGCGTGTGTGTGGTGTTGGAGGAACAGAGTGGAGGCTGGTGTCATAGGAGCAGAGCAGAGGCCGGAGCAGTGGGAGAGGAGGACAGAGAGGAAAGTGAAGTACATTTGTGCACATCCCACTGGGCACTGGAAGGACTTTCTGTGACTCTGGATGAGATGGAAACCCGTTGAAGAATCCCTCTGGAGGCTCTGTTGAGATGGGCAAGGTGGAAGTATAGACACTATTTAGGAAGCATTATAATAATTCTGGAGAAAGATGATGGTGGCTTGGAGAAGGAAATGGTGAGAAGTGTTCAAATTCTATTTTTTTTTTTTTTTAACGCAGAGCCAGCAGTATTACTGATAGTTTGTCTGTAGCTCATGAAGAAATAGGAGTCAAACACAGCTCTAGGTATTTTGACCTGAGCCACTGTAACAAGTGGAATCATTATTTACCAAAAAAATAAAGAAGGGCTAAAGGTGGAGTGGATCTGAAACAGCTAGGGGCACACAGGGAACCCCAACTTGGAGGTGTTCAGCCAGGGAAGCCAAATATACAGGCAAAGGTTAATGACTGACTAGGCAGCTGGATTTTGGAGTCTGGAGTCCCAGAGAGAAATCAAAGTGGAAAATAGAAATTTAGGAGTTGTTGCTGTTCAGATTTTATGAAAACTGTGAAACTGAATAAGATCCTCAGGGAAGCAAGCACAAACAAGAAAAGGTGCCTTAGGACATTTTCCGGTCAGAGGTTTGGAAGAAGTTCACCAGCCAAGATGAATGTGGAATGGCCAGGGAGATAGGTGAAAACCTTGATATCCTATCTGTGGAATCTTGAAAAAACCTGTCTATCCTCTTTAACTCTTGCTTTATGCTCCTGGGTGGAGGCAGATTCAGGCATCTTTAGAGTGAAAGCCACATCACTTCTCCATAGTCCATGATGCTCAGCACCTAGGAGCCCTTCAGTTAGAACGTAGCTGGCTGGCTGGCTTATAGCTGAATCACAGAATGACTGAGCATAAGGGACCCAGGAAATCATCTGGTTCTATGATTTCCCAACTGTATTCTTTGGAGCAAGTCAGAGAGTTCTTTTCTTTCATCATTGGGAAACCTATAAAGCTGTGGCCTCTCTTTTCCTAGAAGGGCTAATAAAAGAAACAGCATTCTGGCAACCAAAGGCCTCACCCTTTTCTTCTAAGAAATATTTGAGATTTCCATCAGACACTTCAGAAAGCTCCGAAAGCTTGGATCTAGTCAAGAACATCCACTGGTCAGAGGGGCTAAGAAGAAACATACTGTTAGACTCTGGCCTCGTTTCATATTGATTTGAGAAGGAGAGACACCATCTGCCATATTCCTTCCTCTTAAAACCAGTTGTAGGCCCAGGATCCTAGACAAGATCATAGAGATCATCTAGTCTAACCATCTCCTTGAAAGATGAGGTCCTTGGGCCTAGAAAGTTCCCAGCATCTTGTTCAAAATCACATACCAAGTGTGTTGGATCCAAGATTAAAAATCAGGTCTCAACTTGAAACTTTTTAATCAGAATCAGATTCAGCTAAGCTCTAAGAGCATTTACTATATGCCTGGAAACATGTCAGGAGCTTTTACAAGTTATCATTCTTCATCCTTACTGCCACCTCTAAGACGGATCCTGTTACCCACTCTTACAGGTGAGAGTTGATGCTCAGACTGGAAAGTGACGTGTCCGGGGTCACATGACTGGAGAGTTGGAAGAGCAGGGATGGAGGCCATGCTTGTTTGACTCGGTGTCCAGTGCTCACCCAGCACACCTGCTGCCTTTCCCGGCAAGTCAGTCTCACAGGTTATATATTCTGACAGTATGACTGACTGCCCCAGACCCTGCCTTCCTATCCATAGGTGACTCCCCTCCAGCTTGGTGTGTTGAAGAGGGACTTAACTTTGAGTCCAGAGTATGAATTCTGCAACTGAACTGCCTGGACTTGAATCATGACTCTGCTACTTACTAGCTATGCAATGTTGGGCCATAGCACTTCCCTAAGCCCCAGTTTCCTCATCTATGAAATGAGAACAATAGTATATTTACCTGCAGGGAGTTAAGATTAAGCAACAAAATATATGTAAGTCATTTAGCACAGTGTCTGATATGTATAGCAGATGTTCAATAAATGTTAACTGTATTAGTCAATAACTGATCTTTTAGGAAATAAAAAAAAACCCTGGAGCTGTTTTGAAACATACTGTCTGAAGCTTCAAAATTTATTTCTGAAATATGTACAGGTGGGGAAGTCAATACTAAAATCCAAACCTGACAGGTTTTAGGAGTTTCAACACCATGCTCTGTATCAATCCGGATTCAACTAGGAAAGAAAAGTAATATGGAATTATAGGAATTAGCTCTTAAGGTTTTAGGAGTTTCAACACCATGCTCCGTATCAATCCGGATTCAACTAGGAAAGAAAAGTAATATGGAATTATAGGAATTAGCTCTTACACAACTAATAGGAAACCAAAGAAAACCTCTTTGAAATACCAATGAAAAGATAAAAATAGAGAGTATGCATGTGTATGTATAGAAGAAACACTGGAAGGAAACTCATCGAACCGTTCATAGTGAATATTTCTGAGTAATGGGAGAGTGAGAGGTTTTAACTTACTTTCATTTACTTGCTTTCTAAGTTTGTACACCGAACAGGTATTCAGATAAGAAATTATTTAATTGTTAATTATTTATTGTTCACTTCTTTCTTATCTAACATTTTTTTTTCTTTAAAAAACCACAAGATAAATTATTGGAATCACATATGATTATAACGCTAATGATGGGGAAGAGACAAGAAGAAGGAGTTAGAATGGACATAGAATAGAAATGCAGGGCAGATAGTTACTTGAACTTGATTTAAGTTAAGAAGTATTTCCTCAGGATTCTAAAAGTCTTGAACAGAAGATACTATCATATCCAAGTGAGAGCTTTAAAGAGGAAAATACCCAGCATGATGGTGCCATGAAATAAGCTCTCAACTGGGATGTCAGTGTGTCTGGGCTGGATCTTAGTCCCCCTAAGGAACTGACTGTCTCACCCTCCCTGTGACTCCCTTTCTTCTCTCTAAAGTGAGAGCCCTCAGCATAAAGGGATTCCTGTCATGTCTGTGTGTTTTATTTGCCCAAGCCTAAGGTCACTGGGAAGGCTTCCCCAGTGGCTCAGCAGTAAAGAATCCACCTGCAATTCAGGAGACAAAGGAGATGAAGGTTTGATCCCTGGGTTGGGAAGATCCCCTGGAGGAGGGCATAGCAAGCCACTCCAGTATTCTTTCTGGACAAATCCCATGGACAGAGGAGCCTGATAGGCTACAGTCCATGGGGTTGCAAAGAGTCAGACCAGACTGAAGCATGTGTATGAAGCACATACACAGGTACCCACAAGGTCACTGACAGATGGAAGGACTAGGGAAGTTGGGAGGTGAGTGTTGGGTGATCACAGTAAGGCCTCTGAATACTGTGGGGGGTAATGTGCTGCTTCTGTCCTCTGTCACCCTGGCAACCCCGAGAAGAGAGAGGCAAACCAAAGGCAAGAAGCTTGAGGATCTTTTAACATTCTCTGTGAAGCAGGTCTGGGCCAGAATCTGATATTCTAGATAGAGCCAAAGAATGTCAGGATTGGAAATGTCAAAGGCTATGTAGTTCAATCCCTATCTTTAAGACGAGGACACTGAAACCCATAAAGGCAGATCACTTTGTCTAAGACCATACAGAGCCTGGAGAGAAACAGGCTCCTAGTTGAGTGCACTGGCCACCATACCTTGACTTTTCCAAGGTCCCACTCATGATTGATTTAATGATGCTGATCGTGACTGAGAGAGAAGACAGCAAGAGCCGTTTAATCTTAGCCTTACTTGGTAGGAACTGGAAATTTTCTCCCATGGTTAGCCACCCTAAATTGGTTAGTTTTCTTCAAGATCTCAGACTGCCCACAGTAGCAGACACTGGGCTCCAGTGAAATGCCTTACCCAGGATCACACATCTGGCAGATACAGCAGCATCAGAGCTTCTGATTAATAACTGCACTCCTCTCCCCAGTGAGAGGCATGATCCAGGTGTGGTCCAGGTGTGATCAGTCTAGACTCTGCTCGACAAAGCTCCTGGGTCAACCAGCTGAAAGTGTGATCCGTATCAGGTCCCTCTCCCTGATAACACAAGTGGATCTGCCTAAATTTGCTCCTGAATCTCAACAGAAACCACATAACCAGTCATTGCTCCCAGAAAACCTCCCTACCCATAAACTTGCACATAGCTGGCCACTCAGCTAAGACAAGTAATGAGCCAAGAAAAACTGAAAAGAGTATGGTTTTGATATACAGGATTTTGTTATTGGCATTAGTCAAGTAATCGTGGGCCAGCAAATTTTCAAAGCAGTCTTAAAAAATAATCCCTTCCCTTGATTCCCAGACACTGAGCAGAGAAAGAAGGATGACAATATAACCTTCAGAAAGCTCCTTTTTTTTCTGAGTCCTTTTTAGTAACTCCATGGACTCAGCTCTAGAGTTTAAAGACTTAATTTTAAAAGATTATTGTGTAGGGAGAGGCAGAGAGATGTAGTAAAAAAATCATACTGAACCTAAAGTCCAAAAAGTAATTTCTTTTTTTTTTTGGCTATGCGATGCAGCATGTGGGACCTTAGTTCCTCATTTAGAGATCAAACCCACACACCCTACACTGGAAGCACACAGTCTTAACCACTGGACCACCAGGGAAGTCCCAAAGTGATGCTGTTTTGATGTTTCTATCTGTCAGGTGTATGACCCCGGGTAAGTCATTTCACTTTGGGGCCCTGCTTTTCCCAGAAACCTGGGGTAATATTTGTACTTCTGCCTTTAAACTCTGGTGTGTTGTTCAGAGGACCAACACAGTAGGTTTAAAACTATTTGAGGACTATTGTTTCATTAATTATAGTTTTAGTTCTAGTTTTCAACAGCATCAGGCCTCTGCAGAAAATGAAATGGGTCTCCAGGTATCAAATGTACATGCGTGCTTCTGAAGGGATTGAGAAAAGAATGTAGAAGGAGCAATTTTTTCTTTTTCTTTTTTTCCTAGAAAGCTCTGTTGTTTAATTTTCTTCTTGGAATAAAAAATCCCAACCACACTGTAGGGAATAGAGCTCGGCTTCTCTTATGTCACCCTCACCCCATAGCCAGTCTCACTTCCCCTTTCTCCCCAACAGATTCAAAACCTTTATGTTTGGGCTTCTCTGGTGACCATGTTAAATGTTTAAATCCCCTTGAATGATTATAATAACCTAAACAACTGAAAGGAAGACAGAGGACAAGGAATAGGAGAGAGGAGAAAGAGAAAGGTTGGATTGTATTCTTTGGAAGAAGGGTAGCTAATGAGACCTATATTTTCGTTTTGAGCCAAACAGTTTTTTTTTTCCCCCCAACACAGAAGGCTAGAACAACTCCAGACAGGAGTAGGCAGGAGCAGGAACATGAGCCCTGACTGCTCTCCAGCTAGTGATGTTACCACCCATTTGTGATTCCTAAGACAGAACAGAGGAGCAAGCCAAGCCTTAACACCTGCCTTGCATTAACAAGCATGGACCTGGCCTGTCAGGTACAGTCCATCCAGGGATGGGCCGCTCCCCTTCGTCTTGGATCCTGCCTGAGGCCAGGGTGAGTCCTGTAAAGATTCAGAACCCTCTTGATCCACACAGACCAAGCGGCCAGGCCTGCCAGTGTTGGACCGCAGACCTCCTTCATCCAGCGAGCAAATCAATGCAAACGCAAGGTAAGGCATGCGAATCAGAAAAATTTACAGGGGGTGCACAGGCCGTGTAGAGAGCCCAAGAAAAGAGTTAGAGCAGGAAACCTCTTCAGTGACTCCTTTTCCAAGCCATTCTTTAACTCCTGAGTCACTCTCCACACCCCGCAGTGCAAACCAAGACTCAACCGCCTTACCAGTTCAGGGTGGATGCTGCAAACACTGCCTCCAATGGCTATGACAATTCAACACGGTCTTCTCCTAGTTGCCTTTTAGATCTTCACATGCCTCGTTTTTCTCCAGTGGTCAGTTCTCCGCTGGATCAAGGAAAGAACAGCCTGGTAGAAAGCAAAGCCAATGATCACTAGCCAGTGTTGTGCCTTGAGCAATACATGTGTAGTTATACTAATCAGTTGATTGATGCAGATTCAGTTGGGAAATGCTACATTTTAAGGAAGTGCAACCTTTTAACTTCTGAGTTGGAGTAGGCAGCATGCCAAGGGAAGGAGGACTGAATTAAACAGGAGAGCAATTTTTTGAAGCATGGACATTGAGCTGAGCACAAACCAAGCCGGCTCCTGGGATTTTCAGGAGATCCAAGGAGAAGTGGGCTGGCAAGTAATAGTTGAGCATCACAGCAAATACCAGCTAGGTGATCATGCCCACTCTTGTGCGCCAAGTCCAGGTTTGGGCATGTCAGTTTCCTCTACTGAACTTTTTTTGCACAATGCTGCCTTTCATATTTAATCAAATTTTATAATTCATGGCTCAGAAACCTGGAATATTGATGTCTTTAGTGTTAAAAGACTCAGTTATCCCATGTACAGCATTGGCCTCTCTTCTTCAGTAGGGTTAAACAGCTCTGTTCTTTAATATAAAGATAAAACCCATTACCCACCTTCCAGGATTAGCCTGATAATATTAGGTAGAACCCAAAAATCATAAAATTGTTGGGTTCAGAAGGACTTCAGAGATCACTCCATACCTGAATCTTCTACATGATACCCCTAAGAAAGTGTCCATCATGCTCCTTCTTAGATATCTCCAGGCTGGGAACTTTCTGTCTCCCAAGGTGGCCCATTCTATGGTTGAGCAGATTTAGAAGTTAGGTGTGTTAAACTTGGACTTATTTATTGAGTCAATTATAGGAAGTGATTTATCACAGCAAGATAGCACTCACCAAAGATATTTGGGGCTGTGTGTAGGTTGGTGACCATAATGGATGCAAATAGGATCCATGATCACAGACTATACCCCACATCCCAACCCATATGTAAGCCTTCAGTCAGCAGAGTGAACAGAAAAATATTGGCTGTTGTACACGGTGCCAGGGATAGTGATATACTTTCAAATGACAGTCTTAGGTATTTGTGATAAAGCTTGTGTGAAAATTCTTCATTGGTCACAGAGAAGAACTTGATCTAATCGCCTTTGACTTTCAAGAGAACATATGAAATTCAGGTCAATATCATAATTTTTCAGACACCAATGGACATTTAATCTCTCCCATCAGATTAGTCATTTCCACAGGTTTTCTTCCTCTTGGACCTATACCTAGGTAAGAAAAATTATAGATTTGGGTGCCTAATCCAGTTTTAGGACTGGAAAATTCCCAGAAGAAATCTTATATGAGTTCTCCATCTTAAAACTAAGAAGCAAAGGCCCAGAAAGAGGAGGCATTTGACCCAAGATCACAGAGTCCTTTTGAGATGGAGTCAGGACTAAATCACTGGTCTCCCTACTCCTAGTAGAGTGCTCTGATCTTCATTATCAGTGGGGATGTGCTGAGCATGTACAAATAGTGATGCCGTCTCCAGTGTGCTTTGGGTCAGGCTCTATAGAAAGTTTTATGGAGTACAAGAATGAGCCAACTTCTCTCAGATCCCACTGTGGCAATCTCATGGAAGTGGCTAACATACCGTTGAAAATTATCAGTACACCGCAACAACAAAATACACTGTGAACACCATCTACTTGTATCTGCATGCAAATATATCAAAATAATCCTCATCATAAGACCTGCTAGCTATTTGTGCATCTACTATGTTCCCAGGTGTCCCAGTGGTAAAGAATCCACCTGCCAAGGCAGGAGATGTGGGTTCAATCCCTGGGTATAGAAGATACCCTGGAGGAGGAAATGGCAACATATGCCAGTATTCTTGCCTGGAAAATCCATGGTCAGAGAAGCCTGATGGGCTACAGTCCATGGAGTTGCAAAGAGTCCGACACAGCTTAGAGACTGAGCATGCACACACACTCTGTTTCAAGCACTTTAAATAACATTAGCTCTAAGCCTCCCAACAACTTTGTGAGGTTGATGTTATTATGATTGTTTTTCATGTGAATAAACTGAGGCTCAGAAGCCACATAGCCAGTGTGGCATAGTCAAGATCTGGGACCTAGTCCTCTTGGCACCAAAGTCTGCTATTTTCACCATAGCCACTACCTTCCCTAGATTATCTCAAACCTTCCCCTGTGCCTCACCCACTAAATTAGCCCTGAATATTTTCTATGACTGGTACTAGTGTGGAATGAAGTTGAGTTTTTTTTTTAATTCCTTGACTATTCAACTAAGTTATCCCTTCAGTCAATTTGGGAAGCCTCTTCCCCTTTTACTGGTGTGTTCTTTTATTTAAGGAATCTTGTAGAAAACAGGGCAAACTAAGACCCTAGCATCTGGTGGTAAGTTGCAATGTTCGATATGTAAACATAAATAAATAGAAACAATAACATCCTGAAAAAATTTATTCACTGGTCATAAATTTAAAAACTGTTGTTTGTACTAAAACATATTTATATGAAAAGACTGTGAAATGTAAAATCAGAATTCTTTTTTCTGTAGAGTTAGGTCCAGCATCTGTTTGTAAATTCCTTACATAAATAAAAAAATTTTCCATAATATATATGTCTTAAGATATATATTTCATATTTTAAATGGAAAACAAATATAGGGATTATATCAGCACTTGCCTTAATAAAGAAATATCTACTTTTTAGGTTAGGGTAACATTTAAATAGCAAAAAATAGAACGTGGAGTCCGATAGATGCAGTGTTTTGGTAAAGTAAAAAAAAAAATATAATTGTGTAACTTTGGCAGAATTATCCTATGCTCCTCTTAAAGTCTTGGGTTAAAGTTCACAAATATGGAACATCAACATGGAGTTCTGCCACATAAGAAACTGCATGGCAGCTTAGAGAAGCCAGCCCCTGGGGCAATGAGAGTACTGTCATCTTAGGAATGAAGTAGTTATAAGGTATTGGATGTGTGATTTATACTCCTGATTCATACCCAAGTAAAATATAAACATCCTCTCTTCCTTTGAAAATTTACTAGGGGTTCTTCGATTCAAATGTATTGTTTGAATTGTTTGTTCAATAAAAACAATTAGAATCAATGATAAAAGTGTAATAAAAAGAGCTAACCTTCTTGTAAACCAGGCTCGTTCTATGTTCTTTTCAGGTATTAGCTCTTCAATCTTCCCAACAACTTAGTGAAAAAGGTGTTGTGATTATCGGCTTTCCTGAATGCCCGAATCTGCAGAGCTGCTGCACGAGGGAGTCTTTGTTCAGAGTCAGACAGTGACTCCAAGAGCCTGGGGTCTCTCACCACAGTGCTGCCCTGCCTCCAGCCCTGGCCAGCGATTGGGTCCTCCATTCCTCAGACACTAGCCCAAGCAGCAAGGATGAAGTCGCCTGTGGTAAGTATTTGTGTAGGATCTTCGTGGTTTCAGCCGCCTGGATGCCACCACCTTCCTTATCAGACAGAGTTTCCTATTTTGATGGGTGAGTCATCAGGCGCTTCATGATCTTCAGCTGCATTTCCTCTTTAAGGGGAAGCCCCTGCCCCTTCGGCACCAGGCTTACCTTACTGGTCTCCTCTGAATGTCTCGTTGGTCATTCCCTAGGCTTGAGTTACCTTTACTCTGCCAACGTCTGCTCTTTTTCAGACTTGAAAAACACCGGTCAATTCTCACTTACCAAAACATAAGCATCCACAGACCAGGACTCATGTCTGATTTATTCTTTATTCAGTGTCATCTTGGAATGGGAGGGTCCCCTGGGGGGGGCCTGGCAACCCACTCCAATATTCTCGCCTGGAGAATCCCATGGACAGAGGAGCCTGGTGTGATACAGACCATGGGGTAGCAGAGAATCAGACACAAATGAGGCGACTTAGCAGGCAGCAGGCCATGTCATCTTCCTAGTGTTTGGCAGCTATTTGATAAATGCTGAAAGAATAAATAGTGGTGAGTAAATGTTAAAAGAAGGAGCAAATGACTCCCCTTTGAGAACCTTCTAGACTAAGCAGCCCCCTACATCTGCTTTAGTACTGATTCTTTCATTTATTAACTGCAAGTATTCCTTGAGTGTCCATGACCTGAAATAGAACTTGAAGTCCTATACATAGAATGGAAGTATTCATGCTTAAAGACTCACATTTCTTCATTCATCCGTGTGTTCATTCACTCAACAGCATTTACTGAGTACTTCCTATGCTAAGAATTTGCAGTAAGTAGAAGTGTGGGTGTTAAAAACCATAGATTTATACTGGAAATTCCTGGTTTTCAACTTGATTTCACCCCTTAATAACTGTGTACCTGGGCAACTTTTGTAACCACTGTGTACCCGTTTCCTTATTTGCAAAGTGAGGAAAATACAGTATTAGCATCCTCAGTTAGCTGTGAGGATTAAAAGAGATCACACATGTTAAGTGCTCAATAAATCTTAGCCATTAGCTATTATCATTTCCCTGGTAAGTGAAACAAAGAGGAGTGAGACATAATCCTTCTCAAGGAACCAGCATATTCATGGGTATATAAGATTTTAGTGTACGAGGTACAAATAAAAATGCTAGGGATGCTCAGATTACGTAGAGATGATTTGCAAACAGGGAAAAATCAGAGATGGTACCCTTCCTCGAGAAGACTGTGTTTAAACAGGTTTGGATATGCAGATGTGTAGGGGAAAGCATTCCAGAGGGTGGAAATGGCCCAACAAATAAATGGAGGTATAACAAGCCCGTATTCTGGGCTTCCGAGTCACTGAGCAGTTAATTTGACAAGACTGCAAGAGACAAAAGGGAGCTAGGGAAAGAGGCAATGATAGCAAAAAGGAAATATCTTGGGGAGGATCTTGAAAATCAGTGAGTGAGTTTGAGTTCTGTTCTATGTCAACAGGGTGTGTAGCCATGGCTTTATGTGCATCATGCATTAGTTTCATTTTTGTTTTTGACGGTGGATGGGTATGGTCATCTGTATTCAAAGCTTTTTAGATTTTAAATTATTTACACTTTCATGTTTGAGAAATTTGATCAGCTCCCAGTGTGCTTATTTATTTACTAAATTGGAGTATAATTGCTTTATAAAGTTATGTTGGTTTCTGCTGTAAAACAGCGTGAATCGGCTGTATGTGTACATACATCCCTCACTCTTGCGCTTCCCTCCTGCCTCCCCCATCCCACTCCTCTAGGTCATCTCAAAGCACAAAACAGCTCCCTGCGCAATATAGCAGCTTCTCACTAGCTATCTGTTTTTGCAGTTGGTAGTGTATATACAATGCTACTCTCTCAATTCGTCCCACCCTCTCCCTCCCCTGCTGTGCCCACAAATCTGCTCTCAATGTCTGCGTCTCTATTCCTGGCCTGCAAATAGGCTCACCAGTGTCATTTTTCTAAATTCCATATATATGTGTTAATATATGATATTTGTTTTTCTCTTTCTGACTTACTTCCCTTTGTATGACAGACTGTAGATGAATATCCTTCATGTCACCTGAGTGATGCGGTAGCTCTGTGTAGTCAGCCTCATGAGTAAGATAACCTGCCTGTAGCAAGAACTGGTACTTAGATGGGCTGGGCTATGAATGTCATGGCCTCTAATTACAAGACCTTCTGCTTTCTGAGGTGGGGAAGTGCACATATACTGCACATGCAAACCAAGCCCATGTTGCCTGCATGGGGGAAAAGAGACAGTCTGATGACCAGGCCTCCAGCAGGGGGTTACCTCTGCCACCACCGGCTGCTTTCTTTAGCTGTGATTTGCAGCAGTAAATGCTGTGCAAAGCAAAATCAGCTATAGGTATTCCCTGCTCTCCTGACTCGACCTACGTCCCCTCTGGGTACATCCCCTCTGGCCTTATCCCAGGTTTCTTAAAGAGCTTCAGAAGAAATACACATTGACTGAACTCCAGGGTTACTTATAATGGAAATCTAGTCTCTCATCCCTCCCAAACCCCACAGAAGAGTTGGGCCCTTAATCTGAACCTTGGGGAATCAGAGGCCCAGTTTCCTTTATTTAGCTTTCAGGACATTGGATTTTTTTTTCCCCAAAAAGCTTGAAGTACCGCTGAAGATAAAAGTATCCTATGTCCCAACGTCTTGACCAATTTAAATAACTCAACTTCTTCTCCAAATGCTATCCTCATATTCTACAAAGTTGGACATTCTCCCTTATTTCTTTTCTTGAGCAGTTGTGTAAAAGGACAGTTTGGGTAAGAACTAACTTAAAAGCATTGCTGCTGCTGCTGCTAAGTCACTTCAGTCATGTCCGACTCTGTGTGATCCCATAGACGGCAGCCCACCAGGCTCCCCCGTCCCTGGGATTCTCCAGGCAAGAACACTGGAGTGGGTTGCCATTTCCTTCTCCAATGTATGAAAGTGAAAAGTGAAAGTGAAGTCGCTCAGTCCTGTCTGACTCTTAGTGACCCCTTGGACCGCAGCCTACCAGGCTCCTCCATCCATGGGATTTTCCAGGCAAGAGTACTGGAATGGGGTGCCATTGCCTTCTCTGAACTTAACAGCATTACCCCAGAGGAAAGTTACTTAGGAGGTACACATATACATAAGAAATAGTCACAGTGCATTTATCTCACAATTTATCCAGGAGTCTGTGTGGTCCTGTGAGGAGGTTCTGTGACTAAGTATTCTCTGTTCCCTAGACATGAACACTTGTCCTTGCACATAGTAAGTGCTCAGTATATTTGTTGATTAGCAAATAAGTTAGTAAGCTGACAAGTGTCTCTCCATGTAAAGAAGTGCAGAGCAACTACTTGTAGTTCTAGTTTAACTAGAATTTTCATATGCTTCTTTGCTTTTTTCCCATCCCTTCTGACAAACATGCATACATACTCACACAAATTCACTACTTGTGTATTAACATTTTGCCCATGTTCTTTTGTGCTGGCAACCTCGACTTCATGTCACTCAAGACATTTCAAAAGTTTTATTTTGACAGATTCAGTATAAACCAGGGCTTCCCTGGTGGCTCACTCGTAAAGAAACCACATGTCAATGCAGGAGATATGGGTTGTTTTTTTTTTTTTTTCATTTATTTTTATTAGTTGGAGGCTAATTACTTTACAATATTGTAGTGGTTTTTATATGGGTTTAATCCCTGGGTTGGGAATATCCCCTGGAGAAGGAAATGGCAAACCACTTTAGCATTCTCTCCTGGGAAATACCACGGTCAGAAGAAAACGGGACAGAGGACGAGATGGCTGGATGGCATCACCGACTCGATGGACATGAGTTTGAGTAAACTCCGGGAGTTGGTGATGGACAGGGAGGCCTGGCGTGCTGCGATTCATGGGGTTGCAAAGAGTCGGACACGACTGAGCGACTGAACTGAACTGAACAGTGTATGGGGTTGCAGAAGAGTCAGACATAACTTAACAACTAAACAACAACAGCAGTATAAAGTAATATCAAATATACTGTGTATACATCTAAAAAGTTGTCTTTTTAAATTTAATAGTTGTGTGACCTTAGTCAAGTTACTTAGATGCTTTGGGCTTCAGTTTCCTCTGTAAAATGGGAATAAAAATAGTACCTTTGGTATTTGGGGCTATTGGTAATTTGGTATAGGTAATTACCTATACCAAAGGAGTTCCCTTGGTAATTGGGGCTTCCTTGATGGTTCATATGGTAAAAAATCTATCTGCAATGCAGGAGACCCAGGTTCAGTCCCTAGGTTGGGAAGATTCCCTGAAGAATGGAATGGCTACCTACTCAAGTATTTATTCTTGCCTGGAGAATTCCATGGAGAGAGGAGCCTGGGGGCTACAGTCCATGGGGTTGCAAAGAGTTGGACATGACTGAGTGACTAGCACTTTCACTTCCTTGGTAATTAAATGAGATGATGGAGAATAGAGTACTTAGCTCAGTCTTTGTCACATAGCATGTGCTCAATAAATGTTTGTTAGTATGACAACAGTGATATTTTTTGTCTATATGACCATCTTGGCACAATTATATATATATATATGCATTTATAAACTATAAGCCAGTTTCCTCTTTTTTGGTAAATGTCAGATAAAAAAAATCTAATAAAAGATTTTAATTATTCATGCACTTATTAGCTATTGACTACCCACTTAATCAACATATTTGAGAAGGCTTAGAGTAAAATAGTGTAAACAGTATCATCATTAACATTTGGATTAGGAAAATCATGAGTCATTTATTGAAGCAGAATAGTTATATAGTCCTTTATTGACTTCCTAATGCTTTTTCAAACATTGTCTGTTCTAATCCTTAATTTTCACAACCCTTAAAACAGAGGCATTATTACCTAACTGATCTGAGGGGGAGTAAAGTGACTTGCTCCAGTCCTCACTGTTTAATATCTGGTTAAGGGACTCAGAAATGTTCAAGAATTTAGTAACACAGACCCATCTTCCCCAGTAGAAGAGCCACGAGCCCTTAGTATGAACTTAAAACCCTGATCAGGGCTATGCTCTCAAGATGTGTTGTTAGATGAATGAACAGATCCCCAAATACAACTCCTAAATTCAGATTCCAGAAAACTGACATAAAATCCTGGTTGCATTCTCTTGGTGAAAAGCAGGACTCAGATAAGACTGTTTACTTAGACATACCTACTCATCTTTTCAGAAATCAGCCTAAAGAACCCCAGCAATGGCATTTAGTCATTTACTGAGTGGTTTGCATGGAGTCCTATTTACTTTGAGAAATTCTCACACTGGCTCTTTCATGCCATGAGGTGGTAAGGTAGGAATTGTTTGTGACTAATATTTTGCAAAGAGTCAGACACGACTGAGCGACTGAACTGAACTGAACTGAATGTTTTGTAGAAGAGAAGACTGCGCTCTGGGTTACTTAAACAGCTTACTTGAGCTCACCGAGTGTTGAGTAGCTGAAACCAGATTTGAAATCACTTACAGAGGCTCTGGGCCCTGTTCTCAACACCCTTTCCCCGTGTGTACCTCTCCCACATCTTAATGCCTTAGTCAATTGGACAGGAAAAAGCCTGCCCAAGCCCAAGTCATTCAATAATGTTAACACTTGTAGAATCAAGATAATATGATGTCCTGACAATCTAAAGGAAGATCTCCACATCAGTACAGTTACTATCAGGTGACATAGCTACATAGAACCTCTGCTGTAAAATTAGTTTCCCCAGGAGGAAAGGAAAGCACTGTCTATTTGCATATACTCTACAACTTGGTAGAAATGGCCCCACCATGGCTGTTGGAATCAAACTTCTGCATTTTTCAAGTTTCCTCAACTTTATCTGGTTGACCACCAGCTCAGCCCTTCTATAGTGCCCTGAAATTTGCCATGCTTGGCAATGATCTCAGAGGGACTTTCGACATTCTTTGTGGTCAATGTTTTTATATATCTGAGAAAAAAGTAAAATTTTCCTAATTCAAATTATTCTGTACACATTTCCCAATAAAACAAAATAAATCAATGTACAAAATACACATAAAATATATTTTAAAAGTACTCATTCTGAGTATTCATTGAATAAGTATTTATTGAATGCTGACTATATGCCACACGCACTTCTAAGCCAGAAAGATATAGAGTGAATGAACACAACAGACAAGATATCTGAATTCACAGAGCTTATAATCTAATGAGAAGGAACAGATAGGAAAGACACAGACAGCAAATATAACAGGGGGTGCTATGCAGAATACATTAGGGGATGGAAGATAAAGGGCATGAATGTATTATTTAGTGAAGGTGAGTTCTGAGTTGAGGTCTGTAGGAAGGATTGCATCCTGTTACTATCTGGGGAAGAGTGTTCTCGAAGGAGACATCACCAGAAAGGATCTTATGGTGAGAGGTTGCTTGGGTGTCCCAGGAATGGCAAGGAGGCCACTGTAGCCGCAGCAAAGATTGTGAGGGGGAATGGGTAGGAGTGGAGATCTAATGGGCAGTTGTGTCTGGCAGGGTCTGAATGGAAGTATGGCTCTTACTCTGAGTGAGGCTGGAAGTCACCGGAGCACTTTAAGCAGATGTGTCACACCATTTGACTTGGCTTTCAAACAGATCATCCTGGCTGCTACATAGAAAAGGAATTGAGAGGTGGGTATGGTGGGGAGAAGGGAGATAGATATGTAGGCTATTCCAAGAGATTAAGCCTAAAATGATTGTGCCTTGGACCACAGTAGGCTTTCCTGTTGGCCCCCAGTAAAGAGAAATCTCTGGGCCAAACTTAAGGATAATTATCTTAAAATACTTGAACCATGGGAGAGAGTACAGGAAACTTTAAACTCCATTTAAAGTTACATGACTAATTCTACTTCTCTAGGGTAATACAAATAAGTATTATCTTTGGTAAGTATATAGGCAATTTCCCCTTCCAACTTTGGAAAATAAAGTAACATTCCATATCACTTCTCTTGGTTTTTCTATGACTTGAGTCACTAAATGGGCTATGAGCTGAATATCTTAGCCAGTTGTTAAGTGATGACGAAAAAGAAAATAATTCTCAGAGCTCTACAGAAGTTCATGGTAGAGTATATTGCAATCATAAAAGTTGAAGTTCTCTCAGAAATGTAAGTATTAGTATCTTAACATGTGAAAGAGACACAAGTCACTAGATGTGGAAGAGATCCCAGTTTGTCCATGAAGAAAATGAGACTCAGGAGGGAGATAAACTGTCCAAGTTACAGAGAACTTACTAAGTTTGGACCAGAACTTAGTTCTCACTCCAGCATGATGCCTCCTCCATAAAAAGTTTTCCTTATAAATATATCCTGTTGCTAATATGTAAGAAGGGTTGAAGTGTATCATTTACAGCTGCTCTTACTAAGAACTGTAGTCTTCTCCATTTCTTAGACACTTGACAAGAACTGGCTCCATCCACGCCGTCCTGACCACACCAGCTTGGTTCCTTCATCTCCCTCCCTGCCTCACTCTCCATCCTCGCATAACCCCGTGGAGATTAGATGTTTTCTGCTCGATTTTCTTTAAGGAATCTGCCTGCCTGACCTGTACACTCTCACTCCACTGAGAGGGAGAGGCTGAGCAGATAACACCTGGATGTCCTGATGGGTTGGGAGAACTCCCCAATTTTAATGTTTTTGTTCCTTTGCCAAAAGGAGTCACATTTTCAAGCCTTGAAATTTCAATACATGGCTTTGTTCCCACTACTTTATATGTACTCATGCATTCATTTTCTGAGGAAGGAACACAGTGTGAATTTGGATGTCAAAAAATGCATAGGATTCCTTTTGTTATGTTTATGGTGATATGAATTTGGAAAAAAACAAAAACAAAAAATCTTGAAAACAAAGATGGGCCAGCCTAGAAAAGCCCTAGAAAGCTAAACCCAGTTCTAGAACTTAGTGGCTTTGTCACCTTTATCAAGGCCATTTTTCTTCAGGGCCTCTACCATCTGATCTATGTAATGAAGAGAAAAGGAGATTGGGGCTTTACTGTTAGCATCTGCTGGGGGACCTCAAAGACTCATTCCTAAGACTTTACCACACATGTGCCAGGCTTTTCTTTACATCCCCAGGCCATTTATGTGGTCCCTTCCTCACTCCACAATCCCAATATCCTCCTTCATAATCTCAAATCTGTGACTCACACTTAGATGAATATGTATTTACTGAGAGCTTCTCTTGTGGTCAGTGCTATGCTGGGCACTGTGAAACAATGAAAAAGGAACATAAGGCATCATTTCTTCCCTTAAGGAAAATTAAGAGAAAGAGAGGCCTTTTGCATTAGTGAAAAGTTTGCACTCTAGATGTTTTTAAGGAATGAAATTTTAGTGTCTTTATACACCTTGCACAGTTAAAAAAAGCCAGAAAGATCTGCTTAGGAAAGCACTCAGAGGAATGCTTGAATTAATCCACCAAAATGCTTCAAAATGAACAAATCAAGGGCTCTTTGTAAATGGTGGGATAAGAGACTCAGAAAACAATTGATTCTCTTAAATATCTGAAACATTTTTGTCATAGTTTTGCAATATTAATTTGTTCTATTTTGGAAGGAAAAAAGTCTAGAGATTTTCTGAAGGATCACATTTTCAGAATGATTGGAATCTAAAATCTGAATGAAAAGTACAATCCCTCTGCCTGAAATGCTTTGTTGCTCCATTCTACTTGTCAAAATTATAACCACTTTGAAAGTGGGAATCACATACTGCCTCATCATCACCATGACCATCATCATCATCACCATCATCCTCTCCTTTAAATCTGCATGGTTGACTGGTTGCATTACCTTAGAGCACTCATGACCTCTACCTTGCCTCATAGCAATTTGAGAACATGATATTTTTCATCCTGGGATGGGCTCCCTGGAGCAGGGAGCATGTCTAATTCATCTGCTCTCACTGTACCTTGTAAGTAGTAGGATTCTACATGATGTTATAGCAGTGGTCTCATTGCCATTCTGTAAGGGATGACTTTGTCATTTGGGAAACAATTTCACCTGTTCTATGAGCTCAACATTCAAAAAACAAAGATCATGGCATCTGATCCCATCACTTCATGGCAAATAGATGGGAAACAAAGGAAACAGTGACAAGTTTTGTTTTCTTGGGCTTCAAAATCACTGCAGATGGTGACTGCCACAAAATAAAAAGACACTTGCTCCTTGGAAGAAAAGCTATAACAAACCTAGACAGCATATTAAAAAGCAGAGACATTACTTTGCTGAAAAATGTGCATATAGTCAAAGCTATGATTTTTCCAGTAGTCATGTTTGGATGTGAGAGTTGGACCATAAAGGTCTGAAGGCTGAAAAAAAGATACTTTTGAGCTGTGGTATTGGAGAAAGCTCTTGAAAGTCCCTTGGACTGCAGGGAGATCAAACCAGTCAATCCTAAAAGAAATCAATCCTGAATATTCACTGGAAGGATTGATGCTGAAGCTGAAGCTTCAATACTTTGGTCACCTGATGTGAAGAGCTGACTCATTAGAAAAGACTCTGATGCTCAGAAAGATTGAAGGCAGGAGGAGAAGGGGGTGGCAGAAGATGAGATGGTTGGATGGCATCACTGACTCAATGGACATAAGTTTGAGCAAGCTCCAGGAGATGGTGAAGGACAGGGAAGCCTGGCATGCTGCAGTCCATGGGGTTGCAAAGAGTTGGACATGACTGAGTGACTGAACAACAAATGAGGGATCCAAGTTAGAAACAAGTTAGAAATTTCTTTTTTAAATTAAAAAACTATCCACCCCAGCAATCCCACTCCTGGGCATACACACCAAGGAAACCAGATCTGAAAGAGACACATGTACCCCACTGTTCATTGCAGCACTGTTTATAATAGCCAGGGCGTGGAAGCAACCTAGATGCCCATCAGCAGACGAATGGATAAGGAAGCCGTGGTACATATACACTATGGAATATTACTCAGCCATTAAAAATAATTCATTTGAATCAGTTCTAAAGAGATGGATGAAACTGGAGCCCATTATACAGAGTGAAGTAAGCCAGAAAGATAAAGACCAATACAGTATACTAACGCATATATATGGAATTTAGAAAGATGGTAACGATAACCGTATATGCAAAACAGAAAAAGAGACACAGATGTACAGAACAGACTTTTAGACTCTGTGGGAGAAGGTGAGGGTGGGATGTTCTGAGAGAACAGCATTGAAACAAGTATACTATCAAGTGTGAAACAGATCACCAGCCCAGGTTGGATGCATGAGACAAGTGCTCAGGGCTGGTGCACTGGGAAGACCTAGAGGGATGGGATGGAGAGGGAGGCGGGAGGGGGATGGGAGGTTGGGATGGGGAACACATGTAAATCCATGGCTGATTCATGTCAATGTATGGCAAAAACCACTACAATATTGTAAAGTAATTAGCCTCCAACTAATAAATGGGGAAAAAAAAAGGTCCAAAAAAAATAAATAAATAGACTGTTGTATAATATAAAACAAACAAACAAACAAACAAAAAAACTATCCACAAGGAAATTGGGGCTAGTAAGGTAGCTCTAAAATATTTGGAAACCAGTTTCCTCCTATCTTGTTCCTCTGCTATCTCTAGAATGCTGCCCTTTTCTCCGTGGTATAGAACAGAGCCTCTGCCATGTCTGTATTCCAGACCATTGGAAAGAGGAAAGGGGGAGATAGAGGTACCCCACTTCCATTTAATGCACATCTGGGCAGTTGCACACATTGCTTCCCTCGCATACTGTTGGTAACTTCATCTTCTGGTCCATTTAGTCAATGGCGTGCTGGAGTCAGTCCCAGGGCAAGTGAAAGCCCATTGTGTGCATTTCCTCCCAACTCCACATTCAGTGAGTCATGCTGACAGCTTTAAATCAGTCTCAGGAGAATCAACACCTGGAAAATTGGCAAATGCTATGAAGCAAGGCTTTTTTTCCTTCTAAGAGAGCTGACTGCTTAAAATTTACTTGTAATATGGTGCACCTAGCTGCAAGAGAAGCTTGGAAATGTAGTCTTTTGTTACAACTCTTTGGTCCCATATTTGGAATTATTAGTTGGGCAGCATGTATCTAGCTAACAATTCTATATAAAGGAGCAAGGAGTTGTATCTCTATAGAAGAAGTTAAGGATGAATATTTGTAAACAGTTAGAAATCTCTTTTAACAAGTCATCATCTGGAAATAAAGAAAAGGAAAATTGGAAAACCTGTTTTTAACAGAGAACAAACCTATCTGTAAATATATCCACATGTGCATTTCTGCTGCCACTTTTCAGCTGTAAGAGAGCATGCTAGAAAAATATTTAAGCTTATTTGTGTGAGCTCAAGGTATAAGTCTCTGGGCAGAGGTGACATGAACCATATTCTACTCATCTTTGACTATTGGTACTATCCAAAAATGCAGCTCTGGTTTCCATCACTGCCAGTGTCCAGGCAGGAACTGGATGATCATCACAGGGTTTCCATAGAGGACATTTCATTGCGACTGGAGTTCCCCCACCCCTCACCATCTCCAAGTCTCTGTTCCTGCTTCAGATACTCTTCTTGACCCCTCAGATTCTGAGGTCTTCCAGTACTTTCCTTTGTCCCACTTACCACAGTTGTAATTATTACTGTACTCATTCAGTTGATGTCAATCTTTTTACCCAGAGTGCAAGCCACCAAGTTGCTTTATTTACATAGTATCTGCTACACAGAGCAAAGTGCATGGCCGCCATGGACACAAATTAAATGTGAGTGGAATGGAGGATGAATGCTGTGACCTGTCATGTGTGAAAGGGCCTTGTAAACAGCTCACAATAATTATTCTTCAGAAATAAGATACTGAGATACAAAACAGAACAGAAAGCAAGTGAAGGAAGTGACAGTAAATACTACCAGACATCTAGAAGGAACTGAATTTGATTCTGAGCTTCCTGGAACTAACTACAAAAAGAGAACACATTGTGTTACTGAGTTTTCTTTTTCTAATGAGATATGACTTGTGAAGTCATCTGCAGAGGCCAAGTTTCCCTAGTGATTTATTAAAATGAGACCATTGTTTCCTCCCAGCTAATGTTTAAGCATGATCAAATTTCTCCCAACTTAAAAAAAAAAAAAAAAGACAAAAAGAAAAGAGATGTCCATCAGCAGCTGTCCTCCCCACCCAAATTCCTTTGTACATGGTCTGTGATGTCTCCATTTCCTCGCCTCCCCATCATAGTTCAGCTCACTGGAGTCTTGCTTCTGCTCTGACCATCCTACCCAAGCTGCCATCCTGAAGTGCCAGAGTCAATGTGTCTGTATCTCTGCTTCCTTCTTTATTGCAGCAGGCATTTCTTAATTATTTGAAACTCTCACCACTGCTAGACCATGTCTCTTGACTCTGTGACCCAAAATTGTACTGGTTCTCTTCCTGGATCTTCTCTCTTTCTCAGGCTTTTTTAAGGATAGTTTGAGTTCTGTTCCTCTAGTAAATGTTGGCATTCCTTGGAGTTTTGAGGTGTTTCCTTTGACCCTTTTCTTTTCTCACTCTACATACCCTCCCAAGAAAATTTAATTGACTCGAATGACTTTAATTACTCTTTAGATTCTAATAACTCCTAAGTTTTGATCTTTAGAATGGATGGCCCACCAGAGTTTCAAACACACATATTTAACTACCTTGTAAATGTCACCTCAAATTCAGCATGCCCCAAACAGAGCCCATATTTTTCCTTCATCTTAACTTTTTCTTCCTCATGTGTCCTCCGTCTCAGTGAAGGGTCCTACCTTCTACCCAGCATCTATGACAAGATAGAGATCTTGTCATCCTTTTTAAGTCATTTCTCCGACTCTATTCCCCCAACAATCAACCACGAAGTCCTATTAACTCTCCTTCCTAAACATCTCTCAAATCAGTCCACTGATTCCTCTCACCAACGTCACTACCTTAGGGCGGGCCCCTGGATCTCTGTCACAGCTCTTAACCAGCTGTGCCCAGGCTTACCATGCTTGTAACTGATTTTCCATAAAGCAAACAAAGTGGTCTTTCTGAAGCAGCACTCTGAACTTGTTCTTGTGCTGCTTACAACTTATCAGTGGCTCTCCGTAGCCTCCAAAATGAAGATCTAACTCCATAATGAGGTTTCAGTGGCCTGCATGGTCTGACTCCTGCTTACCTTCCAGCCTTGTCTCCTTCTGACTTCCAAACCCCACTCCTGGAGAAGGGGATCCTCCTATGCTGTTGCTGGGAATGTAAATTGGTATAGCCACTATAGAGAACAGTATCAGTTTAGTTCAGTTCAGTCACTCAGTGGTGTCCAACTCTGCGACCCCATGGACTGCAGCACACCAGGCCTCTCTGTCCATCACCAACTCCCGGAGTTTACTCAAACTCATGCCCATTGAGTTGGTGATGTCATCCAACCATCTCATCCTCTGTTGTCCCCTTCTCCTCCTCAATTTTTCCCAGCATCAGGGTCTTTTCAAATGAGTCAGCTCTTCACATCAGGTGGCCGCCAGATGCGAAGAGTGGAGAACAGTATGGAAGTTCCTTAAAAAGCTAAAAACAGAGCTCCATATGACCCTGCAATCCCACTCGTGGGCATATGATCCATACATGATCCAAAAAGGTACATGCACCCGAACGTTCATTGCGGCTCTGTTTACAACAGCCAAGACGTGGAAGAAACCTAAATGTCCATTGATAGAAGAGTGCATAAAGATGTGGTACGTATATACAATGGAATGTTACTCAGCCATTAAAATGAATGAAATAGTGTCATTTGCAGTGACATAGATGGATCTAGAGATTGTCATACTGAGTGAAGTAAGTCAGAAAAGGAAACTGTCATATGACATCCATTATATGTGGAATCTAAAAAGAAAGGGTACAAATGAACTTATTTACAAAACAGAAAGAGACTCACAGACTCAGAGAAGAAACTTGTGGTTGCTGGGGGGAAGATGGGGCAGGGGAGGGACAGTTAGGGAGTTTAGGATGGACATGGTCACATTGCTACATATAAGACAGATAACAGCAAACCCTGCTCCTGAACGCCATCCTCCCACCAGCTGAGCCACCTTTGCTCTCCATGGTATCTGGCTCTCTCTTGCTTCAGCATTCTGCACCTGCTATCCTCCTTCTCTGCTGGTCCCTCCACACTCCTCCTAAATCACTCCAATCATCCTCTCACTCCCACCTTAGAAGTAACCCCACTCATTCATTCATTTCGTAAATATTTGCTGAGCAAGCTACTATGTGCCAGACAGCACACAGGCACTCGTGATACCACAGCAAAGCAAGACCTAAGTGGTCTCTGCCCCCCCTGGTCCCAGTCCAAGTGGCCTTCCTTGACTTTCCAAGTCTGTTAGGTCTCATATGGAACCCTGTCCTCACTCTACACGGTTCTGTCTCTGGTATAGTTTGAGGACTTTTAAACTTGGGTACAAAAGAGGTCAACAGACTTTTTCTATAAAGGGATAGATTACAGATAATAAATACTTTTGTCTCTGTAGGGCACACAGCCTTGGTCAGAGCTACTCAACTCCACAGTTAGGGAAAGTGGCCACAGACACTACACAAACCAAGTGTATTAGACTTTTTTCACAAATGGAGATGGTGAGCCAGACTTGGCTCATTGGGTGTAGTTTGCTGACCCTTACTAGTTAAACTAGTATGTTCTCTTTTATCTTTGTATCCACAGTGTAGACACAGTACTTGGCATAGACACTTGCTAATAAGTAGATCAAGTTTTAAATCCTTTGTCACTATTCCCGAACCATTCCCCACAGCACAGTGTTTTGTTTTTCCCTTGGTATGATAGTTAAAAGTTTAGCTATATGAACAACTAAATTTCATATAATCATTATAGACTTTAGTCATTTTATTTGTGTGTATATAGATGTAGTCGATCATTTGTCCCATACGTACTTAAACCTACCTTAAACTTTTCTTGAGCAGGTGAAATATTAGAGGAAAAACACCTCAAGTCAATGAATGAAACATGGGGCATGAGGTAAAGTTTCAGTGAGCTGTCAGTGGGGACATATATAACACAGATAAGGTATTGTCCCTGGGGGGCTTATAATGCAGAAAGGAGATAAGAAGATGAGCAAATAATTTCAATTCAAAGTAGAAAGTGCTGTGTCCTTTGAGGGAGGGATCAGCCAAATACTCTGGGACTTTGATAAGGAAGTGAAACTTGTCTTTAGCCAAAGAGATCAAAGAAGGCTCTGAGAGAGAAGCATTTAAGCTGCACTGGTACGGTAGGTATTTGGGACACTGATAAGTCACTAAATGGTCTTAGAGACCGAGAAAAGAACAGGCACACCCACAAGTTACTAGAAAGCAAGTTTTCATGAACCTACGTCCAGGGACTGGCTGATAAAAGAACAGCCAAATCCCTTCAAGAAGGTGCCAAGTCCATTCTGGTCTGGAATGCATTGATAATTGGGACATTATGCTCAGAGACTACAAATTGACATTCTGTCGTCATCCCTCTTGGAATAGAAACCCTGATCCTTTCAAGTAATTAGCACCAATTCGGAGCATGTGTGCAAAAATAAATCACAAGTGTCCAAAAACAGATATGTTAAGTTCAATGGTTAGGAAGCAAACGTTCTTATTAGCTCCACCTACATCAACAAAATCAGAAGCAATTAGCATTTAAAAGTAGAAGAGACAAGGAGAGTTCACAGTTCCCACTGGACAATTATTATTTATATAAACGTCCACAATGACCTCAATGCATCCTTCCTGACCTCAGTCATGTTATTTCAATGGCTAAAGGATCTGATTTCTTTTAGGAGGTTAAGGAGGGAGAACCATGGATTCTGTGCATATTATCCCAGTTAAAACTGAGAGGTGTGTGGCCTCTAGCACATAGACAGCTAGGACTCCATCTCACTGGAGTGAGTCTGGGCCTCAAGCGACCCTCAGTGTAGATGACAAGAGGATCTGCTTTGTCTCAGGATGCTCAGAAGATCTGCCCCTAGAAGCCCATTGCATGAAGCAGTGTCGACCTTTGCCCACGGGACACTTGCCTGTTGGAGAAAGCCTCAGTGGTACATACTGAAAAAGGGCGGCAGCTCCGAAGAACCCGGGAGTGCACATGTAGCAGTGGCCTGTCACACGCTCTCTAGGATATGTCAAGGATGGAGTCTTATCATTGGCATTTGTGGTCAGACTGCAGAGGCAAACGGAGACCTGATGAACTCAGATGTGATAAGAGCACCAGCCGCTGGCTCCACAGGACTCTGAGTCGAGGCTGTGTCACTAACTTGCACTGTCAACTTTGCCAAACCATTTGCTCTTTCTCGGCCTCATTTCCCCCATCCTTAAAATGAGGGGCTGAACAGGGTTATCTTCTTGCTTTATTCCATGTGAGTTTTTTGCCCTTTGAAAACTCAAGTCTTTTTCTGCTTCATTTTATCCCCTTGCTTGGGAGATGTGGTGAATGCCGGGCTGGGAAGTAAGGCGTAGGACTCAAATATTTTTCTATTCTTCATAAAACGTATGAAAATATACCCCATACTTCTTTCCCCCAAAAGGTTGTGGCTTTAGGAACATAGGACCGACATGAAGGACATAGAAGGTCCACTTGGCAGGGCCATGGAACAGCCCGGCAGTTGGCATCAACCTGCAAAACAAACATCACATTTAAAGTTGATTGGACCTTGGAATCATTGAGGGCTGAAGGAGAAGAGATTCACTCAAAGTGACAAGTTAAAGACAACTGTGAGTCAATCTGTTGGTTCCAAATCCTCTTTCCAGCTTGTCTTCCTTCCTTTGGCTTCCATGTATCTAACCACAGTCAGGGCTTAGAGGTTGATGACATGTGCCCACTTGAAATAAAATGTCGGTAGATTCTTACGTGGGTGGGGAGTGAATTAAATCTTTGACCACTTGTTTTTAATTAGGGTGTCACTGAGTTTTTCATACTTTCCCCATAATTTCTCATTTTTCTCCAGTTCTCTCAACCACCATGCATACACACAAATGTTTTTTCTTTTTTTGGCAAAAATTAAATGCTGAACTCTCTCCTTCTTGTATTATCTTCCCATTTGCCAGTCAGTCTCTAGTTCAACACCTTGTCCATACTTTCCTTGAGCTTTTCTAATATTCCTGTGTATGGATCCATTGCCTCTGTTAAGTCATAAGCTCTTTGAGAACTGGGAACATCTTTGTATCACTGTTTACAAGGCCAGAAATGCTGCCCACTTGTCGATCAAATGAATTCATGGAAGAAGGAGGTACTTCGCTGATATCCAGATTGTGCCCTTGAAGCCCCTCAGAGTAATGATAAGCTTAGCAGTGGCCTCTGTTTCTTCTTTATGAGGAATCAGAAAAGGTCAGAAAATGGGCATATCTGGCTTGGCATCATTGGATTTCCTACTTTATGTCTCTGAGTACTCTTAGGTGGCCAGGGCACACAGAGGGACCCTGCCCAGGCTTAGGAGATGGGGGAGAAGAGCAAGAAGCCAACTCTTAAACTTCTGGTTGTCAGACTCAGGATGAGTCTCATCCTGAGACTCATTCCAGAGTCAACACCCCACCCCATCCCCCACTGACTTTGGTCAGGAACCTAGGTCTGTTCTCTTAAGCATTTGTCAACCTGGCCATCAGGAGGGGATCCTGGCAACAGACAGACCACAAGGGTGCTACCTGAAACAATTTTGGATCAAGTGACATTTTCACTCAGAAACTAGGAGGAGGATAAGGAGGGGGAGATAATATAAAAATCTACGGGACTTCTGTCCAACAGTTTACCAGCAAGAGAGCAAAGGAGAGGTTTCTCAAGTGGTAGTTCAAGATGAGATGGCAGGAGGATGGGGGAGTGGAGGAGGACCTTGTGGACAAGAGGTGGAGGAAGATTCTAGACTGAGGGCAGAGGAATGAGAGACAGAGATTAGAAAAACTGAGAACAAATAAACATGGGAAAGAAGGGAATGAAGGAAGGAAGGAAAGATGGTGGAGAGGGAAGAAAGGGAAGAAGGAGGGAAAGAAGCAGGAAGGGAAGGAAGGAAGGAAAGGTAGGAAGGAGTATTAAATGCTAAAAAGAGACAGGCAGAGACATCCAGAGAGAAAATCAGAGCTAAGTTGGGAATGAGAGAAAACTCTGAGGAGAAAGAAGAGGGATGCAATGAAGAGGTGTGGGTACCCACACAAAACAGGGACAACTAAACATCTACCTGACCTGCTCAGCTCAGAAAAATTTCATCTGTGAGTCTGGCACAAGAAAGACCTGGGACAGAGAGGAAAATGTTCTGATCCTGCCCAGGGCCTGTCAGAGGACAGAAACAGATCAGTTAACCTGGGTGGGGCTCTCCTGTGTCAGGCCTGGCACTGCCAGTACTCAGCACCGGACCAGGCCAGGCCAAGGACTCTCACATGATCATTAAACTAGTAACAGGCCATCAGCTACAGGGCAGAATCAGCCTTTACAGTGAAAAAAACTCCTCCCAGGCTGACGTCCCCTCTGCTCGCCCAGCTACCACCCCTTAGCCAGGCCTAGACCCAGACCCAGTCACCCTCCCCCACCTTGGCCTGGGGATACCGATCACTGGGAATCTGAACAGGCTTCGAGGACCCTCTAGGGGCCGGCACCGCCTGGAATGTCCAGTTGATGGAGTGATATTATTTGCCGATGGAGCAGGAGGTGTCCAGACCAGAATGTTCCCGTAGATCTTGGATCCCTGGGTGCTCATCATAGGGAGAAAGATCTCAGAGCCAGGAAGGACTTTGAAATCACAGATAGACAAAGTCAGATTCATTCATTTGCACATTCGTTATTTTTCCAACAAGTTTTGAGCATCTACCATGGAAGGAGCCCTGTGCTGGAGGCCGAAGAGATAAGTAAACACACCCTCAGGGATGAGAACAATGATGACTGCTTCCTTTACTCAACAAAACAGAAGGAAGGTACACATGGAGTGCTTCCCTGGTGGCGCAGGCAGTAAAGAATCCACCTGCAATGCGGGAGACCCAGGTTCAATCCCTGGGTCGGGCAGACCCTCTGGAGAAAAGAATGGCTACCCACTCCAGTATTCTTGCCTGGAGAATCCCATGGACAGAGGAGCTTTGTGAGCTATAGTCGCAAAGAGTCAGGCATGACTGAATGACTAACACTTTCACTTTCTTGCACAGAGTGTGTTGGGAGCAAAAAGTGACTGATTCTGTTTCCAGGACAACCAAGGTTTCTAGGAAGGGCATATCGGAGCACAGCCATAAAGGTTAAGTAGGGCACAGAGGGTAAAGAATCCCTTGGCCAATGCAAGAGATGTAGAAGACGTGGGTTCGATCCCTGGTTCAGGAAGATCCCTTAGAGGAGGAAATGGCAACCCACTCCAGTATTCTTGCCTGGAAAATCCCAAGGACAGAGGAACCTGGTTGGCTACAGTTTATGGGGAAGGAAAAAGTCAGACACGACTGAGTGACTAAGCATGCATGCATGCATGCTGGCACTAGTAGTAGTAGGGTCCTCCAGGCAGAGAAAGTGGAGGGACTCTAGACCAAGAGAAGCACAGGTAGAAGCTGGAAGGTGTGGAAGGGCAGGTGGCTCAGCTGGGGGTTGAACGGGATGAACCTCTTTAGTAGACACATGGGCCTGGCAGGAGATAAAGGTGGGATGGAGGTGGGTCCAGATAAGGAGAGGCAAACATAAAGGCACAGACACACCCCAGCTTATAGTCAGGAGGGAGCTTAGGGATGATGGAAGTCATCTTTGTCCTTGTTACACATATTTCTAATTTTAACATGAGTGTATGTGTGTGAAATAGGCTTCACTGAAGAATATCCAGGGCTGCACACAGAGGAAGGAAGCATGACAGTAACTCAAATAATTTCAAACTAGGGAATTCCCTGGTGGTCCAATTGTTCAGACTCTGTGTTTCCACTTCAGGGGGCATGGGTTCTATCCCTGATTGGGGAACTAGGATCCTGCAAGCTGTGTGGTGTGGCCAAAAACTAAAATAAAATAATTTCAAACTGAATATGTGATTCCTGTCTTCTGAAGTTGTGGACTTGTAGGCTTTCTTCACTAAATGCTTTACCTTGTGCAGTGAACCCCTAGCTTTCTGCCATCTCAGGGGCTTTTCTCTGCCTTCTTTCCCACCTCAAGTCCTCACCTAGCCCTCCAGACTGCCCCCACCCCCAGCACAGAAACTTCTCTCTGTTAGGTCTCCTTTAGGTAACAGTAAGTAATCAGAGAACAAAAGAGCCTCCTGTTTGCCCAGATCTTCCTTCCGTATAGGCAGGTGTTAGTTTGTATTTGAAAAGTTCTAAAAGCCCCCAAAAGTAAAAATTATCCTATGCTGTTCTTTTAAAAATTTATATAACAAACTTTAAGTTTCCTCCTTCAGTCTGTTAGCATTTATCAGTCAAGATATCTTCCCGAGTTAAAGCAAATATATCTCCCTCTACATATATATATATATATATATATATACACACATATATATATACATACACACACCACATATATATATATATACATGTACACTCACACACGTATTTATAGAATAGAAATTATGCCTCACATATTGATCTGCTTTTTAGTTTAAAAATATGTTGTGAAAAAATCTCCACCTCCATACCTCACAAGCAGTCTAGTCCTTAGACTAGATAGACCAAAAGTTTTCAACTATTTTCCTGTTAATAGACATAGATGATTCTTTAACATGTTTGCTTTTACAAATAACGCTACCTCAAGCATCCTTGCATGTGAATCCTGATGTGCCCTTGCTATGATCTCTAGAGGATGGATTCCTGGAGGTTAGGTTGTTAAATCAAAGACAATGCACATTTAAAAACCTTACTAGGAATTACCTCATTCCCTTTGAAAAGAGTTGTACTATTAATGGTTTACATTCCCACAGACAGTTGAATGGGGCGGCTTCTTTCACACTGGCTCTCCAGTACTAGACCGCCTCCTCCTTTGCCAGATGAAGAAATGGCTTAGAGAGAATTAGCAGTTCTAATAACACACACCCAGGTACTGGCAATGCTGGCACCGAGATGTCTGATCTGTTGTCACTGAACAATAATATAATGCACAGAGTATTAAGGAGAAAGCCTGGTGCAGTGTAAACGCTCAATAAATGCTGGCCATAGCTATGATTAAAGCATACTGCCACAATAGGGACCCTTCAGAAGCGTTAGCAGCTGGCTCGGCCTGGGCTTCCCTGGTGGCTCAGGTGGTAAAGAATCCGCCTGCAATGCAGGAGACGTGAGTTGAATCCCTGGGTTGGGAAGATCCCCTAGAGGAGGAAAAGGTAACCCACTTTGGTATTCTTTTTTTTTTTTAATTGAAGGATAATTGCTTTACAAAATGTTGCTGTTTTCTGACAAACCCCAACATGAATCAACCATAGGTATATATACATATATCCCCTCCCTTTTGAACCTCCCTCCTATCTCCTTCCCCATCCCACCCCTCCAGGTTGACACAGAGCCCCTGTCTGAGTTTCCTGAGCCGTACAGCAAATTCCTATTGGCCATCTATTTTACATGTGGTAATGTTAGTTTCCATGTTACTCTTTCCATACATCTCACCCTCTTCCCCTCTCCCCATGTCCAAAAGTCTGTTCTCTATATCTGTTTCTCCATTGCTGCCCTGTAAATAAGTTCTTCAGTACCATTTTTCTAGGTTCAGTATATATGCGTTAGAATATGATATTCATCTTTCTCTTTCTGACTTACTTCACTCTGTATAATAGGCTCTAGGTTCATCCACCTCATTAGAACTGACTCAAATGTGTTTCTTTTAATGGCTGAGTAATAATCCATTGTGTATATGTACCACAACTTCTTTATCCATTCATCTGTCAATGGACATCTAGGTTGCTTCCGTGTTCTAACTATTATAAATAGAGCTGCAATGAACAATGGAATACATGTGTCTTTTTCGATTTTGGTTTTCTCAGGGTATTTGCCTAGGAGTGGGATTGCTGGGTGATATAGTGGTTTTAGTCCTAGTTTTTTCAGGAATCTCCAGACCATCTTCCATAGTCGCTGTATCAATTTACATTCCCACCAACAGTGCAAGAGCATTCCTTTTTCTCCCTCCATCTCCAGCATTTATTGTTTGTAGGCTTTTTGATGAGGCCTGTTCTGACTGATGTGCATTCTTGCCTGGGAAATTCCATGGAGAGAGGAGCCTGGCAGGCTACAGTCTATTGAGTTGCAGAAGAGTCGACATGACTGAGCGGCCGAACACCACCAACAGTCTGGAAGTTGAATTGGAGAGGAGACAGGACAGAAGCATGGAGGCTCAGGTGGCTCCTCCCAGACTGGGTGGAATGCCCTTCTCTTGTTCTCCTTGCACTTCTTCACAACATCCCATTTAATTAATTGATTCATCGTCCCCCACAGTACTGTTCTAGGAGGACCAGCAAGTGAGAAGGTGTGTTCTCTAACCTCAGAGACCAATGGCCTATGGGCTAGGATGCTGTCATTATCCTCAAATACCCCAAAGAAATTTGGAGTGATAAGCTTCTGAATTTGAGATTCTCTCACTCTATTAGTTGTTCAATGCTGAAAGCTACCTAAGAGAATGTGCTTTTACATCATAAATTATTGTGTGATTTTTTTGTGTTTGAGTTTCCTCTCCTCAATTGGGATGTAAACTCTTCAAAGGAGGAATTGTATCTTGAACTTATTATCTTCTCTTCCACCTCGACAGCTAGTGTGCTGAGGAGCAGACAGGAAGCACTAAAGCGGGGACAGTAAGGAACCTGGTTTTGGGTTTTGGAGAAGGGGTAGGAAACTGGTTAAGGGAACTAGTCCCTCTGTTTTAGAGTCATGCTGCATAGATGTTGATTGACTAAATTGCCAAGTGGCTGTCTATCCAAAACTCAATTTCATCTTTGCAAAGTAGTGAACATACTTTCAGAACTACCCTCAGAATGATGCTAGCCAGTCTTCTGCACACATTCACCAAGGCATGTCCCATATTTTTTAGTTGCAAGTTGTGCATTTGGGTCGGTCAGAGAGGAATGTCTGGGGAAACAGGATTGTAGAAGGTAACAGCCACTGGAAGAATTTGGCCCCAAAGCCGAGGACTCCTCAATCAATATGCATGACTTTCAGAATTCCTATTTTAATCAGTGAAACGGAAATGAAATTCCAAAGTAGCTTTTAGTTTAAAAAAAAAACAAATTACAAGTGGTATATGATATTCATGCATACCATTTCCTCTGAGATTCTTTTTAAGAATTGAAGAAAATAACCATATAACATACTGGAAAGAACACTAGCCTAGGCATCCAGAGATTTAATTTCATGCCCTAAATTTATCACCTAGTAGCTCTGTGATCAAAAGCAGTCAGTTCCCTCATCTTACCTCATTTCACTCATATATAGAATGAGTGGGTTGATGACACGTAAGCTCCCCTTCAGCCACAATAATAAATGAGTCCCTAATTCCCTGATTAGCACTGAAGATCAGTCCATCCATCCATCCATTCTTTCCACAAATATTTGTTGAATTCCAACTTGTGCTATGTCCATATGATTTGAGTCCTTGATAGGTTGATGGCAATCATCATCCTTCCAAGCACTCACATTCAACATCTTGAATAAATTCTGACCCCTCCTCCTCTCTCACCCTGTTCACCTTCAACCAGTCCCTGATGTTTGTTCTTTCTCAGTGTCTATCTCCAGCCCATGTTATCCTTTCCCTGTCTGCTTTACTCTTTTTCTTTCTGCCTCACTAGCTCTCACTTGAATTGTTGCAAAAACTTTCTAAGTGGTCTCCTAGCCTTAATACCCTTCCTTCTCATTTCACTTCCATGCTCTGCCCAGAGTTATCTCCAATCTTTGATTTTAACAAGTATTTTATGAAGATTTGTTGTGTATAGTTGCTGTGCCTGAAAGCTTCAGGAGTTCACAATCCAGAAAGGCAGAGAAAATTAAAGTATTAAGTACAACCTGATGTGGAACTGTGATGGTGGAGGATCTAACATTGCTCATGTTGTATTTCTTCATCTCCTCTCACAAAACCTTCCTCTTTAGTTGTTCCCTTATCCATGCATCTCACAAGCACTTATTTTCATGCCTCTAGCATCTCACTTATCACATCCTTTTACTGTTTATTCTCCATTTGTCTCTCTCCTTGACCAGACTGTGAGCTCCTTGATAGGAATCTAATCAACTTAAGCCAACGTTCCAAGTCAGAAAGCTTCAGTGGCTTCTTTTTGCTCTTGTATGGAAGTCCAAACCTTCATACTGAGCATTTAAAGCCCTTAGGAGGACTTCCCTGGTGGTCCCGTGGTTAAGAATCCACCTTCCTATGCAGAGGATATGGATCCCTAGTTCCGGAGGATTCCCACATGCCTTGGAGCAACTAAGCCTGAGTGCCCTAGAGTCTGCTCTGCAATAAGAGAAGCCACCACAATGAGAGGCCCTTGTGCTTCAACGAAAACCCGATGAAGCCATTTTTTTTTTTTTTTCAAGCCTTTAAGACTTTGGGTTTAACTATGTTTCCAACTAAGTATGTTAATCAGCCCATATCCAATCCCACTTCAATCCCAAACCCTCTTCTTTCCAAGAACTTTTGCAGAGAATCTGATCTACTTGTTTAGAATTAATTTTCACTTGTTCCCAAATATGTCTTATAGCAAATGTCCTAACACACCCATATCTATGTTCTACAGATACTTTGTAAACTTTTTGTCTACTTCTTTTATGATGAGCTCTCATGGGGGAGTGCCCATGTCCCTTGGCTTCTTGGCTCCTTCAGAGCACAGAGCCTATCTAAGGCCTGGTTCTTGGTCTGACTCCATGCTGGGCAGTTGCCACCTGCCAGGTGCCCCTGCCACAAGCTCCGTGATATTTTCTCCTTACAGCAGACCAGGAAACTAGGCTCAAAAAGAGGCTAAATAATCTGCTCAAGGCAACAGCAGGTACATGATACAATTCGAATTTGAACACAGGTGCCACTTAACAACCGGGCTACACTGCTTGCCTACAAGGGGACACGATGAATGTGAAATAGTTTTGTAGCCACTTGGAGAAGTTGAAGATATACTCAACCAGCATTTCCTGGTCAGCTAGGGAGATTTCTAATGGGTTTTTTTTTTTTTTTTTTGAATGAGTTGGCTCCGATTTTGCTCTTGTAGACTAAGTAGGAATTTGACAAAGAAAAAAAGGTAGAAGTGTTCTTGTAAGAGAATAAAATGTAAGCTAAGACCCTGATACAGTGCATAAAGGGTGTTTGGCAGGAGAAGAGCAGAGCTATTTACTGATTCACTTCCCACTCAGACAGTAAGCAGTTCAGGGAAGGAAACGTCTCTGTCTGGCTCAGGGCTGTTTGTCTGTTGCCCACAGCAGAGTCTAATATAGAGCACATGTCGAATAAATATTTCGTATGAATGAATCTACTCAATAAATACTATCTAAGTGATTTTTTTGTGTGTGTTCATGTAATTTTAAACTCACTCTGAACCTAGGAGTGCTGATTGCCTTTATCGAGGCTTTAAAAGCCCAAACCCAAACTTTAAGCCCCTGAAAGTGAAACCTGCAGTCCCTAGAAAGTTTCACTGACCAACCCAGTTTCACTAACTGACTGAGTAAAAAACAAACATTAAACCAACAGAACAAGCTACGAAAAATCAAATAAGAAAAAAAAAATCTTTCAGTTCCAAGAAACTTAGGTATTTTCAGTAATGTGCCTCCTGCAAGGAAGCCTGAGGGCTTAGATGGTGTCAGTTTCATTTCCAGTAGAGAGTTTTGACCTTCTGTCTCCTTAGGAGAGAGGGAAAGAGTCACCCATCCCCCCACCCCTGCCCAGCAGCTGTGCCAGGGCCTTGAGTCTGGAAACACTGCAGAGAACCAACGCACAGAGAACCGAGGCAAAATCAAAGAAGTTCTTCTCACGTTGCATTAGGTTGCTTCGTGTCTCCTTGTTCTGTGTTAGAATAAGCTATAAGCATGCCTGTGTCAGGGAGCATATTCAGATCACAAGATTTGTTGAATCAGTGAGTCAGAAAATGGCTCAAAGCAGAGCTGGTGAGCAGGGAACTTAGCATAAGTAGAAAATGCATTCAACTCAGGTCAGGAGGACTGGCCTGTTCCTTCTCCAACACATATGAGCTTGTGATCCTGAGCACTCACCTCTTTTCTCTGGGCTCATTTTCCCCTTTCATTTTTGACGTATTTGACAGATCCTCATTATGGTAGGAGGAGAAAAGTCTGTGAAAACAGCTATGGATTTTTTTCTTTTTTTAAAGGAGACATCCATGAAAACTCTCTATGTGCATGGCATCTGGGAATTGGAAGGTTTTTGTTTTACTCTGACTTAGGGCTTCCCAACCCTGGCACAGTTAACATTTGAGGCCAGACAACTGTTTGCTATAGAGGGCTGTTCTTTCCATTGTAGGATGTCTTTCAACATCTCTGATCTCTACCCGCTAGATGCCAGCAGCATCCTCTTCCCTCTCCCCAGTTGTAACAACCCAACCAGACATTGCCATTTGCTCCCTGGGGGCAAAATTGCCCCCAGTTGAGAACCACAGGCCATGAATTGCATTCCCAACTGAAAATAAAAGATTCCTTAGATTAGTGTAGCTGAGGATGGACTCGGGAGGGTGTGGGAACAAGACACAGCCTCCCTTCATGCCTAAGGATCTGGAAATGGGGCCTCCCACAGAGCTCAGGAAAGGTAGACGTGCATGGAGTCTGGAGGCAGAAAACTAGCATTTGAGCTCTACATTATCACTGACTGGCCTTTTGACGTTCCTGTTGCTGACCTTTCTGAGCCTGAGTCCCTGTGAATCCAAGGGAAATGGTACCTCGTCTCCATGCATCTCCCTTCCATTTCCCCAGCCTCCATGCACACCACCAAAACATTGGCAGAAGGACCAAAAGTTATGCATGTGAAAGACACTGTGAGCTAAAATGTCAAGTATGTGTTAACACTCTAAAGGCTCATGTTTGGGGAGAATTCCCTGGTGGTCCAGTGCTTAAGATTCTGCCCATTCAGTGCAAGGGGCATGGGTTCAATCCCTGGTTGGCAAACCAGGATCCAACATGCCAAGCGATGCAGCCCCCCAAAAAGGTTTGATTTTTCTAAGAGAGCACAGAAAAGGAACTTTATTACTGAATGATTTTCCTATCAAAAGTGGTAATGGTGCCATTGCAGGTGGCACCACAGCAATATGAGAACAAATAATAGAAAACACCTAGGGAATACTGCCGCAGTACCACTTTCAAGACTAGATTTCCACTGGGCTTGAGTTTGTTAGCATTTGTCCAGTAAAAATGAAAATCCTCCTCTAAGAAGGTGTCATGGTGTTTATCAGGCAAAGGCAAGGAGGAGCAGATAGTTGCTCACATCCCTGGAAGTAACCTGGTCCTGCGTTGACTCTTCAATGGGGCTCTCAATCTGGAAGAGGCCTCAGAGACTCCTGTCTTTGATGACAGAAAACTTCAGGACTAAGAAAGGCTTCTGATGGCTGCTAGTTCCTCCCAGCGGGAGTCAAGGGGCTCTGGTCACAGTCAGGCCTAGAATGGGTGACCCTTCCAACACTTCAGGCCAAAAGCCAAATCAGGCCAGGCCCAGGGAGACTCTCCAGGAAGCTCAATTAGCTCAGAAACAATCTAGAGTTTCAAAGCAGAAACCTCTCAGGTCCAAGGGACAGGTTCAGGTTAGAAGGGGTAGTGTAACACACACTTGTGAATTCTTTGGTGTATGGACTGCTCTTCCACCTTTGGAGGGTGGTATAGAATAGTGGCTAAGGGCACTTGCTTCTGAGCCACAAGTGTGTATCTGGGCTCTGCCCCTTGTCAGCTGTGTGACCCTGGACCTGCAGTGTGTGCTTTGTAAAGGTTAGCTGTGCTGTTTGATGTGCTACTTGGTGCTCATAGCAACCTCTGAGGTCAGTGGTGTGATCATCTTCACTTTGCAGAAGTGGAATCTAAAGTTCAGACAAGCGCGTCCCGACGCAGCACCCCCTCCCTCACAGCACCCCCACATCTCTGAGCCCTCCCCTTCCTCTGAAGTCACTCTTTCCTCTGTCTCTGCTATCTAAATGCCATCTGTCCCCCCAGCCTGTTCACATGCTAGCTCCTCTATGCATTCTGCCTCTAGGGTTAATCTCAGCTTCCTCCAAGCTCCATAGTATTTTGCTGGTATCTCTGTTACACTAAGACACTCACTTGGGCCATGGTAGGCAAGAAAAAGGATCAAAATAAGGACAGGACACATGGCAGACTGTGATAAAACCTGGAGAGAAAAGCTCACATGAAGAACTCAGGAGGATCAAAGGAAAAAAGGTTTCCTTCCTGAATCATACCTTCCCGCTTCTCCTATCTGCCAGTCGCAATACATCATGGTACCTTTTAAAGTCCTCATCACTTTCTAGTTCCAATGGAAGCTGACTCCTTACATGGTCTCTCGCTTTTGCTACGGAGTATCTTAGGGGGCAGAATGGATTCACCTCTGCATCCCTCACAGCACATGGCTCGAGGTTGCAAGCACTTAAAAATGCACACAGTTCTGAACTGAGAAAAGCTTGCTGACAGTGGGTGATGGTGCTGGGTTGACGGCGGAGATGATAGTGATAAGAAGGAGGTTAACTGAAGCGAAACCCAGCCGTCACGAAGGGTGATGTACGCACCACGTTTCACTATGACTGAGTGAACAACAGGAGATCCACGAATCAGACCTAGAAACACAGCCCACTCATTGGCAAACTGAGAAGAAACTGGAAAATGGAAAAGGCATTTGGGCGGGGACTATCTTATCAGCTTCGTTCTGATCTATAGATTAAGGTAGCCGTGGCCTATGGAAATGTTGCTTCCTCTGATTGTTTAAAAAATATACCTTTCACAATCATTGCAAAAACTCTATTTATTATGATTGTTCTTTGAGGAAGATACAGAAAATATCCAAAGGTAGATATAAGAGAAGCAATCTCATCATGACAAATGGGGTACTATTAAATTTCACTATAGTTCCTTTGTTCTACCTGTTTGACTTTATGGAGATAAGATTACAAAGTATTCTAAGTTTATTTTTAGAATAAATAACACATGCATAACATACACAATTTAAAAGGCACAAAAGGGGGCAAGGGCGGAGACGGTCTCTCTCTTGCTCCTGTTTCTCATCACCCAAATTTCTCCCAAGTCTCCTACATCTCCTTTGAGACGAGTCTGATGCTTATGTGTGCTCAGTCACTAAGTCATGTCTGTCTCTTTGTGACCCCTTAGACTGTAGCCTGCAAGGGTCCTCTGTCCATGGGATTCTCCAGGTAAGAAAACTAGAGTGGGTAGCCATCTCCTGCTCCAGGGGATCTTCCCAACCTAAGGATAGAACCTATGTCTCCTGTGTCTCCTGCATTGTAGGCAGATTCTTTACCCACTGAGCCATTGGGGAAGCCCTGATGCTTATATCTGTCCATTTTTAAAGTTAATCCTTAAAAAGTCCCTTAGTCCTTCAAGGTTCCCAAGAATCAAAAACTATCTATCAGATCAAAGCATGTCACTAATGTAATGTAATATGTGCTGAGAAAGATGTAATTATACCACCTGGATGCCAGCTACATAGCCAGAATTGCATCCTGCCTCTCTTCCTAAAGATCATTCTTAACCCACAAAGACAGTTAGAGGTTCTCAACCGTGATATGCTCCCTTAAAAACAGCTCTCTGCTCCAAAGATTTATCTGAATCTTCACAAAGCTCAGAACTTGAAATCAGAGTCTCTGCATGTCTGGCTGCAGTGACTAAGACATTAACCCCAGGCCCACGTCCCAGGCCCCTCCTACTCCCGGGCTCAAACCTGGCAGGGCCATCCTCAGGGTGTTCTGCCCTCGTGTGCTTGCTGGGCTGGGAGGTGGAGGAAGAGTGGGTGGGGGAATTCCAGCTCCAATGAAGCGGTTTTTTAAAAGTCATTTCCATAAAATCTAGCTCAAAATAGAGAAAGCCATTCTATACTTACCCAAATTCTGTCCTCTTCAAACTCTCCTTCCTGCCCTAAACACGATGAAGTGGTGGAGGGGCCCAGGATTCTTTCCTGGAGATCTGGTGCCACGTGCTGCCCCATGGGCTTATGTGGTCACAAATCCTCCCACTCCGAGTGTGTGCTGGCCACCACAGCCTTGCAGATGTTCCCCCCTGTAGGTAGTTTTCAGAGTTTTTCAGGAATCGGCTGCGATTTTGAAGTTCCTTTGCCAGTACAGTGAATTTCCCTCCTCGCCTCCAAGGATCCATCTGATAAAGTTGCAGAGGCATCTTGGATTCACAACAACCTTCCCCCCCCACCCCCACCCCCCCCACCCCCCCCGCCCCACCAGCCCCTCTCTGAACAGCACATCGTCTGGCAGCAGGAGGCGTTTGATTACATTTGGCTGGAGCGCCTGCATCAACTCCAGTTGTCCTCGAATTGGAACTGATGGGCCTCACGTGCTTCAGCCAACAGTTTGCCTTCACCCACTCCTCTCTCTGAAATGAACCTTCCTCTGGGAAAACAACAAACCTACATGCCATCCTCGGTGAGAGATGAACAGGAGCTGGGTCCCAGCATCACATCCCTGGAGTGACAGGCAAGAGAAGATTCAGAGGGCTTCCTGACAGCAAGCCTAGCCTCAAGGGTATCTGGAGAAACCCTCTGAACTACGGGACACAAATGCTCTCTCTGCAAGACTAGACACTCTGTGTTCCTTTCAACTCACGGGCATCAATTGTCCCTGTGTGCAGGGTAAGGCACCAAGCAACTGTCCCCTTCAGCAAGCCTCCATGACCTCTCTCCTCCTATTCTGACATATTTGCTGAGTGAGCCACTGCAGCAGGCAGAATAATGCCCCCCAAAGATGTCCATGTCCTAATCCCCAGAACCCATGAATATGTGATATTAAATGGTGAGGGCTAATTAAGGCTGCAGATGGAATTAAGCTTGCTCATCAGCCTACCTTAAAAACTAGGAATATTATCCACGACTAATCATGTGCCCCCAATGTAATCGCAAAAGTCCTTAAATATGGAAGAGGCAGGCACAAGAGTCAGAAGCAGGGTGGAGGCATGGTGAGAAAGACTTGACCTGCTGTGGCTGCCCTTGAAGATGTAGGAAGGAACCGTGGACCAAGAAAGAAGGTGAGTGGTCTCTTCAATCTGGAAAAGACAAGGAAACAGATTTTCCCCTAGAGCCTCCTTGATTTTAACCCAGTGAGACAGACCTATTCAGACTTCTGACCTCCAGAGCTGTAATATTTGTGCTGTGACAGTAGTCATAGGAAACTAAGACTGTCACCATGGACTTGCCATGTACCCGGCCTGGTACCAGGTGGTGAGCAGAAGGAACTTTCCCCAAGCATGTGATTTCTACTTTGTATCAGTCATCAGGGTCCAATCAGGGAAACTGAAGCCACTCTAAGTGTCTAAAAGCAGGAAATCTAAGGCCAGTCATTGGCTAAATGGATGATAGGAAGAAGCCACAAAGCCAATCCAGCCATTAGTCATAACAGTGGTTGCTACTAGGATTCTACTAGGCTGGGCTAGAGAGGCACATAGAGAGGAGGTCATATACTGAGTCCAGAGGATCACCTGGTAGAAGCTGGACCAAGGTGGGCCAGTCTATGATGGGGACACAGCCCTGCTATAGAAGCTTCCTGAGACAGAAAGGGGAGAGAGGTATATATCCAGTTTCACCCTTTCTGCTACCCTCCAATCTCCTGCCAACACCTTCCATTGACTGTTACCAGTTGGAAGACGGGTGACATGGGAGCCTGGGTACCCAGCCCTTCTGTGGGTCAGAAAAGAGCTGGGAAACAACACCTAATGGATGAAAGAATTTGTTGATGAATGGGTCCCAGACTGGTACACAACTCTTTTCTACTTTGATCGCCTTGAATCTTCAACAGTTTATTGTTTAAAAATCCAAATTCTTTACTGTGGCTTCTAAGACCTGACCTAACCTAGCCCTTCTCTAACTTACTTGCCCTCATCCTATAGAGTTCTCCCTTCACTCACAACACCCCAACCATGCTGACCTTTGTTCCATCCTCAACATCCCAGGCAGGTCCCATCTTGCCACCTTGTACTTGTTTGCTGTAGGCCTCTGCTCCTCCTCTTGTCTCTCCCCTAATTGATTACTTTTTATCCTTGGAGTCTCAGCTCATATAATACCCTCTCCCATCTAAAATAAGCCCCCTCATCCAAAGTCACCATCATATTCCCCTATTTATCTTCTTCAGAGCAGCTATTATAATATTACGTGAAATTATCTTGGTTATATGTATACCTGTTTATCATAACCTTCCCCAAACTGTAAGCTCCTTGAGGCGGGGGATCTGTCTTGCTACTTGCTGTGTCCTTGTATCAGCATTGGCTAGGTGTTCACCAAAATCTCTCTCTTCTTCCTGGAAACAAAGTGAGGCTCATGTCATATTGCTTTGTGGTTAGGTGGGTTATAGCTAATGAAACAGGAGTGGAAACAGTCAGTGCTGCTTCCCAGGCCTGGCTCATGAAAACCTCTCATGCACACTCCTGCATGTTTTCCCCTTTCTGCAAGATGATGACAAGGCCCTTTGGGATGGCAGAGGCACAAGATGAAAGGAACCTGGGCTGTCGAATGACTAAGTGAAGAAGGGTTGCCCCAGCAACCTACATACCCATCCGGGACTGCTATGTGAATAAGAAATAAATGTGTTTTGTATTGAGTCATTACCTTAGTCTATCCTAACCAAAACAACTCCCACTGCCAAGAATTCCCAGAGCTTTGTCCATAATTGGCTCTCAATAGCTACTGAATGACTGACTGCTAAACTCTCAGTAATTATATGTTCAGTGATGGAGTATCTTTTCCTTACAATCATGCCTTACCTGCCAGACTCCCTGTATATTCATCTCTGGACTCTTGATGGCTTCCATGGAGCCTCAGTCTTCATAGATGCTTGATGGGCCTGTGTTACATTGGGTTTCTAGGCAGCGTGAGGGAGACAGTGACAAGGCAGGGTCTGTCTTGACCTTGTAAGTTTAAGAAGGTGTTCTGTGTTGCTATAACTACCAATGTTTGTGTAGTTCTTTAGAGTTATCAAAAGGTTACTCACTTGATCCTTCCAATTACTCTGAAAGGAAATGGCTATTACGACCCCCACTTTACAGATGATGAATCCAAGCTCATAGAGCTTAATTATCTCATTCGAGATCTTGCTTTTTCAAGGAATGAAGTTGGTGTTAATTCATTGCTCAAAATCATTTATGGAGTACCTAAAAATATGCTAGGGGATTTCCCAGGTGGCTCAGTGGTGAAGAATCTGCCTCCCAAACAGGAGACATGGGTTTGATCCCTGGGTCAGGAAAATCCCCTGGAGAAGGAAATAGCAACCCACTCTAGTATTCTTGCCTGGGAAATCTCATGGACAGAGGATCCTGGCGGGCTGCAGTCCTTAGGGTCTCCAAGGAGCAGGACACAACTTAGTGACTAAACAACAACCATAACACAATGTGGTAGGCACTGGTTAAAGCTCCTGTGCCTAGTGGGGGTGTACGAAACATGGGAACCCAAAGTTCTAAAGAAGTTGGAATAACCTCCCAGAAAATAAGAGAGGCCCCGATTCCAGCCCAGGACTAAGAGCTTTGCTTGTGTCTTGCAGCTTATGTGTTTAGCTGCGATGCTGCCACAGCTGTGTGCCTTAGTATAAGTTTCTGGGTGGTCTCTCAGACCTGCCTGGAGGCCACAGCGCGGCTGGAACCCCTCAGCGGCTCTCCCACTTGCCCAGGCTAACGGCCCTGGCAGCCTGAGCCTGCCCTTTTCCATACATTCTTTCTTCCTTCCCGTGCCAAGATTGCAGCAGACAGTTGAGAGTGGGTTCCAGGCCATTTAGCTCGGTCAGAAATTTGGGTGAAAGTCTCCTCCCACCCACCCCAGGCCTCAGATAACCCATCAGGGTGTGACAACCTGCAAGAATGAGGAGGAAGGAACACTGTGGAGACTTTCGGGCCCGGGATTGGAGCAAAAGTTTCGGCAGCTACTGCTCTTCCCCACCCTCTCCTGGCTGTACAAAGTGTATCAGCAATGGGTCGGCTGGAAAGCTGAGGACAAAAAGGCCAAGAGGATGTATTAATAACTTGTCCAAACAGAGATATCAAAGGCCCTGGAGGGTCACCTGTAGGCTGGGTTATCTGCCAATGCAGAGGAGACAAATGCTGGCGATTGAGGGGCCTGTGAAGAGGAAGAGGCGAGTGAGGTGGCCCGTCTCTGCCAGGGCCCAGCCTTTCCCAGCCCGACGACACCCGTGTCTGCTTGGGTGCCTCGGTCTCTAAATAAATCCCGGCTGCTCTTACAGTGCGGGACGTCCCACATACCGTACTTCTGAGGTGGGGTGAAATACAAATAGGCCTTTTCATAATAGCTTTACACCTGGAGCAGCAGAGGACGGGTTTATTGCCTCGGTAAACAAAAGTTTGAATTCAAAGCAGAGTACAAACTTTGCCCAAGGCACTTCTGACAGTGCACCTTGTATTTGCAATGTGAACTCTCTCTCTCTCTCTCTATATATGTATATGATGTGAAGCAATGGAAGGCTGGCCTTTCTCTTTCTCTCTCTCATCTGATTTCCAGGGTTTAAAAGTTCATGTGTTTGTGCATGTCTGTGTTGGGGGGTACAGAGAGGAAATTTGCTCTGGTTCTGATGTTTTGAGCATTTTAAAATCATGCTGTTTGGTGTGGAAAAAACAACAACAACAACAAAAAAACCCTCTGAGCCAATTTATATTGTTTTCCAGGGAGAGTGTACTTCTTGCTGCTTTCAGGGTGACAATTAGGATTTGAGGGTGGGAAACAGGGTAAACCAGTTTGGGGAACACAAACAGGAATCAGGATTTGCCTTGAACTTAAATGAAATATTAAAAACATAATAAATATTTATTCAGTGCCTATTATGTGACAGGCATAGAATGATGAATTTTAATAAACATTATTATATCTTCACAACTACATGGAAAAGGAATTGTTGATGAAAATAGCCATTTTATAGATGAGGAAACTAAGGCTAACTTTGCTAAAGAAATTCAAGCCACAGTTTTATAAATACAACTTCAGAGTTCTCTGAACTATCCTCCAACTTCTATGTGGGGTCACAGACTTGGCTGTGTTCTGCCACTTGGTCTGTATCCACTATTTTTTCTTTCTCATTCTCTGCTGTACTTGGGGAAATGACTCTTCTCCATTCTTTGATGCATTTCTGCTTAGAGAGTTTCCCTACTGTTTAGCAGTCACCTAGCCATCTGAGTTGCTCTCTCACCAACTAGCATTTCCATGCATTCAAGTGCAAAGGATTTGAAATATGTGGATTACTCAAAATACTCATAAGCTTAAATGCAAAGGTAGGGTTTCTCCAAAAAAGACAGACAGATGCTAATAAACACATGAAAAGATGCTCATGCTCACCCTTTGTTAGAGAAATACAAATCAAAAGGACAATGAGGTATCACCTCACACCAGTCAAAATGGCCATCATCGAAAAATCTACAAATGATAAATGCTGGAGAGAGTGTAGAGAAAAGGCAACCCTCTTGCATTGTTGGTGGAAATGTAAATTGATATAGACACTATGGAGAAGAGTGTGGAGATTCCTTAAAAAAAAAAAAAAAAACTAGGAAACTAGGAATAAAACTATATGACCCAACAATCCCACTACTGGGCATATACCCTAAGGAAAACATAATTGAAAGAGGCACACATACCCCACTGTTCACTGCAGCACTGTTTACAATAGTTAGGACATGGAAGCAACCTAGATGTCCATCAACAGATGAATGAATAAAGAATTGTGGTACATACACACAATGGAATATTACTCAGCTATAAAAAAGGAGCACGTTCGAGTCAATTCTGATGAGGTGGATGACCCTAGATCCTATTTTATACAGAGTGAAGTAAATCAAAAAGAGAAAAACAAATATTGTATATGAATACTTGCAGAAAGAATGAAGAGACAGAGCCAAAGCAAAAACAACACCCAGTTGTGGATGGGACTGGTGATGGAAGCAAGGTCCGATGCTGTAAAGAGCAATATTGCATAGGAACCAGGAATGTTAGGTCCATGAATCAAGGCAAATTGGAAGTGGTCAAACAGGAGATGGCAAGAGTGAACGTTGACATTTTAGGAATCAGCAAACTAAAATGGACTGGAGTGGGTGAATTTAACTCAGACGGCCATTATACCTACTACTGTGGGCAAGAATCCCTCAGAAAAAATGGAATAGCCATAATAATCAACCAAAGAGTCCAAAATGCAGTACTTGGATACAATCTCAAAAATGACAGAATGATCTCTGTTTGTTTCCAAGGCAAACCATTCAGTATCATGGTAATCCAAGCCTATGCCCCAACCAGTAATGCTGAAGAAGCTGAAGTTGAATGGTTCTATGAAGACCTACAAGACACCTCTAGAACACCCCAAAAAGATGTCCTTTTCATTATAGGGGACTGGAATGCACAAGTAGGAAGTCAAGAAACACCTGGAGTAACAGGCAAATTTGGCCTTGGAGTACGGAATGAAGCAGGGCAAAGGCTAACAGAGTTTTGCCAAGAGAACACACTGGTCATAGCAAACTCCCTCTTCCAACAACACAAGAGAAGACTCTACACATGGACATCACCAGATGGTCAATACCAAAATCAGATTGATTATATTCTTTGCAGTCAAAGATGGAGAAGCTGTATACAGTGAGCAAAAACAAGACCAGGAGCTGAATGTAGCTCTGATCATGAACTCCTTATTGTGAAATTCAGACTTAAATTGAAGAGTGTAGGGAAAACCACTAGACTATTCAGGTATGACCTAAATCAAATCCCTTATGATTATACAGTGGAAGTGAGAAATAGATTTAAGGGACTAGATCTGCTAGACAGAGTGCCTGATGAACTATGGACGGAGGTTCATGACATTATATAGGAGGCAGGGATCAAGACCATCCCCAAGAAAAAGAAGTGCAAACAAGCAGAATGGTTGCCTGAGGAGGCCTTACACATAGCTGTGAAAAGAAGAGAAGTGAAAAGGAAAGGAGAAAAAGAAAGATATGTCCATTTGAATGCAGAGTTCCAAAGAATAGGAAGGAGAGATAAGAAAGCCATCCTCAGTGATCAGTGCAAAGAAATAGAGGAAAACAATAGAATGGGAAAGACTAGAGATCTCTTCAAGAAAATTAGAGATACCAAGAGAATATTTCAAGCAAGGATGGGCACAATAAAGGACAGAAATGGTATGGACCTAACAGAAGAAGAAGATACTAAGAGGAGGTGGCAAGAATACAGAGAAGAACTGTACAAAAAAGATCTTCATGACCCAGATAATCACGATGGTGTGATCACTCACCTAGAGCCAGACATCCTGGAATGTAAAGTCAAGTGGGCCTTAGGAAGCATCACTATGAAAAGGAGGTGATGGGATATCAGCTGAGCTATTTTGAATCCTAAAAGATGATGCTGTGAAAGTGCTGCACTCAATGTGCCAGCAAATCTGGAGAACTCAGCAGTGGCCACAGGACTGGAAAAGGTCAGTTTTCATTCCAATCCCAAAGAAAGGCAATGCCAAAGAATGCTCAAGCTACTACACAATTGCACTCATCTCACATTCTAGTAGACTAATGCTCAAAATTCTCCAAGCCAGGCTTCAGCAATACATGAACCGTGAACTTCCAGATGTTCAAGCTGGTTTTAGAAAAGGCAGAGGAACCAGAGATCAAATTACCAACATCTGCTGGATCATCAAAAAAGCAAGACAGTTCCAGCAAAACATCTATTTCTGCTTTATTGACTATGCCAAAGCCTTTGACTATGTGGATCACAATAAACTGTGGAAAATTCTGGAAGAGATGGGAATACGGAACCACCTGACCTGCCTCTCGAGAAATCTGTATGCAGGTCAAGAAGCAGCAGATAGAACTGCACATGGAACAACAGACTGGTTCCAAACAGGAAAAGGAGTACATCAAGGCTGTATATTGTCACCCTACTTATTTAACTTACATGCAGAGTACATCATGAGAAACACTGGGCTGGATGAAGCATAAGCTGGAATCAAGATTGCCGGGAGAAATATCGATAACCTCAGATATGCAGATGATACCACCCTTATGGCAGAAAGTGAAGAAGAACTAAAGAGTCTCTTGATGCAAGTGAAAGAGGAGAGTGAAAAAGTAGGCTTAAAGCTCAACATTCAGAAAACTAAGATCATGGCATCCAGTCACATCACTTCATGGGGAAGCAGTGGAAACAGTGGCAGACTTTAGTTTTTGGGGCTCCAAAATCACTGCAGATGGTGATTGCAGCCATGAAATTAAAAGATACTTGCTCCTTGGAAGAAAAGTCATGACAAACCTAGACAGCCTATTAAAAAGCAGAAGCATTACTTTGCCAACAAAGGTCCATCTAGTCAAGGCTATGGTTTTTCTAGTAGTCATGTATGGATGTGAGAGCTGGGCTATAAAGAAAGCTGAGCACTGAAGAATTGATGCTTTTGAACTGTGGTGTTGGAAAAGACTCTTGAGAATCCCTTGGACTGCAAGGAGATCCAACCAGTTCATCCTAAAGGAAATCAGTCCTGAATATTCATTGGAAGGACTGATGTTGAAGTTGAAACTCTAACACTTTGGCCACCTGATGCGAAGAGCTGACTCATTTGAAAAGACGCTGATGCTGGGAAAGATTGAGGGTGGGAGAAGAAGGGGATGACAGAGGATGAGATGGTTGGATGGCGTCACTGACTCAATGGACATGAGTTTGAGTAAACTGTGGGCATTGGTGATGGGCAGGGAGGCCTGGTGTGGTGCAGTCCATGGGGTGCCAAAGAGTCAGACACGACTGAACGACTGAAGTGAACTGAACTGAAGGAATGTAGAAAGACGGTACTAATGACCCTATTTGCAGAGTATTAAGGGAGATGCAGACATAGAAAACAGACTTGTGGACACAGTGGGGGAAGGAGAGGGTGGGATGAACAGAGAGACTAGCATTGAAACATATGCATCACCATATGTGAAAAAGATAACCAGTGGGAATTTGCTATATGATGCAGGAAGCTCAAATCCAGTGCTCTGTGACAACCTAGAGGGGTAGGATGAGGTGGGAGGTGGGAGGGAGGCTTATGAGGGAGGGGACATATGTGTACCTATGACTGATTCATGTTGATGTGTGGCAGAAACCAACACAATATTGTAAAGCAATTATTCTCCAATTAAAAATAAATACGTTAAATATAAAAGAAAACAAAGGCAGGGACAGTGGAGCGCATATTAGGTTTGGCTGGCTCAACAAATGCCTCTGCAGCCCACATTCCCAGCTTGAATAAATCAGATAAGCTTCCACAAAAGCATCTGAATTTGGGAGGTTTTTTCCAAAACAAATCTTTCAACCTGAAGAACTTTGCCCATTGCTGTTGGTGCGTTCACTTGTCAGTTGTTCAGTGGGGGCTTGCCTGCTGTATAGCTCAAGCTGGTGAAATTTTAACTCTTCATCCACAGATTAATTCCCAGGTCTCTAAAATGAGAGTGAACTCATTAGGCTTATTTTTTAAAAAGTTTCTATGAATGTGTCAAATTGTGCCTGTCTTCACAGATGAAGGATTCCTTGTGGGAACATATTAAACTGAGGCTAGAGAGAGGTGATGTCATTAAGGCAGTATCAACTCAGCAGTTTCAGGGTACCAGAGCTGTGACAGCTTGTGTCTTTACTTTTTGAAGGGAAAGCTGAGTCCCCCTCCTCCATCTCTGAACTTTTTCTCCCCTCCTATCTTTACCCTCTACCATTAATGCATCTTTAATTGCAACTCATTGAAGAATGCTTTTGGCTTTAGTTATTGCAAGCTTTTAAGAAATTATTGGGACACAAATACTCATTGTAATGAAACAGATATGAGTTGCAAATGGATTTAAGAGAATCCCTGTGCTGGGAACCTTGAGGGAAAAGAGATGTAGGGGGAAAAGAAAAAGGGGGTCTCTGGGCTGTGAGACAAAGATTGGTCAAGGATGCTAGCTTTGGGGACTCTGCTCTAAAAACTCAGGTAAGCAAAATAGTGGAATGTTAGCCCTTAAATAAACTTCAAAGAGATCTAACCCAAGCTCTTTCTCATACAGAGGAGGAAACCAAGGCTCAGAGTGGAACATACAAGACCAAGGCTAACATAGCCAGCCAGTGACAGACCTCCCCAAAACCCTGGTCAGGGCTCATAGCTCTCCCCTGTGCTATCTTTCATCCTGGAGAAAGTGAAATTGAATAAAGACAAAAACCTTGTCTTAAATCCTAACCTGGACCCACTTAGTCTAGCTTTTCACTACTGTTTATCAATATAGATTCATAGATTGAGTCCATGGAAAGTGTTTACCCTGAGAAAGAAGACAGATGAGAACCATGGAATACTTCTTTAACAGCGATTGGAAATCTTCAAGTTTAAGAGAACTTGGTGTTTTCTTACGTGGTTATGATTATAGACCAGATAAGCAATGCTTTAAATACCTACACAGTATTCCTTTCTTACTTTCAATTTCATTCTCATTCATTAACTTTTGTGATTTTCACGCTAGTGATTCTAGGTGGTCAGGGTCCCTATTGCTCAGAAGTGTAGCCAGTCAGTCCATGATCAGATCCTAATTTGAAGAAACTGATGAAATGTTAGACTATTAGGGCTAGAAGGAAGCTCGGGGATTCTCCGGACCATGCTCTTCCGTTTACAGATGAGTATAATGGAACTGAGAGGAGGCAAGTGAGTTATTCAGCACATTCATGGACCACACCAGTGATTCTCCCCACCGCATGGAAGGAGGGTCCTTTCGCCTGAGAATTAGAAAGCAGCGCCCTTTGTAATACTCAGGTGTTTTTTATAAATAGTTAATGGTTGTGCCCAACTCCAGGGAGCTGAATGCTTATTGCAGCTTGGGTGTGACTAATCCACAGGCACCTCCATGAGGTATGGATCATAAGTCATCCTTTCCATCTTTTGCTTCATAGAAAGATCAGTAGACAGAAAACAAGGACGTTTTCCAAGATTTCATGATGAATCAGCAAAGGCTCTGAAGCGACACACTGCTACTGGACGAGGAATCAGAAGACATAAATTCCAGTCCTTGCTTTGTGTCTAGCCATGTCAGAGATCTAGGGCTAATCACTTCCCTTTCTGACAGTCTCAGTCTCCCGCTTCACGGAAGGGTTTTGCTGGGTGACATCTAAGGACCTTTCAGTTCTGATGGCCCATATGTCTAGGAGACAAGACTCAGAGCTTTGTCATGCCTAAAATGTGATCCTTTGAAGCCAGAAACTGACTGCTACCCTGATATACCTCAAGATTCCTCAACCTGTAAAGGATAAATGGACTCTGCATATGAAACATAGTAACAGTGTCTTTCAGCAATTTGCATACAAAAAAAATAACTAAGTTCAGTTTTATTTTTTTCCATAACTTTTTTTTCCGTCAAACTCTTTGCGCCTGTTATCACTTGTCTGCTTACAAGCATATTAACACAACAAATAAATGAATAATAGGCAAATAGCAATAGGAGAACTCAGAAATATGATCTCTTTATCATTTTTACTTTTAAAAGCAGAACAGAAAAATAAATAATATTTATTGAACATTTCCCGCAGTTTATATACAGCATCTTATTTAAGATCTTTAAGCAATCAGTGTTATCCTGCCTTTTTTTTTTTTAATCAGAAGAAAGCACCAAGACTCAGAGATGAAATAACTTGCCTAGTATACACACAAGTAGTAAAGGTCAGATTTGAAGTCAGTTTTTCTGACTCCAAAGCCTATGTGAATTTTCACAATAAAAAATTTGCATGATAAACCACAGCCATGTTGTCTGAGCAAAAGTGATTTACCATAAGAGAGAGAAATTAAATGTATCTGCACTTTATTGGGTCCCACAAAGAACAACATCATAGCTTCCCTGCACTCCCACAAGAACATCTTCGGAAACAGGCAAAGACTGTGAGACTTTAGTCTGACATTCCCTAAGAATTTTAAAGAGAGGGGATACCTATGTCTAGAAATATTTTTTTTTTTTTTTTTGCTGTCTAGAAATATTTCAATCAAAATACTTATTAATACAGCCACAAGTTAAAAGGTTAGGTGATTACTTCTTTGTTTAGTATTTATGTCACTTCAAACACATACCAGACACCAGGCTTTTGTCCTGACCCCTTCCCTCTTATTTAATCCTGTAGTCCTCCCAGGAATATAGGGCAAGATTAGAGTGGCTGGAAGAAACTTTTGCAGATTCATAGGTTCCCCTAAGACAGGAGTCTGTATAGTGTCTTCTCAAAGTGACCCATACATCAGTTTCCAAATCTATGGAGAAACTGGGACCAGATCACAGGTTCTTTCATCTAACATTCTTTGACAGCCCTGGGTGCTTCTGGCATACTGCAAGGCTAGTGTTACCAAAACAAACATAATTTAGTCCTGACATGACGTTGGACACCCAACTCATGTCAGACGTGGACCCCAGAAAGAGTTGTGGGAGGCTGCATTGACCTGTGCCTGCCTCCGGGTTCTAGAGATAACAGCCAAATGACATGGCAAAGGGTCTTGCATTTTGTGTTGGCTTTAACCAGAATGAAATATCTGTGTCCTTTCTGTCGCCTGGTAATTGGCCGAAAATCAGAGAAGGTCAAAGTTTGAAATGACTCCAGAGAGCTGGCTATCGCTTTGTCTCAAATTTCTCCCTTTAGAGATGAGGTTACTGGGGTTCAGAGAGTAGGAGGGTTGTCCCAGGTCACCCATAGAGTGAGGGACAAGGCTGGACCTAAGACCCAGGTCTCCTGGCTTTAGGCTCAATGCTTCTTTCACTACTGTTGTCTAATTGCATTGGTAGTGGGTGAGACATTAGCCTAGAAGGAAAAGAAGTCATTCTTTGTTTAATGAAAAATTATAACTGAATGGATAGATAGATCTGTATTTCCTCAGTCTGCACTGGCTCACGGTTATGTTGGACAAGTTCTATGATTTAGGAACAAAAACACCTTTTGCTGCCCCATTATGAACATCCTGAACACACCAGACCATTTAATGCTCTGAAAATTAAGTTCTCTGGGTCTGGGATATCCTTCCCTTTCCTCCTTGTGGCAAACACTCTTTCAGAGCCAATTCCATTACTTCCTCTATGGGACTGTGGAGGATTTGTTCTGGGGGCAACTTAGTTAAGCTGGAATTATGTTCCCAGTCTCCCTTTACATAGTAGGGTTGGCTACAAGAGATATTTTTCACAATATTTGGAATATAGAAGTGAAGCTGTTATACTATGTTATAATATTTAGAAGGTTGGTGTAGGGCACCATATGTTAGAGTGAAGCATTGGCTGAGTCCTTGGCTGCTCCAGTTCCCATCAGAGCTATCATAGTGCTTCTGAGTCCTGGGCCAGCAGGTAGGGCTTCATGGGGGAGGCCAGCTTCTCCTGCAGGTCACCAAGATCATCACTTAAAGGCATTGAGAGGTGGAAATGGACTCTAGGTGGTCCTTGAAGGTTTCAGTCCATCATCACTCTCCCCCCCACTTCATGCCCATTTCTAGTTCCTAATCACCTGACCTGCTGATTCCAAGTCTAGTGCCAAACTCTAAGCAACTGCCTTACCTCAACTGGACAGGTAGATCCTACAATTGTGAGGACTGAGCCCTGATAATGGATCTCTAATTCTGCACCACACGCAGTGGTCCTGCTTCTCTGATGGAACCCTCAGTGATTAAGAGTCTTTTGTAAAGCCTCTAAAGTCCATCATTTCTAGCCTGAACCCTTCTAGTAAGGCACAAGACACAGTGTGTTGTACTTTCACTATGGACAGTCTCTCTGTCTCATTAGCAGGGATAGCTGACATTTACTGCTTGCTGACTTTGTGCCAGGCACTATTAATTCTTACAACAACTGAATGAGGTAAGTGTTGTTGTTTTTATTTCCATTTTATAGACTAGGCAACAGGGGACCAGAAAAGTTAAGTGATTTGCCTAGGCTTTCCCAACTAGAAAGAGGAGGACCCAGGATTTAAAACCAGGCAGCCTGGTACAGAGCCAGCACTATGACCCTCCCTGAATGAGCTCTTCAAGGAGCAAGTCTCATCTGTTACCCAGCTTTGGCTCTAGAATGAAATAATGATCCATCTACTTCATCTGAGGATAGAATGATAGAATGACTTTTCTACCCAGTTGATGGAGGGTGGATGACAATGGAAGCTTTGGGACCTAGGGTCCTATAGTACTTTGAATGCTATCCCTCCCAGACTAGAAGGTGAGATTGTAAACAGTCCATAGTCAAGGTCTTGTTAATAGATCAGAGACCTGTTTACACATGAAGTGTGCATCACCTGAAGGCCATCAGCATGCTTGCTGGAAGCATCAGACTGACAATGAGCACACCACCAGATGAGCCTGTTTTTCTCTCCAGTCCAGGCAGACACCTCCCCTGGGTGGAGGAGCCCTCTCAACCCCGTGAGTCTCCCAGAATGGAGGACTGAGCCTGACTGGAAGGCAGAATTCCCACACGGGTTCCCGGCATACAATTCTTGTTTAATACTTCGTTTCTTATATGAAACCTCAAAACTGCCTATTTATATGTAGCAAATATGGACTGGGACTACCATTTAATTTTTAAAGTGACTGCCAATTTCCAGATAGCAAACGAGTGAAAATTCAAGTTTGGACTTTATACCAGAGTACCTTGGGCCATAGAGTCTGTCAATATTAAATTGGTTGCTTCCTGTTCCCTCATCTAGAAGAGGCAGGGAAAAATTGATGACCTCTATCTTATAAACAATGCACCAATTTAAAAAAAGAAGAAAGAAAGAAAGAAATGCAAAAGAAATTAAAATGTGCAGGATAAATGGTAAGAAACAAAACTCAGCTACTACATCAGTGAGGTACAATGCCTGGACTGCTCTTCTGGGACACAGGAGGAAGGCACATAAAGGTCTGGAAGCTTCATGCAGCTTGAAATGTTCCACTATTCACATAGGAGGAGAGAACTAACATTCAGTGCACCGTTAATGGACAGTATCAACGTAATGCACATCATGCTCTATATAAGCCAAACAACCAGAAGGGTTTATAATATTCAAATTTAGGGCTTTTATTTGAGGCCAGACTTGGAGAGGACCTAGTTCATTCACAGATGAGGAAACTGAGACTCTAGAAGATAGATCCTCAGATCCTGGACTGACACTAGCCATCTTGGGAAGAGGTCCAGAGTAAAGGTGTCCCAGCCTAGAAGAGGGGAGTCAGGTGAGATCCAGGGCTCCAGCTCCAGAATGGCAGCTGCCATTCTTGCAGGGTTCCACCTGCTCCCTGGAGCCCTGCAGCACTCACATGCCTCCCATGAGGGATGCTAAAACAAGGGGTTCCGAGAGGGCTGACCTGGGGCTTTGCTGGCAGTAAAGTCCTGTTGCCCAGGAAAGTCCTGTTCACACCTTCCAGGGACTTTAGCCCAAACTTATAAACCCTTTTCATTATCCCCACACCTTCTGAGAACTAGCTTTTGAAAACAGCCCCTGCCATCCCACCCCGAACCTCCAGAAAGGAGCTTCAGGAGCTCCTTCTTCACTTCGAATCCAAAGGAAAAAAGGGATCCAGAGGTTGGGGACAGTACCACTAAGGAGATTTATTTCCCTTTCCCTTACAGACCTTCCCATCCAGGACCATGTCCTCTGGAATGAAACAGCACCAAGTGCAGAGTGTCTTTAAAGACATTCCAGTTCAATTCACTTATTTATTGGAACCCCAAGAAAAGGCGTGCATTGCCTAAGGGCTCACAAACAGTGAGGTAGGCTGGGGCTGCAGAAGGGTCCCTGGTCTCTGGGAACCACTCCTCCCACCAGGAACATCCAGTCAAATGTGTGTGTGTGTGTGTGTGTGTGTGTGTGTGTGTGTGTACATACCTGTACAAGTGTGTATTTGTTGCCAGGAACCTGGATTGCTCTGAGAGGTTTTCTTGTACATCATGGAGGGGTGGAGGAGAGAAGGGGTTTGCTTGCAGATAGGTTCAAAAGGACTTGCAGATGACACTCTTATCTTCCATTGAACGAGAAATAAAGACTCCACCTTACAATTTTACCTGTTACCTATTTTGAACAAACAGTAACTGGAAAGTAATGTATGTTGATTATAAAAAATTTAGAAGTTAGAAGAAACGTGAGAAAATTAAAACTACCCATCATTCCACCACCTAGAAACCACCCTTATCAATGTTTTGGTTTATGACTCTTTGTGACCTCATGGACTATAGCTCGCCAGGCTCCTCCCATGGGATTCTCCAGGCAAGAATACTGGAGTGGGTAGCCAAACCTTTCTGCAGGGAATCTTCACAACTCAGGGATTGAATCCAGGTCTCCTGCATTGCAGGCAAATTATTTATGGTCTGAGCCACCAAGGAAGCTCTTACATTCTTCCTAGTCTTAAAAAAAACAACAACTGTAATTATGTGGCATGTTTGGTGATCTAATATTTGCATGTTCTAGTGAAATCTTGTTTTCATAATATTAAATACTCCCCTGTGGGGTGTTTTCAATGGTTTCCTAGTTATTTATGCTGTTGGTTTATCCATTTAACCCAGTCATTACTGCCGGACAGTTTAGTAATACCTCTTTTCTCCCATCACAAACAATAGTGAGATAAATGTCTCTTGATCTTTGGTTATTCTTGGATGAGAGTCTTAAGATAGAGTTAGTGGAATGAAGTCACTCTTCAGAAAACTTGAATCTACATTTTCAAATTCCCAGCAACAGTGTAACGTCGGAGCATTCAGCTCAGTTCAGTCGCTCAGTCGTGTCCGACTCTTTGTGACCCCATGGACTGCAGCACACCAGGTTTCCATGTCCATCACCAACTCGTGGAGCTTACTCAACTCATGTCCATTGAGTAGGTTATGCCATTCAACAATCTCATCATCTGTTGTCCCTTGCATCTTGGGTCTTGCCCAGCATCAGGGTCTTTTCCAGTGAGTCAGTACTTCTCATCAGATGACCAAAGTATTGGAGTTTCAGCTGCAGCATCCAATGAATATTCAGGACTGATTTTCTTTAGGATTGACTGGTTTGATCTCCTTGCAGTCCAAGGGACTCTCAAAAGTCTTCTCCAACACCACAGTTCAAAAGCATCAATTCTTTGGTGCTCAGCTTTCTTTATAGTCCAACTCTCACATCCATACATGACTACTGGAAAAACCATAGCTTTGACTAGGTGGACTTTTGTTGGCAAAGTAATGTCTCTGCTTTTTAATATGCTGTCTAGGTTTGTCAAAGGTTTTCTTCCAAGGAGAAAGTGTCTTTTAATTTCATGGCTACAGTCAACATCTGCAGTGATTTGGGAGCCTCCAAAAATAAAGTCTGTCACTATTTCCATTGTTTCTCCATCTATTTGCCTTGAAGTGATGGATGCCATGAGGGAATGCCATGATTTTAGTTTTCTGAATGTTGAGTTTTAAGCCAACTTTTTCGCTCTCCTCTTTCACTTTCGTTAAGGGGTTCTTTAGTTCTTCTTCACTTTCTGCCATCATGGTGGTGTCATCAGCATATCCGAGGTTATTGATATTTTTCCTGGCAATCTTGATTCCAGCTTGTGCTTCATCCAGCCAGGCATTTCATATGCTGTACTCTGCATATAAGTTAAATAATCAGGGTGACAATATACAGCCTTGATGTACTCCTTTCCCAGTTTGGAACCAGTCTGTTGTTCCATATCCAATTCTAAGTGTTGCTTCTTGACATACATACAGATTTCTCAGGAAGCAGGTAAGCATTAGCTTCATTATTCATTTTGCTTACAATTCTATGGAATTCCAAGGAATGTTAGAATTATTTAATTACTGCTATGTAGATATTCACTATTTTCCACTTGACTTTTATAAAAATTGTAAAACTAAACAATACTACAGAATACTTTGTTCCATTTTACACTGTTTGAAGTTTGATCTTTCTTAATAAACATGACTTTTCACAGAATTGTAAATAAGTATCTACAGGCAACTTAGTATTCTTTGATAGAAATGCTTTAATTTGCATATTGACTTTTTAAATTTATTTTTTAATTGGAGGAAAATTGCTTTACAATGTTGTGTTGGTTTGTGTTGGTTTCTGCCATACAAAACCATCAGTTATCCATGACTTTACATACACTTCAGGGTTCTGAAGTGTAGTAGCCCGTCGTTTGGTGAGCCAGGTCTTTATTTTTGAGTATTTGAGTTGTTTTCAATTTGATTGGAATGAATAGGTAGAGAGTATGAAGTCTTTCTTAGTTCCCGCTGCGTTTTGGTAGGTCATACTGAACTGTGCTCTGTGCATCACTGGGAACAAAGCAGCTTCCATGATTGCTTCTGCATGCCAATTTTTGAAAACATTTCAATCTTTTTATGAATTAACATTGCATTTTTTCTCAAATCCCAGATCTCTGTTTTTCAGCTTACTGTGATTGCCCAGAGAAAAATTGAATGATGTACTGAAGACAAAATTGTATATTAATCTGTACAGTTTCAATTTTTTATTATACAGTGAATGCATGTTATATGTAGAAAGTTATAGAGATAAAAAGGAAGAAAATTAAAGTAACTTGCAATCACATCATAAAAAGATAATGCTATTACTGTTAACAGTATTAATATCTTTCTAGTCTTTTCTCTAAAGAAATATATACATATTGTCCAGAGTGCTTTTATAACCCACAATGATATGCTGTGAATATATCATCATGCCAGTAAGTACAATAGACCCTCTGATCCGCAGGGATATGTTTCAAGACACCCAGTGGATGCCTGATACCACAGATAGTACAAAACCCTAAATATACTAGGTTTTTTGCAGGTAGCATATAGAGTTAATGGACAGAGGGATGGTTCATGATCTGGGTGGGATAGAGCAAGATAGAATGAGATTGCTACATGCTACTCAAAATAGCTCAAGTCTTAAAACTTATGAGTTACTTATTTCTGGAATTTTCCATTTAATATTTTCAGACCAAGTTTGACTACAGGTAAGTGAAACCCTGGAAAGTGAAGTGACGGATGAGGGGAGACTACTGTATCTACTTTCAATCAACTTCCTAGTCCGTGACAGGCGCAGTGAGATAGTTATGAGCAAAACAAGATCCAGTCCTCAGGGACCTAACAGGCCAACTAGGAAGAAAGGGAAAAACCACACGGTCCCTGCACCCTGATCCAGCACCCTTTCTTCTGGGTTGCTCTCACTACCAGGAGAAGTTTGACTCCTTAGTGAGTTTTTTTGTTTATTTATTTAATTTTATAAGCCTAGCAATTTTAGATCACGGTTTTCTTAAATTTGTCTTTAGGTCGCAGTGTCCTACTTATTTACTTTTTTCTTTTTTTGGTTGCACCACACAGCATGTGGGATCTTAGTTCCCCAGGCAAGGATTGAATTCATACCCCCTGCATTGAGTCTTTATGGAGTCTTAACCGCTGGACCACCAGCAAAGTACCCATATTTATTTACTTTTGATCCATAAAGAATCGAGCATCTGAGAGTTCCCTTGTATGTTATGCTGCTTTTCCCTTGTTGCTTTTAATAATTTTTCTTGGTCTTCAATTTTTGTCAATTTAATTACTCAGTGTCTCTGCACATTCCTCTTTGGGTTTGTGCTACAGAAACTCTGCTCATTATTCTGTAATAACCTAAATGGGAAAAGAACATATACATGTATATATATAACTGAATTACCTTGCCATACCTGAGACTAACACAACGTTGTTACTCAACTATGTTACGCCAATACAAAGAGAATCGGAAGTCTTAGTTAACCTACCTTTTATATTCAGCGAGACCTTGAATGGCCTAACAGAGCCAGTTCCCAGGAAGCTGTGGAAGCAAAGCTTTTCCCACGGCAGGTGCACCTGAACGCAGGTCTACAGGTGGAAATAAATCTTGGGTTTTGGAAATGCAGCTCTTTGTGCTGGAGGATCCTTAAAGCACAAGGACCCTCCCGGTTCCAGAGAGGGCGTTCTGCTCCCTGATACCTGCCAGGACCCACACAGACTTCTGTGAGGAGGGGTAAGAAAGGGGATGAGTGGCTGAGGCCCAGGCTATTGGAGAGAAAGCAGGGTCAGGATGAAGCCAAGGCCTGGTGATGCCAGTGTAGTGTTCTTCCTATGCTCACCCCCCTCCATTGGAGGCATGGCTGACTGGGCTGAAAGATCTGAATGGATCAAAAACAGGTCACTACTGTCTGCTCTTCTTACATGTACATGTACACACACATACTCTCCCCTGAAACACACACATGAGCACACTCAGGTAGAACCAGGCAATCTTAACCAAAATGCTCCCAAGCATTCTGTAAGTGCTCTCACCCTGGCAGGATCTGTCTCATCCGGTGGTCTTTGGACCACTGCTGGAGCCTGATTCATACTTAATGATTATTGGGACCAGATCCCCTCCTGCCCCCACCTCCCACCTCTGGCAAGAGACCATCTCTAGACATGCTAGGATCCCTTCAACAGGGAGTTTCCAGGCCAGCATCACATGTACCCCAGGGACAGGATCTCCGCTAGCAGATGGAGTCAGCAGCCTCGGTGCAGAGAGCCCTAGATGGCCGACACCCAGCAAGAACCTCTGAAGAGCAAGAAGCAGGGCTGGGCTGTGGAGTGTACCCTGAGATGATCTAGTGCTCTAGAAGGCACTCCACATACATTAGAATCAGATCGCCTCACTATATATGATTGGGTTCTCTGATTCACAGGCATTGTCTCGTCTGCATGAGCTCTGAGTGTGTGTGTCTGTTAGTTGCTCAGTTGTGTCTGACTCTTTGTAACCCCATGGACTGCAGCTCGCCAGGCTCCTCTGTCCATGGAATTTTCCATGCAAGAATACTGGGGTGGGTTGTCATTCCCTTCTCCAGGGGATCTTCCCAACCCAGGCATCGAACCCATGTGTTCCACATTGCTGGCAGATTCTTTACAATCTGAACCATCAAGGAAGCCCAAGCTTTGAATGAGGGTGTATTATTAATTTACTTAACAGAAAAAGACACTGAGTTTCAGAGAAGCTCACTGACTGGGCCTAGATTAGATGCTGAGTAGCCATTGCTCTTGCCTGGAAAATCCCATGGATGGAGGAGCCTGGTAGGCTACAGTCCATGGGGTCGCGAAGAGTCAGCACGACTGAGCGACTTCACTTTCACTTTTCACTTTCATGCATTGGAGAAGGAAATGGCAGCCCACTCCAGTGTTCTTACCTGGAGAGTAAGAGCCTGGTGGGCTGCCATCTATGAGGTCGCACAGAGTTGGACACGACTGAAGTGACTTAGCAGCAGTAGCAGCAGCACAGCTTGACTCTAGAACACAGATCTTCTGACTCCAAAACCATTATCCCCCACCCTCTCAAAGGCTGACCTCAATGTGTTATGTGTATCTCAATTCTTACTGTGAACCAGGTGGTGAGGCTGCTACAGCTCACTATTCTCATTTAACAGGTGGGGCAACAGGCTCTAAAAGGTGAAGACAGCCAGTCACCAGGGACCTTCTGGCTCTGAATCCACTGCGCCTTCCTCCTCACCTGGTCCCTGCTGTGTAATAGCTCCCCGGAGAGGAAGGAATTGTGAACAGGGCAAGAATAACAAAGATTCAAAACTGATTGGGCACTCCCTAGGAGGGCTGCAGACAAATGCTTTGGGTACATCAACTGAGAAGCTTCCTGGGGGAGTCCCAGCCCCTGCCCTGCAAGAGGGTATAATGTATGTTTTGAGGTCATGTCCACTTCCTCTTCGATGTTGTTGCCTGTGATCTTCCTGCTGGTCTGGGTCAGGATATCACTTTCTACTGACCAGGCATAGCGTCCTACTTTAGAATGTCTGACTGTTGTTCAGCAGTGTGGTTTCTTTGAAGAAAAATGTGGACAGAGGAAGGTGGGGAGGAAGTTGATAAGAGAGGACAAGCGCGCACACACTGGCATTATCTGCTTGTTGTCAGAAAGGGTTTTGAGCATGTTACGCTGGCCCTGTCCTTCCACCCTGTATACAGCAGAGCCAGGCATCACACTCTTCGTTTCATAGAGACGCTGATGGGAGGTAACACCAGGGAGACCAGTCAGGACACTACCACAGAAACCCAAAAGGGATGTGATGGGGACTCAAAAGTAGCAGCAGGGTCAGAATGTGGACACCGACCAAAGACAAGACATCAGAGGAAGAATCAACCAGTCTTAGGGACTGTGTGATGGAGAGGAGAAAATTGAGTCAGAGAACCCATGCTGACTTCTGGGTTACTAACTTAGGTAACTTGGTGGCTGAGCAGACCAGGAGCAGGGACCACAGAAGAAGGAAAAAGTCTGGGGAGGGTATAATGAGCTTAATAGTTTATATGCTAGGGGTACATGTTCAGGGCATATTCTCATGAAGCTGACAAGAATGCAAAATGCTCAGAAGAGAGGTCCTCTGGTTTCACCCTTTAAATTCATAAACATTGCTACAGCCACCACTGCCATTGCAGGCATAATAAAGAGGGATTTGAGAAGAGGAATTGGGAAAGAGGGTGCTGTGTTTACGGAATCCATCATGAGTAAAGGAAGGATCCTGAGTAGGAGTGAGTCGGCTTCCCTGATTCCCTTACAGCCCATTATTTTCATGGACTGTTTGGTAGACAAGCACCAATGTCACGTTGGCAATGTTATAATGTAAGGACTTGGGCATCTTGAGTTGAAAGGTCTGGATTTGGTGTTATAAATTACTAGCTGCATAATCTAGGGCAAAACACTTTCCTTTTTTCTTTATAAAATGGTCATCTTGTGAAAATGCTGTGTAAATTGTAACAGGTTGTTCTCGGGTAGATTATCAGTTTAATATGTCATACCAATAAGCAACTAATTTTGTAACTGAAATTAAAAGCTTACCAATTACAGAAGTTAAAGCTTTAGGAGGAAGTACTAACAGATTGGAAAAACCCAGTGAATTTTTTTAGAGCAAATTATAGGAAACCCTCAGAGCTCCAACATCCTGTAGTGATGTCTTTAGGGAAAGGAAGATGCAAGAGTGGAAGTCAGGGGTTGTCCCACCAGCCTCTTTACCCCACTCCAATTCTCCAGCAGTGATGACGCTTGCAAGTGGAATAAATCTCCATGCTCTTGAGGATGCTGTGTTTGCTGCTCTGGCATGGGTATATGTAAATTTCTTATCCTTGAGTCTCACATAGGGTTTTAGTTTGTCACTTTCTTGGGCACCAGCTGCTTATTATCATTCAAGTCATCACTTCAGCATCAACTCTTGGGGCAATAAAATGTACAGAGGGCATGGATTTCAATTTAATGAAAAACCAACTGTTTATTGAACTCCTTGGACATGTCAGGCACTGTGCTAAGCAATGGAGATAGAATGCTGAGCCAAACAGTTAAGGTCTCTGCCCTCATGAAGCTTTTACTCCACCATATTTCAGAGCTCGGAAGAGATCTTAGAGACTGGGAGATATAATGGGAGAAGAAATACGAGGCAACAAATAGAGGCCAGAACTTGGAGTGATAATTCAGTCTGTCCGTCACAACCTATACGGCCTTGGACTGGTTCATGTTACTGCAAAATGAGAATGATGATAAAAATAAAAGTTACCTTCCTTACAGTATGCTGGCAAGAGAAAAATGAGGATGTGTGTTATCATTGGCAAAGTCCTGGACAAAGAGACATTATTAGAGAGATGTTTTATTTTTTAAAAAAGAGAAGGAAGAAGGAAATGGGGAAGGGAGGAAGGGAGGACTATCTTTAGTCCTTCTATGAATATTTTTAAAATAAATACTAAATGCCTAACAAATCCTTTCCTGATTTTCCTACCCCTCTTGTCCCTATTCACCCTGGTATTCTGTTACCAGACTATGAATCAGTCAAAATGGTAATACTCATTTGTGCGATATAAGCCAAAATTACTTTGAAAAAAGAAGGACTTATTTTCTGTTGGCACATACTTTATGAAGAAACTCCAAGAAAAATACATGTGCATTGGAGGTTGGTGCTTTCATTCTTAGTTTTATTAACAGAACCCTCAGTGAGTTCCCTGCATTCTGATGGTTCACGAAGATTCTTCAGTCCAGGCTCCAGTTGTGCTGAGAATCCTGGTGTGAAAAAGCCTAGAATAGTCAAAGAGGGAAAGGTGTGTAGAGGTCATTAGAGGTTACAAAACAGATAATAACATTGTGTTCACTTAAATCTGAAGTCAGAAGATAGTACATTCCTGTGTGGACAAGGAGGAGTGCTTGTTTTATACCAAAAACATTTAAAAAGGTAAATACATATGTATATATATATACATTAAAAGATGTATCTGAAAACTGAAATGTAGGTTTTTCCAATAAAAAAAAATCTATGCCTTGTCTAGAATATCATAAATCAAGCTGTGGGCTTCAGTCATTTTAAAGCCATATTACTAAAATATATTTTTTCATCTTAAGCTTATATCTCTAGTCTTGAGTTTGAGAAAATAAAATCTATAGGTGTGTTGTTGGAAGAAAAGGGCAAGTGATGGTTGAAGGAACACATGAATGAGTTACTGAATGAGCCAAATATTATTTGTCTCCAATTTTCAGGTAAGAAAAATGAGGCTCAGAGAGGGTTTGTAAGTGATCACCCTATAGTAGATGTTTGTTCTAGCAAATCTAGGATTTCAATCAAACTGTCTGACTCTTCTTGCTCTTACTATCGACAAGAATGGGAGGGTCCTGAAGTCCTCCCCTGATCTCACTTTGTTGTTCAATAGTAAGAAAGCATGAATGAAAAACAGAGACCTCAAAGTATCTAAGGCCAACCGATGACGTTGTTGCTGTTGTTTAGTAACTAAATCATGTCTGATTCCTCCGTGAGCCCATGGACTGTAGCTGGAGCCAGCAATTAACCTTGAGCCCCCAAATACCAAGAGCTTCTGCTAAGCCCAGAGAATTGAGGTTGAGGTCAATAAAGTCTCAGCATGCATTTTCTAGTGTCTTACGTGTGTTTCCCCATGCTGTAGGCTGTGGGGAATTTGGAGATGGGTTTCAGATACATCTTGACCCTCAGGCTGCTTCACAGGCTCTCCAGGGGTGTCAAGAAGGCATACAAGGTGAAATAGCCTCAGGTCGGGGAGGTGATAAGAGGAGCTTGGCTGGAGGCCTGCCTCTGCCTTTTTCTACCTGTGACCTCTGGAGACCCACTTGCATCCCTCAGTGCTTTAGTTTCCACACCTGCCAAATTTAGCCAATGGATTATAACTGGGGCAGTGAGCAGGTCAGATCTGGTTCTCAGATTTGTGTTTTTTTTTTTTTTTGTCCTGCCCATATATTACGGATTGAACTGTGTTTCCCTCCACATTCATCTGTTGCAGTCCTGACTCTTAACATCTCAGAATATGACCTTAGATGGAGGTCTTTGCAGAAAGAACCAAGTCAAAACGAGATTGTTAGGGTGAGTTCTAATCAAATATGACTGGTCTCCTTATTAAATGGATGTACCTACAGGAAGAATGCCATGTGAACTTGAAGACTGCTATCCACAAACCAAGGAGAGAGACTTGGGGCAGATTCTTCCCTCGTAGCCCTCATAAGTCACCAACGCTACCAACACCTTGGTGATAAATTTGTTTAAACCACTCAGTCTGTAACTTTGTTATGGCAGCCCTAGCGAACTCCACCTTTGTTGTTGTTTTTAAATTAAACACTTTGGGGTCTTTCACCACATTCCTCACTATTCTCTATATATTTTCTTCCACTGAGTTGCTTGGCCCATTTACTTTCTCAACTGGTTCTTCTGGCATTTAAGTCTCTCTTTTCTGGATAAAGATCAACCCAAAGTTCTTCTTGAGGGCTCACATTTCATGACTATCCCCCGGAAGTCTTGAAAGCCTGAGAATCGAGGGTCACATTCCACGAGAAGGTCTGTTTCAGGACCTGATAAAGCAGACTCAACATACCAAAGCCAGTGGTGTTTAGTAATCAGCTCTTGTGGTGAGGGAGAGGGGAAGCCCTGATCTGTAGTATTTGCCAGTTTCCCACCAGGGTCAATTTCAAGCTTTCGACATGAACTCATTGAAAGGAGAGATGGGAGATGTGTGCTGAGGCTCTAGCAGGTGGCAGGAGCAACTCTAGCACATGGTAGCTGCGGCCTTCCCAGGGCCCTACAATCCAGACAAGGAGCTCTTTACACCTGAGGACCTGACTGCTAAGCTCTTTAAACCACCTGAGCTGAACAGCAAGAAGTCAAGGTCCTAATCCTGCCTCTTCTTTTGATGCACTGGGCCAACGGGGATAAGCCTCGAGGCCTCAAAGGTCATCATCTGTAAAATGAAAAGTTTTGAACAAATTAGGGGCTCATGGGTTTGTTAACTTGGTTCTGCATCAATGAAGGTGAGTTAGGGGGGAGGTAAACTGGGCCCCCCAAATGCTCTTCATCCAAAGGCACCTCACCTTCACATGCACCCTATATTGGGGATGTAAATTATGTTTGGGGGTGGGATGGGAAAGGAGGAGGTTTCACTTCTTAGAAGAAAAGGGTGGCTTCTGTAGTCTCCATTGCTGAAGTGTTTTGTGCTCTCCCATGATCCTAGGCCAGAACTCTCAGCCTCACCCACAGACTTTAAAAGAGAAGGACAAAAGGGTGTGATCTGGGAAGAAAGGCCAACAGGGTGACCAGTTCCAAAGAACAAGGCTATGAATGGGGACAGACCCAAACCATTGGATGGCCCCGGAGATGCTGCAAATTTTCTGAGCCTGTTTCTTCCAGAAGTCTCCTCCATCAACTGATGTGAAGGAAGGAATATTTTCACCTGCCCTTGGATGGCATCCATGTCTGGGGTGGAAGGTGGCCACTGTTTAACAGCCCACAGTAACGCTGCACGGCAATTAGGGCAGGAAGTAAAGAAGGTGGCATGGTGCTGAAACTGCCGAGGTAGAATTGAGGTCAAGAGACTGCAGTGACTCTCAGTGGCACGCTGCCTCATGTTCCAACTGAGTGTTCTCCACCACTGATAATGCACCTGGGAGAGTGAGGGTGAGGGAGGTTCTAAGGAGGAGAGTCCTTAAAGCTGTGGCCCAGCATGGATTCTGGGGAGCAAGGACAGGACAAGGGCAGAAGAATGCATCCCCATTGTGCTTGGGAACCAGGCAGCTGGGGGCAATGAGGAGGGGCGGGAGTCATCACTGGGTCAGGGGCCCAGGTAGCAGATTACAGGAATTATCTAGATGACGGATCATACATGTCTGTCTTAGAAACAGTGACTTGGATGAAGTTTTTTCTTAGGGGACCAGACTCTTCATATGGAGGACACCTTCTTACTCAGCTATTTTCTGTGGACACTTTCAGCCTCTCCATTGTCCTCTGGGTTGGCCTCTGGGCTTGGCAGTTCCTTTGGTAGAGAAAAAGACAGACTTCTGTCTGATCTTTCTTGCCATATTCATACTTGGGCACAGAATAGGATTGAATAAACGTCATCCCAGAAACCTTGAGCCGTGGAATGGGAGTCACAACTTCCATGTGGGCTTAATAATCATGTCGAAAAGCAAAAACACTGATTCGAAAAGATACATGCACCCTAGTGTTCCTAGCAGCATTATTTATAGTTGCTAAGACATGGAAGCAATGTGCTTGTCAACAGATGAATGGATAAAGAAGATATGCTATACACACACACACACACATATATATATATATATAAAACACACAATGAAATACTGCTCAGCCATTAAAAATAATGAAAATTTGCCATTTGCAGCAACATAGATGGAGGTAAAGGGCATTATGCTAAGTGAAATAAGTCAGGCCAAGAAAGACAAATATTGTGTGATATTACTTAAATATCGAATCTGAAAAATATGACAAACTAGAGAATATAGCAAAAAAGAAGCAGATTCACAGATTTAGAGAACAGACCAGTAGTTACCGCTGGGGAGGGAGAGAGGAGCAGTATAGGAATGGGAGGGCAAGAGGAACAAACTATTGGAATCCAGAAAAAATACAACAAGCTAGTGAATAACAACTAAAAATAAATAGATACAGATATAGAGAACAAACTAGTAGTTACCAGTGGGGAGAGAGAAGGGAGGAGGGGCACTATAGGGGTAGAGGATTAAAAGGTACAAACTATTAGGTATAAAATAAGTTATAAGGATGTATTGTACAACACGGGAAGTATAACCCATATTTCATAAAAAATATAAATGGAGTATAACCCTTAAAAATTATGAGTCACTCTACCATGCACCTATAACTTATAAAATATTGCACTTCAACTACACTTCAGTTTTGTTTTTTTTTTTTAAAAAAAGAAAAGGAAAGGAAAAAAAAGTCATTTAAAGAAGCAAGATCTTTGAAAGAATCTGTATCTATTTTTAAAAGTAGCCTGGTGTCTGTATTTCCACACTTGGGCAGAGTAGTTTGTGGAGGTGATGATGGAATTCTAGTACAAAGGGTTTGGGGACTGGAAGGAGCCTTAGAAACTGAATTTGGGTCAAGATACTGTGTTGGCTCCACCTTTAGAATACAAATCCCAAACCTCACCACTTTTCATCCCCTGTAGCCATCTCTCTGGATTGTTGCAATCGCCGCCTACCTGGTCTCTCTGCTTCTACCCTTGTGCTCCTTGGTACATTTTCAGAATAACCCTTGTGGGATGTGTATCAGATTGTATCACTCCTCGGCTGAAATCTCTGTCTTATTGCCCCATTTTTCTCAGAGAGAAATCCCAGGGCCTCCAAACAGACTACATGGGCCCACAGGTTGTGGCTACGCAGGGCCCTGCTGACCTAATCTCCTCCGACTCTTCATGCCACAGTCCAACCATGCTGCTCCAGTCACGCTGGCCTCGTGTCTGCTGGCCCATAGATTCTTCCTGGATATCTGCTTACTCAGGCCCACCTTGAGCACTGATGTTATCAGCTGCAAGTCCCTCCCCACCACCCCAAACCTAGGACATCCGTGCCCTCTTCTGCTATCCTACTTGTGACACCCTCTGATACCACAGGTGCTTTTCATATTTCTCGTGATGATTAATATTTATTTCTGCCTGTTGGAACGTTAACTCTACAAGGCAGCGATCTTCCTGAGGTCTGCCTGCCTCATGGTGAACCAGGCTGAATGAAACAGAATATAATTACAGAGAATGTAGCATTTTTAAAACATTTTATCTGGAAGTGATTTTAAATTTACAGGAGAATTGCAAAAATAGCACAAAGGGTTCAAATATATCCTTCAGAGAGAGATATTAATATTTTACCACCATGTTGCCTTTGAGAATGGTTAATTGCCAACAATGACCATTCACAATGACAACAGCACCAAAATTCATATGTTGAAATCTTAACCCCTAAGGTGAATTTAGGAAGCAGGGCCTTTGGGAGGTGATTAGGTCAGGAAGGAACAGTTCTCAGGAATGGGGTTAGTGCCTTATGAAAGAGGGCTCTCTTTCTCCTTCCTCCATCTGAGGACAGTGGGTTGTCACCAGAAGGCCACCATGCTGACTGCACCCAGACCTTGGACTTCCCACCTTCCTGAACTGTGAGAAATGAGTTTCTGTTCTTCAGAAGCCACTCAGCCTGTGGTGTTAAGTTATAGCAGTCTGAACAGACTCAAACACGTGTGTGAATCCCTCTAGATTTGCAAAAGGCTTTTTTTTTTTTTTTCTTTCATGCATTAGCCTACCGGTCACTCTCCATATCGGGCAATGCACCCATGAACATGTGAGAGAAGCCGGGTTCATCAAGTCCAGGTGACGTCATGCCCGAGGTCACACTGCTGGCCCGAGCAGGGGCAGGGCAGAGAGGAGAGCTGAGGTTTTCTAGCTCCCTGGTGGGCGCTAGCTCTTCTGCCCATTGACAGCCTGATTCCCCCTCCTCTGCTCTTACCATGGTGGCAGCCGAGGCCAAGAGTGACCCCCTGATGATGTGAGGCTGGCAGCTGCCTTTCCCGGGCCAGGATGCTCTGGGAACAGCTGTGAGCGGCTCTGCACACGGCGTGAGTCACTGTGTTCTCGGCCTCTTCGTGCACATGCTCTCTTCACTCAGCGCCTCTGCTCTGTGCCCGCAGCAACGACGTGGAGACGGGCTGCCAGCCTGGGGCTGACCATCCGCGAGGTCCTCAGGCGCCCTCGGCCCTGTGGCTGAGATGCCATCTGGCACTCGCCACAGCTGCAGGGCCTCCAGCCTGGCCCCAGGAAGTGGGAGGAGGGGAGCAAGATGAAGGTATAGGGAGAGACTGCCTGACTCTGGTCCAGAGGGGACAAGATTCTGAGCCCCTCTAGACTCAGCGTCTTCACCTATAAAATGAGGAGAATAAATAGTCCCAGCATCAATCATGGTTTCTTGATTCTGAGGTTGTCTCAGTCCATGATTTTTCTTCAAGGAATAAGTCTCAAGCCTTGATCCTCTAATAGGAAAACTGCCAGGCATGCGGACCGATCAGTAGAGATAAAAGGGCAAGAAATGTCAGAAGGACAGAGATCAGTTGTAGAAGCTGCTATCAGGATTAAATGAGTTAGGATAGTATTTTCTGTGGTCAGAAAACCTTTGCATTAATAGTGGTGAGAAGAACATCAGCTTTGAGTCTCCCTGAAAGTCTGCCAGGCCTGGTTTTCCGAGATTCCGCAGTAGCCTCTGGTCATCAATACTGATGAGCTAAGCGTGGGCTCTGGGTTAGGAATGCTCCCCTTGGATCACTTTCCGGGGGATAAAGGCCCCAGAGAGCCCAGGCCAGAGTGGTATCTGGCATCCCGAGCCCTACGTGCTGGAGCAGGTGCAGGTATGACATCCAAGGCCTGGAGAAGGCAGAGAGAGCCTGACAGAGAGTGGGGTCTATTTGGTAAGTGCTGTGTGCTAAGTCTCTTCAGTCATGTCCAACTCTTTGCAAGCCCATGGGCTGTAGCTCGTCAGGCTCCTCTGTCCATGGGATTCTCCAGGCAAGAATACTGGAGTGGGTTGCTGTGCCCTCCTCTAGGGGATCTTCCTGACCCAGCGATCAAACCCATATCTCTTAATGTCTCCTGCATTGGCAGGCAGATTCGTTACCACTAAGGACACCTGGGAAGCCCGGGGTCTATTTTAGCTCACCTCTAACTTGCTAAGAAAGCCTGGAGGAGTCACTTATCTCAGCTCTGAAGAGAAAATTTGGGCTAGATCCCTGGTTCTTCAAATTTGTCCCTAGAACAGCAGCACTGGACTCTCCTATGATCTTATTAATAATACAGACTATCAGCCTCACCCTGAAATACTGAACCAGAAACTTTGGGGAAGGACCCAGACATATGTGTTATAACTAGCCCTCCAGGAGATCTGAGCCATGTTTAAATTTGAAGAGCACAGGGCTAGATAGATGGGGGCTTTTAAGGTTGCTTGCATTTTTTGGTTTGTAATTTCAATGGATTCTGGTTTTGTTTGTTTTTTTCCCCCCTGGTGAAATCCCAGGCAGATGCCCAATATGTAAAGCAGATGAGAGCAGAGCCTCTCTTTTCGATGGCAGGGCTGGGCCCACTAACTCTGACTCTTCCCATCAAGCACATTCTGCCTGATACAAGCTGTCTGACAGGCCTCCAGCCAACCGATGGGCATAGGATTTGGGGCTTGCCAAACCCTGGGCTGCCAGTGGGCTGTGCCTCCCAAGAAGGCACCCTTTGTTGGCTCCTTGCTCAGTGTCCCCATCAGACACTGCTGTATACCCAGGGGGCCTAATAGGAGTAGACCCCCAGCCTCACAGAGGGTGGCGCTGAGGCCTGGGGGAGCCCCAGGTCAGGACGGCGGCTGAGACTCAGTGGTGCTGACCTAGATGGCGTCTGTCCCGAAGCTGCCCCGCCAGCCGCTGAGCCACGTTTGAGTCCTCAAGGCAGAAGCTGCCCTGCGTTTTGGGGAGGCGGCAGTCACACTTCATTTTCACTCTAGCTGCTTTTGGAGACAATATGGCATCGCTCAGATTTTTATATCTTCCCTCTAGTGAAGCTCAGCTGATCATGGGAAGCAGGCAAGAGGCCTGCAGAAATCCTCATCTGGACCCACAAACTCACTTTCTCTGCTTCTCCCCTTCCTGCCATGTGGACTGATGAGTCATTTGAATTTCTCTTTTATTTCATTTTCTGAAATGAAGATGATGGTGAGGGGGAGCCTGCGGGTTGGGGGGGGGGTGTTGGGGAAACCCATGGTTAAAGAACTTCGCAGAAGAGGCCACGCTGGTGGGGAAGCAGAAGGTAGAAGACTTTGGGGACTGTTAGAAGGTGTAGCTGATGGTGGGACCTTCTCTGAGGCAGAGAACCAGACAGAGGCCAGAGATATTTTTCCCTGATTGGAGGTAGCACTGGAGGGTGCAACCTTTGCTCAGTAGTAGGGACTATCGTAACAGTGGAGGGTGGGCGCGGATGGGGGGGACAGTGGATGTGTGGGTAGAAGAAAGGTAGGTGCCAGGGCTTCCAAATGAATGTGGAAGTGGCCATTTCCTGAAACCCTGCCAGGGTATGCATACCTCACACCACCGAGCAGAAGAAACTCCCTGGTCTGGAGCACTGCCCCAGACAGGCGTGGAACGGGGTCAGTCTTGGGAGAGGAAGCACCTGGCCATGGGCAGGCACAGGGTTGCCTCTCAATGTGGGGAGACCCCTTCTCTTAGTCCTGGCACTAAGGAATGAGACCCACATCCCGTCACATCTCTGTGCCTTGATTTCCACATCTGGAAATAGAGAATCATACAGTAATACTATCAATTCACTTCAGGAAAAACACACAAAGAAGGCATGACTCTATTAGCCCCTCCCATTTGTCTAATGTTAAAGTGCTTCACCAATGGACATGAATCTGGGCAAACTCCGGGAGACAGTGAAGGACAGGGAAGCCTGGGGTGCTGCAGTCCATGGGGTTGCAAAGAGTCAGACATGACTGAGTGACTGAACAACAAAGTGTTCACATCCCTCATCTCACGGAGCCGCTAATCAAGCTTGGGTGCAAATTGTCATCCTCGTGAGGTTAACTGTTAAGGCTCTGAAAGGTTAAGTGTTCTTCTGAGATCACACAGCAAGTCGATGGTGGCCCAGGTTTTCTGATTCTCAGTTCATTGCTTTCTCTTAGATCCTGCTGCTTCCCCATCTGTGACAGGCAAAGACCTTTCAAAAGAAAAAGAGTGCTCCTAGCTGTGCTGTTATTATTTCTTGCTGCTCCAAATACTTGCAGCCTTAAACTTTATTACATTTGTCCCACTCCTGGAATTCAGTCTTTTCCCGCCACAAAGATTGGCTCAGTGCTTCCTTGGAGCAAGCTGGCAGGAGACTCTGCTGTGACTTTAGCCCTATTTATCCCTGAGCCCAGACAATTCCTTAGGATTCCCTGGGACTCATTCCATTTTCTAGTTCTCAATTAGAGTCAGTGGGAAACATTACTTTCCTGTGGCTTCCAGAGCCCAATGACTCCATGACTTCAAAGGCTATTCAAATCCTGAGATTGGGTGACTTTATAACCTAGAAAGGAAAAACTCAAAGGCATTTTAGGGGTGTTGGTGTCACTGCTGGTGGTTGGAAATCACTGAGTTCCGATCTGGTTGAGAAGTGTGTTGGCTCAGGCCCTGGGCAGCTCTGGAGCTGGGGGCTTCTTTGCACCTGCTCACGAGGTAGCAGGCCCCTCACCTGTCTCTCATTCCCTTTTCACCACATTTCTGAAATAAGGGTGGTAACAGCTGCCTATGAAATGCTTTGTGACCAAGCAGCAGCCGTTGCATTGTGGCCAAGTATTATGGAACAGACGAGTTTTGTCTGAACCCATCTCCCAAAGCATTCATGTGGGGAGAACTTGGAGGCACATAAAATACCAGCCATTGCTGGAAGGGGTATTTTAGCAGTAATCTAGCCAAATCATCTACTATCTAAATATATGCTTTGTACACCATTCTCAAGGAGGGATGGTCCAGCCTCCAGTGATGGCAAGTTCACTAGTCTGGAAGGCAGCTCACTGCTCTGTTATACATCTGTCAGGAAGCTCTGTCTTATGATGCTGGCTGCCTTTAATTTTCATCCCTTTCTTCTATTTCTGTCCTCCAGGGACTCCCCAAAGTAAATCCAGCGTATACCCCCATTTCCATCCTTTATGTATAAGATGTACTTGAAGGTGGCTTTAATGGCCTTCCTTTCAAGGGAGCCCATGGGTGCCTAGTCTGGATGCCATGTTCAGAGGAGGTTGGAAGGGTGGCATTGTGGAACTAGGCCCTGCCTTTGTCTCTTCTAGCCCTCAGCGGCTAAGAATGAAGCATGAAGCCCTTCCCCCATGCCCTTACATCCCTGATTCCAGCAGGTTCAGGCAGCCAGACCATTTTGCTGTGCAGCTTATTGTCAGAGCACTGTGGATTGTACCTCTGCAAAAGGACACAGTAAAACATTAATAAGAAAATTTAGAAAGGAGGGATTAACTCCTTGGAGGATGGAATGCTTCTAAGATGGTTTCAGCACTGAGGCAGAAAAAAAAAAAATGCTTGCTCTCTCATGCGCACCTGTGGCCCTTGGAAGGGATATTTATCACAGATGGACTGGGCTTCTGCTTAGTCATCTAGGGATTAGAAGTCACTGGTCCCTCCCTCCCATGCACAGTCCTCAGGACTGCGGGCTTATATGAAACAGCATTTCAAAGACACCCCGGTGGAGACTATATATTCTATGCCTGTGGTAAAGAGTTTCTGATGGCTCAGATCCCTGACCTTCTACGATTCATTCTGTGTTGAAGGAGCAGAGTGGGGAAAGATTAAGGGATTTGAGTTCCAAAGCCTGGGTTTGGCTATAGGCTCTGTTACTTCTTGGCTATGTGATTACTGGGCAAGTCACTTCACCCCTGTAAGCCTGGTTCTGAATCAGTAAGTTGAAGAAAAAAAATTTCTAAACAGTAGGGTGTGTGGTTGTGTGTGTGTGTGTGTACAAGTGTTCAAGATCATTCTTTTCAGGATTAAGTGTGGTAAAGTTTCTTCTGTAAATGGTGCCGACTACTGTCATCTTTAGAATGGTCTGTCCAAACGTCCTTCTCCACCGTTTAACATGGCAAGTGGTAGTTTGTAAGGTGACAGCCTTTACCGCATTCGGGTCTTTTTGAAAGTTAGATTACATAAACAGGTTTAAGTTTTTATCAGCCAGTCAATACTCATTAAAGAGCATAACACAGCTCTTAAGTGCTTTTATAAATCTTGGGAGATGGAATTCGTGTCTTCCATTTTAATTTGAAATCTTTGTAATACATTGCTGACCCACACACGTGGATCTTTGTAGTTTGCTCCTCAGGCCACCAGGAAACACCAAGTTACATTCTAAAGAAATCACACCTGACCTAGGACCTTTGTTGCTGTGGGTTTTTTCCATCCATCCATACTTTCATCCATTAATTCACCCACTCATTGGACACATTTACTATGTCTCTGCCATTGTGCTGTAAAGTATTCAGTGTGGTCCCTTGTCTAAAGAATTTACTATATAGCTGGGGATTTGAGAGATGAGTACCCATAACAGCAACATATAGCAAAGTGAAGTAAGCGTTACATAGTATTTACAAACGAGCTGCTTCGGAAATTTGAGGAGAGAACAACTCCTCAAGTTGAACAACTTGAGAAGAACTCCTCAAGCTTCCCACAAGTAGGAACAGGGGGAGGGTTTAGTGTAGGCTTTACCTGTTCAATCAAATCAAAACACACATACAGTGCTAGAATGTGGGAATATTAAGCCCTTCTGAGTTTGGTTCCTGGTTTCCCCATTTCTTAACTGTGTGGCTGTGGGCAACTCTCTATCCATCAGCTTTCTCATAATAGTACCTATCTCCTGGAATTGTTGCGAAGATTAAATGAGATAATGCAGTGTCCAACATGTAGTTAGGAGTCAGTGACTGTCTGTGGATGTTGTTATTATTTTCCATGGAAGGCGGAGGCTGAGGTGAGCTTCTAGGGCTGAGTGAAATTTCAAAAGATAACAAGGGAAAGCAAAGGTGTTCCAAGCACAAGGAAGGTTCTGGGCAAAGGCTTAGGAAAATAAAGTTTTCAGAGAAAGATGTCTGGTTCTGTGTGTTTGTGTAGTGTGATGTGTGGGTGATCATGAGAATGGGTAGGATTAGCGATGGTTGGAGGCATGGCTAAAGAAGTAGGTTACCAATCTTAGAAGTTGAGGGCTCTGACTTTGGTAGATAAGGATTTCCAAAGAGGCATGCATGCTCCCAGGAGGGTGTGCAAATATATTGGAAGCTTCATTTTTATCTATTTTCATTTATATAAAAGAAGTTAAAATTCCTATTATTTCCAACATAGGGAACCCACTTTAGATCCCTAATTTGAATAATTCTATGTCACATCTCCAACTGAGGTTCTTCTGAGGGAGATGTAGGGATTCTATGCCCCAGAGTGTCCAAGAGGTATCCATGCTGTTCTTGTTTAGCTAGTTTCTTGTTTGGAAACTTTACCTGGATTTAAGAAATAAATCTTCACAAAACGGACAAATGGTTTTGAAAGATTCCCACAAAGAACTTGAGAATTGAGAATGATTTGTGTAAAAAATACAAGCAAACAACAAGAAAATGCAGAGCTAACTTTTCTCCTATTCTTGGCTTTCCACTGGCTACATTTCAGGGGTTAAAGCCAATGATGATCTAATCACATATAACAAGCTGTAGGCAAAAAAATAAAAAATAAACCTCAAAATTCTCAGGAAGAATGCTTGAGATATGGGTTTACATTCCTGCGATTAATGGTGAGCCCTACCTACAACGTTAATTATGTCTTGAGATGGTAGAAAAGATAGTATGATGTGATGAAAATTAGCATACATTTTAAAGCATTCTTTATTTCATAGTTAACCTTCCTTTTATCATTTCTAGTTTTTATTTATTTTTATAGTGTGCATAATATATTGGCATGGTTTGATACACATGCATACAACATACTATAAATCTGTTTGGGCACACAAATTATGAACCTTTTGAACCAGCAGGGCTCCATACTCAGATAAGTTTGGAGACAGCTGATTGGAGACGTAAGAAACACTGGAGGTCCTTCAATAGGGGGAGACATAAGAATTATTGGAAGTCCTTCAACAGTGGGAAACATGATCAGAGCTTTGTTCGAGGTGATAAACTTAGTCATGTTTTCTCAAGGGAAAAAAAAGAAGTGTTGCACAAGAAATCAGAGAGGTGGAGTCTGGAAGACAGTCATTAAACTTGGAACTTCCTCTTTTGGAGATGTTGTTCTCTTCCCTACTAAGGTAAGCCACGGGTGGCCTCCATCCACCTGCGGGCGCTCTGTAGGACATGTTCCCAGAGCCAGGCTTTCTTTGGCTGCCTGCACAGGAAAAAGATTGCCTAGAACATCCTTCAGTGCTTTCCTCTCTTCACTAGTTCTCGCTTTATGAGAAGCCATTCCTAAAACAGTCCTCAGCTTTGACTCACTGCAGAGGTGACTGAGATCATCGTTGTGACCTGGAAGATCCAGGCTCTCCTACCTGAAGGAAGCAGAATGGTCAGAGGCATGGACTCTGACAATCTATTGATACATCTACAGTTCTACCGGATATTCCTGGAGTCACTCACCTTAGCCCAGTTCCTTACTTTCTTTACACCACAGTTTCCTCATCTGTAAATTGAGGTTAACCATCATACCTGTGTGGCAGTGGTGAGGAGTAAATAAGGCAATGAGTGTGAAGACAGAGTAGAATTTTTGGCATAGAATAGATTCCCAAGGAATGTGAGCTCTTCTCATTACAAAGGAATGAATTGGAGCATGGTCTGAAGGGCACCAGGGAAGAAATGAAAAAGGAGGCTTCCAGGAATACAGATCCTTTAATCTCCTTAAAGCAATATCCAAACAAAAGTATAAATCTCTATAGAAGCCAGCACACTCAAAGCTGCCAGTTGTAGGGGGTTGGCGGGGGCTAAGATGGTTGCCTCTGAGTCAGTCTCTCTCCTTGACTCATCTGTCACCTCTATCATCTCTGGCTATTGCCACAGTTTCTTGTGAGAAATTATGAAATAAATGGCCTGTGAAGTAATGCCTGGTTGACTAGGTGAGCCCTGGGCATGTGGCCAATGCTCCGTGCACTTTAAATATCCTTAGGTTTAGTGAACTCCACATGATTCAATTTCCTTAAAGAAAAAAAAAATTGCAGAAAATCAAGCTTAGGAGGACTTATAGATGCAAAGGTAACATTCTGAGGCCTTCCAGGGTGAGGTTTACCCAAAATAAAAAGATGTGGTGAATGACAGGAGTGAACCATGCTCATTCATGGCCAATACTTCTGTTTCCAGACATAAAGCAGGTAACTGTGGTGATGAAAGTCTTCACACCAATAACTTTGCTCATGAGTACAGGGACAGAGAATTTCCAAAGTGTTTTTGTATCTGGTAATGATGATAATTAATAATCAATTATTTGACTTGGCCCTTTATCACCTCCTTTCTTTTTAAATCTCCCAGCAGTTCCTGTGCCAATATTATGACCCTCACTTAAATTTTGACAAAATTGAGGCCCAGAGACTTTGAGGAACCTGATTCCCATCACACAGCTGGAAATGAGTAGAATTAGATGAAAACCTAGGTCTTCCAGCTAAAAGCAGAGTCTTCTTCCCACTCTACCACTGCTAACTCCCATTTTGTTCATGCGATCCTCATAAAACACCCCAGATCCCTTTGGTCTAGAGGGAAGTTTTCTTTTATGTTACCCCCTTTGCCTCTCCCAGGCAGATCTGGCCACTGCATGACCATTGCTCTGTCAATTTCTCTGGATGGCATGTGTTACACCACATGCTGTGGATCTTCTTATGAGTGTCTCTCTCACAGGACTGTGATCTCCTGAAGGACTATTTTTAACTCACTTGTGTATGCCTGGTACCTAGCCCAGAGCCTGCTATGCAGTAGATGCTTATAGATTGAATGATAAATAAATTAATGCCTCTAAACTAAGTGTCCTTTGTACACCTTTCTGCCTCTTCTATTTTTATCAGTCTTTCTAGCCCCATCTGTGAAGGCCCATGATGTTATCCATCTCTTCCAAACTTCTGAAGAGTCATAGACTCTCAGCAATATCTTTAGATTGCATACATCTTACTTCTTCAAAGGGTTCTTGAGGGTAAAGATTAAATCTGAGTGGGTCCTTCATGAGATCTAGGCCAATGCTAGGTAGGGTGGGTGTTTGAAGAGTACCCATGCCCACGTTCACATGGTTGCCTGAAGTTTGGCAAGAGCTGGTGGAACAAGTTGGTGGCAGAACCCAAGGTGTCTTGCAGAGATTTAATTGATAAGAGGCAGAAAAGCAGATGGCCAAGAGCCCAGTCCTTACCTGGCTTATCAGCATGGGCCTTTCACAATCACTGAAACTATGTCTCATGGACAATTTTGTAGATGGGAAATTCCTTGAAGCCAGACAATAGATCTGGAGTGATGAAGCTTCAGGGAGAAAAATTACCACTGCAACTTTTTTGTGTAAAAATATGTGAACCAGAGGTTCATTTTTCAGAAAGAGCAAATATGAGGGACTCTGTGAATCAGTAAGATGTGAAAAGGTACAGACTGGTAAACTAATTAGGTGACTTGGTGACCTAGTAAGGTAGTTTTCTTAAATGAGAGAAGACCATGATTAAAAATAAGTATATTCAAGGAAGAAACCATCAAAAATTTCATCAAGTTCCCATCTCTTTAGGCTCAACTGTTGCACTGTTGGAGATTTATTCTAAGAAAATAATCCAAGCCTAGGAAAAGGGACAGCAGGAAAGTGTCCATTGAGGTATTATTGAGGTGAAATGGAGGTAACATAGATATCCCAGTTATTTGAAGAATCATTCCAAAATGCTGATATAAATGACAATATATTCACTAAAGTTATATTTTGAAGGTGAAGCTCCAATACTTTGGCCACCTGATGTGAAGAGCTGACTCATTGGAAAAGACCCTGACACTGGGAAATGTTGAAGGCAAAATGAGAAGGGGGCGGCAGAGGGTGAGATGGTTAGATAGCGTCACTGAATCAATGAACATGAATTTGAGCAAACTCTGGGAGATAGTGAAGGACAGGGAAGCCTGGTGTACTGCAGTCTTTGGGGTCACAAAGAGTCGGACACAACTTAGCAACCGAACATATTTTGAAGCATTCGAATAGGTTGTTCTAAAGACCACATTGGAATTGCTCATTGTGTGGTGCTTATGACAAAGATTAGAATGCAAAAGTATATTTGTGCTACATGTCCAACGCTGTGAGAAAATATGCTTTTTTGGAAAAGACAGGAAAGAATGGAAATAGATGATTTATAAAGATAGTAAGTTTGTGGGTGGCTTTTTATTTCCATAATCATGGTATATTATGTATTTGTATAATATAAAAAAATTTTATGTTAATCAGATACTTAAAAGAAAAACACCTTAACATAAGGTATGTTGCACCCAGCAGTATTTCAGTGATGCTAAACATTAGATATGATCCTTTCCATTCCCTCATCTTGAAACACAGGTCCAGATTAGATTTCTTTCACTGGTGACAAGTTTGAAATTGTGCACTTGAAAAGTCAGAAAGACTTTGAACCCACAGCTATCAATATGGATATGGATACAGATATGATGCACATATAGATATGGATAGATAGACCTCATGAGTCCTCTCATGAGTATCAAATGCCTGATGCGAAGTGATACCTGTATATGAAGAGTGGAAAGATTATGAATGTGTGGATTTCACTGCCCTGCAAAAAGCAAAAGAAAGTAAAAATTAAGGGAGACCATGGTTAAGTGATCCAAGTGGGAAAAAGTTCTGGTGTTATTTTCCAGTGTTTCCAGATACTACCTGTCTTTCTCAGGTCTCCTTATCACTTAGTCCTGCGAGTTATTGCCAAATATCTTAGCAATGGGAAAACCCAGATATCTTTGAGGTCACAGAAGATTAGCAATCTGTATTCTCAATAAGTAAAAAGTCAACAATAAGAAGGAAATAATCACAACAAAACCAGAAACACTCCATGCTCATCCTCAAAGACCTGGATATCTGTCTTTCAGGAGTCCTATAGCTCTCAGAAAGGAATTTCAGGGTTTTTTTAAAGGGAGGTGGGGGTACTCAGCATCAGGCTATCCTATTCATCCACTTGCCCCAGATAATTAGCAACTGGAATTGTTAATAAAATGATTAAAGAAATATTAGATTAGAAAATGAACCAGTAAGTTTTACATATCACTTTTAAGTATTATTATGGGTCTCATATTATAAAGTATCACCATCACAGAAAGTAATTTTATATCTCTGGTGCTACATCACAATTTTCACAGACCTGTAAAGTTCTGATGCCCACAGCATTTAATTTTTTTCCACTTTTAAAAATACTGGAATATCATTAACAAAAGATTGAACATAAAAACATATTACTCAATTTATTCAAAATTCTCTTTAATAGAGTCCATACCTTGATCTATAATAGCCAGGAAATAGATTCTATAGTTAGTTTGGGGATGATTTCTATACAATTTGTATCTCTTATGATCTTTTCTTTTGACTTTATATTTTATTGGAGTATCACTTATATTGCATATTTGATATTTTCAAATTTAGAAACCTTTTTCAGTTTAGAGAAACCATTTTCTTTAAATAAACAAGTAAACATTTAAAAGTGAAAAAGTCAAGCTTTGTTTGGTTGTAAAAGTTTGCTAGGGCTTCCCAGGTGGCTTAGTGGTAAAGAATCAGCCTGCAATGCAGGAGATGCAAGTTCAATCCCTGGATCAGATCCTCTGGAAAAGGAAACGGCAACTCACTGAAGTATTCTTGCTTGGGAAATCCCATGGACAGAGGAGCCTGGCGAGCTACAGTCCATAGGGGTCCCAAAAGAGTCAGACACAACTTAGGGACTAAACAACAGCAAAAGTTTGTTAGTAGTATTAACAGCAAATAATCATTTATACCAAATAACAGAAGGTAGAGTCGAAATTAATTATATTTTTCTTCAAAGACCATAATTCAGTGTTTCTTTGAGAATATTCTACTTTTTTCTTCTTTCTTCTAGAGCATTTCATATCTTATTTCTATCAAATCTAATTGGATAATAGCATTCCCTATCATATATTCAAGAATGCTTGGCAGGTCAAATATGATATATGTTGCTTTATTTTTACACAGATCAAGAAAAAAAAGGAATATAATCTTTGAATTATTCCAAAGAATGTGATTTCAATGGACACAACGGAGGCCATGAACCATATATATATAGCACAAAGAGTGCTTTGGATTTGGGGGTCGGATCCCAATTCATAAACTTTTTCCTTATTATCCCTGTCATTATCTCCTTATTATCCAAGTCATTATTTCCTTTTTATCTAAGTGTCATTTACACTTGCCTTTGGCAACTTTTTAAACCACTTTATTGAGATATAATTTACTTACAAAAAGTTATACTTATTTTATGTACATGGTTTAATGAGTTTGGAGATAAGTATCCATCCATGAAATCATCACTACAATCCATGTCAAAAAACACATCCATTCCCTCCAAAAGTTTCTTTTTGCATTCTTATTTGTTGTTAATATTTTTTATAAGGGTTATTGTTTTTATGTATGTGATAAGAACACAACATAATATCTACCCTCTTCGCAATATTCTAAGATTACAATGTAGTCTTACTAGCTACAGCCACTATGCACTACAGTAGATCTCTAGGACTTGCATCTTCTATAACTGAAACTCTATACCCTTTGACTAATACCTCCCTGTTTCTCTGGCTCCTCAACCCCTAACTGCCATCATCCTACTCTCTGCTTCTATGAGTTTGACTATTTTATATTCCTCAAATAAGTGGTACTATGTCAAAATAGATAAAAAAACAAACCTAAACATCAAACCTGAAACCATAAAACTTCTAGAAGAAAATATAGGGGGAAAGCTTCTTGACATTGGCTTTTGCAGTGAATTCTTGGGTTCAGCATCAAAAACACAGGCCATGAAAGCAAAATAGACAAGTGGGGTTACATCAGGCTAAAGAGAGAGTTTCTGCAGAGTGAAGGAAACAATTCACAAAATGAAAAGGCAACCAGCAGAGTGGGAGAAATAGTTGCAAATCATGTATCTGATAAAGAGTTATTATCCAAAATTTATAAGAAACTCCTACAATCCAATAGCAAACAATAAATAATCCAGTCTAAAACTGGGCAAAGGGACTGAGTAGACATTTCACCAAAGAAGACATACAAAAGGCAGTTGTTTAAATATACACCAAAAGATGAAAATTCCTTTTTTATTTTTTTACTTAAATCAAAACCTGAACTTTTTTTTTCTACAAGAGACATAAAACCAAGGAAATTAATTTTGATTTCTTCATTTTCCTAACTGGTAGAGCTCAATAGCATGTATAATAACTGTTAGTTGTTCATGACATTTATCCCTGAAATAATCTATTTGTACTGGGTGCTATTTGCATTTTAAAATTTTGCATATCTTTTTTTTCACTTTACTATACATTTAATAAATAATATCATTTTGAAATTGCCATCCCAAATAATCAAAATTCATTTTGTTACTTTTTAACCTGTCTTCCAACCTCAGTTATGCAGATGATACCACTCTACTGGCAGAAAGTGAAGAGGAACTAAAGAGCCTCTTGATGACGGTGAAAGGCGAGAGTGAAAAAGTTGGCTTAAAACTCAACACTCAAAAAACTAAGATCATGGCATCCAGTCACATCACTTCATGGCAAATTGATGAGGAAAGAGTGGAAACAGTGGCAACTTTTATTTTCTTGGGCTCCAAAATCACTGTAGATGGTGACTGCAGCCATGAAATTAAGACAGTTGCTCCTTGGAAGAAAAGTTATGACAAATCTAGATAGTGTATTAAAAGCAGACACATCATTACTTTGCTGACAAAGGTCCATATAGTCAAAGCTATAGTTTTTCCAGTAGTCATGCACAGGTGTGACAGTTGGACCTAAAGAAGGCTGGGAGACAAAGAATCGATGCTTTCAAAGTGTGGTGCTAGAGAAGACTCTTGAGAGTCCCTTGGACAGGAAGGAGATTAAACCAGTCAATCCTAAAGAAAGTCAATCCTGAATATTCATTGGAAGGACTGATGCTGAAGCTGAAGCTCCAACACTTTGGCCAACTGATGTGAAGAGCAGACTCATCAAAAAAGGCCTACTGCTGGGAAAGACAGGGCAGGAGGTGAAGTGGCTGACAGAGGATGAGATGGTTGGATGGCATCACCAACTCTAAGGACATGAATCTGAGCAAACTCCACGAGATAGTGAAGGACAGAGGAGCCTGGCATGCAGCAGTCCATGGGGTCACAAAGAGTCAGACACGACCGAGCAACTAAACAACAACAGCAACATTTGGGACATTCCAAATAGTTTTTACTAAATCCAGAAATTTTCCTGAAATGATTGATCCATTTATGCTGTCAAAATCGACATTATGTTTGGCTAAGTACTGGCTAAATAATATTATCCTAAAAATTTCATGCTAATATTCAAAGCAAATGTTAACATTGCTTTGTCTCTGTTGTATTTTATCAATTGCTGTTTATTTTTTCCAGCCTTTAAAATTTTTCAGTCCACATAATCTTGTGTGGACTTTTCTGTGTACGAGTCAATTTGCTAACTTTCATCATTTCTATTTTAAAGAACTAGGCAGACAATCTCTCTATTTCTTTTTATCCTTAAACTTTCATCTTTTCTGAAGTCTTCCAGTACTTTTTCAATTTCTATTATCTAGATGTATTCTTATTTTTAATGATCTAAAAACATGCAGCTCAATATAATCACCACAAGCCACATGTGGGTATTTAAATTTAAATCAGTTACAATTGAATAGAAATTAAAATTTAAGCTCCTCAGTTGCACTAGCCACATTTCACATGCTCAGCAGCCATACGTGTCTAGTGACTACCCTTTCGGCAGCACAGATGTAGACCACATCCATTGAGGCAGGATGTTCTACTGGACAATACTGATAAAGGATTATAAAAGAAATTGTTAATAGTATTCAAAGTGTACAAAATTTGAATATATTTTCATCAAAAATGTAAATGAAAGTAAATGTAATATATTTAAAAATTAAAATTACCTTGCACGCATGTTTTGAAAAATATTTCTTCAAAAATATCTCAAATATCAAAAATTAATAATTCAAGTTAAAAAGGAAACGAAACATGTTACAATTAGTAGATGTTAACATTTTAATAAAAATTAAGTAAAGCTAATATTTAAGTTTATTTTTAACTTAATCAAACTGTATTTATTTTTGAAAAAAATTAAACTATTGAAAATACCAGCTTTTAATGCCTACTTTATGGCAAATGTTATGAATCTATGTCACACTCATCAGAGAGATTATGTCTCAACCTGAAAGTTAAGTGAAAATGTTAGTCACTCAGTTGTGTTCAACTCTTTGTGACCCCATGGACTGTAGTCCACCAGGCTCCTGTGTCCATGGAATTCTCCAGGCAAGAATACTGGAGTGGGTAGCCATTTCCTTCTCCAGGCAATCTTCCCGGCCCAGGGATTGTACCCAGGTCTGCTGCACTGCAGGCGGAGTCTTTACCATCTGAGCCACCAGGCAATATGCAAATTTAAGAGTAATATGAATTGTTTTGCAAAATATTCCTCAGCTGCCATGAAAAACTGCCAGAAACCCATACTAATTCAGAACTACTTCCAGAGTCATGAATTAGAACAAGGAAATGGACACTCAGCACTACTTTCTTATTAAGGATGTATTACATTTATGCCATCTGAGAGGAAGGATGTGACAAGGTAATTAATTGTTTAATTTCTCTTACCTAAGTGCTTTAACTATTCAAATCTTCCCTGTTCTCCTAAGCAGGATGCATTTGCAAAGTTGATAGTGACACAACCCCCAAATTTCACAACATCCAGACAGAATTGCCTGTTGTTTCAAGGATATAGGGCAAAAGATCTGACGATCTGGGGACCTGAATGATGTTTGTCACAAGAGCTGATGTTCTTGGTTGGTTTTTGCTGTGTCAGCTCTGAGCAACAAATTCTGAATGACAGAAGAGCCCATTCCTTCTTTATCGGATTTATTTGTTTTCATGTTTGTGATATGCTATAATATCTTTCCTTGAAGGTAACCCTGTGGCCTTCTTGCCTGTCAAGAGTCACATGGATGTGATAAGTAACATGGTTAAGAGACATTGATAGCAAGGCTGGACAGACCTTTAGCAGATACAATTGATGGAGCACCTCAATGTGCTACAAATCAGGTCCTCTTCAAGGAAACCAGCAAGGAAGGCATTATTGTCCTTCAAGTCCATTTCACAAAGAGCAAAATGAGACTTTAGAAGAGGGAAATAATTTGCTCAAGATAACAGAGTTGATAAGAGGTGGTGGTGTAGTCACTAAGTCGTGTCCAGCTCTTATGAGCCCATGGACTGTAGCCCAGCAGTCTCCTCTGTCCATGAGATTCTCCAGACAAGAATGTTGGAATGGGTTGCCATTTCCTCCTCCAGGAGATCTTTTAGACCCAAGGATTGAACCCATGGCTCTACCAGGGAAACCCCAATAAGAGGCAGTGGAACTTTTTAAGACCAGGGCTGTCTGAGGCCAAAGCTCTTAGCCTCCCACTCTACATTCCACCGCAGACAGATGGCTGGGCCTCTAGCACCCTGCAGTTGGTCATCTGAAGAGAGGCTCATTCTCGGAAGGGGCTGGTGCTGAAAGCTGCCTTATTTGATGACTGAGAAGAGTGGGGCTGAATGTTGATGAGATGAAACCTGAGAGTGTGAACCTCAGCAGGAAGATGATTGGGGAAGAGAATTGCTGCCATTGCCATGTGGATCTTCTCACATCTCTCCCTTGGCCAAAAGTCTTTTTTTGATGCAGTGGTGCCTTCAGGACAGGCCACACACCTCAGCAAGATGTTAAAAACATCCCCAGGGACTTCCCGGATGGTCCAGTGGCTAAGATTCCAATCTCCCAATGCATGGTTCGAACTAGATCTTGCATGCTGCAACTAAGACCGGGCGCAGCCAAATAAATAAATAAATACTTTTTAAAAAGTAAAACAAAAACCCACAGTTTTGCTCCAAACAACTTATTCAGGGACACTGCCCCATTTCCACCTACCCCCAGCATAGTTCTGATTTTAGTCTTCATGAACACCGTATTCTCAGAAAACAGTCTCCTCTCTCAGCCCTCCCACCTGTGAATTCACTGCCCCTCTTCCTAGAATGCACTGTTTCCTCCCTCCTGTCTGGAGAAACCGTAATCATCCTTCATGTTATAATTCAAGTGTCACCTCCTCAGTTATTGGATCCTAGGCACTGCTTATCTTTCCTGGTGGCCCAGATGGTAAAGAATCTGCTACAATGCAGGAGATATGGGTTTGAACCCTGGATCAGGAAGATCCCCTGGAGAAGGGAATGGCAATCCACTCCAGTATTCTTGCCTGGGAAATTCCATGGACAGAGGAGCCTGGTAGTTTACAGTCCAGGGGGCCGCAAAGAGTCAGACACAACTGAGCAGCTAACACTTTCACACTTTCAGACCCTCACAAAGAGTTGGTCATATCCTCCCCTGAGGTTTCTAGAACTTTATTCAGGCCTAAGTTAGACTGTGCAGCACTTTCACAGCATCATCTTTCAGGATTTGAAAGAGCTCAACTGGAATTCCATCATCTCCACTAGCTTTGTCCGAGTGATGCTTTCTAAGGCCCACTTGACTTCACATTCCAGGATGTCTGTCTCTAGGTGAGTGTTCACACCATCGTGATTATCTGGGTTGTGAAGATCTTTTTTGTACAGTTCTTCTGTGTATTCTTGCACAGATCCACATGGCAATGGCAGCAATTCTCTTCCCCAATCATCTTCCTGCTGAGGTTCACACTCTCAGGTTTCATCTCATCAACATTCAGCCCCACTCTTCTCAGTCATCACCTCTTCTTAATATCTTCTGCTTCTGTTAGGTCCATACCATTTCTATCCTTTATCAAACCCATCTTTGCATGAAATGTTCCCTTGGTATCTCTAATTTTCTTGAAGAGATCTTTAGTCTTTCCCATTCTGCTGTTTTCCTCTATTTCTTTGCATTGATCACTGAGGAAGGCTTTCTTACCTCTCCTTGCTCTTCTTTGGAAGTCTGCATTCAAATGGGAATATCTTTCCTTTTCTCCTTTGCTTTTTGCTTCTCTTCTTGTCACAGCTACGTGTAAGGCCTCCTCAGACAACCATTTGACAGCCATTTTGCTTTTTTGCATTTCTTTTCCTTGGAGATGGTCTTAATCCCTGTCTCCTGTACAATGTCATGAACCTCCGTCCATAGTTCATCAGGCACTCTGTCTAGCAGGTCTAGTCCCTTAAATCTATTTCTCACTTCCACTGTATAATCATAAGGGATTTGATTTAGGTCATACCTGAATGGTCTAGTGGTTTCCCCTACTTTCTTCAATTTAAGTCTGAATTTGGCAATAAGGAGTTCATGATTGGAGCCACAGTCAGCTCCTGGTCTTGTTTTTGCTGATTGTATAGAGCTTCTTCATCTTTGGCTGCAAAGAATATAATCAATCTGATTTCTGTGTTGACCATCTGATGATGTCCATGTGTAAAGTCTTCTCTTATGTTGTTGGAAGAGGGTGTTTGCTATGACTAGTGCATTCTCTTGGCAAAACTTTATTAACCTTTGCCCTGCTTCATTCCATACTCCAAGGCCAAATTTGCCTTGGATGGAATTCCAGTTGAGCTATTTCAAATCCTGAGATGATGCTGTGAAAGTGCTGCACTCAATATGCCAGCAAATTTGGAAAACTCAGCAGTGGCCACAGGACTGGAAAAGGTCAGTTTTCACTCCAATCCCAAAGAAAGGCAATCCCAAAGAATGCTCAAACTACCGCACAATTGCACTCATCTCACACACTAGTAAAGTAATGCTCAAAATTCTCCAAGTCAGGCTTCAGCAATACGTGAACTGTGAACTTCCAGATGTTCAAGCTGGTTTTAGAAAAGGCAGAGGAACCAGAGATCAAATTGCCAACATCCGCTTGATCATCAAAAAAGCAAGAGAGTTCCAGCAAAACATCTATTTCTGCTTTATTGACTATGCCAAAGCCTTTGACTGTGTGGATCACAATAAACTGGAAAATTCTGAAAGAGATGGGAATACCAGACCACCTGACCTGCCTCTTGAGAAACCTGTATGCAGGTCAGGAAGCAATAGTTAGAACTGGACATGGACCAACAGATTGCTTCCAAATAGGAAAAGGAGTACATCAAGGCTGTATATTGTCACCCTGCTTATTTAACTTATATGCAGAGTACCTCATGAGAAACGCTGGGCTGGAAGAAGCACAAGCTGGAATCAAGATTGCTGGGAGAAATATCAATAACCACAGATATGCAGATGATACCACCCTTATGGCAGAAAGTGAAGAAGAACTAAAGAGCCTCTTGATGAAAGTGAAGGAGGAGAGTGAAAAAGTTGGCTTAAAGCTCAATATTCAGAAAACTAAGATCATGGCATCTGGTCCCATCACTTCATGGCAAATAGATGGGGAAACAGTGGCTGACTTTATTTTTGGGGGCTCCAAAATCACTGCAGATGATGATTGCAGCCATGAAATTAAAAGACACTTACTCCTTGGAAGGACAGTTATGACCAACCTAGATAGCATATTAAAAAGCAGAGACATTACCTTGTCCATAAAGGTCTGTCTAGTCAAGGCTATGGTTTTTCCAATAGTCATGTATGGATGTGAGAGTTGGACTGTGAAGAAAGCTGAGCACTGAAGAATTGATGCTTTTGAACTGTGGTGTTGGAGAAGACTCTTGAGAGTCCCTTGGACTGCAAGGAGATCCAACCAGTCCATCCTAAAGGAGATCAGTCCTGGGTGTTTATTGGAAGGACTGATGCTGAAGCTGAAACTCCAGTACTTTGGCCACCTCATGTGAAGAGTTGACTCGTTGGAAAAGACCCTGATACTGGGAGGGATTGGGGGCAGGAGGAGAAGGGGACAACAGGGGATGAGATGGCTGGATGGCATCACCAACTCGATGGACATGAGTTTGAGTAAACTCCGGAAGTTAGAGATGGACAGGGAGGCCTGCCGTGCTGCGGATCATGGGGTCGCAAAGAGTCGGACACGACTGAGTGACTGAACTGAAATGAAGTTAGACTGTGATGTTTGCCAGCATGTTCAGATATCTCACTTGGCTGTGAGCTCCTGCAGAACAGAAGCCATTTTACATTCCTTTCTGGGTCCTCCTTGCCCCCTCCCCTGGCTCTAAGCACATTCCCTAAAATATATCAGGCTCTTCACAAGTCAGACTGGTTCCAAATTGGGAAAGGAGTAAGTCAAGGCTGTATATTATCACCCTGGTTATTTAACTTATATGCAGAGTACATCATGCGAAATGCCAGACTGGATGAAGCACAAGCTGGAATCAAGTTTGCCAGGAGAAATATCAATAACCATAGATATGCAGATGACACCACCCTTATGGCAGAAAGCAAAGAAGAATTGAAGAGCCTGTTGATGAAAGTGAAAGAGGAGAGTGAAAAAGTTGGCTTTAAACTCAACAGTCAAAAAACTGAGATCATGGCATACTGTTCTATCACTTCATGGCACATAGATGGGAAAACAATGGAAACAGTGACAGACTTTATTTTCTTGGGCTCCAAAATCACTGCAGATGGTTACTGCAGCCATGAAATTAAAAGACACTTGCTCCTTGGAAGAAAAGTTATGACAAACCTAGACAGCATATTAAAAACAGACATTACTTTGCCAGCAAAGGCCCGTCTAGTCAAAGCTATGGTTTTTCCAGTAGCCGTGTATGGATGTGAGAGTTGGATTATAAAGAAAGCTGAGCACCAAAAAATTGATGCTTTTGAACTGTGGTGTTGCAGAAGACTCTTGAGTGTCCCTTAGACCACAAGGAGATCCAACCAGTCCATCCCAAAGGAAATCAGTCCTGAATATTCACTGGAGGACTGATGTTGAAGCTGAAACTCCAATAGTTTGGTCACCTGATGCAAAGAACCGACTCACTGGAAAAGACGCTGATGCTGGGCAAGATTGAAGGCAGGAGGAGAAGGGGACAACAGAGGATGAGACAGTTGGATGGCATCACCGACTCGATGGACATGAGTCTGAGCAAGCTCTGGGAGTTGGTGATGGACAGGGAAGCCTGTCGTTCTCCTGTCCATGGGGTCACAAAGAGTCAGACATGACTGAGTGACTGAACTGAACTGAATTCACAAATGTTGAGTGTTGAATAAGTGCACCTTCAAGGGAGGGTGACTTCGAGGGCTTGGTTTCCTGGGAGGAGACTTTGCCTTCTGCACCCACAGCCCTCTTTAAGCAATGTCCCATCTGAGGCATTGAGCCACTTCTAGACCATTGCAGCAGCAGGAGCCTAGGGTGGGGCTGGTGGGAAAACAAACAGGGAAGACAAAAACAGGGGTGTGTTGAAATCTTGAAAAAGCTCTATTCCTTGGTGTTCAAGCTTGCCACACCTTCTAAGTCAAGTGGGTTCTCAGTCCAGGGACTGTGAGAGGATCCACTGTAGGTACAAAGGCTTTGGGATCACGGCCGAGGGGCAGGGAGAGACCAGGGGATGTGAAATCGGCTTCCTTGTTTAGCTTTTCTCTTTGTGAGCCTGTTTGTCTTTCCAGACAGAAGAAACCCTACCTTCCCCTGCTTTAATTGCTTAATTGTTTTGACACCTTCTGCTGTTGCATCAGCACAACACACTGTTTTGTCAGGGATCCTTCACTGGGGTAGATCTAGGCCAGAGAGAGGCAGCTGGCAGCAAACAAGTCCTAATAGCCAGGGAAATGTTGAGCAGAGGAAGAGATCTAGGCAAGGGAAGGCAGGGTGGAACAAAGAAGAAAAAAGGAAATGTTGGGATGGTGGGAAGAAGAGATCTTGTGAAAGGTGGCAGTTAGGTTAGCAAAACTGGATGTCTCTGTCTGGAAGATTTCCCAGACAAGGCCTCAGGGAGATTGTGCCCAAGCAGGCAAACCTGTCTGCTACAGGTCCCCGAAAGGAACAAAATTAGAGAGCTTGGATTGCCATGCTAGGGACTACATCTGCCTGAGAAGTTTTCTTCACTCTGGGTCTCAGTTTCTCTCCTCAGAAACAGGACCAGATTTGGGATCTTTCTCACAAGCCCCCAGATACTCCTTGTTGTTGTTGTTTAGTTGCCAAGTCATGTCCAACTCTTTGCGACCCCGTGGACTGCAGCACATCAGGCTTTTCTGTCCTTCACTATCTCCCGCCATTTGCTCAGACTTATGTCTTTTGAGTCAGTGAAGCCATCCAACCATTTCATCCTCTGTTGCTCCCTTCTCCCCATGCCTTCAAGCTTTCCTAGCATAAGGGTCTTTTCCAATGAGTTGGCTCTTCGCATCAGTTGGCCAAAGTATTGGAGATTCAGCTTCAACATCAGTCCTTCCAATGAATATTCAGGGTTGATTTCCTTTAGGATTGACTGGCTTAATCTCCTTGCTGTCTAAGATGCTCCTTACTGAAATACTTTTGAGACAAAAATGGAAGAAACCCACAAAACTCTCATAGAACCCTTCACAAATATTCAAATAATTAGTATGAGGGATTCTGGAAACAAACATGGTCAAACAGAGTGTTTGTCAAAATAATGAAACACAGTCCCAGCAAAAGACACCTCCAGTAAATTTGCCTTGGCCTCTGGGTACTATGTGGAGAAATCAGAGAAGTAAACGTAGGGAAACCAAAACCTCGAAGATCTTGAAACAGGAGGATGAAGAATTGTATGAGCCTGGGTTAGGGATCGGGAGACCTGGTTCTTAGACCAGTTTGGCTTATGGCTGTACAGATGTGAACCTAGGTTTCTCAACTGTAGGATAAAAGGCTAAATCTCTCTAGGGCTCGTGTTCCTTGGGGTGGGTGTGCAGGGCTATGCAAACAGATGTTAGAGGCCACCATCAAGCATAATACATCTTTCTGAAACATCAATTTTACCTGAAGGGAAACATTTTAAAACATTATTTTTTAATTCAAAAATTAATTCACTTTGTTGGCAAATGCTTATTGAGCCTTGGTTATATGCCAGCTACTGTTTTAAACACTGTTTTAATAGCAAAGTAAACATGGATATATTATGGAATAATGTACATAATTTATGTGATCTAAGGGAAATGACAATTCCTAAAACCATTTTTCATACACAGGTTCCTTTCTGGCCATGTCCATTCACTCTCAGCTCCAACCAAATAATACCTATTTGTTCTCTTTTGCCCCTGGGCACATACCAATGGATAAGTAAGCCGGTAGTCTTAGGCCCCTTTCCAGTTCTACAGCCTATCCCATCAGGACCACTAGAAATTAAGCAAATCCTTATTGTTGACAACAGGCTTGATATTTATATCCACCAGATGAAAGTAAGATAAGGGAACTAATTTCTAATAACTATTAATCATTTTCACCACTACCTACCTTACAGGTGATAAGTGTATCACTGTTTTTAAAAACAATTTCAGATGATCTTCACAATCATCCACCTGCAAAATTGGTATCATTTTCCCCATTTAAAAACTCAGGAGAGGACTTCCCTGGTGGTACAGTGGATAAGAATCCACCTGCCAATGTAGAGGACACAGTTTCGATCCTTGGTCTGGCAATATTCCACATGCAGCACGGCAACTCAGCCCAGGGACTGCAGCTACTGAGCTCACGTGTTGCAACTACTGAAGTCTGTGTGCCTAGATCCTGTGTCCTACAACAGGAAAAGCCACTGCAATGAGAAGCCCACACACTACAATGAAGAGTAGCCCCCTCTTGCTGCAACTAGAGAAAACCCATATGCAGCAACAAAGACCCAGTGCAATAAAAAATTAAAAAAAAAATCAGTTGAGGAGACAGAGGTTCAGAGAAATTGAATGATTCTCTTGAAGTCTCAGTGCTTAGAAATGGGAAGAGTCAAGATTTCATCCTGCCTTGGTCTGGCTCCAAGTCAATCCCTTTCTCCCTCTCTGACCCCACCCCCAGAAGGTAATAGTGATCATGTCACTTTTTCCTTTGATGTTTCTCTCTGCCTCACAGCTTGGTAATATAATCTTAACTCGGGTTCTGAGGGCACAGCATTAGAGAGAAAATGCACATGACCCACTCCATAGAACTACAGAATGTTAGAATGGGACCAGATTGCAGAGATTGTCAGATATTCCTGGTTCCAGAGAGGAAACCTGGGGCCTAGGCTATAAAGTCAGCGTTTGTGGGAAAAAGCCCTGAGATCGGCACAACTTATATCCGAGTTCAGCACTGCTGTGTACCCCTGGGATCCTTGCAGTCCTATAAACTCCCTGAAACTCAATTTCCTTCTCTGTAAAATGGGCTGGAATGGGGAAATGATGCCATGTGTAGAAGGCTATTGTAAAGATGACATAAAATCATGTATTTACAGGATTTTAAATACTGAAGTGCTATGTACAGATGTCTGTGACTCACCTAAATTCTCCCAGCACAGACCAAGTGCTCAAATATTAAATATTCTTGTCCTGCCCTTAATGCTGGAGACCCTCCCTGAAGCTGCAGCCACCCCAACTAACCTTGAGAATAGACTCAGAATCCTTTGCAAAATGAGTGTACCCTTTTATAACTTGAGAAAATGGAGCAAGTAAACTTAGTTCATCCTCATCCTAAGATGCTCATTGTGGGAGGGAGGAGGCATACACCATAGACACATGGTTAGTTCTTGGAATGAACTGGGCTCTGTACCCTGAGGTCCCTAACCTCCAGGAACAAGTCCAGGTGAAGGGAGTTATCCCAAAGGAAGTGACTCACTCAGGGAGTATCCCTTTGGTATGGTAGTACCAGGCCAAATCTATTTTGATTGCTACATCATCAAGCCTGTACACAGTGGGAATATGGAGTTTCCCCTGCCCTCACGCCACCCCACTCCATCCCCCAGTCTCTCCCAGGCTCACCCTGAATTCCACAAAGTGAGCTCATGGGCAGGATGCTCTTGTAGGGTCACAGGGAACATACCATGTTAGTTCCAGCTTCTCTGGGGCACCTTCTCCAAAGTTCCCCAAGTACAACCTTGTCATTACTGCACCAGCCCCAAGGGGAGAAATGGGGAAAACACCCCCTCTTGGTACCGTTGGAGAAACTGAAACCAGAAAACATGCAACATCTGCCTGTGAATCTAAAAACACCAGGACCCAGGAATCAATTCCAGCTCCTGCTTCTTACCCTCAGCTGCCAGGATCTTCCCACTTAGGTCTATATCCTCCTGGAGAGCAGAGGCCCGGGGTTCACAGGCTGGCACCTCCCAGCACCAGGGATGCCAGATAATATGCAATGCACAAGATGCTGATCAGTGACTGAGATGCCTCCTTACTCCTCTCTGACTTCCTGTTTTCCTATCTGCAAAATGCCAGGGTTAAATTAGATGATCTCCGGGACACTTCTCATTTCTAACTGGTATTTTTAGGCCAGCTGAGGACCTTAGTTTAGCAAATGGTAAGTGTGGAAATCAGATTAGGAAAGTAGGTTGGGGTCCCAAGGATTGACGGAGGACCTAGCATTGTGTGAGCAGGAGTTATAAGTGAGGACATAATGTGAGAAAGGTGCCCTCACCGAGCCCACAGCTCAGGGCAAAATAAGATCCTTAATAAGTATGGAGACTAGCAGGCAAAACTGCTCAGAAGAAACTCCAGAAGTTTGGAAGTCAGAAAACCTGGGTCCCTATGCAGAGCTTGACTTTGTCTCGCTGGAAAGATCACTTCCTTTTACTGAAACTCATTAATTTTCTGGACCTGATTTATGGTTTAAAGTCATCAATGTACACTCTTCTGTAAGGTCATGAAAGGAAGATCTTCCTTCCTTTTCCTTGGTAGGGGTGGAGCAGGTAGAGTTCCTCTTCCAGTGCCCGGGACTCTTTCTTCAAAGCACAGGTGATGTTACAGACTTGATCTTCTCTAATTCCTTCAAATGGATCTCCTTTATCTTCCTTTTGTTATTAATAATATTTTAGGTTAGACACCCTCTACAGAGGAAACTACAGACTCTTTGGGTTGGAAGAGACCTGAGGGTCTTTACATCTTGATCTTCTTCTATCTCAACATCTATCATCCAGTGTCTGTCTGAACATCCCCAGGAGCAAGGATCTCAGCATCTCCCAAGGCAGTTAGTTCCATCTGGGACAGTTCTATTTATTAGAAAGTTTTTCAAAGGAAACCAGACAGCTCCCTTAATTAAATCAAGCCTAATACTACCAATGGTCAGCTCACCAGCTATTTCCTTGGGAACTGTCTCTAACAAGACAGTTGGGTTGAACCCAGGAGGATTATAATCACAGTTGTAAATGTTTTGCCTTAGTTGGTGTTCCCACCTCGAATCCTAACTCTTTGCCCTTAGACTTTAGGTCCATCTTGATCACTCAGAAATCCCATAGTAACTTGTCGCTTGTTAAATAATGATTGATTTTTTGATGTTTTTTTTTTTTCCCCTACTTCACTTTTTAAGGGAGTATAACTCAGTGGTTTATTCCATGAGCTGATTCCATAAAGTGGGTCTTTTGTGAGTTTTGATGTGATTTGGGTCTCAGTTCTGGCTCCCTCAGTCTTGGTGTGCCCTTAGCCAAGTGACTTTCTTGTCTCTTGAGTCTCAGTTTCCTAGTCTGTAAAAATTAATAACATTTAACCTGTTGAGTTGTTGAAAGAATTAAAGAGCTTAGTTGAGGTGTTTGTCCTAGTAAGAAGGAGTGTTAAGGAGTCCTGTTTTGTTTTTTTTTCCTTACAGTCCATCTTTATATAGAATCCAAATCCATCTCTCTGAAGCAGTTACCATCTTGTTTGTCCCAGTTCCCTCCTCTGGGACCGTGCAGAATGGGCTAAATCCCTCTTCCATGTGGCAACCCTTCAGATATTTCCATTTGACCACAACGTCTTTACATGGCAAAGGACCTCACCCGAGAAACTGAGGTGGGATAAAGTGAATCCACCACAATCTCACCACAATCTGGAAGGAGAAGCAAGAAATGCTGACTTCCCTGGCCTGGAGTGACCACTCCAACATCTGCCTCCAAGAAGAGTGGAGTGAGCCAGGGCTCTTGGAAAACTCAACTTTGGCAACACATGACATTGAAGTGTTGAAATATGCCACTTTGATGTGGCATTAGCTCATGATATTGCTTTATTTTCTTAATTTAGAAGAAAAGCACAGCTGCTAGAATTTCTAATATAATAATAAGTATGGTCGTATACCAAAGGTTTTCAGGAATTTTTCCACAAGAGCACTTCACCTAATTGTGTAACTTTTAAAAACATATTCTTGCAAATACATTTTTTTCTATTATGCAAAGACTGTCTTTTAAATCATTTTCTAACCTTTCAACTTTAAAATATTGAATCCCTGAAAGGTCAATATACTCTGTCTAGTTGAAACAACTTCTAGAGCAAGACAGGGTTTAATTAAGTAAACAAATAACTAGACTGAAGTGCTCTTTTTGTTGAATGAAGAGCTCAAGAAATCTATTACCTTTCTAGCTTTTGGGATATGAGCATTATGTTTTGAACTAACAAGACCACTGTATAAATGCAAACTATTAATTCTCATCAGCCAGATTTGTAACATATTCTTTAGGTAAATTTCTTGTCTCTTGGGTTGATTTTCAAACTTTGAACTCAGTGCCAGTGACTTATCAGGAAAATTATAGACTGTACTCTTTCACTGGGAAGAAGGGTAGACTAGAATCCCCTTAAGGGTACCTTCAAAACCACTTCTTCTTTTCCAATAAATTGCTGAGACAATGTGTTGCGGAACAAAAAGAGTGCTAGTGAAGGCTTGCTCTTTAGAAGATAACAAAAAGAATCATATCCAATCATGCTGATGGTAAAAAGTTCAGGGTGCAATTATGTTACTTTGTATGTAATACTAGAAATTTCTTTATCCCATGGTAGATCACCTGGTCAAAGTCATACCAATTAAGGACTATAACAATTTCCTTTTTTTCTTTACCAATTTCAGTGCCCAATTCACTGATTATTTATCATGCAGAATAAATCCAGTAACTGTTTCTACTAATCATTTTATCTACTAGTAGAATTTCCCACATGGTGTTTACCCAGTGGGTTCCAAAAGTGCCCAGAAATTGATCCTTTCAGCATTTTGGACCATTAGTAGGACCAGGAACAGCCAGGGCTCTGAGCTAGTTGTCTCCAATAACATGTGGGTCTGTTTACTCCAGAATAACAGAGAAATACTATCAGCTTATTTGTGTACCATGTCTTGGAAGGGACTGGGAAGCACTGAGCTTCACTGTAAATTTCAGGCCTTTCAAAATACATAATATAATTTTACTATTGTGGAGACAATTGAAACTGGTCAATTTTTGTCTTCATGTTTGTTTTTAAAATAAAACTTACAGGGAAACCTGTCTCTTTCATGTGACCTGCTGGCCATGGATTGGTCATCCCTGCCTGGCTCCATTTTCCCACATGAAGGAGAGTAGCTATACCTTAGAAGACTCAAAGAATGAATATATATCCATATATATATACGGATATATACACACACATACACACACACACACACACATATATATAAAGAATGAATATATGTATATATATATAACTGAGTCACTTTGCTCTACACCTGAAATTAACACAACATTGTAAATCAACTGTAATCAATACAATTAAAATATTAAGAAAACGATCTCAGAAGCTCCCCATGTAAAATGAGTAAAACATTCTCACCAACACACTTCCCCCACTGCCCTGAAATAGCTCCCTATCTCAGAGACCCTTTTCATTCAACTCAGATGCAATTTCCTCCAAGAAGCCTTCTCTGACTCCTCAGAGTCCACCTCTGAAGTCAGAAATGATTTCCCCATTCTTTCCTCATAACCCTTGTTCTGTTTTCTTCTTATAACACTGAACAATTTTTGAATCCTGATCAGTCATATGGTAATAAGTGTACTGGAATGTAAACTTTAGGGAGTTAATAGCCATGTATTATTTTTAAGATCCTTTAAAACATTCCTAACAGAACTTGAATTACACAGGAAAGGCACTTAACCAGCCAAAGAAAAGACAAATTAGTCTGACACTGCTCTTTGATTAATTATATCTGATTAATTTGGAAAGTTAAATTCCTTAATAAATATTTTGGGGGACACTTGGGGAGAGTTTTCAAAAAATTCTCAAAATTTATGTCAGCTTACTTTTAATTTTAATAATATGATCTAGACAAAAACAAAAACAGATGAAAAACATTAAACTTTGCTCTTAAACAGAGAAGTGCTGATGAAAACAAATTTGAAGGACTGTTTTTGATATATTAAAATAGGAAAAAGCTCTAAGCAAACAATTAATGCTTGAAAGAGCTGTGGTTAAATTGGCTAGTAACACTTCAAATTAACACTGTTTTTTAAATAGTATATAAGAACTATGAAGATCCCAAGCCTATTTCCCCAGTCATCCCATTCATAGGAATTTCAGAATTCGTGCACAGGTAGCAATTCAACAACAATAAAAAACAAAATGTACAAACATGTCTGTAACAGCATTCACTGTGATAGTGAAAAAAGCAAACAAATAAACAACATACAAAAAAAACTGAAGAGAAGCCAAATGTGCCAGAGTAGGGGAATGTCTTTATTAATTATAAAACAGTATCAAAATTATATTATAAAGTGGTTAAAATATAAACTTTAAAAGAAAAATTCCTATTACACAATTTTTTAAAAATCAGGCCATAAGATAAAATGTGTATTACGTAAGCATACGTGATGACAATGAGAAATAGACAAGAATGTGCAAAAATAAAAGTAGTTAAATATGTTGTAGGATTCTGGCTTGTTTTCTGTTTTAAAGTCATTACATCATCTTTTCAATGACAGACTACATTTTAAGTAATTGAAAACAAAGTCTCATTAGCTTTGTCCTTGTATAAATTCCCAGAGAGAACACATTATTCTTATTCATTTCTACCTCTGCCACTTGTCTCTGATTTGGACCTGCTCCATCCTGTTCTCCCACCTCACTCCCCTAACTAGCCTGGAAAGAGACCCTCCCCAAACAAGGAAGCTACAGGCACCACGTTCAGCAGAAGCTGTGTATCCAAATCTGTAAACATCGGAGGACAGGCTCTAATGCCGCGCCCCTACCATAGCGAAGGCAGACCCAGATTCTTCAATGACCACAAGTGGCCTTGGTTTAACAAACCTTGCCAACAAGGCACAATGTTCCCGTCCTCAGAAATAGTCCCCGGCAGAGCTTCCAGGGGCCCATAAAAGTCTGCACTCTTGGAAGAATGTGACAACTCTGGCATCAAACACAGATTCGTCATTTTCTATAATAAGAGAATGTTCAGTTGCATCAGGCTTTTTTAGCAGGGCCAACACAGTAAAATTGTGAGGCTGGGCAAGTGAATTTGCACCCAGTCTTAGACTCCTTTCCCTGCCTCCAGATGATCTATAAAATCAGTTTATAAAGCCCTTTAGCATCCAATCTCTCACTTGAATCTTGTAGTCAGCCCGGTGAGGTCAGTTTTATTATTAACTTCACGTTTCAGAACAGGACACTGAGGCTGAGGGAAGTTCAATGACTTGCGGAAGTCCACAGCAAGTCAGTGACTGAAAAAGAGCATAAGGCCAGCCCCGACTTCTCCTGTGTGCGGCCTCTTCTTGCAGTCCAAGGGGATGCACTGACCCAGTGCACCCACTCACACCACTATTCAGTCTACTGCTCCTGGGACACCTAGGGGCTAAAGAAAGGCAGAGTGGGAAGAAGAGTGGATAGCCTTTGAGAAGTCGAGAGGTTTCTAAGAAGATGCTGAACTAGCCTGAACTATTGGCTCCTTTCCTTGAGATCCACTCTGAGGAACTACAGAGGAAAAACTTTAATTTGCAGGGAAAGCTGTAAGAACTCCCTGGAGATGCAGAAGCTGTTTTTATTTGGTATATACATGTGTCTGAAATGGGCTTTACCTGTGATAGGATACCCAAGCAGCTGTTTCAGAATAAGACAAGAAAGTAGCCGTCCCTTCAGAGGATCTTCTTCCCTACTTACCTGCCCACCCTTATTGCTTTGGGACAGACAAGGACTGGAGTTTACAGTTCTTGAGCAAGTGTGCCTCGGTTGTAAAGCAGGAGAATGCAAGGTTGGTGGGTTATAGTCTCCTCTTCTAGAGACTAATTTTCCCTGAAATAAAGAATAATACATCTAAAGAGCTATTTGGTATGGTGATGAGTGAGTAGCTTTGATTTTCTCATGCCTGGAATGCTCCACTTGTGGGTTTATCCCCTGTCCTCAACCCCCATTTTTAACCCATTGCTGCTGACACAGAGAGGCTTCCCCGGTGGCTCAGCAGTAAAGAACTTGCCTGCAATACAGGAGCCGCAGGAGATGTGAGTTTGATCCCTGGGTAGGGAAGATCCCCTGGAGGAGGGCATGGCAACCCACTCCAATATGGAGAATCTTATGGACAGAGGAGCCTGGTGGGCTACAGTCCATGGGCTCGCAAAGAGTCAGACATGACTGAAGCAACTGAGCACACACACTGACACATAAGAAGGTCTGGCCTTTATCCCTTTCGCCATCAGAACTGCTGAGCCAAGCAGCCCATAACCCCAGAGGAATGAAAGCTCATGGGAGATAAGAGAAGTACTAATATTCACAAAATAAAAAATCCAAACTGAGTTACAAATTCCATAGGAAACAGAGGTATTAAAACTGACAGATCAAGAATTTACATATATTTTTGAGAATTTAATTTTTTATATTTACAAAATAAGAAGTGATTTTAGCAATATATAAAGAAAACAAAAACCATAGGAGGAATCAAGTAGAAATGTTGAATATGAATATATAATAGTTGAAATAATGAGTACAATGATAATTAGTAGAATGAATTCACCTGAGGAATGAATTAGTAAATTGGGAGATCAGATTGAGGACTTCTCCTTAGCAGGAAATTATTTTAAAAATGGAAAATATTTAAGGTATAAAAAGTCCCAGGAAGGAAAAAGGAAAAAGAAAAAATATATCCAAATATCCAAATGGAGAAGAGGAAATATTTAAAAGGATAATGGAGATAATCCCCCCAGAATTAATGAATGATGAAAAGCCTCAGATTGACAGGAAACATAGAGAGCAGAAGGGGAGTGATAAGGAAAATCATGCTTCTAGACATGTTATGTTAAAATACAAGACTATCAAAGAGAAGGTAAAATTGTAAAGCAAAAACCAAAAAACTTCCAATAGAAAGAAAGAAGATCCCTTACAAAAGAATAAGAATAATATTGATATCAGGGTTTTCAGCCATACGTAAGGATAAAACTATAGAATTTCATACCTAGCTAAACCTTCAGTCAAATATGAATGATAAAAATTCTCTTAAGACATACAGAGTTTCAGAGTATTTGTCACATCAAGACCAATATGTAAAATATTTTTTAATGATGTACTTACATAGATAGAAAGCAATTTAAGGGATGATGGAAGAAATAGGTGAAGAAAGGGTGATAAAAGATCTTTGTAAAGTCTGTGGTTGTCTTCAAAAATAACTAAGGCCAAAGAAAAGAGAAAACAAAAGCAGGTCCATAAAAACCAAGAATGAAAAGTCTAGATGAACTCAGTATAATAGAGTAAGGGAAAACCAAGGGACATCAGCGTATATTAATGTCCTTATCTAATGTGAGAGAAAACAGAGACAACTTTAAAATAATAAACAAAAAATATAAAACATGGGGAGAAAGTGTGACAAATTGAATTAACAAACTAATAAAGTAGAAGAAAGTCCTAATATGTGAATAACTACTAGAGATGAAAATGAACTAACTTTCCAAATTAAAAAAAAAAACAAAATCTATTTGTTTGCTATTCGTTAAATACATTCTAAAGCAACATATATGCAAAAATAAATAAATAAAAGATCATAAAGTGATTAATCAGGCAAGTCGAAGAAAATAAACTTGTCTTAATATAATACTATCAGATACTATGAGGATCATAATTTTTATACCAAAACTAGCAAAGAGCAGTAAGGATAATTGTATAACTATGCCACTTATTGCTATAAATGCAAAAATACTCAAAAAGTTTTTAGTAAATCAGATCTAATAGTGCATTAAAATGATCATATACCACACTGGGCTTCCCTCAGATATATGAAGACTGTCTGAACATTAGAAAATCTGTAAGCGTAATTTACCATGCAGCTAAATATTGCTATTACAATAAGAAAAAGAAATTCAATGCTTAACAATTGAAAAGAAGAAAATAAAATTACCATTATTTTCAGATGAAGTGATTTTGTGATCAACTTTCACATTTGTTTTTTGTGAGATTAGTTATGGCTGGAACTGGAAATCTGTAAAACCACTTAGAAAAACAGTTTGATATTATCTCGTAAAATTGAAATTTATGGCCTCTATAACTAACAATTCTGCTCCTATGATTATGCTTAAAGGAAATCTTGCATATATATTCCAGAAAATTTGGGTAAGAATGTTCATTGCACTATTATGCAAATTAACAAACAAAAATTTCCTGTCAATAGAGAATCATGAATAAGCTACAGCATATTCAAATTAAATGAATACAAGTAACAACATGGATGTCTCCAAAATAGAATATTAATTAAAAAGTAAGGATATCAAAACTATTTGTGCATGATATTCTTTTTGTAATATTAAGAACAATATTAATAAAATATACTTTTTAAAGGAATACCTATAGATGAGACAAAACTATTTAAAAATGAAAGCAAAGCAATGATGAATACAAGATGCATAACCGTTGTTACCCTGGGAGGAGAGTGCCAGGGATTGAGCAGGGGAAGATCACGGGAAAAGACGTGGTCAAGCCACTGTCAAATTCCTAGCTTTCACATGTGAAGGGTCATTTACAAATGCTTAATACATTAGATTAACTAAATAAGTAAATACAATAGTGCCATACATGAAACAAGGATTATAGCTAATCCAGCTCTAAGTCCATGAGATCTAAAAGAAATATTTCAAATGGGAGACTTCAGGCACTGAGGCCCTAGAGGTGGAGACTTCTTTGAGCAGAACTGTCTGAGTCATGTATTTAGTGGCCATTTGATCCATTAGCCCTGGAGGCCAGCCTAGTTCCATAAATATTGGTACCAAACCTGTTGTAAAGATCATGTGCAAAGACTAAATTTCCACGCTCAGACACTCTGACATTAACCAGAGGTCGGCAATTGCTTCTGCTGCAGCAGTGATATCCTAGCCAGTCTCCTGACCTAAGCCCCAACCTCCCTTACAGTTCTTCTCCATACTGCCTCCAGAGTGTTACTGCTAAATTGCAAAACTGATCAGATTACCTTTTCTGTATCACTATCTCTAGATCAAGTCTCTGGCTGGGAATTATAGGATTCCCTCAGTGTTCCTGCAGGGAACTGCAGAATAGCACTGTGTATCTCACTAAACCCTCAGTACTTTCTGCAATTCCACACGAGCCTGCCTTTGCACATGCTGTTCTGTCGAAAATACACTTATCCTTACCAGCTGACATTTTACTCATTTTCAAATCTCAACTCCTCTTCCTCCTAATCTATGAAGACCTGGAGGGAAAAGATTATGAGCAGGGAGGGTGGGACTACTCAGGCAGTCAAAAATACCTGCACCTGTAACAAGGACACAACTTAGATACAAGAGTTAAGCCACTGACTGAGCTTGCATATTACATCCAGGTTGCAAGGGAGGGCTGATTCTGGTGACCTGAATCTGTGTCAGCCTAGGTGGGACTGAAACTCTCATCCTTTTCCCCATCTCCCAGAGTTGGTTTCCAGGCAACAGTGTAGAAAGAGCTTGGGCTTTGCAGCCAGACTGACTTGAGTGAGTTCTGGATCTACCATTTAAATGCATCAAATCTATGGTAATTTAAATATTAGCACTCTGAAAAATGAGAGAAAAATTTAAAGCATGCAAATAATTCTGCCCATCATTTCACTAAGCTAGTGATGTATCTCAGCAAGCATGAGAAGACACTAGAATCTGTAGCTTATGCAAAACCACATACACTGTACTTTGTTGTTGCTGTTGAGTCGATAAGTCATGTTCGACTCTTTTGTGACCCCCTGGACTGTAGTCCGCCAGGCTCCTCTGTCCACAGGATTTCTCAGGCAAGAATACTGGAGTGGGTTGCCATTTCTTACTTCAGGGGATCTTCCCGACTCAGAGATCGAGCCCACGTCTCCTGTTTGGCAAGTGGATTCTTCAACCCTGAGTCATCTGGGAAGCCCATACACTGTATTTACTGGCAAATTAAAGAATTTTCAACATAATTTTGACAATGAGCAATGTTTACCTTATTCACTGATTTTGAAATCCTAACGTCGGTGAGATGCTACTTCAGTGCAAGAGCTATGACTTTGAGCAGGTCTCTCAATCTCCCTGAGCTTCGATTTTCTTATTCTTTAACTTTTTTAGGAGGATGGCAGGTTGTATTTTCCAAAGATGGTCACAGCAACATCTGCCATCCCATCTGAGCTCTCTTTCCATAAAGAGTGGGATCTATGTCTATCTCCCTGAATACAAGTGGATTAGTGACTTGCTTATAACCAACCAATAGAGTGAAATAAAAGGAATATAATCTGACTTCAGAGCCAGGTCATGAAAGGTGACTCAGCTTCCATCTTTTTTTCCTGGAACACTGACTTTTAGAGCACCGAGCCTCCATGAAGAAGGAATTAGAAAGAAATTCAATTTCAGTTGAATTTCAATAAGAAATTCAATTCTCCCAAGGCCACCATGATGTATAGAAACCGAGGCCTCAGAGAGAGAGGCCACATGTAGGTGTTCCCATCCCAGTGGACAGAGTAGCAGCTGTCAGACATGCAACTTGTATGACCTCCAGATCATTCCAACTCACAGCTGTTGAGCCTGCCAGCCTTGGTATCTCCCAGATGAGGTCTCAGACATCATGGAACAGAAACAAGGTGCCCTTTTTGTGGGCCTTCTGAGTTCCTGACCCCCGGAAAGTACGCTCATTATAAAATTGTTATTTTATGCCACCGAGTTTTGGGGCCTTAAAAAAAAAACAACTTTTATATATTTAATCACTTGGCTTGGGTGACCTCAGTTCCCCGACCAGGGATTGAACCCAGGCCATGACAGGGAAAGCACCAAATCCTAACCTCTAGACCCCCACGGAACTCCCTGGGGTCATTTTAAAACACCAATAGAAACAGAATCAAAGATTTTTCTGAGGCCTGAACAAAGTAATTTACATAAAGTATCTGGCATGTGTGCAGAAAATGATGGCTGGGACCAGTATTGTGTCCTATGCCTGGCCTAGCAGCTGCTCTATTTTTCTGGGACTAAGGCTTCTCTTTAGGAATACCAACTGAGTAACTCAAAAGTTTGTCATGTGCATCAAATAGGGTGATGGATGTGAAAGTGCTTTGGAAACTGTGATGCTCTGTACAAATCAAAAGAATTCTTACATTTATATTTTATCCATCCACTAATGGTTCAGGATAGGCGGGCACTCGTAATCCTTTGGTGACAGTGTCTGAAATTCTGAGAACAAAGGACTTTGGCCTGAGGCCACATATTTGCTGCCTGTTGGAGATCGTTAATTTCAACCTTTCATCTAATAAGCTTTTATTAAGTGCCTACAGAAAGCAGAAAACTGTTCAATGTTGTGAGTTTTCTGCAAAAATTAGGGTACTCAATTCAGTCCCCCCAAGAAAATTCTGGATAGTTAAGAGGACAAGAAGTAAATGTAATGCTGCTAGAATGAAGGCTTTCTGTCGAACTTCCTAAGAGGGAAGAGGATAAGAACTAATGAGGCTTGAGAACCTGCAGTGTACCAGGTACTGTGCCAGGCTCTTTGCATATTGTCTTACCCAATTCTGATGATGACTCTATGACATGGGTTATTTATTAGTAGACTTTACAAATGAGAAAACAGATGCTAGGAGAGATTAAAAATCTGGCTCAAGTTCACAGCAGTAGTAACTCAGCCCTGAAATCCTGGTTTGGAGAAACTCCACCCTACTGCTACCCTTGAATATTGTTTTCTGCCTCAAAGAATTGTTTCTCCATGCAGACCACCAAAAAATTTCTCTGAGATTCAAATATTTGCTTATTAGATGATAATGTGTACATGCTAAGTCACTTCAGTCGTGTCTGATTCTTTGTGACCCTATGGACTGTAGCCCCTAGGCTCCTCTGTCCATGAAATTCTCCAGCCAAGAATATTGGAGTGGATAGCCATGCCCTCCTCCAGGGGATCTTCCTGACTCAGGGATCGAACCCATGTCTCCTGTATCTCCTGCATTGCAGGTGGATTCTTTGCTGCTGAGCCATTAAGAAAACCCCATTAATAATAATATTCTTGTTCAATTCATTTTCTTCTGAAATTTTATGTTAATTAATAAAAACAATAGTATCCCATCAGCACAGAGCCTTAGCATTTACAAAGCATGTTTGTTTCTTTCTCTTCCTGGGTCCTCCAAAATTGCTGTGGGGAAGATGTAATGGTCTATCCAAGGTCTCACAGATAATAAGTGAGCAAATGATTGCACCTGAGTTTGCTGCTACATTGTAAGAGAAATAAGTATTTCCTCAATGTTAAGTATTTTGTCTTATGTATTACCTGATTTTAAGCACTACTGAAAATTTTATAAAGGAGTGTCATCACATTCAAGATGTTTTACAAACATTTTGGACAAGAAATGTTGCACCCATTTTTTAAAATAGTAATAATTTTTATTATTTTTTCATTGACCTTCTATCAGCTCAGATGATGACTTCATTTTCCTAGAAATGTGACTGACAGAGATTTTTTTCAGGAGTAGAAGGGTCAGTACTTCCATTTCCTTGTTCAGTTATGCTTGCAACATAGGTATCTTCTTCAATCCACTGCTCGTCAAAATCTTTTATTTTTTTTATTTTTATTTTTTTGAACTGACATAGATTCTTTAATGCAGACATTATCCCAGAGATAAGATCTTATAACACCCGATAGTTAAGTACACCCTAATGACAATGAAATTGCATTTTTGTAATATTTCTTGAGTAGTAGGTAGAAAAATAAATTCTCAAGTCCTTGATTCTGGTGTTGTAATGAAATGTCACACAGAGAAACAGCCATTTCATTAAATCAAGAGTTGCACTGAATTCTTTCCAAACAAGATTATAATTCATTATCATCAAAATACCAAACATGACTTAGAGTGACATCTTGAACGTGATGACACTCCTTTATAAAATTTTCAGTAGTGCTTAAAATCGGGTAATACATAAGACAAAATACTTAACATTGAGGAAATACTTATTTCTCTTACAATGTAGCAGCAAACTCAGGTGCAATCATTTGCTCACTTATTATCTGTGAGACCTTGGATAGACCATTACATCTTCCCCACAGCAATTTTGGAGGACCCAGGAAGAGAAAGAAACAAACATGCTTTGTAAATGCTAAGGCTCTGTGCTGATGGGATACTATTGTTTTTATTAATTAACATAAAATTTCAGAAGAAAATGAATTGAACAAGAATATTATTATTAATGGGGTTTTCTTAATGGCTCAGCAGCAAAGAATCCACCTGCAATGCAGGAGATACAGGAGACATGGGTTCGATCCCTGAGTCAGGAAGATCCCCTGGAGGAGGGCATGGCTATCCACTCCAATATTCTTGGCTGGAGAGTTTCATGGACAGAGGAGCCTAGGGGCTACAGTCCATAGTGACATTATATTTCCTAATCTAATAACTATCATTTCTTTATCACTAGAATTTTAATAGTTAACTTCCATTTCTAGGCAAACAGATATCTACAATTAGAAACATGATGAAATGTGAGCATATTCTGTGCTTTAGAACCAACTGAAATCTTTTAGAGCAGAAACCCTTTTAGCTCATTTAAGTTCATTTTGGAAAGGTTAACTTAGCTGAAACTGGATAATACAATCCATAGATTCACTTGATGAGGCTACTATAACCTTAAGAATGTTGTAATACACTGAGAACCTAAAAATAGCCTGATTGCCACACTGTTCAACTCCAGTTCTGCCTTCAAGACTTTCCAGGTGTGTTACAAAGGTACAATTTTCTCATGTAACCATGAACACCAACATAGGTAGCAGCACCCCATCCACTTACTAAACATTGGTAAAGTTTTCTTCACTTTTCAGATTTATAATATAAAAACATATATTCTTGGTAGTAACATAAATCTACATGTGTGAAAAAATTGCATATGCTATACACATACATATACACACACAAAAATAAGCATAAGTAAACTCTGGAGAAATCTAAATAGGCTCTGTGGACCATACTAGTGTTAATTTCCTTCTTTTGATGTTAGACTATAGTTATACAAGACGCTACCAGTGGGTGAATGATATAATTCCATCTCCTTCAATTTTTGCAACTCCTTGTGAATCTGTAATTATTACAAAAATTATATAAATAGAAATTCTAATATCCTTGAGGCAACTCAGTGAACTGTTGGATGTACCTCCATACATGCCCTTTATGAAGACCATGGTTCTGACTCATTGTGAGACCTGGGAGAAGCTGTTTCCTCTCTTCAGGCCTCATTTTTCTCATCTGTAAATTGGATAGGTTGATTCAAAACTCCACGTAGCTCTAAAATTCTAGGACTGCATACGCACAGTTCTGGGGAGGTATGCGTTTCTCTAGGGTCTTCCCTGGTGTGTCAGTGGTATAGACTACACCGGCAAGGCAGCAGAAGTGGGTTCAGTCTCTGGTTCAGGAAGATCCCCTGGAGAAGGAAATGGCAACCCACCACAGTATTCTTGCCTGGGAAATCCCATGGACAGAGGAGCCTGGCAGGCTACAGTCCACCTGGCCGTAAAAGAGTCAGATACAACTTAGCAACCAAGTGACATCTCTCTCAGGTTGTACAATGGTGGAACTTCTCTAGCTGTTAGGAGGAAATATGATCAACTGTTTGCTATCAAGTCCTCTGTCCTTGAGTTGAAACCATTCAACCATTCACCCCTTCTCACAGGCTCCTTCTAAGGGTCTTCTGACTAAGTAAAACGCCGAAAATTGTAAAATATTTCATAAAAAATCTTGAAAAAAGCATCATGGAGACTGCGTAAGAGAAAAAAAGTAACATTACTTGTTGAAGATACTGTCTTTGGGAGACTTCCCTGTCTGACCAGTGGTTTAAACTTTGTGCTCCCGAAGTAGGCAGCATAGGTTCAATCCCTGGTCAGAAAACTAAGATCTTGCATGTCCCACAATGCAGCCAAAAAAAAAAAAAAAAAAAAAGACTGTCTTTAGTACCAGACATTCAGAGTCTATCTGGAGCACACGGTAGTGATACCTTGATTTCATGACTTGTTCAGACTGTCCAGAATGCTAGTTACAAAGAAAAACACCCTTTCAGCAGCCAACTTGGAAGAGACATAAAGGGATGTGTAAGTCAGACTCAGAGCCTGCAGCAACTTGAAAATGTCACCCTGACATTGAAGGGAGAAATTTGATTGTTCTCTAGTGCATAGCAATTAAAAAGCTCATCCTTGGAGAAAGCCTAGAGGTGGGGCTATATCTTTTTTACACCTATAGAGAATCTCTTAACCTTGGTAACTGCTCAGTTGGGAAGATATATTTACTTTGGATATGGGAACCAAGAAGAACAATTCTTGTCATCATTCTCACATTGGCCATATCTTAGAGCATTTTCAACTATGTTACTTCCCATGACCAAGCTGTTTCTTTCTTCCCTTCTTATTTTTTAAGACTTGATTTCTTTGAGCAGTTTTAGATTCATGGCACAATTGAGTGGAAAGTAAAGACATTTCCCATATACACCCTTCTCTTACACATACATAGCCTTCTCCGTTAGCAACATTCTGCACCAGAGTGGTATATTTGTCACAATCAAACTGACTCATCATTATCACCCAGAGTCCACAATTTACATTAGGTTTCCCCCTTGGTGCTGTATATTCTTTGGGTTTGGAAAAAACATAACAACATGTATCTGCCACTGTAGCCTCAAAGAGAAAAATTTCATTGCTTTAAAAATCTTCTGTGTTCTGCCTATTGATCCTTTCTCGCCCCCTAATTCTTGGCAATAATTTACCTTTTTACTGTCACTATAATTTTGCCTTTTCTAGAATGGCATATAGTTGGAATTTTGCAGTATGTAGTCTTTTCGTATTGTCTTCTTTCATTTAATAATATGCATTTATGTTTTCTCACGTCTTTTCATGGCTTGGCACCTCATTTTTTTAGTGCTAAAAACATTCCATTGTCTCGATATACCACAGTTTATTTATCTCTTCACCTACTAAAAAATATCTTAGTTGCTTCCAAGTTTCAGAGATTATAGATAAAGCTGCTGTAAACACCAATGTGCAAATTTTCATATGGGCATAAGTTTTCAGTTTATTTTGGTAAATACCAAGGAGTGTAACTGTTGGATTGTACAATTAGAGTATGTTTAGTTTTGTAAGAAACTGCCAAACTTTCTTCCATTTGTCTGTCTCATTTTGCATTTCCAACAGTAAATGAGAGCTCCTGTTCTACATCCTGGTCAGCATTTGGTGTTGTTATTGTTATAGAGGTTGGCTTTCTAGTAGGTGTGTAACTGTGTCTTATTGTTGTTTTAATTTTCAAGTCCCTAATGCTGCATAATGTGAAGCATCTTTTCATATGCTTACTTGTCACCTGTATATCTTCTTTGGCAAGATGTATGTTTAGGTCTTTTTCCCATTTTTGAAAAATTCTATTAGTTCATTTTCTCAATTTTGAGTTTTAAATGTTCTTTGTATATTTTGGATAACAATCTTTTGTTATATATATATTTTCTGAAAATATTTTCTTCCAGTCTGTGACTTGTCTTCTCATTCTCTTGACATTGTCTTTCACAGAGCAGAAATGTTAAATTTTAATGGAGTCCAGCTTATCAGTTATTTCTTCCATTGGTTTTTCTATAAAGTTATTGCCAAACTTAAGAGCAATTATATTTTCTCCTATGTTATCCTCCAGGATTTTTAGAGGTCTACCTTTCATGTTTAGTTCTATGGTCCATTTTGAATTTTGTGAAGGGTTGAAGGTCTGTGTCTAGACTTTTTTTTTACATGTGGCTATTCATTTGTCCCAGAACCATTTGTTGAAAAGATTATCTTTGCTTGTTGTGTTGCTGCTGCTCCTTTTTTGAAGATCAGCTGACTGTATTTATGAGAACCTATTTTTCTTGGTTCTCTAGCTTGTTTCATTGATACATTTGCCTCTCTTTTTTTTTTTTTTTTTGCCAATACCACACTCTCTTGAATATTGTGGTTCTAGAGTAAGACTTAAAGTTAGATAGTGTTAGTCCTCTGGCTTTGGTCTTCTCCTTCAATGTGTGTTGATTATACTGGGTCTTTTACCTCTCCACATAAACTTTAGAATTAATACATAAATACCCACACCAGAAAAACCTTACTGGAATTTTTATTGGAATTGCATTCAACCTATAGGTCAAGTTGGGAAGATCTGGCCTCTTGACAGTATTGAGTCTTTCTACTATAAACATGAACTGTCTCTTAATTTATTTAGTCCTTCTTTGATATTTTTATCAGAGTTTTGTGTTTTTCCTCATATAGATCTTACATTTTTGGTCAGGCTTATACTGAAGCATTATTTTTTCCAGAGTGCTAATGTAAACGTAGTGTTCTTAATTTCAAATTCTACTTGCCCACTGCTGGTCTACTTGCTCACTATGGAAGCAAATGACTTTTGTATAATAACCTTGTGTCTTGCAGCCTTGCTATAATCACTTACTAATTTCAAGAGTTTTTTTTTTTTATTAATAGTTGATTCTTTCAGATTGGTTATGTACATAGTCATGAGAACAAGGACAGTTTCATCCTTGTACAACTTTTATCTACTTTTCATGCCTTATTGCATTAGCGAAGACTTCCAGTATGATGTTGAAAGCAGTCTTAATTTTGATCATAGAGAGAAAACTTTGAGTTTCACTATGTATGATGTTAGTTGTTTTTTAGGTGTTCTTTTTCAAGTTGAAGAAGTTCCCCTCTATTCTATAAAGTGTTTTTATCATGAAAGAGTGTTGAATTTTATCCAATGCTTTTTCTGCATCTAATGATATGGTTTTTCTTTTTTTGGTTGTTGATATAATGGATTACATTAATTGATTTTTGAGTGTTGAACAATTCTTGCATACCTGAAATAAACCCCACCTTATCATGGTATATAATTATTTTTATACTCTGTTAAATTCAATTTGCTAATATTCTGTTGAAGTTCTATACATCTATGTTCATGAGAAATATGGGTCTGTAGTCTTCTTTGTAGTTCTCTGGTTTTTGCATTAGTGTAATGCTGATCTCATAAAGTAAGTTAGGAAGTATTCCCTTTGTTCCTATTTTCTAGAAGAGATTGTAAAGAATTAAGGCAATCTCTTCCTTTGAAGTTTTGTAGAATTCACTATTGAATCTATCTTCACCCCAGTATTTTAAATAAAAAATTTACTGAAGTATTTATGAATTCACACTCAGGCACAAGAAATAATACAGAGAGATCCCAGGTGCGCTTTACCCCGTTCCCCACAATGACGTATCTTGCAATACTGTAGTGCAATATATCAACCAAGATATTATCATCGATACACCTCTCTTATTCTTATTCCCCATTAGTGTGGGAGTCTAGTATTTAGTATACAATTGTATCTCCTGTGTAAGCTTGTTATTGAGCACCATAGTAAAGATATAGAAAAGCCCAGATTTCTTTTCATATTTTCTGCTGTAGTTTGGATACAACACTGCTAAGTGATAGAAACTCACTGAACATGTATCAATATATTACCTTAGGGGATTACAACTCACAGGTGTTCTCTAGGGTCTCCTTTATACTATTGTCCCTAGAACTGGCCCCATGTGCCATTGCAAGGGACTACGGTTGATGGACTTGTTTCTGCATTAGAGTCTCTGAATTCAGTCTCTTGTACATGTCCAATAGACATCACATTTTAACTATTAGAAGCTGATGAACATGACATACCCTCCTCCCCTGATGAAATTATCTATATACAGTTACAGGATTGGGAGATGGTACTTCAAATCCATGACAGTCAATACAACAAGTGTTCAACTTCATGTTTACCTTGATTTCTGAGCTTCTAAGATATAGTTAGGTCTACACAGTGCATTGATGGTTTAGAGGAAAATGTAACATATAATATAGTTTATTTATTCATTAAACAAGTTTTGAGAGATGATTATCTGTCATTTTTGATAGGATGGCAAAAGTAAACAAAGATTTTTGCCATAAAAAAAGTGTGTACTAACGAGGGAAATATAACAACACATAAATTTAATTCGTCCTCTTTCCCACTACTTCATTTCATACCTTTTTGCCCTAAGCCAAGTGAACTACCCATTCACTAGCCACCAAACTCACATGGTTTCCCTGCTTCTGCCTTTGTTCACAGTGTTTTCACTGATTGGCCTTCTCTTGATTCTCATGACCATTTCTTTCTCCAAACCAATATCAAATGCTAACTTCTCCATGAATACTTTCCAGATCCCCCAAATCAGTGTGATCTTTCTCCTTTCTAAGGTCCTTTATATTGGTTTTATATGTCATACTTTGTATTTGAGTTATGCATCTCTATGTCTGGGATCTCCAGCAGATATGATCTGTGAAGGCAGGATGTATGTTCAGGAAACTGAGGATACATGGCCTACCAAATGCAATCATATTTTGATAGAGCATGGTTAATTTTCATAGCAATTACTCCTATTTCCCCTGCTTCCTCTCTATATATGAAAATTAAAATGTGGTTGTGCTGCAAATTTTTGACATGGACCTTAGAAATATGAGCCAAAAGCACAGAACAACACAATATTCTTATGTTTTTTCCTAATATTTGTTTTATGATTCTGCAAGCATTCCCCGACTTCCTGTGCAAAGATAATTCTCCTAGTTTCTAAGCAAGATTCCCTAAGGAATTAAAAGATTGGGTAATATTCTGATAGGGAATACCAGAGCAAGAGTTACCTTAGGGGTTATTTAGTTTAATCAGCTTGTTTTAAGTATGGGGAGATTGAGGTTTGGAAAGAGAATGAGGCTTGCTCATGGTCACAAAGTGACTTGGGGTTAAGCTAGATGTAGAATATGGGTCTCTTGAAGGTTACTGCAACCCTGTCTATGAACAAGGCCAATTTGCTAAACTGACCCTGATCTTACTCAACACTCTGTCTGAAGTTTTGTCCAAAATGAGCCTCAGTTCAGTTCAGTTGCTCAGTCGTGTCCGACTTTTTGCGACCCCATAGATTGCAGCACGTTGGTCTTCCCTCTTCTTCACCATCTCCTGGAGCCTGCTCAGACTCATGTCCATCAAGTCAGTGATGCCATCCAACCATCTCATCCTCTGTCGTCCCCTTCTCCTCCCACCTTCAATCTTTCCCAGCATCAGGGGCTTTTCCAGTGAGTCAGTTCTCTGCATCAGGTGGCCAAAGTATTGGAGCTTCAGCTTCAGCATCAGTCCTTCCAATGAATATTCAGGACTGATCTCCTTTAGGATGCACTGGTTTGTTCTCCTTGCAGTCCAAGGGACTCTCAAGAATCTTCTCCAACACCACAGTTCAAAAGCATCAGTTCATCCATGCACTGGAGAAGCACTGGATCCTCCAGAAAGCAATTCTTCGGCACTGGAGAAGAGAATTGCAAACCACTTCAGTATTCTTGCCTTGAGAATCCTATGAACAGTATGAAAAGGCAAGATGAGCCTAGGCCATTATAAGCATTACAACAGGACCACCAAAAGCCTTGCTAAGTAGAACATTTGTCCAACTTTACATGAAATTGAAGAATTCTATAATGAGGGACACAGGTAGACCCAATGTGTCACCAAGAGCTCCAGAGGAAGTTCATGGTGACCAACAAAGCCCAAGCCCAAAGACAAGAGCCAGAGCTGGTAGGGCATTATGTCTTTAGAGTGATAGACTCCTAGAGCTGGCAGAACCTTGGAAACTACCCAGAAGAGAAAGCAACACTGCAACATGAGGTATAGGGGTTTTGTTTTCTAGAAACAACCATGTTATTTACCTGTTCTGTAACATTAGGCAAGATCCTCCCCTTCTCTAATCTTCAGCTTCCAAGTGTACAAAATAAACATGTTGGATTAGATGAAACACAAGGTACTTTTCAATCTGATAGTTTTCTGTTCTAAAGATTGACAGGAGAGGGAAAAGAAGCTTACAAAGGTTCAGTAGCTTGCCTAAGGTGATACCGTGCATTAGTGGTGAGCAGTGACCCAAGTCCAGGTCAGCATTCTACTTACTGCCCCACGTGGCTAGAGCCATCCTTTTCAAGCAGCCCTGTGGCCCCATGGCGAATTGTGAAACTGCTGTCCCAAGGCTCTTGCAATCACCCTCTTCTCTATTCCCTTGGGATGCTGGCAGCACGCAGAGAGCTGTGGGAGAGGGCTCTGAGCAATCTCTACCCTGGAAGTGGAGCAAGGATCAAATGGCTCTTTCTTCCTTCTCTTTGGTAAAATGAAACCAAAGCCAACTCCTTAGCTTAGAGGGCAGAGAGGCTAGTGGAGAGGGCCCCTCAGCCTGAATTTACGCGGACTCCCAACCTTGTGGAGTGTGAAGGCCCTTCTCCTGGGACCAGGTGGATGTCCTGCCCAAGTCTCTGCAAAATGAAACCAGACGAGGGGTGAGATTCAAAGCAAGATGCTTGACCCAGGAGAAGCAACACTGGGTCAAGGTGCAGACAGACTCCTTCCAGCACAGCTCTGAGAGACTTACTTCCTCAGTCACTTCACATTCCATCAAAAATGGGGAAGGAGGTATGCAGAAGGAAAGAGAATTATGCTTTAAACCTGATATTACCTTTGAGCCCTATGACTGCTCTTGGGGACAGACACAGAAAGCATTTTCCTCACCTATTTCCTTTGTAGTACAGTAGGAAAGTTAATTTTCTTTTTTTAAAGTAATTAGTGTGGACCAGCCTTGAATATCAGACATTATTAGCAAATCTGATAAGTTTCATATAACTTAGGTCTTCCATTTCCTCCCCCAAGAGAAAGCCACATGGCTTCACCAGCCCTCCGACTAGGGGAACTCTTTTATTTGTTTAATTTAATTTTTATTTTTTTAAACACCAAAAACATTTTGTATTGAGGTATAGCCAATTAACAATGTTGTTTGTGATGGTCTCAGGTGGGCAGTGAAGGGACTCAGCCATACATATACATGTGTCCATTCTCTCCCAAACCTCCCTCCCACACCAGGCCGGCACATAACACTGAGCCGAGTTCCACGTGCTCTACAACAGGGGGATCTCTTTTTTATAATCCTGCTTTGGATGTGACTTGCCCAGAATTATTAGAACGGCAGCAGCAGAGGCAAAAATTACCGACACATTGCCTGACTCCTAGTTCCCACTCCCTGTTGCTGGAAGTGCATAATGGAAGTAAGAAAGGAAGCAGGTCTCCAGAGAGACAGACTGCCTATTCCTAAGCCTTTATAAAAATAAGCTTCAGATAATCAGAAGTTCGAGGTCAGAGGATAACTTAAGGCCATCACAAGTTGGCCAGATTGAACTCCCGTTCTCTAGAGAATTCTGGCCTTTTGGCAGCCAGATACGGAACGGAACGCCAAGCCAGCCTGTGTTTAGGCGCAGCTCCAGCCTCCAGCCCCCTGAGCCCAGGCTCCTTGTGCGTCTCGGAGTTTAGCAACAAGCAGGATCCATTCCTGAACATATGCTTTTAATCAGAGACACTGGGACCTGGAGGGGACCTCAGGCATGATTTAATCCCTCTCACTTTGCAGATGTAGAAATCGGAGCCCAGACTGGGGGACAGGACATAGAAAGCTTATACAAGGTCACTTGGCAATTTAGGAAACAACGCAGTAGGGTGGAAAAGGGCCGTTTTGGGGGTGGTAACCTGGTTCCACATCCCAGTTCTGCCAATTATCAGTCAGGAGATCCCAGGTAAGTCACTTAACTTCCGTGAATACCCATGTGCTAATCTGTAAAACTGGAGCGGGGGGTGGGGGGGGGCGCGTAATCACATTGCCTGAATGGTGAAATTTTTGATAGTTAAATGAGATGAAAAATACCAAAGTGATTTGTAAACAGGAAGTCATTATTCATACTTCAATGTTAGGATTAAATGATAATAAAAGCACAGAGCCTAATAACAAGAGTGCACTCTTCTGAATGCTGTCTGCATGCCAAGTGCTTCATATACTTTGTTTCTTTTAACTCATGAAACCCAAGAACTCTCACCAATAACCATGTGCTTGAGGCAGGGTTTAAACCAGGTCCTATGCATAGCAGGATTGCAACACAGTCTCTCGCACAATACCCTCAGTCCTGCGAAATCTGGGCCTGGGCTTCCATTCTCAAGCCACAACAGCTCCCTGCTCCTCTCACCTCTTTTCCAGGGAATGGGAGGCTCTAGGGCAGGGCACTCTCCTCATGTCTGTTAGCTCTGGGAGATATTAGGGTACTCTGCACAAGGTGAAATAGTCGAAAATAAACAAACCAATAAAATTAATTAAATCAAGAGTGACTTAATAGATGCATTAATGTTTCTTTTCCAATAATAGTTTTATTGAGGGCTAATTGGATGGGAAAGGGTCTTTGATTTCTATCCAGAACCCATCAACTTCCAGCTAAGTCAGAGGCAAGATAAAGATGTTCCCAGATAACTAAATCATATAGAAAACCTGAGCTTGCCAAGGCTTTCACACAAGAAATTGAGTGTGCATAGACATAGAGAACAGCCTTGTGGTTGCCAAGGGGAGAGGAGGATGGAGAGGGATGAACTGGGAGCTTCAGGTTGCTGGGTTGGTAGATGCAAATTGGGCTTTCCAGTGGTAAAAAAAATCCCCCTGCTAATACAGGAGACACAGGTTTGATCCCTGGGTCGGGAAGATCCCCTTGAGTAGGAAATGGCAACCCACTCCAGCATCCTTGCTTAGAGAGTCCCACAGACAGAGGAGACTGGCGAGCTACAGTCCACAGGGTCTCAAAGAGTCAGACACGACTGAACACGAACGCACACACAAGATGCAGCTATTATACAAGGTCACTTGGCAATTTAGGAAACAACGCAGTAGGGTGGAAAAGGGCCGTTTTGGGGGTGGTAACCTGGTTCCACATCCCAGTTCTGCCAATTATCAGTCAGGAGATCCCAGGTAAGTCACTTAACCTCCGTGAATACCCATGTGCTAATCTGTAAAACTGGAGGAGGGGGGCTTATTCTATTACATTTAGAATGGATAAACAGTAAAGGTTCCCATTATAAAGCATAGGGAACTCTATTCAATATCCTGTGATAAACCACAACGGAAAAGAATATTAAAAAAAGAATGTGTGTACGTGTACAACTGAGTCACTTTGCTACACAGCAAAGATTGGCACACCGTTGTAGATCAAGTATACTTCAATTAAAAAAAAAAGAAATTGAGTTTGTAAGTTATGATCTGGGCATTTGTAAAGAGTTCTTTCTGTTTGCTTCCATAAATATCTTCTCTGTGAGCTTCACATCAAGCTAATTGGTGTGCCCAGATATAATTTCAGGACCTTCCCTAATAATACCCCAATCCCGTTTCTAGTTTAACACACTTTTTGGCTACATGATAAGACATTGTTGACATTTCTTCAGTTTCTCTTCCTGAAGGGACTCATCTGTCAAAAAAGAGGCTGTTTTATAGTCAACGCCCTCAGTATAGAAGTAACTGTTTTTTCCTCCCAGGATTCAAGACCCCTAATCTTCCTTCTGATAGTGTTGCGAGATTCCTTCCTTGGCAGACTGCGTTTATTTGAAGGTTGACTGCAACAATCTCTTCCATACCACGAGTTCTTCAGGAAACTTGCCACGCCTCTCATTGGAATGTGGGGTCTAAGTCTTCTTTTGAATCTGAGTAGGGTTAAGACTGGATGGCCATCATTTCAATACAGTATAAGTGACAATGTATGATTTCTTCTTTTTTTTTTTAATGTATGATTTCTGAAGCTACATTGTTCAAGGTAACAATGCTGTTTGCTCCTTGTTCATGTGGAGTACTGAGTTGCCAAGGAAGCAGTCCAACTGCCCTGAAGCTGCCATGCTGTGTGGTCCTCTTACAGAGAGACCAATGTGGAGGGGTCCTGAGAGATGCCTTGTCTGCTCCCAGCTCCTCCTGTATCCCCCTCCCCAACTCCTCCAGCTCTAGCTTCTGTCTGAAACCACATGAGAGCTCCTGAGCTAGAACTGCCTAGCCCAGCCCCTCCCAAACTCCTCACCCATAGCTGAAATCCCTGAATTTCAAGGTGCTTTGTTGTAACCATAGCGATCGGCACATGCCCCTTCCTCCATCCTACCACTGAATCTGATTACTGCCCAGGCATCTCCCGTACCCATGAAAACCCTCAGCTGTGTTCCTTTCTCCCCCTAGTTAATAGCAATGTGCCCTGGTTCTGTCACATAAATGCTGTTAGGAAGATCACAACACCTCAGACCTGGTTTCCCCGAATAGGAAAATGGGATTAAGAATCGTTTCTCCACAGCACCAATTGAGAAGGCTGTACAGATAATGCTTTTTATTATGTAAAAATCTATAATATTTATTTTATATGTGTAAAACGCTCACTCCACATTCTTCTGAGAAAGTTCACACATACCATTTCATTTTAATCTTTACAACAGCTTTGTGAGGTAGCTGGGAAGACATCATTATCCCTCTTTCAGTTGAGGGAAATGATATCAAAAGAGCTTGAATGACTTGGACAGGTCCAAGGAGCACATGGTCCATTTGGAACCAGAGTCCAGGTCTTCTGCTTTCTAGAGCCTGGCCCTGGACTGCACCATCTCATGAGATAACGGAGTCCATAACCTGCTTTAGTTTCCTGTCCACTTATAGCCTATCTTTGTTCCCTAAGAGTCCGCTCCATTTGCCCGCTGCCCCTAACCAACCTTCTCTCTGCCTTTAGCTCCACCAGCTTGGTACCCATTCAGCTGATCACAACCTGACAGCATTTCAGTGGAGCATCACTCTCAAATTAACATGAGATGCACCCGCTTGGGAAGGAGTGTGGATGGTTTTGAATTATCCATGAGCAAATAAGAGTTTATATTTCACTGCCAAAGCCAGAATCCATTTAGAACTTCCCTCACTAACATATATTTCGGACTTCAACCAACCCAATCAAACCAATCTCTTGGAAATGAGAAATTCCCACTAGGGGAAGTTACCTAGCCCACTCCTGTTTGGCCCATAATTGCACCCTGAGACAATAGCCTACTTGGGCCTTGACCTCCAGTATTGTGGCTTCAAAGCCAATTTATGGCTTTTCACTCTTTGCATTGGGCACAGGGGAAAATCTTACAAAACTTCTGTTTGACACTTCCAGTGGCTACTGAACCATCACAAAGTAAAACCTGGCCAAGAGTCAAGGAAGGAACTTGCACCTGTTATGGGAAAGTCTCAGGCCTCAACACACTCAGAAGGCCAGGTAATACACCTTTTAGTATCACATCTGGGGTGGTTCAAGGAAGAAGGTCCTGGAGTGTTACTTAGTTCTCTTGGGTTTGTAAGGACTTAAAGAGCACAGAGGTGGTTTCAAAGGGGAGAGTGAAAACCTGTTAGTGAACCTAAATTTTAGAAGTTGTAGGGGCACAAAGGGAGAAGGCAATGGCACCCCACTCCAGTACACTTGCCTGGAAAATCCCATGGACAGAGGAGCCTGGTAGGCTACAGTCCATGGGGTCTCTAGGAGTTGGACACGACTGAGCGACTTCACTTTCACTTTTCACTTTCATGCATTGGAGAAGGAAATGGCACCCCACTCCAGTGTTCTTGCCTGGAGAATCCCAGGGATGGGGGAGTCTGGTGGGCTGCCATCTGTGCGGTCGCACAGAGTCGGACACGACTGAAGTGACTAAGCAGCAGTAGCAGTAGGGGCACAAAGTAAGTAAATACATGATTTCAGGGCAATCAGTCCTCTCCTATTCCTTCTTTTGTAAAGGTATGAACTAGAAGTGGTCTGAAAAGCCAGCTCTACCACATTCAACTGTGATGTCTGTAAAGTTACTTAATCTTCCTGACCCCAACCTTCTACATCTGTAAAATGAGGATAACAGCTACATACAGAGGTTGTAGTGAGCATTACATTAGTTACTATGTATGGAAAAGTATAGTCTTGCATCTTGAACTAAGTGGTTGAGAAATGTTATTTCCCTTCCACCAACTCCTTCCCCTTGCATTCTAACATTTTCTACTCTCTGTTCAAATTTACCAGACGAATGCTTGATATTTTCTGATCCTATCTGGTCAGAGAAGGTTACTGAGGTCGTAGTGCATAAACCATTCTGAGGGTCGAGGGTGAGTTTTAGGTAAATTGTGGTTTTAATGTTTGAGAAAGAGCTCATAACTAGTGGGGGTTTCCATTGTTCGGTGGCAAGATGCACAAGCATAGTTCTGCAGTAACACTCAGAGTCTCCACTCTCAGCAGTCTTGTGGCTGAAAGATGTTTTAAAAGCTTCTGTTTTCAGATGACCCTGTTACTGATTCGCAAAGTGTCATTTTTATTTTTAGCTCCACAAAGAGAAAGGCTAGTGAAATTTGCCCCACCTTACCATCTCCAAATGGGCAATATTACGGAATGATATTTAATGTCCTCAAAACATCTGTTTTTTTTTTTTTTTTAATAGTTCTAGGTCCATACTGAAAGTGAAAGTTCATGGGAAATCCAAATGTCCAAAATCCAATGCCCACCTGAATATTCCCCTTACAAAAACTTTTTCCTCTTCTTTAGAACCAGAGTGTCGGTCACATGTATGTTGATTGCAGAAGAGATTAAGCTGGAAAACATTGTTTCTAATAATGATGATGATGGTGTAAGAGTTTGCACTTGCTGAATATTTTATAGGTCACAAAAGCTTTCATTACTAACATTTCTGTTCAGTCTCTCAACTACCTTGTCAAGTAGACATGGAGGGAAATTTTATCCCCAAATGATAGATGAGAAAATAGACTGTCTGAGAGCTAAGTGACTTACCCACCATCAAGGTATGTTTCCTTAGACACCACACCCCCGGAAGATCTCTGGCTAATTCAAGGTACAGAGTCAAGAAGTTTACCAGTTTCCAATTTCAGCAATGCCTGAGCAGCACGCTGGTCCATCCAAGATGGGAAGCGGATGGAGGGATGCTTCAGCACTGCCCACTAGCCTACTCAGATGCTAGGTACAGATTGGGAGAAAGAACACAGGAGCCCCAGTGCTTATGAACTAGGGAGTTCAGGGTAAAAGTGGTGTATGAGTTTCCTCTTGCTGCTATAATGAATTACCATCACAGATGGCTTAAAACAACACAAAGCTGTTCCCTTACAGTTCTGCAAGCCAGAAGTCCAAAGTTGGTTTTTCTAGGCTTTAAATTCAAAGATGTTAGCAGAGAAGGTTCTTTCTGGAAGCTCTATGAAAGTGAAAGTGTTAGTTGCTCAGTTGTGTCTGACTCGTTGCCTGCTAGGCTCCTCTGTCCATGGAATTGCCAGACAAGAATACTGGAGTGGGTAGCCATTCCCTTCTCCAGGGGAATCTTCCTGACTCAGGGATCAAATCTAAGTCTCCTGCATCACAAGCAGATTCTTTACCCCTTGAGCCACCAGGGAAGCTCTATAGGAGAAGCTGTTTCCTTGCCCCCTACAGCTTCTAGAGGCTATTTGTACTTTTTGGTCTCCTGCTCCATCTTCAAAGACCATTACCCTAATTTCTGCCCCCACTGTCACATAGCCAGCTGTCTGACTCTGACTCTCTCACATCCCTCTTACAAAGACCTTTGTGCTCACATCGAACCCATCTGGATAATCCAAGATAACCTTCCCATCTCAAGATCCTTAATGTAATCACACCTATAAAGTCCTTTTACCATGGAAGGTAATATAGTCACAGTTCTCTGGGATTAAGATATGGGCACCTTTGGGGCCATTATTCAACCTGCTACAGGTGACAAGGTGGCAGGTGGATGGTGGTAGCCGTTTTTTTACTGGTAAGTGCATCACGTGCATGGCTGTGTTTGTCTGTCTGAAAGCCACACTCTTGGCTGCCACCTGACGTGTAGAAGCCAAAATAGAACCCATGTCTTCTGATTCCAAGTAAAGTGCTCTCTCAGGCACATCACGCTGGCCATCTCAAAACTATATTTACATTCATTTTTTTGCAAATAGCTCATCCTGGTATAGATGGTAATTAATATTTGCATAATGCTGTGGAGGCTATAATGTCCTTTTCTATTTACATGAAGTCATTTAAATCCCTACAATAGCCCTCTGAGACTGTTATTATTAACACATTTTACATATGAAGAAGCTAAGGTCTAGGAGGGAATGAAGTGATTTGTCCAAGGTCACCCAGATGGTGAGGGCAAGACCACAATGTAAATCCGAAAAGTTCCACCCTGTGCAGCTCTAAATGATGAATCCACATTTAAGTTCACTTTGCTAGAGGTGGTAGTTTATCTTTTGGGGATACCATGAAGGCAACTGGGATCTCCAGTGCTGTTGAGAGAAAATGAGTCAATAAATGTGAAAGTGCTTTGTAGCAGTATGACTCACAACTTCAGAGAGTTATTGGTGGCATTATTCTCATCATCATTCTTATCATCATCATCATCAAGTGCCCTGGAGACCAAGAGGATTCAAACAGGTCAACACCTCTAATTGCTGCGTGTAAAGCACTGACCCCAACTGTCTCGCAGTCCTGGGGATGGCGGCTCAGGCTTCTGTGGTTTCTTGGCCACTGTGCAGGTGTGGCTGGTGGGAGCCGTGTTCTGAATGGAAAAGCCAAGGTCCTCCGCCCCTGCAGCAAAAGAGGGTGACCCCTTGAGTGATGAAGTAAGCATTCCCAGGAAAGTTCAGTTGGTGTGAAAGGACCCTAAGACCCTTCCAGATGCATGGTGATATTTTGTAGCTTTTACTGTTTTTTTCCCCCATCTTTCTTCTTTTTTTCAATGAGCACATTTGCTCTGCATTTCAAATGTGTCTGATTTGGTGGTGAGGGGGTGCTGGGAGGTCACTGGTGGGGACACAAGAGCGCCGAGATGCCGAGCACCACTGAGAGACCTAGCAGTGACTGGGCAGGTGGAACTCCTCTCACCCCTCACCCCCACTTCCTCCCCTCACCTTTTTTTAAAGAGCAACAACGAGCTTCTGAAATGTGCAGCTTCAAAGCCAGACCAGAAGTCTAGTGAGAAGGAATAACCAAGGCGTCCTCCAAGTGTGGCTGAGCAGTCAGCCGGCCCCCACCTCATTTGAGTGAGACCGCCAAGAGCCCTCACGTGGCGCTCCGGCCACAGGACCGCAATTAGGAAACGCTCCCTGCCTCTCACAACGGCCACCCTCAACTGTGCAGTGGGGACGGAAGAGAGGCAGGTGCATTCAAATCGTCCTGGTTTGACCAAGGGAAATGAAGCACTAAAACAGCTTCGTCCCACAATGAGTCAAGATGGGGGCAGGGATGGGGGCGCTGGAGCCCTCTGACCCTTCTTGGGAACTAGTCCTGCTTCTGGTGGCTCAGCCCTGTGAACCCAGTGTCTGGGGTGAGTCTCAGTTCTTGTGCTCTATTGCTGTGGGACCAGAGCCACTGCACTGGCCTGGGGAATTTCTTAACAACTGGTCCCACCTGTGCACATCATTTCTTAGCAGACAATGTGTCTGGGTCCCGGACAACTGCCACTTCTGCCTTCTCCAACTCTGCCCACACCTCAGGCCTGTATCCCACCTCTTCCAAGAAGCCTTCCCTCACACCTCTGATAAATCTAGGAATCTCCTCTTCCTCAGAACCATCTTTATCCCTTCTCTCAGATACTTATGGATATCATTTCTTAAATTAAAATAATTTCTCACCTATTAAGTCAGGCGCCCTGCTAAAGCATTTTCATACTTTTTTTTAAATTTGCTGTTTAGCTCCCCCTAATATTAGACAGAAACACCTTGAAGACAGAGATTGTGTGTGACTCATCCCTCCATGCCCCACCAGCCATTATGCTCTCAATACATAGTTTTTAGGTTAATAATTTCAGAAAATTATTTGAAAAAAATTGTAAATTAATAGCAACTTTGTCATCAGCTTCTGTCATCAGAATGAAGGCATGGGTCCACATCCCACTCGAGGAAGCCAGGGTGACCTGCCCTGAGAACCCACCCTGCAGGAGCCCTTTCTGCTTAAGGGACTCTGGGTCTGAGAGGGAACATAGGATACACTCATGGTCCAGTGCCATACATCCTCCAAGGGACGCTCAAAAGATTTGAGAGTGTTAAGTACCATCAATATCCTGAGGTCTCCTTCTCAAGCTACATCTCCTCTCCCAACCATCATATTTGTCTTCCCAAATGCCCTTGGAATCTCCAGTGGGGTGTTTTTGCAAAAGCTTAAAAAAAACAGCAGGCTTGAAAGAGAATTCCTTTCCCCCACCTCTCTTCCAAACTTTAATAATCCTGCTTTACATCCTTTGTGTTCAGTCCCAGTTATGAGCATCATTTTCACTCCACCTCTAGAGCTAGAAGTCACAAGGTCATCTTCAGACGTGTCCTTTCCTCTCCCTCCACAAACCAGTCATCATACCCCTTGGAGCTCAACTCGGGAACTTAATACCTCTCATTCATCCTGCCTCTCCATCCACAATGTCTTGGGCTCAAGTCCTCATCAGTTTCCAGCAGGACCACTGAAATAGTTGCTCTTTGTCTTCCATGTCTTCTTGGGTTATCTTCTCAAAAAGCAAATCTATCCAAGACATGTTTCAGCTTAGGAATCTAGGTTGATGATCCACTGCCTATAGTAGTGAGACAAAATTCCTAGATGGGAGGACATAACACCCTTTACAATCTGATCCCAGACTTCATCTCCTGCCTCCTCACCTCACATAACTGCCCTGAACTTCTTACCCCAACATACTGATGTCTTTCACAATTTGGGGCTTTTGCACACGCTGTTCCCCTTTTCTGGAACGTATCTCTTCCCCTCTCTGATAGAAAAACTAAGTCATATGTCATGACCCAACTCTCATTTCACCATCTCTATGAGGTCACCCCTCATTCCTTCCAGGCAGAACTATTTGCTCTATCTTGATCTCCCACAGCCCTTGTTTATATCTCCACAACAACACTTACCACACTCTACTATAATTTTCCTGTTCAAGTGTCAATCACTCCATTATACTTTAAGATCCAGGAGACTGAGAATCTGCCCTTATTAACTGTTGCTATCCTCAGGGTCTAGCCTAAGATCTGCTCGTAGTGGGTCCTCAGAAAAATAAAAAAACAAATAAGTCACTGAATATACTCAAAGTTTACCTGCGTGAAAAACATTACCAAGCGTGAACCTGGCTCTGGATGCTACTCCCAGCTTTGCTGTTAATGGTTAAAGGAAGATGGACTTTGAAGTCAGTTATGCATGCATGCATACTAAGTCACTTCAGTCATAGCCGACTCTTTGCGACGCTATGGACTGTAACACACCAGGCTCCTCTGTCCATGGGATTCTCCAGGGAAGAATACTGGAGTGGGTTGCCATGCTCTCCTCCAGGGGATCTTCCCAAGCCAGGGATCGAAGCTGCATCTCCTAGGCTTCTGCATTGGCAGGCAGATTCTTTACCACCAAGCCACCAGGGAAGTCCCACAGTCAGTCACACTGGTATTCAAATCTCTACTCTATAGCTTACTAGCTGTATGATCTCAGGCAAACAACTCCTAACTTGATGCTTTAGTTTTCTCATCTCCAAATGGGGATGACAACTACCTCATCACAGTGTCATAAATTGGATAAGAAGTTGAATATGTCAAATGTATGGTACAGAATCTGTTACCTAACAAGCAGCCATAATTATAACAATGAATTAACTGCAGTGGCCCTGGGTCAAACCTTCCTCTCTTAGCCTCCCTGGAAACTTCTTATATAAAATGAAGGTATAGACTATAATATTTGAGGTTTCTACAAACTCTATCACTGTAAACCTTGACCGTCGTCCACATTCACTTTACCATGTCGTCCACTATAAGACTTTACCATAGTCCAGCATCACTTCATTCAGCCCTGAAACTTAACCTGCCCAGTAAGATGAATTCTAATAGTTTCTTGGGCATAAGTTTTGCTCATTGTCACCAAATTCATCAACCATCCTGGAGCTCTTAAGGGCACAAACTAGTGCCTCTGCTCAGCTGAAAAATCTGGCTCAGAGCTGGGAGCTGATAAGGTACTGCAGTTGACTAAGTAGCAGCAATAGCAGGGAGGAATCTGTCTCTGTGGGGTCAGCCCTGATAACAGGGACAGGACAGCGCAGAGTCCAGATCACATACTGTGCTTCTCACTAACATGACTTTAGGAACCTATTTCACAATCCTGTGTTTATCCCCCAGCTCATTCTTATTAATGTCCTGTTAACATCTTAATCTGAACTGTGGCCACTACATTTCACACAAAGAACACACGGAAGTCTCTTTAAATTCCTTTGGATTCTCCCAGACAGGAGGTGTCTTTCTCCCACATTGGCACATTTAAAACTTATTTTTGACATCGTAATATGATTATTTTTGTTTTCGTAAAGTCCTAGAGTAAAAAAGAAAAATAGCTGGTTGAGTTTCTCTCCCCAACATTGAAAACAGGGAAAATAGCCAATTCTTTGGAAGCCAGTTGTTTGGAGTAAGATTTGAGGTCTCGCTGAGTGAAATAATTAGGCACTTCTAAAGAATAAAGCAGCAAAGCACTGTGGGAAGTCAGCACACTCGGGCCATTCAGCAGACCTTGGGCAGCTTTCCCACTGCCGGGCAATAAATATCTCCAGAGTCACCCAGGGTAGGGAAGGAGCATGAGGGGTGGGATCAGGCAGACCTGGATTTAACCTCATCCCTCCCACTTGCCCAGTTATGAGATTCAAGCAACGTCTTCAATTCTTTTTTTTAAATATTATTTATCTATTTTTGGCTGTGCTAGGTCTACATTGCCGCATGGGCTTTTTCTCTAGGTGCAGCAAGTAGGGGCTACTTTCTAGTTGCTATGTGCAGGCTTCTTATTGCTGTGGCTTCTCATATTGTGGAACACGGGCTCTAGGCTGTGTGGGCTTCAATAGCTGTGACGCACAGGTTTAGTTGCTCTGCAACATGTGGGATCTTCCTGGACAGGAGAGTGAACCCATGTCTCCCAAACTGGCAGCCAGATTCTTTACTAATGAGCTAGGGAAGCTGCAATTTCTTCAATTCCATGAGACTCAGTTTCCTCATGTAAAACAAAGATAATAATAGTATATACATCATTTATCTTTTTACTCTACAAAGGAATTAAGACAATTTGCACTGATGCTTCTAATATATCAAAGTAAAGAAAGAAAGATAGTGGTAAGTGGTGTCCAACTCTAGCGACCTCATGGGCTGTAGACTGCCAGGCTCCTCTGTCCATGGGATTCTCCAGGCAAGAACACTGGAGTGGGTTGCCATTTTCTTCTCCAGGGGAATCTTCCCAACCCAGGAATCAAACCCAGGTCTCCTGCATTGCAGGCAGATTCTTTACCCACTGAGCTACATGGGAAGCCCTATACCAAAGTAAAATTAACATTTAAAAAAATGGCAAAAAAAAAAAAAAAAAGGAAATTCGACAAAGTAATGGTGCTGGAGCAACAAACTGTACTCAAGAAATCAGGCTGATTTACAAAATGGCACAAAATCCCGTGGTCACAATATAGGGATATGACAAGTTTCAGTGGTTGTAAGGAAAGCTGTAATTCCAGAAAAGACCAGTTCTTCCTGATTGAAAAACCAAAGAGACTGTTTATCTTATGGCAAATGAGCATGAGGAGACAGCACCTCACCTCCCTCCATTACCCACCAGTTATTTCACTGTGTGATCCTGTGCAAATCACATTACCACTCTGAGCCCCCATCTCCTCATTTGCACATATTGAAGGATGGATGAAAGGAACTCCAAAGGCCTTTCTAGCCCCTATATTTTATGACTTGATTCTGTTCTACAAAATGTCTACAGCTTTCTCCTCCATGCACTTGCAATTTATGTGACATTCTTATTGGAATTCATCAGTCTGCTCTAATTAAACTATTTCTTCGCTTGTAGAGGTAGGTTTGCTTCCTGTTAATCCTGTCATGGACCTCAAGACAGAGCCTAGGAACCAACATTCTCAGTATAATAACCACTTGTTACTCAAATAAATCTTACAATGGAATCATGAAAAGCAATTAATGCTAACTCGGGCAGATCTGGATTGATTCAGAGTAGAGGTATTTTGTTCTTAGCCTTTTCTTCAGTCTCAATTTCTAATTCTATCCATGTGTGTGCATGCATAGTCAGTTGTGTCTGACCCTTTGTGACCCGAAGGACCATAGTCTGCCAGGGTCCTCTGTCCACGGAATTTTCCAAACAAGAATACTGGGGAAGGTTGCCATTTTCTACTCTTACTTCCTGACTCAGGGATCAAACCTATGTCTCTTGTGTCTCCTGCCTTGGCAGGCAGATTCTTTACCACTGGGTCACCTAGGAAGCCTGCTCTGTTATATATTTGATACAGTTTCTTTTTCTTATTGTGTTTGTTTTCAATGGGAATGCCAGAGTCTTAGGAAGAGAGAGATGAGAAGCAGCTAATGAAGGAACTACATATATATTCTGTTCATGAGAGTTGGTTGCTCAGACATGACTCTGGTCTGAAGCTTTAGCCATAGATTTGTGTTCTGTTGGTATAAAATTCTGTTAGAATAACAAGAACTCAACTGAGCTGGCTTTGATTTGGGTGGGTGGATTGGATGGAAAGGAGAGATGTTTTAGACAATAAGAAAAGTGTCTTCTCTATAACGTGTCCCATTCACCACTTTCTTTGTGTCTCCTCTGAGCCTGCCCTCCTACAAATCCCACCTCATGGGAAGAGTTGACTCATTGGAAAAGACCCTGAATCTGGGAGGGATTGGGGGCAGGAGGAGAAGGGGACAACAGAGGATGAGATGGCTGGATGGCATCACCAACTCGATGGACATGAGTTTGGGTAAACTCCGGGAGTTGGTGATGGACAGGGAGGCCTGGTGTGCTGCAATTCATGGGGTCGCAAAGAGTCGGACATGACTTAGTGACTGAACTGAACTGAACTGAAGGAAAACTTACATCCCCCACCTGCCACCTTCCCTCCCACTATTTCCTTCATGCACCCTACATTCCTTCATGTAAGATGCCCATGACTGTCCCTCAGAAAAGGTGACTCACCCAGGGACACACAGCCACAAAGAGACAGAGCTGAAGTTCACCTTCTAGTCTGCATCACCTACAACCCAGCAAGTTGATCTTCACTGATAAACTGAATCCCCAATATAAATTTGTACTAAACTATCCTATAAAGACTTTCTCAATTTCTCTATTAAAATGTCAAGTATATATGTATCTCAGTCCTTCAAATATACTAGTGGCCCCCAAAGTGGCTTGCACATTAGAATCTGAGAATTTTTTTAAACTCTTAAGGCCTGGGATATACTCCAGAATGAGTTAAATCAGAACTTCTTTGGGGCGGGGATACAGTCCTCAATAGTTTCGTAAGATCCCCAGGAGATCTACAGAGCAAACAAATTTTGCCATGCTGTAAGTCAGTATAACTCAGCCCTACATTATAATTACTATGATTATAAACTGTAAGCTACTGGAGAGCAGAAATCTTATTTTATTCAAATTTGTGTCTTCCGTACCACCAAGATAAAAGTAGTAGCTCAATGAATATTATTAAATGATTGCATCTGTTCAATTTAGGTTCTATTAATTTAAACAAACATGGACAAATTAACCAAAGTCCAAATGACAGGATTGGATATGCCTGATGTTTTGGAATGTTTCCTGAAGTGGAAAAGGCCAACGAACTGTGATGGCAAATAGAGGACTCTGATAAGGTATTTAACAATTTTTTTCCAGTCACAATAAAAAGTAAAATAAGAATGGCTACTCTGTTTTTAATCTCTACTAAAGAAATGGGATTCCCTGGTGGCTCAGATGATAGAGAATCTGCCTGCAATGCAGGAGACCTGGGTTCGATCCCTAGGTCAGGAAGATCCCATGGAGAAGGGCATGGCTACCCACTCTAATATTCTTACCTGGAGAATTCTGTAAACAGAGGAGTTTGGCAGGCTACAGTCCATGGGATCAGAAACAGTTGGACACAGCTGAGCGACTAACACTTTCTTTAAAGGTAATGGGTCTGGGCTGCCACAGAAATTGAGTGGATTAGACCCTAGGAAACAACGCCTGATGATCCCAAAAGGAAAATTCTAGAATGCTGACCAAAGATGTCCACAGAATCATATTTTCAGGAGAGGTTTAAGAAAGGATAAGACCACGTGTCACTTTCAGTTCTTAACTGAATAAAACTTCCACTATGAACTACAAAGAAAATTTTATTTTTTCAAGCTGGCAATGTGGTGAGTTCCTGATTCTTTCTGGGGATTAGAAAACAATCCACTGTATGGGGTCCAGGCTATAAATTCAGGCTTGCAGATTGTTCAGAAGAAGACAGTTCGAGAAAGCAAAAGGCAGATTGTCCAATCTGGCTGCTCCATGTGCCAGGAGTTATTAATTATGTCTGTTCTAATAACAAGAGCTGGGAAGCAGCAAACTCAAAACATGCAGGGAAAACAAAACAAAATAAAGTGGTGCTTTGCCTTAAAGAGAGGAAGTAAGAGGCAGCAGTCAGAGTCCAGGCTCCGCAAACAGGGTACACATCTTGCCAGCAACAGATTTTAGCTGCAACCAGCATGATCACCACGGTGACTACAGAGGCCATGGGGCCCAGTGGCTTGCCAACATCTGTCTGATGACCAAAGAGGTCATCTCACTTTCTGTGCTTTTCTGGAGTGGGTGAGGGAGGATTCGAGGAGTCATTGAAAGGATCAGACAAGTTCGGATTTGCTGTTCTGTGGATCATAAATTATCAGAGTTGGAAGAGACATCTACAGATAAATAACCCAACCCTACTCATTACTATACATGAAGAAACTAACTTCCAGAGAAGTTGAGTGACATAACTCAGGTCACCCAACAATGGAAGACCAGAATTAGACTTTTCTCCAATCCTCTTCTTGTTGGTTAATGGTAGGCTCCCTTTCTTCCTCCTTAAGAAACTGCTGCTGCTGCTGCTAAGTCGCTTCAGTCATGTCTGACTCTGTGTGACCCCAAAGACGGAAGGCCACCAGGCTCCCCCATGCCTGGGATTCTCCAGGCGACAACACTGGAGTGGGTTGCCATTTCCTTCTCCAATGCATGAAAGTGAAAAGTGAAAGGGAAGTCACTCAGTTGTATCTGACTCTTAGCGACCCCATGGACTGCAGCCTACCAGGCTCCTCCATCCATGGGATTTTCCAGGCAAGAGTACTGGAGTGGGGTGCCATTACCTTCTCCACCCTAAGAAACTAGCTTTACTTAAACTTGTACCAACTCCTTAAGTAGCCAGCAGCCTCGATCATGCATCTGCCTTGGTGTGTTAGCTTCTGTCCTTGATGTGGCCCTGAATCAGCTCTGTTATGTCACTCAACTTCTCTAGAAATCAGTTTCTTCATGTATAGTAATGAGTAGGGTTGGGTTAATTAATTTATCTGTAGATGTCTCTTCCAATTCTGATAATTTATGATCCACAGAACAGCAAATCCTAACTTGTCTGATCCTTTCAATGACTCCTCGAATCCTCCCTCACCCACTCCAGAACACTCAGTAGGTCATCTCCTACTCTTCCTAGAACTCTTCTTATGGTCAGAAGCTCAGAAATTCAGGCTTTGGGATGTCTTTCTATGAGTTTCAATGCTGCCTTAGAGTTCTCTAAGACCAAAATCTTAAACAGTTGGATTCCTCTCTGATCCACTGGACTCTGAGCATACTGAGGCCAAAAACTAGGGCTTATTCATCTTCATATCTTGCTTGTCACTCAGAAGGTGCTCAGTAAATTTTAATTAATTAAAAGTCTCAACACTTAAAGGGACAACTTTACAAACTGTAACTCAGAGGAGAGCAAATAGGACTATGAAAATCTGAATGGGATAAGGGATAGATTTAAATCAAAATATCCAACTTGAAGAAGAAAATACCACTGGGAAACTAATTTACCACCTTCCAATAGTCAATGGGCTATCTTGGGAAATATGAGAAATGAGAAGCTATGGAGAATGACTTCCGATTACTAGAAACAGCATTTTTCAGGGGAAAGAAGTTAGCGTCCCATCTCTAGTGAGGACTATCTCCTGGCAGAAAATTGAAGGGAAGAGAAAATCAGCAAGGGATGGAGCTTGACCCATGACTTCTAAGTCTAAGGAGCCTTGGCTACCTTGGAATAGGGTATTTGGTGGCACTTTGGTTAGAGGAAACCTCAAAGGTAAGGAGTATGTATCTGTAGTGAGCTTAACAGGAGACCATGATAGAAAAAAAATTGAGTTTGAGGTAGGACAAGCATGCATGGCTCTCCTAAGATCCCTCTTTCTATAGCAATACTGGTTATTGAGTGTTTCTACTTGCCAAGCACTGTATTATAACTTTAGTCTGACGGACAATAGTTCCAATACAGCAACAGTCAAGCTGTATTGGAAGCCCCATTTCATACAAGTTCAACTTGAAAAAAATAAAGGAAATTGATTTTTAAAAACATGCTGGCAAGGTTTCTGTGAAACTGGCACACTCGTGCATGGAACACAAATTGACTACAAATTGAAACAATCCTTTTGGAGAGCCATTTGGCAATACTTTTCAAGAGTCATAAAACCCATCTAATAATCCCACTCTGAGGGATTTATCCTAAGGAAAATAACTCCCAAAAAGAAAAGAAAAACTGTATGTTCAAAGTCCTTTATAATATCAAAACCTGGAAAGAACCCAAATTCCCCACAGTTTGGGAATGCTTAAATAATTTATGATATATTAACTCTGTGGAAAATTATGTAGCCATTAAAATGATAAATGGGAGGACTTTGTGACAACATGAAAGGCATATAACAAATAACGTTCAAGGATAAGAGTAGAACGCAAAATTGTACATGCGCTCTGATTATGACTGTAAAAATACTTATGGCTAGAAATAGAAAGGGACAGCAGAGGAATATAAAAGAGGTATTTTGTTTTATGAGATTTTGTATATCATCATTGTTCGTATATTCAAAAAAAAAAAAGAATACAGAGAGGAACCCTTGCCCAAGCTAAGGAAACTTGAGAATCATTGCATGTAAGTTGAAAAGCGTTACGGGTGCTGGTCTAGCACTCTTGTTTTATAGTTGAAGAAACTGAAATGCTGAGAAAGGTAGCTAGTCTATCCCATAAGTTTAGTGGCACAGAAGCTCAAGGAGAGGATCCCTAGATGGTTACATTCCAGAGACTGATAAATTGTGGAAACACTTGGAGCGAAGAGGGCAAGAGGAAAGATAGGGTTGCCTGTCATAAAAATTCTCAGATGTGGATAGTAACGTCAGTCAGGTAAGAGCATAACTTCATCCTCTATGTGATGAATACCACTGAGCATTCACTCATTAAGTGCATAATGAATCTGCAACGGGAGATCTGTTTTTCTGTCTTTAAAGGCCATCTCCTCTCTGTCCTCATTACCATTTCTCGAGGTCAAGGTCTCATTAATCACTCTGTAAACACTTTGTGGGCACCTGTTATGTCCCAGGTGCTGTACTAAGCCTGGAGACATACATAGCTAAGCCTGTAAGACACACATAGCTCTGGATCTCATGGTGCTCTTATTTTAGGATTGGAGACAGACAATTCACATGCAAACAATTAAATAAGGTGATTTAATACAGTAGTAAGTACTGTAAAAAAAACAAACAAACAAACAAGAATTTGTGATGAAGACAGGTTAGCAGACAGGTACGGAGTTTAGAAGAGACTTCCTGGGTAGCTCAGCTGGTAAAGAATCCACCTGCAATGCAGGAGACCTCGGTTCAATTCTTGGGTCAGGGAGATCCTCTGGCAAAGGGATAGGCTACCCACTCCAGTATTCTTTGGCTTCGCTGGTGGTTCAGACGGTAAAGAATGTGCCTGCAGTGTGGGACACCTGGGTTCCAACCCTGGGTTGGGACGATCCCCTGGAGGAGGACATGGCAACACACTCCAGTATTCTTGCCTCAAGAATCCCAAAGGAGAGAGGAGCCTAGCAGGTGACAGTCCCTAGGGGTTGCAAAGGGTCAGACACAACTGAGCGACTAAGCACACACACGGAGTATAGAGAACTTCCCTGGGGGCTCAGTGATAAAGAATCTGCCTGTCAGTGCAGGAGATACAAGAGATGTGGGTTTGATCCCTGGGTTGGGAAGATCCTCTGGAGAAGGAAATTTCAACCCACTCCAGCATTCTTGCCTGGGAAATACTATACCATGGACAGAGGAGCCTGGCAGGCTATAGTCCATGGGGTCACAAAAGAGTTGCATGTACCTGAGAGACTAATGGAGTATAGAGGGTTGTAAACGAGAAGGTGACATGATCTAATTTATATGTTTGAAATCTCACCATCTGCCTTCATTATTCTAGGGCCATTGCAATTGTTCCCTCAGCAAAAGTCTCTGTCTCTTTTTACTGTGGCCAAAGAGGTCTTAGTAAAATGTCTAAAATCAAACTCCAATAGTAGGCACAGCTACTGAGATCTCCACCCAAGGTTCTGCATCAGTTTCTCCACAGGCCCAGCCCATCCCACCCCCACCCCGCAACCCCACCCCCTACACAGCTCTTCCAGAGCCCTGAGATGCTCAGAGCCCCCCTGGCACGCTGCCCACTCCTTTGAGGTGGGCACTGGCACAGACTGCTCTCACCCTGTGATCTCCTTCCTCCCTCCTTCTTTATGGAACTCGTTCTCTTCCTTTAAGGTTTTGTTTGAAAGTCTCTTCTTAAAAGTTTTCTCTCATTCTTCCATGCAGAGCCAATTAGTCACTGCCTTCCATGTGCTCATAACACATTTTGTTCACAGCTGTATTATAACATATCAAATAGGTTTGTAATTATTTGTGTGTGTGTGTGTGTGTGTGTGTGTGTGTGGCAAGCAGGGCCCATGTCTTAGTTCTACTTTTCTATCTAGAACCTAGTAAGGCTGGGCACCTAGTATTAGTGGCTACTTAACAAATAGGTTTGTAGATAGATCATTGGATGGAAGGGTGGGTAGGTGGGTGAAGGGATTACTAAATGGATGAATATAGGCTACCCACCCCCACCCCCATTTTAAAAGCAAGACGATTCTGATCTGGTTTGTCATCTGTGAAATGAAGAATCAGACTGGGCAGTTCTAAAGGTTACATCTAGCTCTGATGTTCCAGGTTCTGAGAGTTCATAAATCACACCTGGTTATTGTCAATGAAATCAGAAAGCCTTCTTGGCTTGACTGCTTGCGAGAACACAAAGGGCTCCCAGGCTCAAGATTAAGGATCATAAAACCCATGAGCCCTGCTGCACTGGGATAAATAAAGCCTGGGCATGGGCTGGGTGCCCTCTTGTCCCAGTTGGCAACACTCATCACACCTTGACATACCTGCTGAGGCGAAGAAGCCTCAAGCAGAACAGGTTTCGAGCTGGCTCAGCAATAGCACAGCTAAACATGCCTGTAAATTTCCAGGGCTGAGCAAGGGCCTGGAGAAGTGAGCATGGGCCGCTATGTTACTCAGATCTGGGGGCTATTTTTGCTTACCCCATCATCTGTGGGTGCCATTGTCAGGGCAGACGTGAGTAGATTTAGGTCAGAGATGAGGATAGAAATAATTCCTAACTCAGCTTCTGATGCGAGAAAGGAGTGAGGACACATATTACCCTCCCTATCTGGCTAGAAGAGAAGGTGACCAGAGATTCAGTTCAAGCCAGAGAGCCTGTTTGGGTGGCAGCCACATGCTTAGCCTTTGGCCAGGATCACTGGAGAAGGCAGGGAGGGATGAAATCGGTCCTGCCTTCAAGAAGTTTATACTTGAGTCAGGGAGACCAGTGGTGTACTTAAGATGAGAGAGGTAAGTTCTTTGGGAAGCAGAGAGAGAAGGAAGTTTGTATGGATGAAGGTTGGAGGAGGTGGGGCAGAGGAGCCAGCCGTGTCTTAGACACATCATAAACAATATTTACCCAGGGCCAGTTTTGGCCAGGTCCAGTTCCTACCTTTGAGTATCAGAGTATCAGTTCCCAAGGTTTAGAATGCATCCTGGAGGCAGGGGGGGGGGGGGGGGGCACAGGGGATCCTGAGTGGGACAGTATGGAGAGCCTTGCTCTGCTCTACACAACCTCTGTAATCCCTTCCTGGGAGATTATGTCATCAATTACTATTTATCATCAACACAATACTTTTACAGGGAATATCAGGATGTACACACACACACACAGCTCTGGGAATAAGTCTCCTAGAGCTAAAAAGATGGGCTATAGAAGGCCAGATGTCCAAAGTACTTTCCTGACCACTTTAACAGCAGGAATTGGGGCTCTCAGATCTGAGGACTGGTCTCCTGTGACATTTCCTCCTTCACTCTGGATGGCAACAGAGATCTCAGCCCTCTGGCTGCTCATGTGCAAACAGCTGATTTCCAGGCCCAGGATCAAAGGCAGGACACAGCACACAGAGGTTGGTAAGAGGAAAAGAGACAAGCCAGTATTTGAAACCATGGAAAAGAAAACACCTCTAAACCCAAAGAGCAGCTCAGTCTAAAGGGATTGAGTCCTACCTTTCAAAAATGCAATCAACATTGAAATCATTCATTTCCTTCTTCCCCCTTCCTACACAGGGAGGGACTTTACCATAAATTAATTTGGAAGTTAAGTGAGTGCAAACTTACTTTTGAAAGTACCCAAGAGGCAGAAATAGGGATGAATCAAGCTGTAAAACAGGCTGTGCAAAGAAAGATGCTAGGGATTTAAACTCATCTGCTGGCTTTTAAATAAGTTCACTCTTGCTGATGTGGGGGCTTGTATGGTTCTTGGCTATTTTTGAAAAGTTTTCATTTTGACTGGATGCTGGGGACTTCATTGGTCCTTTGCCCTGCGAACTGTCAGAGAGCCAGGGCCAGGCTTTTATACAGAAAGGACATTGAGGACCTTCAAATCCTGTTGATAATGGTGGGTGCCCAGACTCCCTTCAGAAAGAGGGCATTTCTCCTCCATCTCAATTTCCTGCTGTGCAGAAACTCTGCATATTGTAGGAGTCAGGCTGAAAGGAATAGCCCCGACTTTAGCCCCAGGATGTGTGGGTTCTACATCAAGTCTAACCCTTAACAGCCAAAAGACTATGGCAGAGTCATGCTCCCTCTTGGGGCATCAGTTTTCTTTTATGAGAATCCAGGGAATTAAGAATGTTATATTTGTGGTCCCTGCCAGGACTAATGAACTATGAATTGAATTTGTTCAGATGCTAAACTGGCCAATTCAATGAATCAGATTCTCTTTTATCCTGATGTTCATGAGGAAAAAAGAATTGGTAAAACAATAACTTATACCAGATACTGTGCTGATATGCTTATTATTTCATCGACCAACAAACTGATATTCAGGATGAAATGACTCAACTAAACCACAACAGCAATTCCGATGGCCTGGTGGAGAATTAGGACAGAAGCAGTCCAGATTCCCACACCTTCTGCATTTGCACCCAGGATCCCAGAAAATCAGGTTATGATCTTAATGGTAATAATGAATGATAATATTTAAAACTAATAGATCTTAAAATATCTTATGAATTATCAAAGAAAGCTTAAATCATACTAGTGTATGATTTTAGTGTTTAGCGAAATGTGTTGTAATTTACTGTTTGGAGACCAAGAATCAGTAAATGATATAGGATGACAACAACATGAACCAGAATTTTCCATTGCCTAGCCACCTTAAGTAAACAGGAATTTACTGTGTCATTAAAACAATAGTGGCCTCTAAGGACTATGTTCTGGGAGTCTCAGGCTTGCCAACTGTCCAGCAATGGGTCAGCTGCAGACTCACTGTCCACTCCGGCTGGGCATTACTGGGATTCAATCAGTCTCCACTTCAGAAATCATGGGCGGTGTTTCCATGGAGCTCTGCCCGAAAAGAGGTGATCTAAATCTTGCATGAGAGATGTACATCAATAGGGAGCTTTGCCTAGAACACTGTGACCTAAAAAATCATATTAAGGAACTCAGAATGCAGAGTCAGTTTCAGAGACACCAGGTGACCTTGTGCAAGGCACCTTGTAGATTGCCTTGCTGACTGGACTCCCCTAATGAATGGTGACTGCCTCTGTGAGTACCTGGGTTAGTGGCAAGCCCCTGCCAGGGGCAAACATTCTGATTTTCACTGCCCTATTTTTTAAAGGCAGCCTGCTTCTTCTATTAATCATCTTGCTGTTTGTTTGTTCTGGGAAGGCAAGCACTGATTCACAAAGGGAAATATCTTAGTGGTTAGACTGGAACGGTATCTTTGCTGTGTGTTTTTGAAGATCCTGCTCGTTTTATTTCTTCAAATCGCTTAAATAAAGATGTAAGTGATACATTTTGTGTGGAATTTAGGGCCAAGAAGGGTTTGGTCCTCCTTCCCAATCCGTACATAGCTATTCTTCCTTTACTGGATGAAAAGTACTATATAATACTGCGAAGTTCCCTCTTTGTCTAAGCTGCTGGGAGGCTCAAAAATCACACTCTATGCTTCAGTAAAGTTATTATAATTCTGAGTTCTCCTCCTCACTGTCCTTTTCTTTCCTGACCAGGTCTTAATCTTTTATCTGTGTTTTAATGAGGTTGTTACCTCTATATCTTATGAGCTATTTTAGATATTTTTTGGAAGTGCCATGCAAATAAATCAATAATGTAGGTTAATGTGTTTCATGAGTGCTTTCCAGATGAGGAAATTTAGAAGATGAATGCTTAGTCTGTGATAAAGTCTAAAATTTTCACTGCTAACACAGCTTCATCATTAATGTTTAAAAGCTCATATATAGTAATAACTATGAACCTTTGCACAGTCTTTACCATTTATAAGGCAAATGCCTTCACATGTGTGCTGTCTTTTTAAATTAGTGTTCCTCCTTTATAGATGAAAAAGTGAGGTTTAGAGAGATTAAGTGGATTGCCAGAAGCCATAGAGTTAGTAAAGTCTGATCTTCTGACTCTCAGCCAGGTCTTTTGTTGGTCCCAGTTCCCCAGTATCATCTTGTCTCTCACTAGCTTCTCATTTAAACCAGCACTCTTCACATTATCTTCAAACACATTGCTCTGGTTTTTTTAATGTGTCGATCAGATTGAAATAAAAGGTCATCTTAGTGACTATTTCTCTTACTGAGATGGTCTGCAGGCAGTCTGGAAACAGCTGATTTAAGGTCTAAAGGGTCAAGCTTGGAATGACCCTTCTAGAAAATCTGAGTTCCCTCGTATCATGCCTGGGGTTCCATGCTTCAGTTTAACTGACACATCACGTGCAATCATGTTTGAGGTGTACAGAAAAAATGGGAAAATGTGATTTTTAGCATGTTTTTCTCTTCTGTAGAAGTTATTTTAAGTACCTCTGGGGCTCCCATGTCCCTGAGTGGCACACAGAATACCAGATCCACAGATTGTTGGGACAGTCATGGAGAATGACTCATTGCTTCCAAGGGCTGGTTGGTATGGAAACATATGATATCTTTTACACTCATAACCTCACGGTCAAGTTGGTCCACAAAGTGGGTCAGCCAGACAACCTGCTTTAATGTCTCCTTAAAAATTAGGTAGTCACTGCTTTTGAATTTATGTTTCCTTGCACTTCAGGCCACCCACCCACTACCAACTGCAAGTTGAAAAGCTTTGGAAGTAGTTTGTCCAGAAGGGCCACTGCATCTAGAACCTTCTGGGTGGCCAAGCACCCGAAAAGAGGTGTGTATCCAACACTTTTCTTTCTGATCTCCTTCTCCAGGCTTGGCTGGACCCAATAGGCCTCAGATCCTGCCCACAGTCTGGGGGCTGGAAAGGCTAATCTCAAAGGGCTAGAAATGAGTCAGTTTCCACACTCAGCTTCAGGCGGCGTGTGGCTTCCTGAAGCCAGACAAGGAAGCTCTGAATTTCAAAGAGCAATTTTTTTTTTTCTTTGCATACCATATCCGGAACTGAAACCACCAATTCATTTCACTTAAGATCTCACACTACATTCAGATTATCAATAACATTCCAGAGATAAGATACCCAGGCTTCATGAACCGAGTCTTTCTGTCTCTGTCACTCTCTTTTCTCTTGGTACTAATGTTGGTGGTTTCTTCCTTTTCTTTTGTTCAGTCCTGACAACACAGAATTTAGAGGCCTTTGTGTTCTTCACAGGTGTTTATGAGGGTTTGTCCCTGCCCATAGCTTTCTGCTTTCCCTTGCAAGTCAGCTTGACTGGGTGTGAGTTAAGGTCCTAGGTTCCATGTCTCATTCCAGGGGGGCAACTGACTTTGTGACTTTGCTGAGAGCTTCCACACAGAGGTCATCTCACTAACCTGGGAAAGCAGTTAAAAGATGGAGTGTATGGAGAGATGTAAGCAAACTTCAAGAAATAGGAAATCGATGGAAAATGTACACAATGGCAATGTCTCCCAGTGTCAACTGACACATCAACCAGTTAGGGGGAAAAAGGATCTCTACCATTTACACACTACCTTTCAATTTATAAACCACTTTCACATCCTTTTTCTATCTTCATTCTCACCAGAACTTGTGAAATTAGCCAGACAAGCTTTATCTTCCCCAATTTAGACAGGAGAGAGTACCCACTGCTAATAAAAGTGATGGACCCATGCCATAAGAGTGAAAAAAGCAGATACCTCAGATTAGAAACCAGTTCTATTCATTCCAACTCCTGTATTCTTGGAACTCCCATTTATCCTTATGTATAATATAATATTACATCACAATCCTTGACCTAATGTTACACAGGCATTTGTTGACATTTTAGAATTTTAGGCTCTTATAGATCAGGATTAATGGCTGTTGTTCATTACTTTGGTACAAAATTCTAAGTCTCTGCTTTCTTTATTTAAAAAGTAGAAGAAGGAATTGAATCCTCTGTTGCTTTCAATGCTAACATTCTGTGGGTCCTTGTGTCAGTGACTACTGAATCCATGGAATTAACCAAAAATGTTCCTCAAAGGATTTGCTATGGAGCATAAGCACCCAGGATGACTGTAGTGTTCAGTAAAAATGGTTACCATGGTCAAACAAGTTAGAAAAAAAAGAAGGATTATTCAAAATGAAACAGGTTGCTTTGCTCTGGCCCTTTTCAGAGTATTTACATGCAAATCTACATGGGGGGGGGGTGGGCTATGGAATGTGCAACATTCCTCTAAGTTGGTCCTAGAACACAGATCTCATAGAATCAGTGTGCTATGGATCCCTTTGTGATAAACAGCAGGACAATCTCTGATGATCCCATTGGTCTTTTAAAGCAGCATCACAGATTCCAAGAAAAATCTTAGAGCACCCCAGTACCACTACCACCTCCTGCTGCACCCCACCTCAGAACTGTATTTGCTAGGCCATGGAAGGCGATCCTCCAAGCCAGGTACCACCTAGCATAGAGCAACTCCGCTGCACAATCTGGATCACATCATTTCAGCCACAGAAGACTTTGAGCTGGAAAAAAAAACCCCACAATCCATCTGAAAGCAAGCACTTCCACATGTGGCCTGAATATAGGACTAGAGGCAGCATCTTTGATTGCTTTGGAAAGTTACTGCCCTTTCATTTCCCTGAGAGCAGGATCTCATCACTCTCTTTTTATGGGAGAAGAAAGGTGAGGCCGCTTAAAGATTTTCCATCCTGTCAATTGCCATTCTAACTCCTGTGGCTCTTTCAGCATCCTCCCTCTATGGAAAAAAAGGAATTCTAGACTTTCAGAGAGACTCTTAGAGGGTGGCATAGTACAGGGGGCTTTGTCTGGTCTGCAGCCTGTTTTCAGCATCCCTTCCACAGCCCCTGTAGGACGGCTTCTAGGATCACATGCTCTCTTCTCAGAGGCAACCTGGCTCTATGTTAGCAGTTTTTAGATTGTCCGAAAGTTCTAAGCCACCCTCAGTCTCATGGGAACTTCCTCCTGTGGCTGGCACCAAACAATTCCAACCGTGCTTCCGCAAGCGTCCAACGTGTTGCTGTCAATCTCACAGGTGACTCAACTTGTCTTAAATCCCTATCAGAAAAGTCCCATGAACAGCATGTACTTCTATTCTCGAGCCCAACTTCTTGTGAAATAACCTTCTGCCATCTCTTCCCATCTTCCTCGCTCTAGAGGAAGTCTTTGTGGTGCCAAAGGTACCATTTACCTGTTTGACTGAGGAGCCTCCACTTTGAGCATAGAATTCCTGCTCTAGGCTTAAGTCTGCAAATGCCATCTTCAAGTTTAGGGTAGTGTTTCTGCTTTTGACCTCAGCCACATTTGTGCTTGGTTAGAGATTGCTAGTTATATGAGAGACAGACAAATTATCTTTCGTCTAGAATGACATGAAACTCCCTCATGCTGAACTATGCAGAGGAAACTTCAGGCTAAAAGAAGTCATCAGGCAAACACATTTAAAATGACCTTGGGACTACTTCTGTTTTATTTGCAGGAAGAAAATAATCCTCATTTCTCCATTGACTTGTATAGATGTTCTGCACTCTTTATCAACTACCTAGGTAGTACTCTAAGATTTTACATGAATATTTCACATTTGTTATCTCATTTACCCCCATAGCAACCATTCAAGTCAGAAATTATTGTATCATGTCATTACACTTTATGAGAGCACTGTGGTTGTGGGCTAGTGTTAATCTTTTGTTCTATTGTTAGAATCCTGGACTGCGATTCAGAAGTTCTGGGTTCTAACCCCTCTGCAACCTTCTGCAAGTCACTTTCTCTTTTTGGCCCTCTATCTCTCCATCTGTAAAACAGAAGAGATGTGGGGTGAACTTGGACGAACTTCAATACTCCCCATCCTGGTCAGCCTCTAGCAACTGCTTGTCTCTGTTCACAATGTGACCAGAGAGACAAAAATAACTGCTGAATATCCAGGACAGCAGTACTTCTCCCCAGTATTTGCCACATTGATGGTAAATGAGAAATATTGTCTCATTAGCTTTACATCTAAAAGAACAACATGCCCATAGTCATTCATTACACACGGCATTGTGACAATAATTTTTTTTAACGCAGAAATCCTGCTTGGTTCAAGTAAAGAAATGCTTGAGAGAAAGTTCAAGTTTTGAAACTGCTAATACCTTCCTGCGATGGTGTGTGGGACGCGGTGGGGGTGGGGAAGAGTAAGCCAGACAGTTCATCTTAGGGGTAACCTCTTTGGTTTATGTAAAATATATGACTCAAAGCAAATTCATTCTTGTAGGCTGCCATGCCTGAAGGAGGACGAAGCTACGCTCAGAAGAGATTGAATTTTTCATACAATTAATCAGCTACATCTTTGTGTTGTATATCACAATGTCTAATTTCCAGAGGAAAGATCACTTTCAAACCACATAAATGATGATGCTTTTGGGAAAAAAGACAGCAAAAAGGAAAACCCACCTCTCCTCAATGTAAAGATTTCACTATGAACTCACCTATTGTTTTTATTTTACACCCACAGTCTTGATGCTTATTATCTCTGAAATCATTTCAGTTTCCAAAAATTATTTGAAACACTCCTACATCTGGGGCTTTTGATAAACAGTCCAGCTTCTACAGACAGAAACAGTTGTGCATTTGTGTGTGTGTGTGTGCACATGCGAGATGTGTTTGAGAGACAGAAGGACGAGTTTAGGGGAGAGGGAGAAAGTGACGGCACCCTTCTGAGCTACACAGCCTGGACACTTGTGACCTGAGTAGGTTTCACTGTAACACACAAAGAAGTCTATGAGCGTGGTTCTTCCCTCCATGGATCTCTCTCTTGAGACTGCAAGAAACTTTGGGGTAATTTTACTCTGATGCTAAGAATAAAAATCATGATGAATGTTTTGAGCACTTACAATGTTCCAGGAAATTTTCTAAGAGCTTTAATACACGTGAAATCACATATTACTCACAAGTCATTGAGGTTGATACTATTCTTATCACATTCTACAGATGAAAAAAAAAGAATCACAGAGAAGTAGGCTCCCCATTCGCTAGCTTATTAACAATGAATTAAAATCTTGCCTGACAACCATCAAGACTGGAGAGGCCACTTCCTGTGGGAGGAGCTTTCAGTGAGATGGAATCTCTCTTCTCTCAACATCCTCCAGCTTTCTCATGGCATTGAAGCCACTGCCTTAAGCTACAGTCATCTGTGTGCCTGTTAAATCTTCTCTGGGAAGACTCTAAGGTCCTTATGATCAGGGTAGTATTAAAATTATCCTTGTTTTCCCACAGCCATGGCAAAAGTGCCTGGCACTGCATAGGCACTTTAGGAGATACTAGTTGAAAAAGTGAGTGAAGAAACCCAAGTTTCAGACCTGAGTTTGCACAACCATGTTAGAAAAATTGATAGAGACAGCTCTCCAGGATCAAAGTGGCTGAATCTTGAGACAATGATCTGTGACTATTAAAATAAAACATTTTATTTGTTTTAATCCCTGTAGGGGTTACCTCTGAATTCATCTTCACCTCTTGGATGGTTATGGTGGGTGCCCTGTCCATCTGGCCTGAAAAGTAGGTTTTAAAAGAAATACTGTAATGAAGGCAAGAAAGCTTAAGTCATGTCAAGTTCTGAAGTTTGTTGTATACACCACCATTGCTCATCCTGAAGTTAACTTTTTACAGGTTAAATTGATACCATTCTTATTAGCTTTCCTTATCCTTTTAGAAATAGAGCAGAATCCCATCTAGAACACAGGTTAAACCTCACCCCCAATGCATCTCAAGACCATATAGAAAAACTGAGATGTAATGAGATGCCTCTGATAAAAGTGTGATCTTATAAGGAAGGAACTCCTTAAAATAGATAATCCGCCAAAGTCACCCACTTTGACCCTCTCATTTAACAGACAGGGATAATGTGGCTCAGAGAGAGGAAATGAGCTGCCAAAGGTGCCAAATCAATTTAATAATAATAAAAAAGAAGGTACACTCAAGACAGGGAACTCTTAGGTGAGACTCTTCCCTTTTATTGATACAGTGTGCTATCCTTCATGACTGGGTTACAAGTTTCAGTGATTCCTAGAATAAGACAGATTATACTTGAGGTAAAAGTTTGATTGGCGTTCGAGAACATCCTCAGGCTTGGGCAAGACCCATCTTAAGGGCCTGCATGGTGGGAGAGGGTGGGTCTCTATTTTTGATCACATACTAAACATTTGTACCTACCAAACCACAGCAGGATAAATTAGTTGGTTGGCGTCAAAAGAGCATGAGTCACCATTCTCACCAGCAATAAATCCGATTTCTGGCACAGAGGAGTTCAAATTCAAAATGACAGCTGAGATCGGAGTATGTTGGCCTCCCTCCATCCACGGTTCTTCTGCCCATGTCCATACTGGAAGAAAATGTAACTTTATCTCACAATGATGGTCGAGGCTTTTGGAGTAGCCAGGATCTTGTAATGTTGCTGGTAGCTAAAAAGCCATCAAAAGAGAGAAATGCCTGAGCAGATGGCAATGACCAGCAGGTGAAATCTTAGCCTTTTCCCTCGCTCTTTATGTTCATGTTCATGACTTTGAACATGCACATGTCTCTGAGGGCTGCATTTCCCCCATGTGAAATTTGAAGAGTCTGGGCAGGGGATGTGCAGACTGCCCTCCACTTCTAGGATTCACTGAGCTCATGAATGCATCAACCCCTCCTTTCCTGAGTGTGGTTCTGGGAGTCCTCAGGAAAGCAGCCACTCGGAGACATGTGGTTTCCAACCCTTGCAGCCATTTGGGAGCTGGAAACATATGAACTTGAAGTTCAAAGAACGGACTCTGTTCCAGTCTCAGCCCTCCAGCCTAGGTGATCTTAAACAACTTCAATTCCCTTTCTGAACCTCCGATTCTTCCTCTGAAGAGTCCAAGCAATGATACCTATTTAGTTGAGTTGTCTTGTGGGTCAGAAGAGGTTTTACATGTCAAAGTGCTTATAACCTGAAAAGCATATGGGTTTTGTGGGGGAGGATGAGGATGGAGATGTAGAAGTGGGGTTACGAACAGTTTTTGATTTTCCATAGAGATACAAATGAACTGTAGGTTCAGGGTCAGCAAGTAAGGGCAGAGACTGAGACACGCTGGCTGAGTGCTCTGCTCACCCTGAGCATCACCCCAGCAGTTCCTGCATAACCCTCTCCCTTCCTTTCCACTGTCACCCCCGTCTCCCCAGTCCAACAGAAAGTGTCACCCGTCTTACGTCTTGCGCCTCCCTCACCCCCACCCTCTTCACTGCAGACCCAGCTGGAGTGTCAAATCAAAACCCTTGTACAGATATTTCACCCTCACTTCTAGACCGTCTAAAAGAAAACAACAGAGGCGCTCCCTCCGCCTACACGTTTCCCTTTGTTTTGAGGGCTGTGGCAGCCTGGTCCTGTGGCAGTTAGAGCTCCCAGCGAGAAAAGCAGCTCCATCTCTTGAGTCCTCTCTTGGCACACTCGAGTTCTGGGTATTCAGCAGGTGACCTGGCATTTTCCCAGGGCTAAGGAAGGCCTGATGGTACCCAGCAGGCATGACACATGAGATGGAAGACAGGGCTTTTCACGTGGATCCACAAGATGATGGAGCTGCAAAGGGCATTAGGAACTACCCATTTCAACCCCCCGTTGGTTACAGATGCACAAACTGAGCCCTAGAGAAGAGAAGCAATGTGCAGTGTCATTTAGAAATTGTGAGCCAGAAGGAACTGTAAGGACATCTAAATGAAATTCCTCATTGTACGGATGAGGAAACTGAGGTTCAGCAATACTAACACACATGCTCTAGAGTTAAGGAATCAGTACCCATCCCATAACCTGTGGCTCAAAGGTCAGATCTCATTTCATGGGAACTGCACATAAAATGTATAGTGTGGAAACTGTGTACGTGAATCTAGCTTCTAAGAATATGTAGATCAAGCAATAGGTTATTATATTCATGTAAATTTGGGGAAATAAATTTATATCCATATTTTAGAATTCCCACTTTAGTTTATGAGATTCATCATGTGTTCCTGGGTATAGGATGTGATGAAGAGCATAATTAAATTTGTGTTAGTGGTTTAGGATATGTGGGTATAGGCAAAAAAATAACTACTTAGAGTTACTTTTATTCCAGTTCTGATGCCCAAAGGAGCCATGTAAGTGTCAATTTTCTAACATCAGAAAGCAGCTTATCTGTGATGGTTCAAAGTTAGGCCCTACTGAGTGAAAGTTAAGTCTAGAAACAGAAGAATCTGTATGAGTATTGGATCTAAAGCATATTATTTACTGAAGCATTTGTCTCACTTTGGGGCCAGACCAGTATTGTGTTTGTAAATGTGTAACAACTGGCTTTAAGTAGGATGGGGCTGGTAAGGGACAAGACACGTTTGTTGTGTTTTCCAATATCCTTGGTAGATATTGTTAGAACATCTCGGTAGAGATGTTCCCACAGAGACCACTCTCAAGCTACCAGGGCAACATTGTTGAATGTGTCCTTTGTAAGAGATGCACAGCAGTACGTAATGATTCTAACATATGGATAAAATCAATATTAACAACCTCAAGAACATATATGATAATAACATTTCATAAAATAAATTGGAAGTGATACGTTTTGAGTATTTTCTACCATTGTTTTTAATGCTATTTATTTATATGTTTATGTGATTTAATTTTTAATCAGAACTGTGCTTTCAACCCCTTTGCCAAATTCCTGATAATTTAATAATCAGCTCTTGTAATCTAGAACAAGTTGGCAAACCTCTGGGCCAAACAGATCTGAGTTTGAATCCTGGTCTACCATTCTGCCAGCTATGTGATGTTGGGTGAGGTTTAAAACTCCTTTGAGCTTTAGTTTTTTCAGCTATGGATGATGACATACCAACAACAGCTTCATGGGTTTATACGTGATGCTCAAATGAGATAATGCTTAGCACAGTAGCTCTACATACACACCCCACAAATCACCATTAGCGCACCATGCCACATTCATGCACTCAATATACATTTTGCAGGAATGTGTTTTATGAGTACTACCTGTGGTACATGAACTTCAGAGTTACATGCTAAGGGGGTTCAGAATACCTCAAGCATGACTCTTACCCTGCTCTCAAAGCATTTATAGTCTAAAAGAATGGGATATACTGGAAGCATAACCCACAGCAAGTACAGATCAGGTCATAAAAGAACAAAGAGCTTGGGAAGGGAGAGAAGGAAGAATTCATGGAGGCAACTGCATTTGAGCCATAGTTATCAGAACAGACCTGTACATACAGAGGTGTCCAGAAAAGAAGGTGCCAAGAAAGGAGAAGAAAGGGAGCAAAGGCAAGGAAGAAGGGACATGAAGATGGAGGAGTAGAGGATTTGGTGAAACAAGATGTATAAAAAGGGGTGCTGGAGAGACTGTTGGAAAGGCAAACAACCCCTCAATCATGTTAGTCTTGAATGCTGAGGAATTTGGTTTCTGCTCACTTAGCTAATCATGAGCCTGGGGAAATGTCTTCCTTTGACGCAAATCAGGTATTTGGATTACCAATCGTATTATGTGAAATATTTGTTCACTAGATACATTTTTATGGTCATTGTTCTTTCTGTGAACAAGACTTGTTAAGGGTTAACCAGATAGTGAAAGGCAATTTTAAATAAAGTTCCTCTGTGGAGAAAAAAGTCCTGTATTCAGGGATAGAAGGTGGCATTACAGCTCCCAGTTGAAAACAAAGTCATTATTGAAAGCCTTTGATAAATATTAGGAAGGCTTAAGCCAGTGGCAGTATTTCATGAGTTTTGAATTGTCTGCTGGGTCCCTCTTGCATTATGCTTCACACACACAAAAAGTCATATGACCTACATCTTTATCTGCTCCCGTCTTCAGCTTCTATATATAGGCTTCGGTTATGAATGTTTTTTCCTATGAAAAGGTCAGACCTTGCACATGTACCATCAATGCAAAGACCTGCTTATTAAAAAGCAGGCGGGCGAGTTTGTAAAAGTCATTGAAATAATACTGATGTGGGGAAAAGCTTGGCAGCTTGCTGAAAAAGAAATAACCTCCAAACTTTCTCAGAGGGAAGGTGGGGGAAACCTTTAGCTTGTGATTACAGAAGCATTTTTCCCTTCTGGCTACAGCGCCCTGTGGCTGTCGGTGGCACCCATTTACAGAAGCAGGCTGGGACACCCCCACCCCCAGCTTTCTCTCGTGCATGCGGGTACACAGACTCACCTCAATCAGAGAGACACCAAGCTCTGTTCACTCCTCCTCCACACCTCAAACCCCCATGGAACATCTGGAGGTGAGGCTGGGGAAGGCACCTCGCTCGGCCAGAGAGATGCAAACCCAATTTGGGGTTTCCGGTCGTACGCACAGTACAACAGCCACCTTTGGCCAACATTGCAACACCAGAATCAGAGGAGAGTTGAACTCTTACTTTTAAGCCAAAAGTTCACAGATTCAAATACCCTTCTAATGTCAGCAGCTCCCTGAGGCTAACCTTTGAGTCTGAATGCTCTGATAAGATCGAGTTGCTTTAGGAAAAAAGCCTGCCTTCCATTTGGTTTCTTTCTCAACAAGGTCAAGCTCTTTCTTGGAATGAAATTATTTACTAACTAATGTGAACCAGAATGGGGTGCTCTCTTTCTTTCACAGAAAAGAAACGGAAGTTTAAGAGGTTGAGTGACTTGCCCAAGTTCACTCAACAAGTCAGACTCCTGTTGATTACACATGTGGACAAGGAACCAGTCACATGGAATGGACAGCATTGTCATAGAAAGTGGTAGATGCCATTTGCCTGTCTTCAATTGGTTAATATCCATCTGCCAAGACAAACTTCCCAGGGGACTTTATAGACCTAAAGATCACCAGATTACAGTGAATAAAGTACTAAATTGAGTCTTAGAAGAACCTCATTATGGTTTTAGATCAGAAGCTATCAGACACTTATTTTTTCACTCACTCATTTATTCATTTGATCGATATTTATTGAGAACATGCCAGGCCTAAGTCTAGGCACTGAGAATCCAGTGTTACAAACCAAAACATGGTTCTGACTCATGGAACTTGGGCTGCTGACCATTTTTGAATACACTGCAGATTCTTTATATAATTTTTGTTTGCTCACTTCTTCATCCCCTTCATCTGCCTCTTAGAGTGTGAGCCTCTCAGAAGAGTAGGCATGCCTAGCCCACTTGTAAATCTCACTGCCTGGCACCCAGTAGGTATTAGTTGCAGGAATGGTCTGGGAGGTCTCTCCAGTAATTCATTGAAAAGAGACAGAGGCTTCTTAAGAGGAATTAGAGTTGAGATTCATATGGGACACTTCACCTATTTCCTGACTAGCAAAGTGATTCCGGAAGCCCAGCACTTGGCCTTCAGCTACAGAGGCCCATAAACAGTAGCTCCATTTTTCCTTCCAGCTCTAAGCTCTGTGTCTCCCCCACTTGGCTGGACTTCCTCCCCCGAAATGCTAAGTTTGCCTGTCTCTCTAGATAGTCCTGAGCTTCCCAGATCCAGCCCCTTCAAACCCCTGTAAAGCTCCCTTACCCTCACTTAATGCAGGTTTTAGGCCCAAGGGGGAAGAAAAACATGGTGATACTGAGATAAAGATGTTCTTGCTTGCATGCATGCTAAGTAGCTTCCAGGTGTGTCCAACTCTGTGCAACCCTATGGACTGTAGCCTGCCAGGCTCCTCTGTTCACAGGATTCTCTAGGCAAAGACATTTTTAGGTTTGAACAAAACAAAGCCGACTCATTCTAGCAGAAGGAGCTGTCCAAGGATAGAGTAGGGTACTTTCTGGGGTGAGAATTCCCCACCATCTGAGGGGTCTACCAGAGGCAGGACCACCTCCTCAACAATGAAGTGGGAGAGTCAAGCATGGGATGGAGACACATCACTTCTAACATCCTTTCAACCCAGTCTTCTGAGACCACCTCTCCATTCTTCACCATTTTGAGTATCAATGATGTACTAAATACCTGAAATTTCATCCCCCTTTTTCCCTGAGGAGGAGTCCAACTTGAAAGGTTAACTTTCATCTAACTTCATCGTTACCAGGACACAGACTGTGGTAATAGTGGTGATCAAAGATGAATGGGTTTCTTCCCTTTTGTTAGTTTAACCCTCTTAAAATTCCACTTTTGATGCATTGCTCACTACCTCTGAAACCTTCATCATTGTCTATCAGTTCCAGACCAAACTCTGATCACTGTAGCCTGGCCTCCTAGATCTTTCACCATCAGGCTCCAACACCTCACCTTTTCAGCCTCACCTTGAACTATTCTTTATCCACTACCTTGTTCCTAGGGTGATAACTGCAAAGCCTCTTCATCTTTTCCATCTCCATGTTTTTCTTTACATTATTCCGATACCAATCATATTTGTAGGGTCTATTTCCTTACTCCTCGGAGTATTTCCTTATTTGCTTATGCTCCTGCGTCCTCACTGTCATGTGCCCAGTGTTCAGTCTAGCTCTCAGGCCAGGTTTATTGGCTAGAATTAACTTGAATTAGAAAACATTTTTCCATGCAGGGAGGCAGATGGGCACGTTGGTGACTCCCTTGCTATGAGTCCTTGCTTTGTCACTTCCTGGTGGGGTGATTCTGACCTAGTTACTTAAACTCCCAGGGACTCCATTTCCTTATCTGTAGAACGGGAACATTAACCCCCACCTCATGTCATGGGGTTTATATGAGTTGGCTTTAATGAAGTGCTTACTTCAGTGCCTGGCACACACTTAGGGGGTACCAATTCATTGTTTAAGGTGCCCTTTTATTTCTCCCTCTTTCATGAATATTAACTCTATTTTCCATGTATAAAGCACTTCAGAATTTACGAAGACCTTTCATATGTGTTTTCACATTTAATCATCACAGTAGTATGGGAGGTAGGTGTCACCATCCCCGGAGAGTTTTGGTGACACAGGTAAAAGCAGGGGGAGGCAGACTGTGACAGGAACTCAGAGATCCTGGTTCTCCGTCCTAAATGTATTCCGCTTCAACATCTGGCTCTCAGTCTTGCCCAGAGTGCTGGCTGTGACACTGTCCAGGCTGTTGCCAGATAAACCTCACCCCTGCCCTGAGGGGAGGGTCCATGGAGACCCAGGGTGGTGTCCCGCAGAGCCTCAGTGCTCTGACTGAATGCCTGGATCAGGCTTTGTCTTGTCTCCGTGGTGAAGGGGGTTTACTAGCTCCACGCACTCCCTGGAGACTCTGCGGTTTCATTTCATCTCTGCTGCAGATCATTCTGTGACCTTTGCTCCATCTCTGTATGCAAACCTTTCTCACTGCAGGCCACCAGGTAATGCAATCATGGAACAGAACACCCAGGCTAGATGGGATCGTGGAGATCATAAAGTCCACTTCCCCAAAACCGTTTTACAAGTGAGAACATAGAGCTGCAAGGAAGGAAATTGCGTGTCCAAAGATCCCTCTAGTCTAGGTGGTCCTTAAGGCAGGGTCATATTTAGGCCCAGGAGCAATAAGGACTTCCAGATGTTCAAGCTGGTTTTAGAAAAGGCAGAGGAACCAGAGATCAAATTGCCAACATCTGCTGGATCATCAAAAAAGCAAGAGAGTTCCAGAAAAATATCTATTTCTGCTTTGTTGACTATGCCAAAGCATTTGACTGTGTAGATCATAATAAACTGTGGAAAATTCTGAAGGAGATGGGAATACCAGACCACCTGACCTGCCTCTTGAGAAACCTGTTTGCAGGTCAGGAAGCAACAGTTAGAACTGGACATGGAACAACAGACTGGTTCCAAATAGCAAAAGGAGTATGTCAAGACTGTATATTGTCACCCTGCTTATTTAACTTATATGCAGAGTACATCATGAGAAACGTTGGGCTAGAGGAAGCACAAGCTGGAATCAAGACTGCCATGAGAAATGTCAATAACCTCAGATATACAGATGACATAGCCCTTATGGGAGAAAGCAAAGAAGAACTAAAGAGCCTCTTGATGAGAGTGAAAGAAGAGAGTGAAAAAGTTGGCTTAAAGCTCAACATTCAGAAAACTAAGATCATGGCATCCAGTCCCATCACTTCATGCCAAATAGATGGGGAAACAGTGGCTGACTTTATTTTTTGGGGCTCCAAAATCACTGCAGATGGTGATTGCAGCCATAAAATTAAAAGATGTGTACTCCTTGGAAGGAAAGTTATGACCAACCGAGACAGCATATTAAAAAGCAGAGACATTACTTTGTCAACAAAGGTCTGTCTAATCAAGGCTATGGTTTTTCCTGTAGTCATGTATGAATGTGAGAGTTGGACTATAAAGAAAGCTAAGTGCCAAAGAATTGATGCTTTTGAATTGTGGTGTTGGAGAAGACTCTTGAGAGTCCCTTGGACTGCAAGGAAATCCAACCAGTCCATCCTAAAGGAGATCAGTCCTGGGTGTTCATTGGAAGGACTGATGCTGAAGCTGAAGCTCCAATACTTTGGCCACCTGATGCGAAGAACTGACTCATTTTAAAAGACCCTGATACTGGGAAAGATTGAAGGTGGGAGAAGGGGACGACAGAGGATGAGATGGTTGGATGGCATCACCTACTCAATGGACATGGGTTTGGATGGACTCCGGGAGTTGGTGATGGACAGGGAGGCCTGGCGTGCTGCGATTCATAGGGTCGCAAAGAGTTGGACACGACTGAGCAACTGAACTGAACTGAACTGAACTAAAATAAGGAAGGACCCTTGCTTTCAGGAAACACAAAGTCTAGGAAACTATGTTCTACTTGTTGTCTCCAGTGTCTAATCCAGAACCTAACACACACCGTAGGTGCTCCATAAATGCTTCCTGAGGAAATGAGTGATGAGTAAATGAATGTCACTGATCAGTCACTGGACAAGCTGGCCCTAGACCCAGGGCTCCAAATTTCCAGGCTGGGGCTCCCCTCTGCTCATGCTTTCCACCTCCCCCATTCAGACTCAAGTCATAGGTTTGAGAAACAGCTTGGAAACATGGCTAACATTGTTGCAAATAGTCCTGCTCATCATGTTTATTCGGGAGTCACAGGTGGATTCCCGGTCATCTTGGAGAAGAGTTTGAGTTCCCTCTTTCCTCCAGAAAGATGGAAGCTAAGCAAAGAGGCAGAGATGCCATGGAAAATCAACATTCACAGACCAAGACCTGCCCTGTGGGATACCATCACTGCCTAGAATGTTCCCATGCCTTTGTTGCCCAAACAGAAACTAGTATATGATAGATATTGGTTCATGATGGGTATCTTGACATGTTTCCTATTTTTTCTTGATTTCACTCATTTCATAGAGTGTCCAAGCTGCAAGGTGCCTTAGAGGTACCTAAGCCCAATAATCCCTCTATAGGACAAGTGGAAAATCAGAAGTCTAGAGGGGGAAATTGAGTGGCTCATCACCATACAGCACGTCAGCAGCTCAGACTAACCTGGAAGCCAGGCTTCCTGGATTCCAGTTCAGAGATTCTTTCCATGCCCCATACTGCTAGACTCGGCATTAAGCCAGTAGACTATCTAGTGTCAGATTCTCAAAAGTGCAGGTTCTATATGATTTACCCATCTCTCTTGTGCTGCTGGCATGGTGTTTTGATTTCACAGAAACTCTTCCTTTGCTCAGCACTGTGAAGTTCTCAAAGGGTTTTCTTGTTCATTATAAGTCCCATTTTACAGACTGGGGAGCCTCGGGTGATCCAAAGGGCCAAGGGCTCTTGGCCTTAGAAGAATGGTAGCAGGACTTAAACCTCAGTGTTCTGACAACTAGTCCGTGCCTTTCCCCTACAAGCATAAGCAATGCAGTCACTCCTTGATGAGCAAGTGAATGAACGATGAAAGGATAGATGAATGAATTAATGAATGACAAACATAGGAATCAACCAATCACTCTTAAGAAACGATTTAAAGAAAAAGCCTCCAGACCCTCACTCTGCTCGGATCCACGGTAACTTGCTGCAGCTCCCTCACCTGTCATTTCTCTCCATTCAACTCCTCACATGTGTGCTTAAGGGAAGAAGAAAAGCTAACAGCACTAAATCTCCATTCTTTAAGGGGCCAATAATTTCACAAAAGCATGGAGAAAGAAATTTTAACCTCTCCAAATATGACCATCCAGAGATTACCAGTAGTTAATATTTTGGTAAGCATCAACTTTTTAGTTTTTTTTTTTTTTCAAAGCATATATATATATATATAATTTGTTTAATGGATTCATATTGAATCAATTGCCTAGTAATCTGTTTTTATCACTTAATAAATAAATCACAAATATCCAGTCAGGTCATAAAGGGGTCAAGGGGGAGAAGGAACGTGATATTCTGATCACATTTGATCTGCTGAGTAACACATAAGTGGTGAGATTCCCAAACACTGCTTTCCATCAATCATTTCAAGAATCCAGTGAAGCCCTATTGCTGGGCTCTGCCTCGGCCTTCCTGCTGCTAAGATGGCCATGGCTCTGACATTGTTAGTTCAGTCACTCAGTCATGTCCAACTCTTTCCGACCCCATGGACTGTAACACACCATTAAGACGTGAGTAATTAAAACAAAGGTCCATCTAGTCAAAGCTATGGTTTTTCCAGTAGTCATGTATGGATGTGAAAGCTGGACTATAAAGAAAGTCAAGCACTGAAAATTAATGTTTTTGAACTGTGGTGTTGGAGAAGACTCTTGAGAGTCCCTTGGACTGCAAGGAGATCCAACCAGTCAATCCTAAAGGAAGTCAGTCCTGAATATTCATTGGAAGGACTGATGCTGAAGCTAAAACTCCAGTACTTTGGCCACCAGATACAAAAAACTGACTCATTGGAAAAGACCCTGATGCTGGGAAAGACTGATGGCAGGAGGAGAAGGGGCAACAGAAGATGAGATGGTTGGATGGCATCGCCGACTCAATGGACATGGGTTTGGGTGGACTCTGGGAGTTGGTGATGGACATAGAAGCCTGGTGTGCTGCAGTCCATGGGGTCACAAAGAGTTGGACATGACTGAGTGACTGAATTGAATTAAAACAGCTTGGAATACCAACCTTCAATTCGCTAACCTCTTTTATACACACACACACACACACACACACACACACACACACTCGCTATTACAAAGTCAGTCAGTGCTCAGACAGAGAGGGAGGCATCACAGGTCTTGCATGATCTTTGTAAAAACCCTGGAGAAAAAGCAGGGCTCACGTCATTATTTTAGAGATGAAGGAATTTAGGATCAAGGAGATTACATGTACCTGCCAGGGACTTTTGTAATACTTTTTTTTTTAAATTATAGCTTCAGAAGTAAAATAAGTCAACAGCAATGAGCCAGTGTTTAGAGGGGAATTTCTTACATTTGAAGATTAGCAGAGAGTTTATTCTGCTAATATTTATAGCGGAGTGGAGGCTTGAGCTCATGTCTGATCTTTCATTCCAGACTTTTCTTTCTACCATGCTACACTGCCTTCTTGACTTAAAACAGGTCTGAAAGGTTGAGCGATTTTAGTTCACTGCATAGAAGAGAGTACACATATGTGAGCGTGCCCCACCTCGACCAGCACGAGTGCTGACGGTGCATTCTGTGGCCTCTGTGGACGGGCTGGCAGCCTGTCACATCTGTAAACGAGGTTTAGTTTGATTAACGTGGGCCACTGGTCAGGACAACCTCCCCTGCTCAGTGAGGTGCGGGCCACTGGGCATGGCTGGCTGGAGGGCCAGAGAGAGGTTGTGATTCATTTCTGCCCCAGGCGCCCACCTGGCCGGCCTGGTGCATGGCTGTGGGACCAGGGGAAAGTGAGAGGCTGCAGGCGCCCTGCCTGTGAGCTGGGGCTCGGGAGTAATAGCGAGAAGTGGGGTGAGAGTAGCAGCTGCTGAGGTTGATATTTATATAATGACTCTCTGTGTTCAAGGCAGGAAGTGAAACCGAGGTTCTGCTGAGACACTTTCCTTCCCCCACACCTCTGCCCACGGGCGGCTCCAGAGAGATGACATGGGGAGAGCCTAGCGGGCTATGTCCAAGTGTGTACAGAGTCAAGCATGCCAGGGATGTCACGCTCATCTTCATGAAGGCCTTGTACAAAGGAAAGGGACTTAAGCAGGACAGTCCCCTGAGTTCCATCCTGACAACATCCTCTTGCTGTGTGACCTTGCACAGGTGCAGCTCCATCTTTGAGCTCTTGTTTCTTCCACCTGGCAATGAGCATCTTGGGCTCATCCCTGGGATGTCAAAGCCAAAGCTCTGCCACCTGGTCACAGAGACCACCCCCACCATCTTGGAGTTCTTGACCTCAAACCCTTCTTTCTCTCCACCTAGTTCCACCTGAGGATGAGGAAAGTCTTGTCATTCTCCTGAAGTTTTGCAGGAATGCTGTGAGGATACACAAGATAATATCTCTAAACCCAGGGCCAACCATGCCTCATGGTGGAATTAGCATCAAGATCTTTATTACATTTCTGTGACCACCACCTGTGGTTCCTAGAGACAGTTGTTCCCTGACTTTTCTATCTACCTTGAGCAAACTTTCTGCCTCTCTCCTTTGCTTTCCTTTCAAGCCTTCATATCTTTTCAGATTGTCTTGGGCTTGAAAGCAAATATTCCCATCCATGGCCACCTTCCATCTTACTTAAGCCTAGGTTTAAGAATTCTGTTCTCATCTCTCTTTTAAAAGAGATATTTTAATACAGACAGGACACCATCTAGAGAGTCTTTCCTATTCTGCTTCTCACCTATCATGGAGAGTTCACAGTGGAAAAGGGCCTTAAAAATGAGGTAGTGCCTTGCTTCTCAATGAGGGACGGACAAGCAGCAGCTGCTTCATTGAGGAGCTTATGAGACCTGCAGGATGCTAGGCCCCACTCTGGACTTACAGAATCAGAATCTGTGTTTTAGAACGATCTTTAGATGATTCATATGCACCTTACATTTTGAGAACCACTGCCTTAGCCCAAGATGCTCATCGCCAGGTGGAAGAAACAAGAGCTCAAAGATGGAGCTGCACCTGTGCAAGGTCACATAGCAAGAGGATGTTGTCAGGATGGAACTCAGGGGACTGTCCTGCTTAAGTCCCTTTCCTTTGTACAAGGCCTTAATGAAGATATATTCCCAATGCCAGCACGATGAAGCAAGCTGGGTAATCACATTCCTCCTTTTCTTTTTTCTCTAAATTTCATTTATGAGTATTTTTACAAGCTACTTGACTAATAGAAAATCAATACATATGATTTTTCCATCATCTACTTTGAACTCTTGTCTGGTCTAAGTTGCCATCTCTTGTTACTGAGTTCTACAGAGTCTGATGTTTATTCAAAGAATGTCCATCTAAAGTTTATTTGAAGGGGAGCTTCTGAGTAGCTGGCAAGGAAAGAGAAATGTGTTATCAGATGTTTCAGCTACCTCAGCTTTGCCCCTCAATGACCTTGCCAGGAAGAACGATGAATGACAGCGTATTTTAGAATCGCAAAATGACAAAACTGGAAGAGACATTCGAGATCATCTCATCCAGCCTCTTCTGGTGGCAGGTGGGGATGCTGAGCCATAGAGAGAAATGACTTGTTCAGTTTTTTCCATAAGTTAGTAGAATACTGGGGGCAAGAGTTCAAATCTCTTGCCTCTCAATTCAGGGCTCCATGCTATGAACTTCTGTCCACTCCCTTACCAACTAAATGGAATGGACAAACTAAATGAATAAGTCCTCTGGGCCAGAAAGCATCTACTCTAGAATTCTGGAGTAAGTCATGGGTAGAATTGGCGTGCTATTGTCCAGAATGCACATCCAGTCATTATAAACGGTCACTGAACCGGAAGGAATGCCGCCCTGCCGATGGATTTCCCACCTGGGAAGTATGAACTACTAAACTTCATTATTGTGTCTGGAATTCACAAGAACAAGTGGGATCTTGAGACTGTAAAACCATAACTTACTGGGAGAAAAAGCAGAAGGACTTTAACAAACCAGTGTTCTCTAGGTTTTAAAGCAGGGGACTATGGAAATTCAATGCTTTCAGTTTTCATAGATTCAAGCTCTCTGTGCCTGGATTTTTACATCAGAGAGCAGCTTGATTCCAGAATAGTTTGGCATGATACTATGCCATCTTTCATAAAGATCATGGAAATAATAATAGTAATATTGTTACAACCTCTCCAAAAAGAGACTATTAACCAAGAAATCTCCAGAAATCAAAAAATCACCCAGAACTGGGGTTTAATTCATCCTTTAATAAAAGACATGAAAGAAAGAATATAAAGTAGTAAAATCTTCACTTTTGCAAATGTCACTGAGCGTTTCTAGTCATCATGGTGCCTCATTTTCAGACTACCTTAATGGTTTCACCATTAATATTTCATCAGATGCTCAAGATGCACCTGTAAGCTGAGCAGAGCAAGGTCTGTCCCCAATTTTAGACCAGGAAGCCACACTTCAGGGAACAGAATGTCTTTCCAAACCTTACAATCACTTGAATCCCAGTTGGACTCCAAATCCAACACTTTTCATCACACAATATTGTTTCTGGGCAAAGAATTACCACAACACACAATACCTTCTAACATCTGCACACCTCTTCAGAAGTTACAAAGCATCTAGACAGCTTTGTGACATGAGGAAGAAGGCAACTAGCTGTTGAGAACCTGCTGTGTGTGACCAGGGGCTATATTAGATTCTGTACATAGTTGCCTCATTGAATTATGACCATGACTCTTTGAGCTGGGTGTTATTTTTTCTTTCTGCCTATTAGGAAACTGAGCAAGATTAGGCAATTTGTCCATGGTCACAATGTTCATGGTCTGAGCATGGGTGAACCTTAGATTTGAACCCTGAGTCTATTTGGGTTCAAAGCCTTTCAAGGTGAAATGTTTCTGTTTTTCTCAATGTAATATTTGAGGAAATAGAAATGTTAATCAACCAAAATTGTAGAGTTAATAAATCATAAAGAAAGAATTCAAACTGGAGTTCCCTGACTTTAAGTCTCAGGAGCATAAAGGTCTGAGGAGAATGAGGGGAAAATGTAATAGCTGAGCTCCAGTTTGGAAAAATATAAAGCAGTGCTCTTAGATAAATTATTCCTTAATCTCTCTTTATAAAATGATGGCCACTAATGTATCTCAGGAGGAGTACATGGCAACCCCCTCCAGTATTCTTGCCTGGAGAATCCCATGGACAGAGGAGCCTGGAGGGCTACAGTCCATAGGGTCGCACAGAGTTGGACACGACTGAAGTGACCTAGCATACATGCACAATGTATCACAAATCAGGAAATGTATTTAAGTTTATTTCATTTCACTTCTCTAAATGAGTACTGAGCATAGATGCTGTACAAGGTTCTGTCCAAGCTATTTGCATGGATCTTCTCTTTCTTGTCTCTTACCAATTTTTTGGAGTATTGTTTTCCCCATTTTCCAAAGGAAAATGAGTGACAAGTTGAAGGTCATATAGTTAGTAACTGGCAGGGCAGAAATTGAGATCATCAATGACATCAATCATCAAAGCTACTGAACTCCAGTAGCTTAAGCTGGGGCATGTGGGTTTCATCAGAATGAGTGTGGAAGCCAACAGAAAGACATCCTATGATCAAATGATATCAGTGTATGGCCTCAGGGAAAACATGACAGTTCTATTTATGGGTCTTCAAGACAACTTCAGCAGAGCTGGGGGAAGGGCAGAGGGCTATTCACATCACCAAAATGATGGAGCTTGTTGGTAAAAAAGATAGACTTAAAAAAACTAGATTTTTGCCAGTCAAAAAAAGACAAGATACTATAACACTTGATAGAATGGAATTGTGTACTTAATCAGTAAGTCTCAGAAAGACAGAACTATCCCAACCTCCCCTTAACCCAAAGTTTGCAAGAGTTAGATTCAGTGAAAATGAAAGGAAGTATACTTTATATAGTAGGTGGTAACTCAATGAACCCAGAGGTAGTAATTGGCTAGAGATGGATTTAAGAAGGGATTATTTAAATACAGTCATCCGTCTTGCTCTCATCCTAAGTCACTTCTGTTGTGTCTGACTCTTTGCGAGCCTATGAACTGTAGTCCGCCAGGCTTCTCTTTCCATGGGATTCTCCGTGCAAGAATACTGGAGTGCCATGGCCTCCTCCAGGGAATCTTCCTGACACAAGGATCGAACCCACATCTTTTACACCTACACCTCCTGCCTTTGCAGGCAGGTCTTTTACCACTAGCACCACCTGGGAAGCCCATTTAAATGTATGAGGATTCATAAATTTCACATGGATGTATTAAAAATGTGTGAGCACTTAAGTTGACCTGGCCTAACTTACCAGCTCATGGGCATCCACTTGATTGCACCCAATAGTAAAGAGCTCACTCTCTCCCTAGGTGGAAGATTCCAGCTGTTGAGAGCTCTGTACATCCAAAATGTGTTTTCTTAGGTTTAAACAAAACTTATCTCTATTTACTATGCTCATTTTGGCTCAATCTCTGCCTTTAAGATGCTGAACAACAAATCTGAAAACTCTTCCTTTTTATATGCCTTCTGGAGTTAAAATCCAGCTCTTACTCCTATTTGTTGAAGTCAACATCACGAACAGAAACCATATTTAGGCAGAAATTTTGAGGGGCACTTTAAAAATTCTAAAGGAAGAGTATAATGTGGCATTTCCAGTTTTGAGAAGCCTAAAGGAATAAGTATTGGATTGGAAATCAGGAGACCTAGATTCTAGCATTCTCTGACTTTTTATATGAAGTCCATGCCACTGTGTCTGTCACTAATTAGATTAGTTAATGGATCTTAGAGGGCAGGGACCTCACATTTCTGGACCACAGGTTCTTCTCTCTCCTCCTCCTCTCTCTCTTCCTCTCTCTCACACACACATACATATACACACACATAAACATGCGCGCGCGCACACGCACATATATATCTCTCACTTCTTAGCCTTCAGAATCATCTAATTGCCTTTTGGATATCTTTATTTTCATATCCAGCAGGCAGTTTATGCTCCATATGTTCTACACCAAATTCTCTCACTCCCACCCTCACTCCTTTTCGTTTCCAGCTTTATCGAGATATAATTTACATACAACATTGTGTAAGCTACAGGTTGATTTGATACATTTATATATTGCAAAATTATTATCATCAAAGCATAAGTTGACATCTATATCATGACACATAATTACCATGTCCTTTTTGTAGTACAAAAATCTACTCTCTTTGCCACTTTCAAGTACATAGCAATATTATTAACTAGAATACAATGCTATACATTAGATCCTCAAAACTTACTCATTGTATGACTAGAAGGTTGTACTGCTTGACCACCCCCAGCCCCTGATAACCATCATTCTAGTCTCTGTTTCTGTGAGTTTGGCATTTTTAAAGTCCACATATAAGTGAGATCATACAGTATTTGTCTCTTTCTGTCTGACTTATTTCATGCAGCATAATGCCCTCAAGTTCCATCCATGTTGTTGCAAATTGTTGAATTATTTTCTTTGGCTTGGCTGAAAAAAGTACTCCATTACATATATCACATCTTCTTTATCCATTCTTCCATTGACGAACACTTACGATGCTTCCATGTCTTGGCAGTTGTCAGTATTGGACCACCGTTCCCTTAAATATAAGATAAAGAGGTTGAACAAGATAGTGTTTATTCTCCCTTCTGTCCATGATTCTCTGGCTTCAGTTTAGTTAACCGGTGGTAGTTGTGAAACACCAACTCACTTATGAAACTCTCTTCAATATATTATCTCTAGAAAGTAGTTTTACCAGTCCCTAAAGATGGACCAATACAACTGGATGGAAATTTCATTGACCTTAATTATTGGACACTATAATTATTGCCCCCCATTCCTTGTGAAAGCAAGTTCATCTAAAGTTAGAGCAAATATCATCAGACTTTTGTTCATTTTCAGCGTTTATTAGTAGCCAGAGAAAAGTCATTAAGTAGAAAGCAAATGGAAAAAAAAAAAAGTTAAAAATTTAGTTTCAGATCTTCCCAACACAGGTCTCCTGAATTGCAGGCGAATTCTTTACCATCTGAGCCACCCAAGAATACTGAAAGCCCAAAAATACTGGAGTGGGTAACCTATCCCTTTTCCAGGACATCTTCCTGGCCCAAGAATTGAACCAGAGTCTCCTGCATTGCAGGCAGATTCTTTATCAGCTGAACTACCAGGGAAGCCCAAGCAGCTACAACACACTTGGAATTGTGCTAAGCTTTTAAAACAGGTTATCACATTTCAGCTCTATTAGAAAGTTCTGAGGGAGCAGGAATTTTACATCTTGTTCATTTTTATCTAAGTCTCATGAACATCACCTGGCACATAATAGAGATTCAATAAATATCTCAAAAATTTTAAAATAAGCATTAATATTATAAATCACTAATATTAACGAATTATTGACATCCCCGTTTTCAGATGAAGAAATGGAGGCTCAAAGAGAGAAATTAACAAAAATTTTTTAAAAGTTAGGAAACAGCAGAGCTGGCATTTGAACCCAGGCTTTCTGAAGTCAAGATTAATGCTCTTGTCAGTAGAGCATAACTGCCTCTCAACTTAATTATCTTAAAAACCGAAAATAAAATTGGGGTTAATCTCCTCAAAACATAAAGTAAAATTGGTAAGTAAGCATGAATGTCTCAATGATCATCTTTCTGCCACTCAAAACCTTCAGCTATAATTGGTGACTGTAAGTTCTCTACCCACGAAAGCAACATTGAAGAGATTCAAAAGGATTCTAATAAACGCAAACAAACAAACAGAAACACCTTGCAAACTTCACGGAAATTGCGAATGACTTTCTTACAGAAGGCATAGTGTCCCCTAAATTCCTGTGGCTCTGGGAACCTGGTAGCTTGAAAGGTATGGGATAAAGATGGACGCTGACTGGCAGAGAACAGGCGGTCAGGAATGAATGCCAATGTGTCTTGTGAGGGTACCCAGGGGCTCTTCAACCCGGTTATTTTCCTTTTCTGTCCCTCTCCTCCAGCCTAGTCTTGCAAGAGGACAGGATGCACGCAGCTCCTGCCCTCTGTCCAAAGATGTGGGTGCTCGCCAAGGTCCTGACAGTTGCTGACTGAGGGACAGACCATGGATAGGCCCATTGCCCCTCTTGAGTTTTCTCAGGTGTAAAATAAAGGAGTTAGCTGAAATGGCCCTGGGGCCCCTTTTCTCTGACAGTTTCCCATCATAGTATCCCTACTCTTTCCTGCTCGCCCCTCCAGACAGCGCGGGCGCTGGCGGCCCGGAGTGGCTCTGGGGACTCCCCACCCTGCCGCGCCGCTGGAGCATCTCTGCTGCCGAGGTCTCTCCCCGCAGCTGCAGAGCCACAGCTGGTCCTGCACTGCTGACCGCTCCGATTTCCCTATGCAGATGAGGCTATGAATAAGCGAGCTCTGCCCAGAGGGAGAAGGCCCTCCTTCCTCACGTTCTTCTCAGACTTTCACTTTCCCTAACCGAGAGTGGCCAGGTGAGGCTCCTTTTCCAACACCCTCCTTGCTTAGAGACTCAGTCCTGCCTTCCACCTGCACAGGTAGGACTTGGCTTGCAGAAGAAGGAATTACTTTCCCTTTTTCAGTAAGGTTTTCCATTTCATAGTTTTGTTGAGCCTTCCTGCACACCACACACACACAAACACATAAAGCAGTGTGGGCTTCTTTGTCATTCTGAGACATACACACTGGTCAGTCAATACCCATTATCCTTGGAAAAGATAGGCCCTGGTTGCTGCCTATCTGGGCGTAACAGTCCCCTGCACCCTGACCCAATCACATTTGCCTTCCTCAGATAACCTCATGACATTAACTCATACTTTGATCCCTTCTCACAGACCATTTCTGGAGTCCAGTGGAAAGCCAGCCCATTCTCACAGCCTCTGCTTCCCAAACATGGTCTCCATAACACTTCCCCTTATATTTGTCCTTGTCTCCCTTTTCCCTTATTCAGAGTTACTTGTTCCACTTTCCATAGCCCCACAGCACATGTGTGATACATTCCTACATATATATACACATGTGACCATACGTGAGTAAGTAATTGAGTGAAAGTCACTCAGTCGTGTCCAAGTCTTTGCGACCTCATGGCCTATACAGCCCATGGAATTCTTCAGGCCAGAATACTGGAGTGGGTAGCCATTCCCTTCTCCAGGGGATCTTCCCAACCCAGGGATCGAACCCAGGTCTCCCACATTGCAGGTGGATTCTTTACCAGCTGAGCCACAAGGGAAGCCCAAGAATACTGGCATGGGTACCCTATCCCTCCTCCAGCAGATCTTCCCGACCCATGTGGTTTATCATGATTACTTGGAACCATGTCATCTTTTTCCGAGTAGACTGTGAACTCCTTGGGAACAAGACTTGCATCTTGCCCATGTTGATAATTTTCACTGACTTAAGATAAGTACTAAATGTAGGTGAATTCAGTAACTTTTGATGCCCCCTTAATGTGCTTAAGAAACTAATCTTCTATAGTTTCTACCATGGGGAGGACATACAGGGCCATTCAAGGGTTAAATGGAAGCCTTATGATTCCTTGGGTCCCACCCTATCGTGCTTCTTTCAGTTTCTGTTGACTTCTCCTGTTACCAAGCAAAAAACAAACACGGCGTCTCCACACCGTTGTCTCCCTTGTACCTGTCCATTTGGTCCCCTGGGTTGCTCTCTTGTGCCAGGCTCTTTTCTTTCTGATCCGCCTTTCTTTGAATGTATTTATTTGCATTTCCCTCCACACGTGCCTCAAAAGGACATTCTCAGGTTAATTTGGGGGTTATGGTTAACTTTATTTGTAGCTTAGGTGGTAGAGTTCTGTTTCCTGTCCCAACAAGCACTGGTTCACTTATGTCTTTATTAATTCATCCAATAACTAAATAGCAACCGAGACATGAGGGATTAAAAACTTGAAAGTCCTCTGTCTCCCTACAGTGAGGTGATCCAAGTCTCGCAAGAGAAACTAGACACTCACAGAAATCATGTATAGTACCAGGTAGATGGCAATAAAAGTCTAAAAGAAGTGGTGGAACCATCAGGTATTCGATACACTCAAAGCGTGAGAGATCACTCCCTCCGGAGGGGAGAGGGAAAGGACGAGGAAAGGTATCACAGAGAGAGGGGTGGCCTTAACGTGGATCTGCAAGAGTGAAGTGGGATTTGCACTCACAGGCAGAGTTGAACTGCAGGAAAAAAACACAACCAATGTCCAGAGATGGAAAAGTACAGGACCGAGAAGGGTGCGTAGTTCATCTGGGAGTGTGCTCAGACAGAGCTCTGAGAACTGTGGCTCAACAAGCAGGACGGGATGCATGTTGGGTTGGAATGGAGCAGGAGAAGGCTGGAGGGGGAGACCAGGTGCTTGCAGCCTCCAGGGTGAGAAGTGAGAGGGTGGTGGCGGTGAAGATGGGGGGAAGGGAGGGGTGTGAGAAATGTTTCTACAGTCCTGCCTATTGCCTCCAAATCTCCTTGACTCATTCTCCACAGTCACTCATATACCCCTTTTCACTGAAGGCATCACACGACTTGCCCTGCCCCCTCTTTGGAAGCTTATCTTTTGATCTTCCAAGTGCGTAACTTTCTGCCCAATTACTTGTCTTCAACCCATCAGAGCAGGTCAACCGCGCAGCCCAGAAGTCTCACTGTTCCACTTGGCCTAGGTTGCTCGCTTGCCCTGTCTCCATCCTCGGCACCCTCATCTGCAGAGGCGGAGAACAACAGCCCACATCTCCGTGCCCTCACGAGGAGGTTCGGTCAGAAGGTGAAACCTAGAGGAGGACGTAGGCACAGGAGGAAAGAGCAGAGTGGGTGAAATGAACCCTCATGGGGCTTCGTCTTGTGTACTCAACCGGGACTGAGCTTCACCAGGTTAAGAGGTTAAAAAAATCTTAACCTCTTTTACTGGGAGGCCAACCAAGGACCAAGATAGCAGAGCCTGGGCAGGGGAGGGAGATCAGGAGGAACTAAGAGAGGCTCACATGGGCCCAAGGGACCAACACAGCAGTGTAACCACCACCAGTCCTGGGGGTCCCTGGCAGAGAAAATCAGAACTGGGAATGCAAAGGCACTGCTTTATCTCTACTCAGCAATATGCCTTGGGGCCCATTCCTTCCTCTGAGCCTCAGTTTTGTTGTCTATAAAACAGGGATTATGACATCCATCTTTTCTGCACCCCATTGAGCTGTCTGTAAAGCTAGAGTAAGGTAAGTGAGTATGGAAGCACTTTGAATAGGTAGAGCACTACTTCACGGGCTTATTCTCATTCAACTCAGACCCCACTCATCAGGATAGGTGGACAGGGTGAGAAGAAAGGAACAGGGGTGCCTAGAGAGTGGAGGCTATGGATGCTCCTATTTTCCATGTAAATCTAAGGTGATTGTCCCTGTGGAGCATCTAGTTCAGTCTCATTTGACAGACGAGAAACTGAGGCCCAAAATGAGGGACTTCATGGTCCATGATTCCAAGGTGGGTCAGAGGACAAACTCAGGGTCCAAGGATCTCAGGCCAGTCCTTCTTCAACCCCACATCCCTGGTTCTCCAAATGGAAGCCAGAATGGAGGCAACTGGCCCAGAATGGAGACCACTGGGCTTGCTTAGTTCCTAAATCACTGGTGAATAGCTACACCATTGGAATGAAGGGCTAGGTGTGGGCTAGATCAGACTCCAGTTTTTAAACCATTGTGTTTAGAATCCTGGAAAATCAGTTTCCAAGATCCAGAGCATTAGTGACCTGAAATGAATGTTGCAGTTTCAAATTCGGGATTGCCTATCACCTTTCTCTTCTCTTCCTTGGGCATTATTGGGCTCCAAGATAGGAGAAGAAAGGAAGAGTTCTCCTAGGAGCCAGTAACAGGCAAGTGTCAAGAGAATAGGAGGTGCCTACCCTCCAATAAACATTCCACATGTACCTAACCCTGCTTCGTCTTTCCAATGACACTAGGTATAAATAATCTCAGAATGTCCATTTTCAGGTGAAAACAAACACTGGGACTTAGATAACTCAAGTATCTTGAGTCACAGATTAGCCTCAGGTTTGTACCTAAGGCGTCTCTCTGCCACAGGGAGATTTCTTTCATTTGCAACTTCGGCTCCAAATCTTTCTCACATGAGCTCCTGCAAAGCATTGGACCCACTGAAGAGCATGTTCATTTCACCCATGAGAATCTACAAAATACTCTCCCTGCTTCATCCACTAGCTTGCATGTTTTTGTCTTCTAGTTCATTCATCATTACACAAGTATCATCTGAAGATGGCGCTGAGCTGGGCTTGAGGGGGCTGAAACACACTCTGACTCCCTGATTTTGAGAGCTGGCGAGAGTGGGGAGTCAGGGAGGCTCCAGTCAAGGAAGGACAGCTGTGCCACCGAGAGAGGCACACAGGTATGTGTGTGGTGTACCTAGCTGGTGAGCATGGAGAAGGAAGCACATGTGCACAAGGCGAGGGCTCAGGTGATCAGGAAGACCAGTGGGATTTGGGATCTGGACCGAGGGTAAAATGCAGGATGAGAAGGGGCTCAAGTTGAGGACAGAAAGTCTGGGGCTGGTGTGTGAAGGATTCTGAGGCTGCACTAAGGTGCTAGTTTCTTGCCCGAGTCAGCCCAGATGTAGGTGGTCCCTCGGGTGGCTTTGTCGAGCCTCAGTCTCCCCTGTTGTGACCTGGAAGCCTTGAAAGTTGCAGTGAGGGTCCTGTGTGAAGGCGATCAGGACAGAGAGCAAAGGCAGAACGTGCTGAGCAGCTCCAGGGGAGGATGTGAAGGGAATGCAAATCACAGATATTTATAATTGCAGCAAACTGAGACTGCGGGCCGCCAAGCACTCCCTCTGGAAATCCTGAAAACCTGCCGCCATGGGCTGTGCCCAGATCCCAGCTGGAGGCCGGCTTCTCTCTTCTCAGCTCCTGCCAGGCTGTTCCTCATACAACAAACACGAAGCTCCCCGCGTCATTCCACCTACAGAGGCGTCAGCTCCGCATCCTTCCGTCCTCCCTTTTCAAAAAACCCAGTCCTAAACTCCCAGGTCCTGGCAAGCTCTTTTTCAGTCCTCAGTGCCTCACCAGGCAGCCCTGTGAAGGCTAGACTCCCAGAGCCAAGAAGCAGCTGAGAAACAATCTGATTCCCATTAGTCCCCCATACAGCCCCTCACTGATGGAGCCACCCCCACGCCAGGCTTGTACCAGGCATCTGAGGAGCTGATAGGCAAGGCTGGGTGGGAACTGACTTCAGAGAGGCAGGGAGAACTCCCTATCAAAGAAAGGGAAAGGATCAGCCTTTTCTTCTTTTGTTAAATACAAGTGAAACTTCTTTTTCAAATGTTATCTTTTATGGGACCCCATGAGGACAACTGGAAGTTATCTTTCAGTGACTGCCTCAGGTTCTCTAGAGGGATTCTAGAACAGTGCTTCTCAGACTTTAATGTGCACATGAATCCATAGTGGATCTGGTTAAAAGGCGGATTCTGACCTAGAGGTCTGGGTTGGGACCTGAAACTGCATTTCTAACAACTCCTGGTCAATGCTCATGTTGATGATCCATGGGCCACACTTTAAATAACAATAATCTAGAGCTCTTAATATTATTTTTTGAAAACCACTGATCTCTAGAACAGAGAGATGGTGAGAATCCCCACTCCCCATTCCCAGAAAAATCAAACCATGGCTCCTGGATCAGCACCTCCTTCTCTAGATGGAAGTCAGCTTCTACAGTTAACTCCACAGCAAGATCCTAGGATCCACCTCTTTACTTTCCTCTGCCTGGAGGTGTCTGTCATTCCCACAAGGAATGTCTGCAAACATTCCTAGGAGGCTTGGCTATGAGGAAGAACTTTAAGGTGTAACCTTCATTCTAACAGGGAAGTACAAAAGGTTCAAGTTAATCTTCTTAACGGACAGACAGAGCAACAGACAGACGGAGAAAGTGATCAAGACAGTGTTCCCACTGGCCCTTGACAAGGGTGGTCTGTGACAGCCACCTTCTCCCTGCCCTCTCCTAATCCCAGCCCCTGAATGATGGAAGTCATTTCCCTCACGGTCTCTGTCCCTTATGTCTCTCCCCCTCAGGACTGAAATGTTCCCACTGAGGCCAAGGGTATTTTTAGCTCTGATTATGTGGGTCTAGGCTTGGCCAACCCTCCCTGGACATCAGTCTTGGATTCTGCAAATGCCAGGTGTCCTAATCCAGGAGGCACGGAGGCGACAGGGAAATCTGAGTGCATTGGAAAATGCAGCATATGGCCTTTTGAGGATTTTGTCCTCACGTCGTGTCTAATAAAAACAACAGTAACACCTAATGCTCAGAAAAGGCTTCAACATTTCAGAGTACTTCCACTGGCATCGCCTCATTTGGTCTGCCCCCAAAGACTCATGGGAAACATAAGGCAAAAATGATTCTTCCTTCTATTTATCAGAAGGCCCAGGTGCCCAGCAGGATGACAGAGCTAGTTAGCAGTTAACTTGAGTCTTCAGCCTCCCAGGTCCAACTTCACTGCCCTTTACCATATGCCCTGGCAACCCCAACCTTTTGCTTTTCTCTTTAGCTTGGTTTTGTTTTTTGGTTTAAACCCTTCAAGGAACAATATCGGCAGACCTTCATGTAAAAAGTCTGGGATCATCCGTGCTTTTAAGAATGGAAGACTAGAGACAAGGAGGAAATAAGCAGCCTATATCAGTCATGGTCCAAGGAGGAAGCAGAGGACATACTCAAAAGAGGGTCACCAAAGAGAGATTAATTAAAGAATAGCTCATTAGGCAAGGCTAAGGAAACCCAAGAGATGGTGACGCACCCTGAGGATAACAATAACAGGGAGTTGTTACTAGTCCTCAGGCTGAAAAGGCAAACGGAAAGATGGAGAGGCAGTTACCAGAACCTGGTGAGCTAGGCAATTTTGAGGAGAGGAGAAGGCTGTCCAGCTGAAGCTGGAGACTTCGACAAATGCATGCAACCATTGCCAACCTATAGCCTGTAGAGAGGGGGCTGAGGAAGAACCATCCTCCCTTCTCCCACCCTCTGCTCACCCAACTGAATCCAACCAGAAGCCAGAGGGCAGAGTAACCTACTGAGCTCCTCAGCTGTCAGCCTCCTAGAGAGGCAGGACAGGAGGGAAGGAGCATGGATGTGAAGGGTCGGTCACACAGAGAACACCCAACACAGAGCTGTTGGCAGCTGCTGGTAGCTGCCCTCAGCAAGAAATTTGTGGAGGGGCTGGGGTTAGAGGGAGACGCAGTAGCCCAATTGTCTCAGAGCAAAGTCACGCCAGAGCCCAGCTGCAGCTCTCTGGGAGCCAATCTGGCCCTAAGTCTCAGGGGAGCACAAGAAAAACCAGACCAAGTGCTCCCAAGAGACGTTACTAACACCACAGGCAAGGGTGGCCATCCTGGGGGCTGGGTTTAAATCCCAGTTCCTTCATCTTGCTTGGGGTGACTCCAGACAATTCATTAAATCTCTCTGAGTCTCTGTTTCCTTGTCTGTAAAATGAATGTGAAAATAAGAAGTCTCGTGCTGTCTGTCTCAGGATGGGCTGGTACTTTATACACGGGGGTGGTGCATAAGTCAGAAGGCCACATAAGAAGCCACAGAAGAATGCCCTGGATCCCTCACTGCCTAAACCATCCAAACCTCACTTGTTCTCTGTAAAACAAGCCCCTAATGCCTAGATTTGAGGAAGGTTAAAGCCAAGGGAGCCCTAGAATCATTTCATCAACCTCCTCTCATATGAAAAGAAGACACTGAGAGAAAGGTCCCGCAGTTAGTGGCAGAGCTGGCCACACAGGTCTCCTCTCAGAAGCCCGTGGTGCCCCTCCAACCTGCTCTTGCACACGACAATCAGATGAGATAAAGGACAACAATGTGTTTTGCCCATTGTATTGGTAGTTGTCATAATTGTAATTAATAACAATTTGTGCCCCACATACCTCTCTAGGGCTGAAAACTCCCATCAGTAACTATGTTTTCAAGGGCCTGGTGAAATGTGACGATTTTACCAGGGTAAAACACGTGAATACCCACACGCACATCAGCAGGTGTGTTCATCACAGTAGCTAAGGATAAATGTCACCTAGTGGAGGACAAAATCCTGAAGGCACCAGAACACAGGACAGGCAAGTTGTGATGGACAGTAGGTGGCTGGGAAGGACGGGGCCTGATATGTTCGCTTTGCAGGAAGAAAAGCTCAGGTGGGGTCTTATGAGGCTGAAGGCTTAATCCAAACCTCAATTGGCTAGAGGAGAAATTGGATAGAGGATGCAAGCCCAGCCCAGAGAGGCTGAAGGGCCTGCCAAGGCCTCCCCGAGGGCTGGCAGAACCAGGTTCCACTCTCAAGGTGATTCATTAGCAGCCAGACCCTATGGGGTAGACATGTCCATGTGTGGACTCCTCAAAGAAGAGTTTGTTCATTACAACGGGATCCCATGCTACACTGTGGCTTTCTATCTGAAAGCCCAAATCTCACCTCTTCATGAGTTAAGGTCTTTAGCTTTCAGACTGTCTGGATCCCTCACATTCCACTGAGCTGGTTCTGTTCTGCTTCTCCCACACTTCCCATTGCTTCAGCTGCTCCTCTGCTCAGCCAGGGTTGGTAACTCGTCCCTACATTCATTCCACAAATACCACTGAGCACCTCCTATGGATCAGGCACATTGTTTATCACTAGAGATGCAATGATGGAGCCCTGTGCACCCAGAGCTGATGGTCCAGGGGAGGTTGATGGAATCTTCCAAATTCCATGGAAACAAAGTCATGAGCAAAGACAGGCTCAGTCTAGAGTCTGAAGCTGAGCAAAGCCATCTGCTGCTCCTGGAAGGGCCACCTTCATCACAAGTATGTTAAATAGGACTGTATGTAGTCCATCCAGAGAGCCCACCCCTCTCTATAAAGACAAGGGCAGTAGAGTGTTATGTCTGTGAGAGGGAGCTAGGTACCTGGGTTCCCAGGTAGTTCAGCTGGTAAAGAATTGACCTGCAATGCAGGAGACCCTGGTTTGATTCCTAATGGAGAAGTTCCCCTGGAGAAGGGATAGGCTCCCCACTCCAGCATTCTTGGGCTTGCCTGGTGGCTCAGACAGTAAAGAATCCTCCTGCAATGCGAGACCTGGGTTTGATTCCTGGCTTGTGAAGATTTCCCTGAAGGAGGGCATGGCAACCCACTGCTGTATTCTTGCTCGGAGAATACTGGACAGAGGAGCCTGGAGGGCTACAGTCCGTGGGGTCTCAAAGAGCCGAACATGACAGAGCAACTAGGCACACAGATAGATGCCCTAGGAACAATTCTCAGCTCACTTCTTAGTGTATGACCCTGGGTGAGTTCCTTCACCTCTCTGAGTCTCCTCTTCCTCCTCTGGCTTATAAAAGCAATTAGTGTGTTGCCCATGGCACCACTATAAGAATTAGAAAGAGGAACACATGTCGAGCTCTGAGAACAGTTCTCAGCATGCCAAGGAATCAAGAAATTCTATCTGTTTGCTTGTTTTTTAAACATTCATTTATTAATTTTAATTTGGGGAGTGGGCTGCATTGGGTCTTAGTTGTGTCGCTTGGGATTTTTCATAGCCCATTCAGGCTTAGTTGCCCCTCCGCACATCTCCTCAACCAGGGATCAAACCCGCATCCCCTGCTTTGGAAGGCAGATTCTTAACCCTTGGACCTCCAGGGAAGTCCCCACTCGCTGACAGTTTTAATAGGTAAACTGAGGCTAAGATGGGATGTGACTCATCTATTGCCTTTCACCTGGCTAGGGGCAGATGCGGGGCTGGAACTCAGATGTCTCAACACCAGGCCAGTGCTCTTTCCATTCTACCTACTACCTCCCCATGGGAATATCCACAACGTGAATTTCGTGATAATCCCATTTGAATGTTTAAACAAACTGGGAAATTGAGATTGTATTACCATACAGAACCTTTCTCATTTGGGCCACTAGAAAGGTCATATTTCTTCCACTCAAGTAACCCCATGGCCAGCAACCAATCACCTGCCTGGCTATTCTTGCTTAGGAAACCGAAGCCTCTGGTCTACCTCCCTGGCGAGCACTCAGGGCCAAGTGTTTCCTTCCGGCCTTATCTCACTGAATCACTGTACCCCTGCAGCCCTAATCTCTAGTTACTTCCCCATCGCACTTATTTGCCTAGATTGAGTGCTGTTTTCACAATTCCATTGGCTAGAGCTTTGCGAAGAGGTGTAGAATCTCTGAGTCCCTGACGTGAAGATCTGGGGCCCTACAATAGGCCAGCAGATCCACGGAGTCACAGCCGGGGTGGTGGCCAGCCGATGGCCAGAACTTGGTGAAATGCACACACAGGGGTATTTGTGTCGCACCGAAGCATATTTAACAGCTCACTGAAAACTCACAACCTGAGCTCTAACCACTTACTGATTCCACTGAATCACAAAGTGTTAGAGCTCGGTGCAACTTTAGAAATGATTTGCTCTGATCTCCCTCTTTTGTAGGAGTGCGAGAGGCTGAGTGGAAATCAGAATGAAGAGCAACAGAGTTGAGACCCTGTAATTGTTCAAACTGCTCAGGCTTAATCCTGACTTTATGAATTACTGTGAGGCCCTGGTCAAGTTGCTTCATGTCTCTGCACCTCAGTGTCTTCATCAGTAAGACAGGGTAGAGGTTCATAACTTATGGAATGTTATGAGAACTGAATAAGTTGATAACTCATGAAGTGCTTAGAACAGTGTCTGGCACATAAGCACCATAGGTTTGTAAAACAAACTGGGAAGACAGGTGACTGCGTGAGTGACAGTGAGTCACATGGCCACTCTGGGCACATATAGGTTGGATTAACTTATGTCTGTTTGCCTGTATGCTAAGTCACTTTAGTCATGTCCAACTCTCCGTGACAGTATGAACTATCATCCACTAGGCTCCTCTGTCCAAGGGATTCTCCAGGCAAAAATACCGGAGTGGGTTGTCACGCCCTCCTCCAGGGGATCTTCCCAACTCAGGGATCAAACTCGCATCTCTTACATCTCCTGCACTGGCAAGTATGTTCTTTACCATTAGCTCCACCTGGGAAGCCCCAGTTGTGTCTAAGTTCCTCTGTCTCTCTCATTGTCATATAGACTGCTTTCCTTGCTGGGATGATGAGGCCTGGAAATCTCACTCCGAGCTGCTGTCTGAGATGCCAAAGCAGCTGTTTGGAAGGAAGAGCATGACCACCAGTGGCCACCCTGGCCTGGCTGAGGCAAAACACTCTGGAGCTTTCATTCTTGTATTGACCTGGGTCAAGCCATTGCAGGAGGCTCCTTGGAGTGAAATGGAGTCTGCGCTCAGGCTTTTGTTAGACAACACAGGAACCTCCCCCTCGTCCTACCTCCCCCCTCCCCCCACCCTGTTACTCTCTCATCCACCTCCTCTTTGATCTCTTGAAACTGGCTGAGGACTCACGGAACACACTCTTTTGTTCCATTCAGGTGTTCTCTTTTGGACCCTGATTCTATTTAAAGAGCTCTGTGATTCATTTTGTTCTGCTGCTTGGGGTTTTGAGAGTGGGGAGAAGAGAGTGAGGGACAAGGTATTATATATACAAACTGAATGTGTACATGCGTGCATGCTCAGTCAATTCAGCCGTGTCCGATTCTATGCAACCCCATGGACTGTAGCCCTCCAGGCTCCTCTGTCCATGGGATTTTTCAGGCAAGAATACTGGAGTGGGTTGCCATGCCCTCATCCAGGGGATCTTCCTGACCCAGGGACCCAACCCGCATCTCCTGCATCTCCTGCATTGCAAATGGATTCTTTACTGCTGAGCAACCGGGGAAGCCCTTGAACTTGTACAAAAGGTTGTAATTCAGGGGAGGCACGGCTCACTGAAGATGAGGAAAGAGTACCAGCCGCCTCACTGGTGCCTGACGTAAGACTTGAGTGACAGGGAGACGCCCCAGACCCCTGTGGATCCTCAGCAGAGTAAGCTGTCCCCATATCTTTCTCTGGGTGCTGTGCCATTGATGGTGAGAGCAGGGGGATGGGTGGAGAGGGGCTCAGACTCAGGTTGCTCCTCTCCTCACCCCTCACCACCTCCTCTGATCTCCACCACCCTAACTTGATCCCTCATCACTCTCATCTCTCAGCTCAGCCCCCTCTTCTCCAGTCCTACTGCTGGCCCCCCTGCTCTCCTTACTAAATTGCAGCCAGCTTCTCTTTAAACCATGTCCTGTTGAAACACCCCCAGCCTCCCTGCAGCTGCTAGAACAAAGTAGACTGACTCCTCACTAACCCTCAAGCTCACTGATCTTAACTCCCACAGCTCCCCATCAAGTTACACTCTGCTTTTCCACTCCAAGCAGTCACTCTTTATCCTCCACTAGGAAGACCTCATCACTATACCTCCGTGGAAACCATGGGCTCCAATCATTTACCTGCAGGGTGGCCTTGGGAAAGTTACTTAGCCTCTCTGAACCTCATGTTCTTCATTTACAAAGTAATGCTAAGAGCGAAGGGCTTTCGTAAAGAGGAACTAAGATAATACTTAGCACAGTGCCTAGAACACAGTAATAATAGAATAAAAGTTAACTATAATCATAGCCATGGTCATAATGATGTTGATGATTGGTCTGTCTTAAGTCATTTCTACCACACAGCCTACTATGGTTTCCCAACCGAGTACTAGTTCTTTTTCTTTTGAAGTGTCCCTGTCTGATGGCTGTCCCCATGTTCTACATAGTTTTACAGAGATTTTTCCAATTATTCTGTTTCCCTCCTTGAAAGCAGAAGCTGATCTTCCTCTGAATTCCTGGTTTCATCTAAAAATGGATTCTAGCCCTTCATAGGTGCTCAGTAAAGTTTTTGTTATTTGAATGTTCCTCTGAACCCTGGATGCAAGGCCAGAGGAAGTTAATGGTGATCCCGAGCTGCTTGGGAGCAATGGGTCCCTCTTTAGAAATGAGAGAGAGACACTCACCACAGGACTCTGCCTGCTTAACACTCAGCATAGCCTGGGCAACCAAAGGGGCCAACAGGTCAGCTTGGTGAACTCTGTCTTCACGCCCCAGCATCCTACTTCCCAAAGCCTGGACCAGTGTTGTTCTTGGTTACCAGAAAGAACTGGGGAAGCGTGTATGAGAGAGAAAGTGCTGCATTTGTCACTGAGATGCTGCTTGGGAAATGGGAGAAGGAGCAGGAAGAGGTCTTATTTTCTAAGACTTGGGGAAGGAGAATGCTGGTCAGAGGGAAATGACCTATGGCTTATGCTCTTCTTCCAAGCTCAAGGGGAAGATGCTGCCCTTGTATATGGAATTGGTTAGGAAAATTTTCCTATTTACAAGGAGCTCCTCAGCTCTCTGTGGGTGAATGCGGAGGGGTCCCAACTTGCTGGTTCATCTGAATTGCAAGCCTTGGCTGGCAACCGCAGTTACCTCTGCCCCAGGCTGACCTCATTTGAAATTCCCTGTGTTGCTGTCATAGCCAGAGCTAAAACCTGATCACAGAGCTCAGTGGCTCTGGGCTGTAGGTCAGTTCACTCTCAGTAGTTGTTCCTTCTGAATCCCAGTGTGCAGAGACAGGCTGACTGTCCCCCACCCCCCAGGAGTCTAGACTTGGAGGGCACCCCAGGGATCATGATGCCTAGTCTACCTCTAGCCCCAAGAGGAAGGATCATCCCACCGGGCAGTGATGGAGCCAAGAATGGAATGCAGAGCTCTGGCCCTGAGTCCGGGGCACTTTCCACTCACCCGAAAAGGCCCCAAAGACTGTTCAATCCAAGGACATAACCCGCAGAGAAAGGAGGAGATTGTGAAATGCTTCCACTAGAAGCTGAGGGCTGGCTGAGAGCCTAGAAAGTTCTCCAACCCTCCTAACCTAGTCACAATTCAGCAGTTTTCATCCCACTCGTCCATGTTAACCCTCTCTTCTACGAGGGCAAGGCCTGCCTTCCAACAAGCAACTCTGAGAAGAGCCATGCTGACTTCTGCTTGTACCTTCCCGGACACCTCTGCAGGCAAGACCTTTCCATTGAGCAACCACCTTGAGCAAACCAGCTCTTCTTTGCCCTCCATGATTACTCGGCAACTCTGCACAAGAGTAACCCAAATGTTTGTTTTTATTTCAAACTTAAGATCGAAAAGCTAGCTGTGTGTTTTCTTTCTTTCCCTTGAGGAAGTTACCAGGGACCTGGGGGACTTCTCATCTTCAGCTCTTGATTCCTAGCTCCACACATCCCCATCTTTTGCTGACCCCCAGTCTGTGCCAGGTGACCCAGGACATGCTAGGGAAGAAAAGATACCCCTCCAGAGGGAAGATGTTCCCCCCAAATGGAGTCTCTCACTCAACCTCCGCCTAACCTCCCAACTCCAGGGTCACCAACCAACTCTGGTCTCTACTGCCTCCTGCCAGCCTGTATCATTATCCCCCAGTTTTCTAGTTTACAAAGCATTTTAACCTCATGGTATATGATGTCCAAGGCCACCCTGACATAGGGGCAGTATTTCACATTTGAGAGAAGACAGTCCCATACAATTATGCATATATCTGGACGTGATCTGTCCAAGTTTACATAGAAAGCAGCAGCATCAGCCTCCTGATTCTAAGTCCTGTGTTCCTTGCAATCTCTCTTCTCCCAGCAACTCCCTTATTATACATCTTGCATATTCGGCTAAAAGGAGTTTTCTAGATCACCATTGTTCTCTGACTACTCTCACATTCACAAACCTTCAGAGATTCCTCCTGCCTCCAGGATAAAATTCCAGTGATCCGGCTGATCTTTCAGAGCCCTCCACAGTAGGACTTCAGAGTGTTTGCTCAACGTTACTTCCACTGTTTCTGCTGGGTGGGTCTAATTGAATTTTCAATACTATCTTCTGCACTTTTTAAACATTTGGACCTTTGTCCTGTGGCTTCTCTGGACCTCCTCCCCATACTTTACTCCAGGTCTAGCCTTCAAAATTCTGTTTCCTTCAGGGCTACCTCCTGCTAGAAGTCTCCTCGAATGGCCTCAGCCCACAGTGAACTCTCCCTTGTGACATTCCTCAGCCTTCATCAGCCACCCCACTCCCCTGGCCTCAGAGCAAACCTTTGTCAGGGAGGACTGAAGCTTGCCTTTACCTGCCATCTCCCACCTCAGCCCAGGCCTGGGCTTTGCATATTGAAAAAGAGTTGGTCACATACATCTATTGGTAGTTCTCTGCTAAATGCTAGGTTCAAGAAAACTTAGGGGTAGTATTTGCCTTCTCATGACCCAACAAGTAAGAAACACAGAGTAAATGTTGGATCAAAAGTAAAAATCTTCTTTTCCATAACTGAAGTGTTTAGTGGACCTTTTTTTCAGAGAAGGAAGAGGAAGAAAGGGATAGAGCAGGATGGTTCAAGTCCAGATCAAAGAGCCTGATTTCCATCTCTGGCCCCTCAGGACTTGGTAATGAACATACAGCACTGCCCTGGTACCATGTACCTTAAAAGTGAAAGTGAAAGTGCTGGTCTTTCAGTCCTGTCTGACTCTTTGCAACCCCATGGACTGAAGCCTTCCGGGCTCCTTTGTCCACAGCATTCTCCAGGCAAGAGTACTAGAGTGGGCTGCTATGCCCTTCTGCAGGGAATCTTCCCAACCCAGAGATGGAACCCTGGTCTCCCGCACTGCAGGCAGATTCTTTACCATCTGAGCTGCAAGAGAAGCCCATACCATTCAGCTTGGAGCCTCAGTTTTTTCAACTGGGAAATGTGAATGATTGACTGCCTAGCGCATATATCTCCATAATAGATGTGAATGTGCTTTGTGAGTTTAAATGCTAAACCTCTATGAGGGATGGTTAATTTCCAAAGCTCGAGCCACCCACTCCTGCCCAGTGTCTTTCCTCTGTTAAAATCCATGAGGACATTTGGATCAACAGAGAAGCGAATGCTCCCTTTTTTACCTATGCTGTTGACCAATGGCCTTTGATGCTGGAAAAGTCCCATGATCCTTGAGCTATTATTAGGGATGGTTACATTGGCAGAGGGAGGCTATAAACAGCTAGCAGGGCCATCATTAACCTTTGGGTTTCCCATTTCAGGAACCAGTTTCAAAATAAACCTTTCCTCTGAAGAGAGCGCATGTCTACAGTTGCTCATGACCCACTGAAAGGAAAGGGAACTGCACTTCAGTGCAATTGGGGAGAGATTGGGGAATTTGTCTTGCGTGAGTTTGCTTAGCCCCAGCCCTTAATCATGAAACATGGCTCCAAACTGCAGACTTGAATCTTGAAGTTCAGCCAAGTTGGGTGGACTTCCGAGTGCCTCCATGGCTGGCTCCTCTGAGCCTCATGCCCTGCTCCAGGGAAATGACTACGACACAAAGTGAGGGGACAGAATCTCAGGGAACAGTAAGGAGTCAGGAAGGGAGGAGTCTGGGGCTGAGGGTTTCTGCAGTTCTTGCTCCCAAGTCCATGCCTGCCTCGGAGCTCCCCATGGGGATTTAGACCTCCCACATTTTCATCTGAAGTACCCCTGGGGGTTCCAGTTTCCCATGGCCCAGCAGGCTGCAGTGAACCATCCCCTCATCGCCCCCTTCCCCTACCACACATTGGTAACCTCACTTCATTTACCACCCCCCACCACCTCTAAAGCAGCCAGGATATTTTAAAAACCCTTGTTTTGATCTCCTTTGCATATCAGTTACACTATTTCTGAGCGTGTTTATTTTTATTTTTTTTTTCCGGTGGTGAGCCCGTTGCTTTGAGCCGTCTGCTCGCACGTTTCCACTTCCCCCCGCTTTCCTGTGCTCTGCTGTGGCCTCCAGGCATGTGGCTCAGGCTACAGTGAATGGTTCTCATGGGTCTGTGGCCTTTGAAGGAGCAGGGAGGCAGGTTCTTCTGCCAGTGGTGCTCCACTTCTCCTGACATCTGCAGAGGGGAGATGAAATTTCAGTTATGTTTCCTCTGCCTCATCTCCCAACAAAACCAATTCTGTTGCTCAGTCTGAGAAACGGGGTCAGGGAAAAGGCTCTGGATTGGGCATGAGAGAGACCAGAGTATTCATTCCAACATTGACACTGACCTTGAAAAAAGCCTCTACCTTCTTTGGGATGGCCTTAAATTTTCTAAACTTCCTTCTTGCTCTAAATTCTAGGATTCTAACCAACATGGGGATGCTACCCTATCACCGAGCAAGATAGCTTCTATTCTGAGGATCAGCTTTGGAGATGGTTCTGAGATGGACGTGTTGGAGATGCAGAAATGACTGTGATACTCCCGTCTCAGGGAGTCAATTTGTGGGACAGAACGTCTCTTGCTGATACGATCTTGTAAAATGTATGTGTGATGACTTGTGAAATGTCCAAGCTAAAGCTTTCGAGTGAGTCATGATGTATGTCTAAATCTACGTGCTTTCCAACATTTTCCATGTCATGGCATCCTTAGAAAGTGATAGTATTAATACTTATACAGCATACTAGGCAAATGAATAATTGTGTACTTGTTGTGTTGGCAACCAACCCATTGATTCTGATTACTCCAAGGACTAAGGAGAAAATATTTGGGTCCATTGGGTCCAGATTGGGAAGCTTTGGTTGAGAGGATTAAGACAACTCCAGAAAAACAACAGTGTTAAGGCCTATGATAAAACACAAAATGCTAGCGATTGTGGCTCTGAGCTTTGTGTTAGCAAAGCCAAAATGTAAGAAAGAGAATCCTGAAAACAGACCATAGGGTTCAGATAGAGAATCCACCATTTGTCAACTCTCAGAAACACTGAAGTTCAGTTTCTTCTGTCCTGGAAATAGTATTATCAACCACTGTAGGACTAAATAAAGTATTGCACCTCAGCACATTCTAAGCTCTCAATCAATGTTAGCTATTATTGTTATGGCTAGTGTAAGACAGGAAATTAAATGTCATTTGGTTCAATCCTCCCATATGAGAGAAAAGGAAACTGACTTGATCAAAGTTGCATAGCTAGTTAGTAGCTGAGATGGGATTGAAACCCAAGTCTTCTGACATCAGTTTTATGCTTTTATATAACTTAAAAAATAGTAGCTCATCCTGTATTAAAAATCATCCAAATACCTAAGTACTTAGGGTGGGCTCCCCATCCCTAAAGAGGTTTGGAAGATGAGACGATTCATATTTGTTTTAAGCTGGTTTATCAGTGACTCTGCCCTAGGCACTGGCAGGAATGAAATCACCTGACATCTGCCTTATATTCCAAGTAGGTAGTCAAGGGCCAGCTTCCAGGTTCCAGAAAGCATGGGAATAGGTGCAGGGGCTACACATCTGGCATCTCAAATGCCAAAAGCACCAAGCCATCATTCTAGAAACCCCACTTTACATCTGAACATACTGAATATCTAGCTCATTTGGAGTCACAGGTCTTATTCAACCACAAAACAAAGATTAGAATCTGGAGCTCAGACTTACTGCTGGAGCCTTTCCACAGAGCTCCGCAAAAGAGGGAGAATTTTAGACTCATTGTTTGCATTTGCTGACCATGTCGCCTAAGGCTAAAAGCATACTAAGGCATGCATGTTCAATTGTGTCCAACTCTTTGCAACCCCATGAACTGTAGCCTGCCAGGCTCCTCTCTTCAGGTGATCTTCAATTACTCATTTAAATGCGTGTGTGTGTGTGTGTGTGTGTGTGTGTGTGTTTTAACCAGCCACAAATGATTAAGGCAACTTATAGGAAATATAATAACCAATAATAAAGTGGACATTAAAATAAATTCTAATGTCTTGGAAATAAACCATAGAATACCCAGGCCCATGCAGTCCAATGACACATGTGAAGTGAAAGTGTTAGTCGCTCAGTTGTGTCCAACTCCTTGTGACCCCATGGACAGTAGTCTGCCAGGTTCTTCTGTCCATGGGTTTCTCCAGGCAAGAATACTGGAGTGGGTTGCCATTCCCTTCTCCAGGGAATCTTCCTGACTGAGGGATTGAACTCGAGTCTCCTGAAGCTTCGGGCAGATTCTTTACTGTCTGAGTCCCCAGGGTAGTCCAGTGGCACATGTCTATTTAAATTTAAATTAATTAAAACTAAGTATAATAAAAAAAAGTATCTAGCTTCCCAGGGTCACTAGCCACCTTTCAAGTGCCCAGTGACTCCATGTAGCTGATGGCTACTTATTGGACATTGCAGATGTGGAATATTTCCATGATTGTGAAAAGTTCTATCAAATGCTGCTGTCTACACAGGTAACCAGGTCGTATAGTTCTACACACTTGCAATAATTCAGCCAAGACTGTGGCTCTGAGCTTTGTGTTAGCAAAGCCAAAAAAAAAAAAGCCAAGTCAGTGTCCCATTACCAGTTCCTCAGGGGAAACAGACATTTTAGCCCTTAGACCTAAGAGAATTCATCTGATGGGGCTTCATAGAAAGATCCCTGAATGACATGGGAAATCATATTTTTTAAACCACAAGGGACAGAGTAGGCACAAATTTCAATGTTAATCTTTATACTGACTCACTTATAAAAGTTGAGGGTATAATTCACCCAAATTCAACCTAAATGAAAATACTTGTTTGGGGTGGGAAAGTGGGGAGGATACTTATTTTCTCGGTCCTGGAGGGGACCACCTTCGCAATGCAGCTCAGGTGAATTGGCTCCCAGGGCATGGCAAAACTTGTGCTGAGGCCTGAATGATAAGATGAAGTAGTCATTGAAAGTGTGCAAGAAGAGCATCTAGCAGAAGCGGGAACAAGTGCAAAGACCCTCAGGTTGGGAAGCGTTGGCAAGTCTGAGGGAGAAAAAACCCAGTGAACATTGTGGATGAGGCTGAGATTGAAAGGAGATGATGTTAGACATAATTTTGTTGGCAAAGGTCCATACAGTCAAAACTATGGTTTTTCCAGTAGTCATGTACAGGTGTGAGAGTTGGACCATAAAGAAGGCTGAGCACTGAAGAATTGATGCTTTCTAACTCTGGTGCTGGAAAAGACTGTTGGGAGTCCCTTGGACAACAATGAGATCAAACCAGTCCATCCTAAAGAAAATCAACCCTGAAGAGTCATTGGAAGGACTGAGGCCGAAGCTGAAGCTCCAACACTTTGGCCACCTGATGCAAAGAGCCAACTCATTGGAAAAGACCCTGATGCTGGGAAGGATTGAGGGCAAAAGGAGAAGGGAGCAACAGAGAATGAGACAGTTGGATAGCATCACTGACTCAATGGACATGAATTTGAGCAAACTCAGGGAAATAGTGAAGGACAGGGCAGCCTGCAGCTCATGGGATCACAGACAGTTGGACACAAATTGGCAACTGAACAACAAGACAGAAGTCAGGGGACTGGACCTGTATGGTTTTACAGGTCATAGTAAGAGAAGTTGGCAGAGCTGTGACATAATTTGTGATTCTCGAAACATCACTCTGGTGACTGCACAGAAAGTTACTAGGGGCACAAGAGTCTAGGGAAAGAATGTGATGGTAGTTGGAATAAGATTATTGCTGTGGAGATAATGAAAAATAGTCTGGATTGACACCTATTTTAGACGTAAAGGTCAATGTAACTTGCTAATAGATTAAACATGGAGCTTGAAGGAAGTCAGAAAAGTTACTAGAATGATTCAAGTATTTACCCTGAACAAATAGCAGCTAGAAGGCTCAAACCACTTCCCATGACAGGGAAGACTTGGGAAGGAGGAATAGGAGGAGGAGAAAGGGATAAATCAGTTGTTTTGTTTGGGTCATGGTTTCTGTGAAATACCTATTAGATATACAATTAGAGTTTTATCAAGTCTGGAACTCGAGGGAGAAGTCAGGTGGAGACAGAAACTTGAAGTCATCTGCACATAGATAGTATATTAAAGCTTTAGGATTCATGGAGTTTATCTAGGATGAGTAGAGAGAGAATTGAAACAAGAACCTCTGAGCACTCCAAAATTTGATACAGAGGAGAAAGAGCCAGGCAAGGAGACAAGAAGGTAAGAGCAAATGAGATGAGTGTGGAATTCCAGAAAGCTAGAGAAGAAAACGTTCAAAATCAGAAGGATCAACCATGGTGCATTCTATCGAATAATCTAGTTAGTTGAATATATTTTGGCTTTGGGTGCATCCACCATTGGTGACCTTGATAAGGGCTGTTAAGTATAGAGTCAGAAGAAATTTGAAGCATTGTTGAGGAAAGAATGGGAGCTGATCAGAGGAGAAAGGAAACACAGATTTTACTTTTTTAAAGTTTTTTTGTGATGGTATCAGAGAAACGGGATGGCAGCTATGGGGATATGTGGGGTCAAGGGAGAGTTGTTGAAATATGTTGAAAACATATTTGTTGGCTAATAGAATGGATGTAACAAAATAAGAGAAAATAATGTTGCAGGAAAGAAGTACGTGAAAGGAGATAACATCCAGAGGACACAAGGAAGAAGTGAACTTAAGAGGCTGTTACACTCCCTCCACTTAATAAGAAGTAGGCAGTGTATGTGGGTCCAGATGCAGGTGAGTTAAGGAGTTGGTAGAGGAAAGAGGCAGTGATTTCCTCTGATAACAAAGAAGGAAGGTCATCAGCCTGAGGTACAGAGAGGGTGCAGCACGGTGGAGATTTCAGAGGGAGATAAAGGTATGAAAAAAATCAACCCAGAGCCTGATAAAGTAAATTTGCTGGAAGTGTTAGAGGGCACACTGGCAGGGTCCACTGAGGGCTGTGGTCATAAATTTAAAGTGACCACATGATCCACAATGTTCTTAACAGCATTCTGTTGCTTAGTTGCAGGCAAAGGAGGACTGAGAAGATAATCACATTTCACCAGTATGAGGGTTTTGCCCAATGAAGGGAAGCAAGGGAATTTAGGGTGTTGGAAAGAGAGTGGTTATGATACAGAGCAGAGGGAGTTACAGTTGGAATAGGGGTTAAGGCTAGTCAATAACACATCAGTGAACTCCACATGTATCCAGACCATCTGCCTGGACCTCTCAGTATGTCGAGAGATTTCCTTCCCCCGGAAAAGGGAGTTTATTACTGGCTTCCTTTGGTTTTTTGCCACATCTAGAATCCCCCCTTCAAAGTTATGCAACCAATTAGAAACTGAGTGTTGGGTACCAAACTAGGAGATGGAGGGAAGAGTCAAACCTGAGCACAGAAGGGGATGTTTTTCCTAGTAACTCACAGTCTACAGCCAAGTCTCACCACTTGACTTAGACCTAGATGAAGGCATGGGGCAGGAAAACATCCCACACATGCAGAGAAAAGACTTGGGTTTCCATCGGTGTCTGTTGCACTCACAAGGTGAGAAAGTTCCCTCACATCCTGAGCCTTTGTTCCCTTAAACCTCTGGCCCTACCTAAGTTACAGTTCATTATATAGGTCTGATGAAATGGTGAGTATAAAATCATCTTAGTTGCCAGAAAGTGTGGAGATGTGTGGAGATTATACTGTCATGCCTCTGTACATTGGTCTGCAAATATAGGTCACCATGGCTAGTAAGCCACTTGCCTTAAAATTGGAAACTGATGAAATGCTAACAATGAAAGGCAAGTACATTTCAAAACAGAAGCAATGGGAAGCAACTGTCTCTCTTTTTTGTGCAACATCCTATGAACTCGTGGCTCTCACAGCCCAGGATGTTGCTGCAGTTGTCAGCCCAGCGTGCTTTAACAGCACAAGACTAATCCCTGAGTCACCCCATAATCCTGATTTAGTAACTTTATTTTTCAATACCTCAGTCATCTTCTCTGTAAAGTGGGAAGACTCATACCAGCTCCTACTCAACTTCTAGGGACTCCAAAAGATTCGACTTATTATTATTATTTTAAGAAAAATTAATAACTGGAAAGTACTCTGAGTTACTTTGAAAACAGGTGAGGGTAAATGTGAAGTGTCACTATTATTAAGTGTGAGGCAATACTTCCCACCCCCACCATGTCCCGGGGTGACAATGTGAGCTGTGTGACAGGCTATTTTTAAATTATCATCTCTGGAAGCATATGGTCCTGCCTGGTGCCAAAAAGAGAACTGACCTGCTTCTGTTTGTTTACTTGCCAGTTTTGACCTGATGGAGCATTTTCTATATTCTGTTAAGATGATCCTTTATACCCTAAACTTTTCAAGCAAATACTGAAGTTTTTCTGCAACATAGCCTCCAAGAGACCATGTCAATATAACTTGCTTAGACAATAATAAAGGCCATAAGAGGACAGTAGTGTGTTTATACAAATCTTCCTTCTGTGTCAGTGAAGACATTTGAGGGTTTGCCTGGTTGGTGTTGGTGATGATGATGGCGATGGTGATGGTGATGGTAATGATTTATTTTGTTTTATGTTTTATTAATAACAACTGCTACCAACTAAAGCTGTTTTGTGCTCCAAATATACAGCGCTGGTGGCTCAGACGGTAAAGAAATATACAGCGGTAGCTTTTTAAAAGCTTCATGTTTGCTGCCCCCTCTAATTGACCTGACTTCACCCTCTGCCTGGCAGGACTCCTGAATTGAGTTAAACTTCTTGGATTTGATTTCTGATACCAAATCCCTGGAAAGATATCCAGCCGCTCAGGTGAAAAGAGAAAGAGATGAAAACACCTATTTTGTGGGACCTGACTTTTGTACAAGGCAGATAAAACATCCCGGTCAAAGTAGAGAAAGAAGGATAAGAAGGAACCTACAATTTTCTCTTTCTTTTTTATTTATTTTTTCTGTAAAGTCCAGAGTCAAAGTCTCTTTTCTTGGGGTCAAGTGATAACCAAAAATAGAAGTAATGAGATTTTGTGGCACTTCACTTATCTAATTTAAAAGGTAATTTATAAATGTGAGTGACAAGGAAAACTTAGAAGGTAGGCCCTGCTTCTGCAATTAAATGACTGAATCAAGAAGATGTGAAAGGAATGTAAAAAGTTCTGGAGGCCTCTGGGAACAAATAAGAGAATCAATTATGGAAATTCACAAAAGGTCAAAGTTTAAAAATTGTGAAGCACAGATACAACCAACTACAGGTCTTCCTCAAGCACTAGTGAATGCTCTTCATTAGAGAAGTTCAAGAAGAGAATGGATGCATATTTCCTGGAGATAGTGGAGCAGAAGTTCTGAAATTGGCTACAGGTGTGAACAGGTGAACTTTATGATTTTGGCCAGCTCCTAAAATCTATCTTTCTTTGGATCAGCCAGCAACTTCAAATCCTTTTTTTATGCAGAGACAAATAGACACTGTGAGACCAATTTGGGTTTTCTGGAATCTTCCAGTGTTCACATAGAGATGCTCCCTATTTCTTGCTCCTCCTTGCCCAATTTAACTCAAATCTCAAAGTTGAAGCAGGAACAAAGGAGGAAGGATTAATAAGGTGACTTTATTCTCCTGTTACAAGCAGAACTCTTTCACTTACATGTAATTCCTTCTCTTACCGTTTCCATTGGTCTAGTCCAAACCACAGCATCCTGTGTCTGGACTCCCCCACCATCCCCCTTCTCTCCTGTATCTCCCCACAAGTCCATCTTTCATATGTGAGTCCTCCTAAATCATTATCATGGCTTATTATTGACCTAAAAACTGTCCTGACTTTTCCTTTCTAATAACTCTCTAAAATCCTTAAACCCATAATTCAAGCTTGATGGTGACTCTAATGCCAAGTAGATTGATCTACCAAGAAAGTCTTCCACTATTTGACTCCATTATGCCACACCCCGATGGGGAGATTTTCTGTCTTCTTTGTCTACTTCATCTCCCAACTCAAGCCTTACCTCCTCCAGGAATCATTCCCAACATCTCCTGCCTGGCTGATGATCTCAGCTTCTCTGAGCTCCTACAAATCTTAGCGTCTTTACCCATCATTTAAGCAGTTAATAGAGCCTTGAGGTGTTTCATATATTTCACTTGGATACCCAAATGAATTGTCTTGTTTCCTAATATAGGGTTATAGGTTCCTGGAGTGTAGGGATCATCTCCTATATTTCTTTTGTAATCCCCGGGTGCCTAGCACATTGTTGGACACAGAGTAGTAGCAACAATCCCTCAGTCTCACAGCAGCCTTTAGGGTTGAAACAGCACTTTGATATGTCATTCAAATGATTCCTGAAACAACTAGCAAGGTCCACAAGGCAGACAGTGAGTAGCATCCTACAAGTGAGGAAACTGAGGTCCAGCAAGCTGCATATCCAACAGGGATTCTAACCCAATGCTCTCCCAAATAATAACTATTAGAAGAGTAAACAAATGAACAGATCTTGCAGTTCAAATATTTGTAGGTAGCCAAAGGGAAGTGACTGTGTGTTTGACCACTGCCTATTCTGTTGATGTAGGTTGACCTCCAAAACAGGCTAAAGAATCCACTTTGTATGGGTAGACTCCGTTTGAGAGACAGATGGCCCCTGCCCCTCTGACTTCATCTGGTAATGAGAGGAGATTCTATGGAGAAGATTGAGTGCTTTGGAATGTGTTTGTGCGGGAGCCTAGATGGAAATCAGCAACCTCAGGGCAAACCTCTGAACCTGCCCATCTTGAGGCTTCTAGGACTCTGACCAAGGCAGGTAGAAGGGACCAGTCTGGAAGAGGCCTTAGGCACCAAACGGTCCTCAGTGATCTTCACTTCTTTAATTGGTAAATTCACCCTCTCACATTTAAAGACAGTTTAAAAGACTTTGGAAATGTGTTCCTGTTCCTACAGAAATTACCTCTGAATTTTCTAGTGAAAAGTCTGCCAGCTTTGTTCAGCCAAGTTCCTTTCCCCTCTCTTTTCTTTGACCATGAAATCAGCTTTGGTGCCAACACTCAGATCTAGCAGGTGTTTGACGCATCATGTGCTGTGATAAGTGTTTGTTGCAGAAGTTCATTCAAGCTAATCACCATAGCTTTTGAGGCATCATTGCCACTGATCATAAAACTGTCCTTGAAAACCAGAAGCCCAAGATACTCAACCAGAATGTATTCTTTTCTTTCTACTTTTATGTTCTCTGTGTCCTCTCCACATCTGGTGTAATAGAGAGAGGAGGCAGAAGTCAGGGGATGGGGTCTTGAATCCTGCTTCTGCCCCAAGCTAGCCATGTGACCCTGGTGAAGTCATTTCTCAGTCCTGAGCCTTATGGATCTTTTTTACAATGGAGAGGTGAGAGCGGGAGACTGCCAAGTTCTCCCTAAGTACTGATATGTCCTGAAGAGAAGACAGACATGCTTGCCTTTCCTCACCCAGAATGTACTTTACATAAGTGAATTGACTTCCTTTTTTTCACTGGTTTGTTCCTCTAGTCAGGGGTGAGGGGAGCGATGCTGCCCACAGGAGCTTGGGGGGGGCGGACTATGTGGGTGTGGGGGTGGGGAGGGGCTATGCTGGTAAAGAAAGGAGGTGCAAACACCACTAATTACTTCAACTACATAACACTTACTTCTGTGATGATATTAAAGGACCTTCCGGGTAATTAGCGTATGAACACCTACAGGAGAATGATGAAGAAATTTTCAGTTCCATAATTGTTCCTGAAAAGGCATTCAGAAATTCTAATTCTGCAAATTAGATTACTTTAGAGGGGGAAAAAAGGTGAGAAAAAATTTTCATATCAAGAAGAAAAAAATATCCCCTTGCTATTCTTTGCCCCCAAACCTTTAAACCAGCCCATGGAGAATCAGACTTTAGGTCTTTTTATGCATTAGAGTTTGTACCCAAAATGTTTGCATACATTTTATCACTTGATCTTTGAAACAGCCCTCTGAAAGGAGGTCTTTGTCATTGTCTTCGTTTCACAGGTGAGGAAACTAAAGCTCTAACAGGTCTAGCAACTTGTTAGTGTACGCAAATCGTAGGTGGCCAAGTTCAGAGTGAACCAGCTGGTCTGGAGCTGTCTGTGCTAGGTGCTCTTCCACAATATCCCAAGAGGCATTCTCATTGGCCTCAAACAAAGAGGTGAATGGGCTTCCCTGGTGGTTCAGATAGTAAAGAATCTACCTGCAATATAAGAGACCAGGATTTGAGCCCTGGGTCGGGAAGATCCCCTGGAGAAGGGAATGGCTACCCAGTCTAGTATTTTTACCTGAAAAAAAGGCTGTGGACAGGAGTCCACGGGCTTCCCAGGTTGCTCTAGTGGTAAAGAACCTGCCTGCCAGTGCAGGAGACATGAGACACAGGTTCGATGTGAGACACAGGTCAGGAAGATCCCCTGGAGGAGGGCATGGCAAACCACTCCAGTATTTTTGCCTGGAGAATCCCACGAACAGAGCAGCCTGGCAGGCTACAGTCCAAGGGGTCGCAAAGAATAGGACATGACTGAAGCGACTTAGCACACACACAACAGTCCGTAGGGTCACAAAAGAGTCAGACACAACTGAGCGACTAACAATGTTCACTTTTCAAAGAGATGAGTAATTATCTACAAGACTGGATCGGGGGTTATCTCTCTAAAAGTCTAAAGGACTGCTGTTCAATCACAGACTGACAGAGCAGCAAAGTCCCACCTACCCCCGCCACACCCCCTCCTCCAGATACCACCCTGGCCTTTTTCTTCAGCTGAGTACATCCCTGGTACTCTGACCTACTGGGATAATTTGATGGCAACATCAGTCCTGAAATCCTTCAATTTCATCTTATATTCTTCAAGATACCTGGTATTAAAAATCAAGTGATTCCACAGAACACGCGCTAAAGAGAAGACCAAGAATTGTTTTTTTCAGCCACCAAATAGTCCTGCTGGCCAGAGTTGGACAGAGTTGACTTTTATCTCGGTTTCTCCTTGGTCTTATATTCACCAACCTCACTAACATAACATAGAAGGGCCATGGCAGACAGAAATGTGACTGCCCATGAGTCATTAATTCTTGGCCTTCAGCATGTTTTGAAAATGTGTTGTGAAATGCTTACCAATCAATAATTCCATCACTGGGCAGTAGAGAAGCTGGGAGTTGTGCAAGAAGGGAAGTGGGGCATTAATGCTGGTCACTCAGGAGGCTCCAAATTTCTGCTGAGAACAGGACCTAAAGACACAAAATCTCTAGAATTGTTTTTAAAAGAATCAAAGAGAGGATCAAGGCTAAGGGTGAGTGAAAGTAGACTTATGCCCTTGCATGAGACCAGTAAAGTGGGGCAAGCTGTTATTTGCAGAAAGTCCCAAGCTAGCCTGTTTGTCCTTTTCTGTCAAAGGCTAAGAGACATGTTACACCCCAGAATGTGTCTAGGTATCCCTTCTCCATGACCAAGACCTCAGCCTGAGCTACAGGTATTGCAAGTGTCCTAGGTGAAGGAGGGTGCCTGGTATCAGGGGAAGGAGCACAGAACAAGAAGGATTCAAGCCCCTGTCTGCACTCATTAGGTCTGTGACATTGGGAGTGGTCACATCCTTTGTGGGATCTTCAGGACCTTCCTTTCTACTGAAAGAAGAAGGCATCTGCCCCACAGACCACAGAAAGCTCTGAGGTAATGAGGGGTATGCAAACAATCTGCAAACTATACAAATATGAAGGACCATTGGTAGAAGCCCATCCACCTTGGTTTTGTAAGCTCAGCTGGAAAGAATCTCCTGTTTAAGGAATGGCATAGTCCATGAATGGGGTACGACTTATGGTTAGACTGGAAAACTGAAGATTGTCCCACGCAGACAACAGAGAAGAATTTTCAAATTCTTAGTGTGTGCCTGTCACTGTTAGCTAGAAACAGTGCTGTGATGGTAAATGTTTAACAACTGGTTCTCTGGGATGACAAAACCTGGAATTGTAGCATTTGCTGACTTCCGTGGGGTAAATTCTAGCACCATGTTGATTTCAAGCTACCAATGTGACATCACTAAACCATGAAGTGAGGAAAAGATGCCCACAACTAGCTCTCCCTACTGAATGCAAGCTAGTTCCATCACACTATGGAAACTTTGATCAGCGCTGAGGTTGGTATAATGGACTTTGGAACCCTTCTTAATACACAAGTTTCAAGTTTTAATATCTAGTCACAGTGTCTGTTCCTCCAGTAATTCAAAGATGAAAATTTTTATTTAAATTTGTACTTAGCATTTTTATAGCAAATCTCAATTATGGATTTCTTTATGGACATTGTTGAGCCCTAAAATACTGTTCTATCATCCTAAGTAATGTTCCTCTTCTTCAACTTGCAAATCTGATAATAGATCAGCAAGCAAGGTAAAACAGAACACAGCATGAAGAGGGAGTCAGGAAACTTGAGACCAAGTGTTAGCAATCCCATCTGTGTGAACTTTTATAAGTCACCTGCCTTCCCTGAGTCTCAGTTTTTACATCTGTAAAATGGGAACAGCCCTGGTTTGCTTGCCTTATAGGGCTACCATGAGATCAAAGGCAATCACACCAGTGCGAGTATTTTGAGAAAAGCAAAATCCTACTGGAATTTGAGTGATTATGATTAACTTCCAAAAATAGATTATTGGACATGGCTATTCATAAGAATTATCAACTGACACCACACTGGAAAAGCCCTGCACAGGAGCTCAAATCCCTTCCCTGGAGTAGAGTTGCTCCCAGGCGGGATCGGTGTGACATGAAGAGAGCAGCCCCCAGGACTGTGGGGTGGCTCAGCTCTGCTGTGCCGGGCCCAGGGACATTGGAAATTACTTGTGCTCACAGACTTTCACACCAAATGACCTGTGGAGGTTAAAAACAAGATTGAGCCCAAGCTTTGTCAATCTAGAGCCGGGACAAGGTCAGCGAGGAGCTAGGCAACGGAGCCTGCTTGGTAGATTTCCCCAGCCGACTTGGAGGCCATCTCTGAGGGGATGAGAGGGCCTGGGGAAATCTGCATTTTATAAAGTGCCCCTGTTAATACAGATACATATGACAAAAATGGTATACAATGCAAAACTCGACGGAGTGGAGCAAGGAAAGCACTCAACCCATGCTGTGCCAGGGCATAGATGGAAAGTAATACTTCTTGAGGGAAACCCAGGAAGACACCATCATAATTCATGACCTGGCCAGGCTTCTTTCTTTTCTTAATAGAATGGTACTGCCATTATCCATCCACCCATATACAGGATGATCAAGACATATAGATTTGTCTGGTTGGCACACAGGATATCAGTCACTGAGGTCTCTGCAAACAAAACCATTCATTGTCAGCCACCAGCTGCTACCAAAGGCTGGCACAGAAAGATGCTTTCAAGGGATGTTTCCCTAAAGCACTGTCTCTCCACCCACTCCTCTAGATATCTTTAAGAAAAAGTTCTGTGGATCCCTGTACCACTAGTGAACACATCCTAAACTCAACCTCACTGGGCATGTCAAACAGTATTCTATCTTTTCTTCCACCCCATTTGGTCCAGAAATACTTATGAGGCTCCAATTAAGTCAGACACATGTATAGAGCTGGAAACTGAGGATGAATGAGATTCCATTTCTGTCTTTTGTTGTTGTTCAGTTGCTATGTCATGTAGACTCTTTTCGACCCCATGGACAGCAGCACACCAGGCTTCCCTGTCCTTCACTACCTCCTGGAGTTTGCTCAGACTCATGTCCATTGAATCAGTGATGCCATCCAACCATCTCATCCTCTATTGCCCCCTTCTCTTGCCTTCAATCTTTTCCAGCATTAGGGTCTTTTTCAATGATTCAGCTCTTCGCATCAGGTAGCCAAAGGATTGGAGCTTCAACTTAAGCATCTTATGGTCTAATTTTTACATCTGTACATGACTACTGGAAAAACCATAGCTTTAACTACATGGACCTTTGTCAGCAAACTGAACGTGAAAGGCTCTCAGTCATATCCGACTCTTTGCAACCCCATGGACTATATAGTTCATGGAATTCTCCAGGCCAGAATACTGGAGTGGGTAGCCTTTCCCTTCTCCAGGGGGTCTTCCCAACCCAGGGATCGAACCTAGGTCTCCTGCATTGCAGGCAGATTCTTTACCAGCTGAGCCACAAGAGACGCCCAAGAATACTGGAGTGGGTAGCCTATCCCTCCTCCAGTGGATCTTCCCAACCCAGGAATCGAACTGAGGTCTCCTGCATTGCAGGCAGATTCTTTACCAGCTGAGCCACAAGAGACGCCCAAGAATACTGGAATGGGTAGCCTATCCCTCCTCCAGTGGATCTTCCCAACCCAGGAATTGAACTGAGATCTCCTGCATTGCAGGAGGATTCTTTACCAACTGAGCTATCAGGGAAGCCCTAACAAAGTGATGTCTCTGCTTTTTAATACATTGTCTAGGTTTGTCACAGCTTTCTTTCCAAAGAATGAGTGTCTTTTAATTTCATGGCTCCCATCACCATCTGTAGTGATTTTGAAGACCAAGAAAACAAACTCCACCACTGTTGCTCCAAAAAGAGTTAATGTTCTTGGAGGATTCAGAAACAAAGCCAATGGTTACAGTAACATGTAGTAAGTATAACTGAGATATGCCCTGTCCTGGGGTCTCCAGAGCAGGGAGCACTTAACTATGGTGGGGGTTGAGAGGGGGTGAGAAATGCTTTCCAGAATGGAGGATGTCAGGTTTGCAAAATAGGAGGAATCTCTAGGCAGAAGGAATAGGTGGTGCAAAGCACAGAGGCAGGAGCATGATGTGTGCTGAGGGAACAAGTAGACTGTGATAGAAAATTTGTAAGAGGTGCACCAGCAGATGAGGCTGGAAACTCTCACCTGCCAAGCCTGGAGTAAAGATCTCACCGTGAAGGCCATGCACAGCCTTTGGAAAACTTACAGAAGGATTCAGTTTGCAATTTTATAGATCCATTTCTAGAGAAGCAGTGTGCAAAACAAGTTGAAATCATAAGAAAGCAAATTAAAAAGCCATTGCAGTAGCCCAGGTGAGACCTAAACTAGTGGTGATGGGAATATAGAGCAGAGGGTGGATTTAAACAAAATCAAGAGAGAAAGTCTCTAGGATGGATTGGGTACAGGCTGGAGGTTAGGGTTACAGTCATCTAAGCAAACTCACTCCCATGCGAGTGATGGGAGCCATGAAATTAAAAGATGCTTGCTCCTTGGAAGGAAAGCTATGACAAACCTAGACAACATATTAAAAAGCAGAGACATCACTTTGCAGACGAAGGTCCATATAGTTAAAGCTATGGTTTTTCTGGTAGTCATGTACAGATGTAAGAATTAGGCCATGAGATGCTTAAGCTGAAGCTCCAATCTTTAGATTTCTAAGGGAAGGACAGCTTGTGTATATGCTGCTTTAACTGAATTAATGAATCCAGGAGAATGAACTAATTTCAGAAAGAAGTTCAGTTTGGTATATGTTCAGTTTGAGGTGACTTTGGAATATCTAGGGGAAGAAATTTAGGCACTAGTTTATATGAGTCTCTGAACTCAAAAGGGGGAACAAGATAGAGATATAAGAAGAACTTTCCTGCATTAGACGTAAAACTCTTGCTAAAGAGATTCATTACCCTTGAGGATTACTCGGTATGAAATTTGGTTTCAACATTAGTACCAGAAAAAAAAATTCAAACAATTAAGACACTCCCTTCAATCAGAAAAAGAACATAATGTAAATCATCTTGTTTACTTTTTTCCTGGCCTGCCAGGAAGCTCAGAGATATATTTAACATTCAATTGCAGTAATGTACTGAGAAAGCCTTATAATTAACATATTTGTCTTCTTGCTATTTTTATGGCTTTAATTTTTTATTTACTATTTAATATCCTCAGTGCATACCCCATATAATCAGGTGCCTTTACTTTTCTTAGGAAATAAAAAGCATGTATGCTTTCCTTTGATGTTATTAAGCCAAGTTTGCACCCTATTCACTTCAAGTGTTTTTTAGGCTCCCAAGGAATTTTCCTTTACAATTTATGAGAATAACCATTTTTTCCCCCAGGTTAAAAAAAAGGAAACAAACAAACAAACAAACAAAAAAAAACCCTCTTCAGAAAGGAATTAATCCTCAGGGATCAGTTAGAGCCAAAGGGACCAAAAGCCTATAGATTGTTATAGAAAGCTAGAGTCATTGACTCAGAAAGAGCATCTAAAAGGTATATGAGAAATAAAATCTGAGCAGAGGCGTTCCAGCCCAGCCCATTTTGTTACTTCTTAGCCAAGTAAAACTAGTCCCAGGATGAGGCAGGGCTACAACATAAATAGCACCACAGAGGGTTTGGGTAAATTCCATTCAGGTTATTGGGAACTACCTTTTAACCTTTGAGGAACAAGAATGTTATAACAATAGCAGTTGTTACCATTTTAAAATGCCCTTACATCATTACCTAACTTAATCCTCTCCAGTGTTCTGACAAGAACTGTGGTTATTCATACTTTATGCTATGTGTTCTCTTGCATAATGCATCTTGGAACCACTTTTAGGGAAAGAACACTGGTCTGAGCTCCCAGCCCTCCAGTAAGACCATTTGTAGTTTTGGAAGTGGAATGAGGCTGCCTGATTTTCATCTAGCACTTTGAGTTTCCAGAACACTGTCACCTCCATACAACATGTGACCCTCACAGTCACCCCTGATGTAAGCTGGGAAGGATGTATCATCTCCATTTCACAGATAAAACTAGCAAGTCATACCCCCTTGAGCTCGATTTGAGAAATAAAGGGAGGGCACTAAGACCCCGCACCCCTAAGATGTCCCCTCACCCTGCCCTAGAACCGAGTCATCTCGGGCTTTCACAGGGAAGCCCTCCTTCAGGTTGCAACAACTCCTTCACTGGCAAAGTAAGATGCTAATGATAGAAACCTCCAGTGCACAGCCCCAGCTCATCTGACTTCCCTCTCACTAATGAACACAGCCTCTTGGTGCCACAAAATCAGAAGTTGGTTAGGATCCCTTCTTTCCTTCTATTGGAATTCACCTGCTTCAGGTTTCACCAAATAATAAGCCTCAGAGCAACCAGTCAAGAAAACAGCCATGCAAACAATTTTTAAAGCAGTCCATGAAATTTCGAACAGTGGGATTAAACGGCTCTCCCTAGGCCAGACTCAGAAGTTCTTCTTAATCATGCAGCTTCCGAAGTCACTTCACCTGTCTAAGTCTTAGCTCCATCTGCAAAATGGTCAATAATAACCTTCGTCCTGCCTCTCTTCATAGGCAGGGAAAGATCAAAATTGTGTATTATTAGCACCTTATAAGTACTTCCATGGTGGCTCAGTGGTAAAGAATCTGCCTACAGAGCAAGAGACACAGGAGACGCAGATTTGATCCCTGGGTCAGGAAGATCCCCTAAAGGAGGAAATGGCAACCCACTCCGCATTCTTCCCAGGAAAATCCCATGGATAGAGGAACTTGGTGGGCTACAATCCATAGCATCGCAAAGAGTTAGACACGAATGAAGTGATTTGAGTACCCAGCATTTTATGAATATGAGAGCCCCTCAATACTATTCAAGCAGGGAATTTCAAACCTTTAACTCAAGGGGCAGAGAGATGGCGTAGGAAAAGTGTTGGTCGATGGGTCAGAAGCTACTGGAACTGACATATGCATTGCAACCTGCATCCATGGGAAAAGAGATACTGGGGTGACATGCACAGTCACACAATGACCCCTCCCAGCACCCAGGCTGACAAAAGTCATCAGAAGATACAGTCAGAAATTCCTTTCAAAGAATCTCTTAGTTCAACAGTTTTATTCCCCAGGGAAGATAAAATATATATACTTCCTGTAATCAATCACAAGCCTCTTGAAGCTTCAGTGAGAGAATTTGCACAATTCTAATTTGTAAAGGTGACAGACTAGAGGTGGAAAGTAACTATGGGGCCCTTTAATACATGTAAATGAGAACAGTACCCTGGTCTTTACTGAATTATAATGAACTCTCAGTTTTCTGCTAGACCAGAATGTTCAACTCGTAGATGATAGAGCCAGAAAACCTCCTGGAGGCCCTTTACCTCATGTATCCTCCCCGCTCCCATTTTACAAAGCAGGAAACTAAGACTCAGACACATGTGACCTGTGCCACAAGGTGGAATCATATAAAAGCACATGCTGTACCCTCACTGGACTTAATCCAGCATGTGTTTACTGAGAATCTACTGAATTCTTGGTGGGGAAATATAGATGAAAACACCAGAGAAACCACTGTCAAGAAAGCCAGACTCCACTAAGGAAGATAAACAAGTAAGCAGAAGTTTCTGGCATGAGTGGTATGCACCATATTAACAAGGATACAAAATGCCATGTGGATGCAGACTTCAGAGAGGTCAGCTGCCCCCCGGGGTGATCAGAGAAGACTCCACCTGTGTGTGTACGCTTGCTCAGTTGCGTCCAACTCTTTGAGACCCCGCGGACTGTGGCCCACCAGGCTCCTCTGTCCATGGGATTTCCCAGGCAAGAATATTGGAGTGGGTTGCCATTTCCTTCTCTAGGGGATCTTCCCAACCCAGGGATTGAACCCAGGTCTCCTGCCTTGCAGACAGATTCTTTACTGCTGAGCCATAAGGGAAGCCCAAGACTCTGCCTAGGAGTTGGCATTTGAAGGTTCTAACCACACAGAGTGGAAAAGCATTCCAGGCAAAAGGAACAGAGAGAGCTAAGGCACGGGGGTGAAGAGAGAATACAGCATGCGCTGAGGGTTTCATACACACCGTTGCAAAGAGCAGGAGGGTTTGTACCAGCTGCTTCAGGATAATCTCGGACAATGTCAACAGTCTCAGCTGCTATCCTCCACCTCATTCGGCACGCTCCTGGGGGCAGAGGCCTGTGTCCACCTAATGGGCCAGTACGAAAACCTGGCCCAGTGCTGATGGCATTGTGGGGCTTAATAAATTCCCTTTGAAGATGAGAAGACTGTACGGGAGAAAAGAATTTGCCACTCAAGTGAGTCAGCCGGAACGGCAGGCGTGTCCTGGCTCCTCGGGCCAAGCACTAGGGCCGACGGGCCAGACATGCTGGGTGACTTCCCCCTGGGGACATCGAGTCTTTTTTCAGCAAGTCGTTCCTAAGCCACGACACTCCTGGCTCATCCCTAACCTTTGTAGTTTCACCAGCGTAATTGATCCCAGAGCTCAGCTTCCTCCATGCCCATTGGTTTCCTAGGGAGTGATGGTGTATCAGACGCCCTTAGAGCACCTGCGCAGCCTGGCCTCCTGGGGCAGAGATGGAGCAACATGTGAGAGGCAGACATAAATAGTCCTGAGTTCTGCAGTCATCCTTTTGGGTGCTCTGAGCTTCCTGTCCTGAGCTAAGGTTTTCTCCTGGGGTTAGCTGAGGCACAGAGAGATAAACAAAGCTTGAAAGTGACTCTCCCTACTGGAAAGCTAAAGGCACTTTCAAGACACTGCTTTCTCCTACCTTCTGATGAATGTGTCCCAGACTCGCGACCATCATACCCTGGGGAAGGCTCTCCAAGGTGTGTAGGTTGACAGGAGAGACCACCTGAGGATGAAACTTCTTTCAGGCATCCTGCCACAAATGTTGGGGCTACAGAATGTCAGAGAGCCAGGCAAATCTTGCCAGGATTCACCATGGCAGGAGAACCTGTCACCCCAGCGTTCGGCACTGAGCAGCCCAAACAAGCCCTAGTGACTAAGGTTTTTTTCCACTTACACCTGGCTCTTTTGCTTTCACCACACAATTATATTAGCAAATGAGATCCTTGAGTAAGCAAAACAGGTCCTTCACAGATTCTTTTGTAAGAACACATTCCTGAGCCTACTACAGATATTTAGAGTCAAGGAACATTTATTCACACAGGCTTTTCAAAATACACCTCCAAGCTACTTTCACCATGTCGTTGCCATGATCTGAAAACTCAAGTGTGTCCAGAAGCAGGCAGCCAGTGGCTTGCAACAACTGAGAACTGGGCAGCAAAAAAAAAAAAAATTAAAAGCAAGTCACAGATGCACATTCAACATATGTAACTGACAAAGGATTAATACCCTGAATATAGCAGAGAAATCCTATACATCCATAAGAAAAATTAAAAGCAATAGAGATACATTGGTAGACTGTATGAACATGCAAAGTACTGAAAGAGAAATGATTCTCAGCATATGGTAAAATGCTTAACTTAACTAATAAAGAATGCAGATTTTAAAATCAAGAGATGCCATCTCACATCCATCAGATTAGCTAAAATTCTTGAAGTCTGACCATATGAAGTGAAGGAATAGAAACTTTAAAGCCCATTAATATGAAAATGGGCTTAATAAATTGTAACACATTTAAGAAAAAGAAATGCAATATAGAAGTTAAGGTGAATAAACTATGTACCAGCATCAAACATATTTAAAATAATAATATTGAATGAAAAAAGCAATTTGCAGAATAAGTCAGTATTATTACATCATTCATGCAAATTTTAGAAACATGAATCAACACTGTATACTGTCTTGGACACATGTCTATGGAATAAATGTACCCAGTATGAATAGGACAAAGGCATCCTATTTTTGGATGGTGGTTGTTTGAGGGGTCAAGGAAAAGGGCTGGGAAAAGGTGAGTTAGACAGAGACTCAGTTGTTTTGGGTAATGTTTGTTTCTTGTAAAAGCTGAAGCATGCCTTCAAATTCAGGGGGGTGGAAAGATGGACATAAAGGTCAGGATAGGCTAGGTTTTGCTACGGTAACAAAAGTCTGAATCATAGACACTTCAGACAACAGAGATTTGGCTTTTTTTGCTCATTCATGGTGGGTTGGCAAAGGGGCTCTGATCATTGTTGTTACTCACGGACCAAGGCTGACAGAACAGCCACCACCTTCTTGCAGGCAGCCATGCCAAGGAAAAGAGGGAACAATTACATGCTCCAGTCTAGAAGTGACATGGTCACCTCTTCTCACAACTAATTAGCCAGAACTAATTGTACAATCCTACCTGGCTCAAGGGGCCAGGAAGTACAACTCCACTATAAGCTCAGAAGTGGATACAATTGGCAATACGTGGGTAATGGGCTTCCCAAGTGGCCCTAGTGATAAAGAATCTACCTACCAGTGCAGGAGATGCAGGTTCAATCCCTGGGTCGGAAAGATTACCCTGGAGAAGGGCATGGCAACCCATTCCAATATTCTTGCCTGGAGAATCCCATGGCAGGCTGTAGTCCATAGCGTGGCAAAGAGTTGAACACCAACTGAAGTGATTTAGCACACACATGCCCTCAAGAAAGTTTATTGCAATGTTATAGTTTTCATCATCCTCTTTTTAAGTGTTTGAATTATGTTTCATATTTCACAAAATAGGGGGGGAAAAAAAGGCCCTGGTTTGGAAATCAGGAGACTTGGTCTTCCATTTGAGGAATGGAAGCTCTGTTCCTGGGCCTGTTGCCATGACTGTAATACCCACACTGGTGTTCTACAACCATTGATTCCCCATGGAAGTGACACAAAGCAGAGTGACCTTCCTTGCTGTTGTTTAGCTCCTTGGAAGCTAAGGAGTTGGCAGTAAGAAGCCTGATATAAAAGAGGTGGTGCATGGAACATGGATTGTAAAGTCCAGAGACTTAACCAAGTCCTAAGAGACAACTAAGTCCCAGGTCGACCACTCACACTTCCTGTCACCTTAGGAAAATTACCATACCTCTGGGGCCTATTTTCCTCATCTGCAAAATGGGCACAACAATAACAGCGACATCTCTGAATAGTTGTGATAAACAAATGAGGTATGTAAAGCGATTTGTAACTGTAACGTGCTGCACAGACGCTCACTATTATTACTGACCTAAATTTTGCTGCAAGGGAAGCCTCAGGCCAGATTTACATTTCTGGCCGACAATGACTCATGCGACTTCCCTCAGCAGAGCCACCTGGTTGACAAAATAGGCCCAGGCATGATCCTGTGGTCCAACCGCTTGAAGAATCTATTGATTTCCTCTTGTGAAAGTGAGTCTGGGAACAGGGATGAAACACTATTGCAGATTCCCGAGGGAGAGTAAGAGAGGAGGGTGTGATTCCTCAGAGCACAACCCAGAGGGGGCGAGGTCCTGGGCCAGGATTGAATCTGGGTCCCTGGGACTCATCAAATATTGGAGCTGGAAGATTATAGAAGGGAGAGAACAGCTCTTCCAATCCCCTCTTTTTCCAAATGAAGAAACTGAGGCCAAAGAGAGGCAAAAATGATGATCCTTTTCAACCAGCAATAGGTAATCACAAGACCTGGCATGCACCCTGGGATCTTCCATTCATTTAGAGTGTAACCAGGGCAAGCCCCTACCAAATACCTCAGTTGCCTCACTTGCAAAATAAGGGGATTGAACCTGACCCCCTAGTTATCTCTTGTCTGTTGTTTTGAAAACACCAAATTCTATCAAGGTTGAAATGCAGCAGAATCCTCCCTAAAAATGAACTCTCTGGTCCAGGCTACTGACTTTGCAGGTCTGACTCTCAGGAGTCATCGCCCCCTCTCCCCACACACTGTGAATGCCACCTGTTTACCTTCTTCTCTGTCTGGTCCAGAGGCTGTTTCTTGATGTAATGCCTATATCCTCTGAGCCCTTGGAGGCTTAATGCTCCTGACTCTGCCCTTACTCAACAAATATCCCCATCTGCCAGGGTTACCAGCTCTAGGTTTGAAGCCAGGAAAACCTTCCTTAGGCAGCAGAGAACACAAGACATAACTCAGACAGAAGCTCCCAAGCACCTGGGTCTGGCCTCAACGTCACTCCCAGAGGATGCTTTGCACGGCAATATAGCAGCTGATGACACTTCCCCAGAGATCACAGGAAGCTATACAGCCAGATGCGAGGGCAAGTCTGACCCGCTGGCTGCAGGTGCATCCTGCTGTGACACAAGACGCAAACTCCACAGGCGACATCCCACACCATAGAGCCTGGGGCCTTGCCCCTGAGGCTGCCATAGGCCCCTCCCCACAGATGCTAAGTCATCCCACTAGCAATTCCCAAGAACAGAGAAAAGACTAGCGTCTCCATCTGTAGTAATAAGAGGCAGCCCCTACACCTGCCAGGTGCTTCACCTGCAAGGCAATTGTCAGTCTAAGAAGCCCCTTCGTATTCATTGGCTTATTTGGTTTTTATGAAGAACCGAGAGCTGGCCAGTTAAAGGTTGATTCTCAAATGTTCTAGATGAGGAACTTCATGTGACACTCAGACAGGTTAGAGGATTAAGGTCAGATCTTCTGACCCTGATCTCTACCCTTTCATCCATAGTATAATGAAAGTATTATCATCATATTACAAAATACATTAATGACCAAGCCAGAAGGCCAGGATTTCAACTGGTTTCAAATAAAAAGACAATCATCAGCTCACTTCTTCCCTGCAACAATCAGTTTAGGAGATGAAACCACTTCTGAAACCAAAACAGCATTTATATTGTGATTTGTGTCGTACCTGGTCTCTCTAATCCAGGTCTTGAATATCTTTCCACCCCTTGTCCGCTTTCACCCTCTAACTGGATTTTTGAGTCAGTGCGATTGAGGAAAGAAGGACAGAAAGCAAACATTCACCTGAATCTTGCTTGATGTACCAGTTGTGTGTGTGTGTGTGTGTGTGTGTGTGTGTGTGTGACAACCTGAGAATGTCTCCTTAAAGGGATGTATAAGGCTGGTTATAGCAGCAACTCCTTCCCTACTGGTTCCTACTTCCCTCAGTGATCTTTGCCATACATCTGAAGCTAACATAACTTTGTTAATCAACTGTACTCCAACATAAAATAAATTTTTTAAGAAAATTTAAAAAATCCTCAGTGGTTCCCAGACCAGCAGCATCAGCATCGCTTCAGAGATTTTTCCAAATGCAGAATTTCAGGCCCCGCCCATTACTGCTTCAGAATCTGATTCTAATAAGATCCCCATGTGTCTGCACAGGAGGCTTGAGAAATACTGACATAAAGAATCTGACCCAGATTGCTGACGCTGGTAAAGTCCAAGTCACCCCGGCTGCTTAAAGACAACCCTCACCAATACCCACATCCTCACATTTCCCCTCTCACCTTTGCTCCTGTAACTCTTCTTCCCCTGGTTTTTCCCTGAACCAGGTAACCTCCCACTCTTTGAATTGTGTCTCAAAACCACCTCCTCCAAGAAGCCAAGCCAGATATTCCTATATAGGAATGATCTTTCCTTCCTCTAAATCGCAATGCTGCAGAACTTGTACTTTCTATCTTGGATTATAATTGTTATGAGCATGACTTATAGCTCTCTCCAAATATGAGCTCTTCGAGGTCAGAGTTTAGGTCTGACTCATTTCTATATTTCCCCAAATGATCCAATACTTTGCAAAGTTCCTACTATAATCTGCTTCCTCAATACATTTGTCTTTAATATTTCTAACAGATATAACCAGAAAGATTAAGAAATTCAGTATCCTTGTGATTTTAGACAACCATGACCAAACTTGAACACAATCTAAACTTGGAAATGTTTGCCTAAAATGTTCAGTCACTGTCATGAAGCTTATACACAGATATTTTTCCCCACTGCCCTGCTATATACACACTATGTGCATCCCACTTGTTCTTTAGTGTTAGAAATGCAATTGGCCAGATAGTACTAAGAGGAGAGGGGAAATGATTGCTATACACATGATGTGCCAATTCCACACTGATTTAGCATCTTAGCAACAAAAGGAGAATGGAACATAGTACCCAGATTCCAACATCTCCATCAGGACCTACATTTGGGGCAAGCAAAGGTTCCCTGGCCCTCGTTCAGTCACTTAATGGAGAAGATTCCAAAGACAGAATGCCACTGGTGTTCTTCCAATTATAGAGTCATCTGATTAGAATTACAGTAAATGCATAGCTCAGTTTGCATTATCCTGATGTGACCCGTGAACCAAGCCACCCTTGTCAGAGCATATGAGGGGACTGAAGTCTGAAGGTCCACTGCCTCATCACATTGGGGCACTCACACCAGTGCTAACCTGGAAAGGGGGACACACGCAAGTTAGGACACTCCATGTCTGGAGACCCTAGAGCCCTGGGACTGGAGCTTGTTGCTTAATGTCGGAAGAAACACCCAAATACCACACACTCCAGGCATCAAAGCAACCTAGAATTTTTGGACAAAAAGAGATTTGTCTTGGGGATAATTTTAGAATTAATTGTTTCAGCTATTCCCAGCCTGTCAGCATTGAACCCTGTGAGGCTGTCAAAGAAGCACAAGCTTGTTCAACCACAGAGTGGGATCATGGCTTTGGGGTGATGGCTAAAATGGAATTTCTTGCTCTGTCTGGCTATAGAAGAACATGGCAGGAATTCTACAGAATCAGAGACTCATCCGTCCCCTCTCACCTCTTCCACTTAGAGCATGAGGTCTGGGAATCATTAGGGTGTTGAACCAAACCTGACTGTTGTGTTATTGTTTCTGATTTAACTACCAGACTGTTAAGCATTACTGCCCCAAACCCAGCTGGAGGGTGGTACCACACTTTGAAGCCACTGAGTCAAAGTGCTACTGGATGAAATTCTGCTCTACTGGACCATGAAATAGGTTTTCCAAGGGACAGAGAATGACAGACACGCAAGCCATAGCTAAAGCTGTCTCACCAGAGTGGTAACGCTCACAGTGGAGCAAAAAGAAGCACTGCCGTGTGATGGAAACCTGTCCACATCCTCAGTAGAGCTAGGTCAGATCACAACCAGAGGGCACTTCGGAGACCAGCTCTGGAACCTCTGTCTCCTCATCTACAAGACCAAATGCATAGGTGCACAATGAGAGACACACAGTTACATTATTCTTCTTTTCTTAAGGTAGCAGTTGAATTCTCCTGCCACAACCTGGTACCTGGGTGACTTTCTAGATCTTTTTCTTCATTCAGACCTACCTACCTCACAGGGTTATCATGAGGGTCCAAAGAAAATGGTATGAGTTGGGGGTTGGTATGAGTTGGGAGTTGCTCTGATTCAATTCAGGAGGATGAAATCTATTTTCTTATTTTGTATAAATCTTATAACCTCAGATATGCAGATGACCACCCTTATGGCAGAAAATGAAGAACTGAAGAGCCTCTTGATGAAAGTGAAGGAGGAGAGTGAAAAAGCTGGCTTAAACTCAACATTCAAAAAACTAAGATCATGGCATCTGATCCCATCACTTCATGGCAAATAGATGAGGAAACAATGGAAACAGTGACAGACTTTATTTTCTTGGGCTCCAAAATCACTGCAGATGGTGACTGCAGCCATGAAATTAAAAAGATGCCTGCTCCTTGGAAGAAAAGTTATGAGCAACCTAGACAGCATATTAAAAAACAGAGACATTACTTTGCCAACAAAAGTCCATTTGGTCAAAGCTATAGTTTTTCCAGTACTCATGTATGGATGTGAGAGTTAGACTATAAAGCTGAGCACTGAAGAATTGATGCTTTTGCAATGTAGTGTTGGAAAAGACTCTTGAGAGTCCCTTGGACTGCAAGGAGACCAAACCAGTCCATCCTAAAGGAAATCAGTCCAGAATATTCACTGGAAGGACTGATGCTGCTGCTGAAACTCCAATACTTTGGCCACCTGATGCGAAGAGCTGGCTTATTGGAAAAGACCCTGATGCTAGGAAAGATTGAAGGCAGGAGGAGACGGGGACAAGAGAGGATGAGATGGTTGGATGGCATCACCAACTCGATGGACATGGGTTTGAGCAAGCTCCGGGAGATGGTGATGTGTCGAAAAGAATCGGACACAACTGAGCGACTGAACTGAACTGAACTCAGTACTGAAGAAAGGGCAAAGCTCCTCCCTAACAGGCTTTCTTATAGCATTGAGGCACTTTACCTCTTTCCTTTCCTGGTCTGCACCAACTCTGGGGAGCAGAGTTGTATTAAAATCAGGGGAGAGAATTCTCTTGTGGTTTAGTTTAGTTAGGACACCAAGCTTCCACTGAAGTGGGCCTGGGTTTGATCCCTGGTTGGGGAACTAAGATCCTACAAGTCCCATGGAATAGACAAAAAAAAGAAAAAAAGAAATCAGGGAATATACAGGAAGCAAATCATAGAATATGTGTGTGTGCATAATACATATATATATGAATAATTGTATGTATGGTATTATATTTTTGTGTGTGTGTATGTATGTACTTACATATATGTATATATGAACATGTAGAACTGTATGTTTTATTTTAATTTATCAAATTTCACAAGCAAAGCTTTAACTATCAGGGAAATTCATTCTCAGTTAGCTAGAAATAGAGCAATGGAGGTAGGAGTGAAGAAGAAAGCTCTAATTATTGGTTGTTGAGACCAAACCAATCTACACATCCCACCCAGCCATTCCTGATCATGCCATCCATCACCTTGAACTTGACCTGCCTTGCCCTGAGCAGTCACTGCATTGCCTGTGTTAAAAAATGAAAGTGAATTTGGTATTAGCTCAGACTTACGGGGCCCTCATCAACAGAAAAACTTGAAATTATGTGGAAATCATCCATGAAATGCTGGTACTGAAAATGGGAGGAAAAAAAAAACCTATTTGCTGCTTGGGATTAGGTGATAGGGCATCAGCAAGCAAGAAAGGGGGCCCTTCCAGTAGCAAACATGGGCAGACAGCAATCCAAAACCCAGATTTGAGTTCAGATTCAACAAAACCCAGGGTCTTCCTGGAGGGCTTCAATTCCTAGAGGCACAGCAGGTAAGAGACCTTGGACCAACCACCTTGTTTTGGAGTTGGAGAAATTTCCCTCTGATCTGGCAAGTGACTATGTTCAAGGTCATACATTCAATACATGGCAGAACCAAGGCTAGAGGTCAAATGCCCACTGACATTCTGAGGACCGTCCCTCCCTTCACACTCTCAAGGACGAGAATACACTGAATAACATGGACACACTTTCTCATTGGTCTCTGAAGGTTGCGGGATCTCAGTGTTCTTAGGCTCTTGAATAACAACCAGAAAACTCTGCCAGAACTTTCACTCTCAGAAAGTGGAAGCTTAGTGCTGTGGAAATCTGGATTCTTCCCCCAGCTCAGACACTAATCCTTGTGTCTGATGTGCTTTGGCTCCAAACTGAAGCCCCTTTGTAGCCCAGGAAGGAAAAGCGTGCTAGAAATGGAGGGAGATTAAAGCAGCGTTCTCTTCTCATGAGATTTCCAAGGAGCACAGAGGGGATGTCAGTGCCCTGCACCTCTTCACATCCCACCTCCTTACTTAAAGATAGGTAGATGTAGAAATAAAGTCTCACATCTGTCTACTAGAAGTGGACATCATGAAGTCCTGGACTGTGTGTGAGTGTGGGCAGGTATGTTTAATTAATACTCTGAAGCTCTTTTCTGACTTTTTATATCAGCTCCAAATTGTTAATCCTTGAGGAAATGTCTCTAGACAACTTGTATTTTGTCATTTCTTATTATCAGTATTCTGAAAAGCACACAGGTAAGTTCTATTACACTCTACAAACGGAGACACTAGGACCCAAATGTCCTAGTCACAGAGCAAAGCCAAGGACTATCATCAGTACTAGACATAGCTGCTGTTTCCCAGGATAAGCATTAGGGCATGGCTTCAATAACGACTCAGGGATCCCAACGATGTGCCAACAGCTTCTAGACCACCCTGCATTATTATTTTGCTAGGCTGCTTATTACATCATTTGTCTCCTTTTTGTCAAAGCCTTGCTACTGGGATGATATTCTCTGCCCCCTACCCCTGTCTCCACCATCCATTCAGCAGACACACACACAGAGAAACTAATTACTTCTATATATTTTTTTTCAAATTCAACTTAAGTGCTGTTTCTTCAAAGCTGTCTTTCCTTACCAGAACATTCCCCCAAAACGCATCCTCCCGTTCCGTGGTCTCTTACATCATCTTCCTTTCCTTCTGAACACTCTCCAAGTTTGCAAACATCCATTGAATTGTGACCTTCTGATATGGGTCCCTAATCTCCCTGATGGCAGGGACTGTCCCTGTTTTTTATGTTCTGTTGTCCCCTAAACCCTGGCACCTGACATCAAGGGAGAAGTAAAGGGAGTAAATGCAAAGAAGAGTTGGTGGATGGGTCAGCAGGAGAACACACAAATACTCAGAGCTTCAGTGGTTCTCTCTTAATGGTGGGGCTCTGAAACCTTAGCTCAACAATCCGACAGCTCCCTGACATCTGCTAAGCCGCGCTACTCTCCTTTATGCCTGCCATTTCCTGTACTTCAGCCTGTACTTCCTGTATCTCAGCCCTGGCTTCCTTCCCTACATACGCTGTCTATACAAGCCTCAGTCTTTTTTTTTTAAGCCTCAGTCTTGATGTCAGTCAGAAAGTCACTCTGGAAAGAGACTCACAGACTTAGAAAACAAACATACAGTTGCCTAGGGGAAGGGATACTTAGAGAGTTTGGGATCGACATGTACACACTGCTTACTCAGAATGGATAACCAACAAGGACCTATTACACGGCACATTGAACTCTGCTCAGTGTTATGTGCCAGCTTGGATAGGAGGGAGGTTTGGGGGAGAATGGATACGTGTATATGTATGGCTGAGTCTCTTCACTGTTCATCTGAAACTGTCACAACATTGTTGTATTGGCTATACCTCAGTACAAATAAAAAGTTTAAAGTTTGGAAAAAAAAAAGAAAAGTCACTCCGAGAAATCTTCCTTGAAATCTTCATAGATTATGAAAAACCCCTTCCTCTGCTTTCCCACGGCTTCCCGAGGTCAGTGTTACAGTTGCCCATGCTGAGCCCCTGCCTCCTCCATCTCCACAGCCCCCGTGAGGGCTCTGCTCATCAGTGGTGCTCAGATAATCCTGAGTGAGTCAATCAAAGGTTCAAAGTTTTCCAGCATGCCATGGTGAGCTTCTCAAGAGCAAGATGCTTCTATTAACCTCTCCAGTGCTACGCTTTGCACCCAGAAGGTGTTCAACCATGAGTTGACTGGAATGCCATCCTCCCCCAGACATGATAGAGCAATCACAGAGGAATGTAGTGGAAAGAGTGTGAACTTGGAAATCGTTCTGATATACTTGCTATGTGACCTTGGGAAAATGGCTTAATGTCACGATCCTCGTGTTCCCCATCTGAGAAGAACACCACTTGCCTAAGGCCACTGTGATGGCAGATGGATGTTAACAGATCTGGCATGTGCCTGGCACCCCAGAGGTGTTCCGCCCACATCAACTCCTATTTCTCTTTTTGTTTCTTGGAGTCACAGAGACTGGTCAGCCTTACTTCCCCCTCGGCCTCCCAGGAAGCAAACGAGGGATTGGAACCCGGAGTCTGAGACCCATTCCCTCGTTCCAGTCTGGCCAGCAGATGGCAACACCCATGCCGGGTGACTCCTGTCAAACTCTTTCCATCCTGACAGAGGGGAAGGTGACTAGAATAGGCTCAAAGGATGACTCAGCTCCAGTGACTAAGGTGAGGAGGTGGTAGTAGTGGGAAGGGTATGGGGGTTGAAGAGGAAATGAGTGAATACACTATCTGATGAAGGATGCTCCAAGATAAAGGGACTTGACCCTGGTAAATTCCTGGCTCTGACACAGTGCAGACAGGCGGGGCCTGAGCGCCCTCCCATGACCCCTCACCTCACCTCACCATGAACTAACTCCTATCAGCCCAGAGGGACCTTCCAGAGCAGATGCTGGATGTCCTTCTGCCCTCTGGAGGCTTTTATCCCAAGGACTGAGACACATCTGAATACCAGTTTTGATGAACTGGTTTTAAAAATTATCCCTTATCACCAAAATCATTGTGAACGGGTTCTAATCCTGACAGCTGCCTGACTGCCAATCTTGGCTTCGTTCAGGGTCCATACTGTTTTTTCCACCTATATCATCACTTTAACATCCCCATACATGGCACATGCAACAAGTTTAAAACTGAAAATGCCCCACCTACCCACCTCCCTCAGCTCTTCTTCTCATTAGCTGTACTAACATCTACCCAATCACCTAATCTAGACCCCTCCTGGGCTCCTCCTTGACCCGTACCCCCCCCATCACTCCACGATCCAGGTCAATTTCAGCTCTTGAATATCTCACTCCATTTCTTCCTCTCCTTCCCTACTTACAGCTGACTCTTCTGAGTGAGAAGAGTGGCCTTCTGATACTATTTACTATGACTTTTTCAGGCATGTTCTAACTGACCCCTGTCTCTCATCAGTCTTTTCCAGACTGTCCACAGAATGCTATGTCCAAACCACACTTATAACGTTATTCTCATCCTACGTAACATCCTGCAGTGCTTTTCCAATTCCTAAAAGAAACAGCCCAGACTGCTCAGTCTGGTGATCCAGGACCTGTCCACCTTCTGGTTTCGAAAGCTTATGCACACAGATATCCCCTGGGGGAGCCAGTCCTCAGAATCCTGGTATCAATAATCTCTTTCCTCCTCTGGGTCTTTGAACATGTTGTTCTTTCTCACAGGTAAGCATTTCTCTGCCTTTGGCAACACTGTTTATCTTTCTAGATTCAGCTAAAATGTCACCTCTGTTGATTGGCCCTTTCAGATGCTCAGAAATGCACTGGTACCTCCTTCTCTGAGCCCTCTCTCAAAACATGGTCACTCTCACTAAGCACCATTGTGACTTCTTGTTTATACACGTCTCTGTCCAACAGACTGGAAGATTCTTGGAGGCAGATCCTTCCACAGAATGCCTACGTAGACGTTTTTTGAATAAATGAAATATTAAGACAGGCGTGCATGCATGTTGCTCAGTTGTGTCCTACTCTTCGCAACTTCATGGACAGTAGCCCACCAGGTTCCTCTGTCCGTGGAATTCTCCTGGCAAGAATACGGAAGTGGGTTGCCATGTGCTCCTCCAGGGATCTTCTCAAGCCAGGACCAAACTCGCATCTCCTGAATTGCAGGCGGACTCTATGGTTGAGCCATGGGGGAACCCCAAAAGATAGGCATGAGGTAATAAACACAGTCACTTTTATCCTCTGATCCTCAGTGTTCCCAGCCACAAAATAGGCATCTGATCCAAGTACCTCACAACTCTATAAAGCTCAGACTTTATACTGCACCATCCTTCAAAGACACAGCTCACACTCCCAGCCTACTCATTAGTAGGAGATATTGCTGAGTTATTTTTCCCGAGGAAGGAGTGGGACTGTGGGTCCACCCACGTGGCAGTGACTGGTCTCAGAATCTCTGATTGAAGTCACAGAACTGCTCAAAGCCAGTGCTCTATAGGGGGACCCAGAAACCCAGGACCTACCCTACCATAGGCTGGGACTCTGACCATGTCCCCAGTAAGTCATGGGCACTGTCTGCCCACGTGGGCGCTTGTCTGTGGGCACTCACACAGCGATTGCCACAGTCCTCAGACAGGTACTGAGGATGACACATCGGTGCAAAGGAAGTCACCCACGCAGTCTCACCTCCCCCGGGTAACCTCTCCATGGTCACCTCACCTCCTAGCACCACTCCCACACTCACAGCCTCACAGGGTTTTGGATTGTCTCTCTGAGAACCTGGGCCTCTGAACCTTGAGCCACAGCATCTTTCAGGAGGTAACAGGGGAACCCGTGTTTTGATGGCTTTCTCCCTCTGATCCCCATTATTAGTTGCCCCTCACCGAACAGCTTCTGTCAACATGCTGGGATGAGCAAACTCGGGCTCACCTCGCAGCTTTCTCTGGGAAGAGTATTTGATCTCCCTTAGCCTCAGTTTCCTCTTCTATAAAATGGCACTAGTGGCTCTGCTCAGCTTTTTTACATGGGTGTTACCAAGATGCAACGAGCTAATAGGTGTGAATGTGTCTTGTAGATTATAGGCACAATACAAATGTGTAGGATTCACAGGAGTAATAATATTAGTAGACACTAGGTTCTGTCTCTAAGAAAAATGCAAAGGGAGAATTCAAATCCAAATATTTATTGAATACTCACTGTGTGCCAGACACAGTACAGGGGATTGTCGCCAATCCTAACCGTAACTCTTCTATAACCGAATTCAATAGTGCTATAGCTTAATATTTATTTGTCTGAAGTCTAAAGTTCCATGTTTCAAGATACATATATATGCATGTGTTTGTGTGGGTATATATATATATATATATAAATTCGTGCATTTTACATATATGGGAATAGACACATTATTTGCGTATGTACAGGTGTGTGTGTGTGTGTGTGTGTGTATGCTTGAGAGAACAGACTATTTGCCCAGGAGTCAGGAATGAAGTGTAACGAAAGAGTCATGAGTTTTGGAATAAGACATACACACCTAGGTTCAAATCCTGACAATGTTTCTATGATTTAGGAGCTTTTTGACTTGAAACAGGTGTTAAATTCACCAAAGCCTCAATTTCTCTATATTAACCACAGAAGTAATAAAAGCTGTCTCTGAGTTCTGTTGCGCAAATTAAACCACGCACACAAAATGCTGAGCATTGTCTACACAGAGAGGGCTCCATAGATGCCACCCCCTGGACTCTGCGCTGAGAGTTCCCCTCACACATTCTGTGACCAGGAGCAAGCCACACAGGCCCCTGCCATGCATTTTCTACAGAATGAGAGGGCTGGACTCCATTCCTGGATTCCTCCCAGCCCCAGGACACCAGGGTCATACAGCGAGTATCTGCTTCATGCCTGTTCGTGGATTTCAGTCATGAGCTCAGCCCAGGCAAAGGCCCCAGGCCTGGGGTTCCCTCCCTTCCCAAAGCGTTTCCTTTCTCCGAACGAACGTGCCATTTGCCGGCCCTCATATTTTCAATACAGGGTCCATTGATGGCTCTGAAAATGAATGTCCAGTGCAGCTGCGGGGCCACTTGAGCCCTCCGAGCAAGCGCTCTCAGGCCGCTCCGTCTGAGAGCTCTGTGTTTTCAGAGCCTGTTGTTGCCAGGCTGTCTGGAATCCTCAACACCTGCACGTCAGCTTCCTGGGCCCTTTCCCTCCCCTCCCCCGCCGCACCCTCGTCTCCCATTTGCATCTGAAATGCAGCTGCTGGGGCCCTGCGGAGGGGAGCCCGGTGGACAGGACATCGCCTTGTTTGGTCTCCCTCCCTTGAGTCCAACTGAATCTGAGCCACCTCTGTGAGAGGACTCTTGTTGCCCCTTCATTATGTTTAAATGAGCCTCCTCTGTGGGAGAAAAAAATTTTTTTAATAAAATAAAATAAAACCACCACAAAGGACCAAAGCAGATGACATCTGTTCTTTTGATGAAAGCTTTTTCTGTCCTGAATTAGACTTAAAAAAAAGAGAGAGAGAGAAAAAGCATGGGGCTGGGCTTCATTTGTACCATTTCTCCCCTAAAAAACAAACAAAATGAGTCTCGCTTGGGGCAAAGGAGTGTGGAACAGGTAACCAGGAGGGAAGGAGAGAAAAGGAACCCTTCCTTCTTCCTGGGGGTTCTGCCCTTGTCACATGGAATATTCAGACACCATTCCGTTAAGTACGTTCGAATGTATATTCTCTGCGTTCATTTTATGGGCAAAATATTTAACAACTCTTTAGCCGTTATCCCAACCTTCCCCAGCCATTTCTTTTGATTGAATACCGCAGGTGGGTCTGATGCAGGTGGTACCTGGAATATGGCATAAGAAACAATGACCTACATGCTGATAACCCCCAAATCTTTATCTCCATCTCTGCTCTTGTCTGCACACTAAACTCCTCAACCTAGCTCCCAGGCTGAACTTCACCTCTTCTCTGCCAACACCTGTTTCTTGCTCTGGGTTATTATCTCACTAAACGTACCCACTCGGATTCCTGGGTGTCCTCCTCTATACTCCCTCCTCCCCTAGCACCTTGCATCCAACCCGCTGCTGAGTCCTGTCCATGTTCCCCCTAAATAACTCTTGGTCCCTCCTCATGTCTCCTTCTCCATTGTCACTGCCTGAATCCAGGCCATCTTCTTCACTAGCTCGACTTGTATGTATATGCCCCACCTAGTAGCCAGCATTGCTGTTGATGACCATTCTTTGAGCAAAACACTTGATGATTCTAGGACAAAATTGAACTCCCTGAGCTTGGCTTCCCAGAACGTTCATGAGCAAGCCCCTGCCTACTTCTCTGACTCATCCTATTGTCTATCCTCTGCTCCAGCCCAAGCAAACATCCTTCAGTCTCTACCTTGATTCATGCTGTTTCACCAGGGGCCTTGGCATATGCTGGTTCCTTACCTTTCTGACTCTCTGCATGTAGATTTCCTCTACTCACTTTCCTGGTCCCAGTTTAAATACCACTCCTCCAGGAAACCTTCCCTGACCACCCCTCTGTCCCTCTTCCCCAGCCCTGAACTCCACCAGACTAGGCTCCATGCTTCTGCTCTGTTTTATTAGAGACTGTGTGCTACCCGCATCCCCTGCCAGAGCCCTTGCTCAGTTCATTGTTATTACTTATTTAATACTCTGTCTTCTCCACTGAAAAGTCGACAGCAGCAGAGTAGGCATCTCTTTTTATTTGCTCTAATTTACTGACATGACACAAGCCTTTCAACTGATAAACCTCAATGCGCCTACTCCTTTGCTCAAAAGACCTCTTTCAGCAATAGGGGCAGGGGAGAGGAGAGGTCATATATTTTTGAAGTAGAATTCTTCCTCTGGAACTTTAGGTATATTTCAAAGTAGCGCCATAAATCTGGACGAGGAAAACTGTCTACAGCTTCAATCTTATCTCGAGGCCCCAGTCATGCACAACCATCTTTGGTGCAAGATGAAGGTAAGTCTCCTTTATGTACAAAATTAGCCTGATAACAGAGCTCCTCACCTCCATGTTGAAGTCCTGGAGACCTTTGCCCCCTGAAATTTTTCTCCTCCATCTGCCTCATCATCCCTGAGGTTTGCCAGACTCCTTCCACAGCACAGAACATGGTAGAGTAAGAAGGAGTTGGGCAGGAAAGGGCACCAACTAGCTTTGATTGATGACCAGATCCCGGACATGCTTCACATAATCTCCCCAACAGCTCTGTGAGGTAGGCACCAACTTCCTCCATTTACTATGGAAACCGTGGCACAGACAGGTAAGGTGACAAGCTGTGCTCACACGCCTGTGAATGGAAGAGGTGGCCCGTGAATTCGGATCCACCCACTCAAATGGGTCAACTCTTTGATTCCAGGCTGGCACTTTTAAAAGGGGGGGAGGTCCCTGAAGAGGAGTCTGACACAGAGCTGGAAGCTCTCTCCCAGCACAAGCACCTTAGCAGAATCCTGCTTAATCTTACTTCAGAAAACACAAAGGCAGAAGGGCCAAAATCCAGTTATACTGGAAAGCATATGGCATTGGAGAGAAGAAGCTAGAAACCAAGAGTTTCTCTCATCGCTTTCAAATGTCGCCTGCCTAGTCATATCTCCCAGGCAGGCATCATATGGTCCAGGGCAGGTCCTTGGTCTTCTACAAGCATCTTGCCACATCTCTCATCCACTTAGCTTCTTGTGGGTAGTCAGAGACCCTACGATTTTAAGGGAACTGATTTTTTAAAGAACCCTCTCTGAATGAGAACCCAACTACTTTTCTCTAGCCCAGCGTAACAAGCTGAGGGTTCTATTTTGACAGTGGGATTTGCTAGCATTTGGGTGGCATCTTCTCTGTTTCTTTTTCTGCTCATCTCACATTCTTTCTAGGATTTTTACCCTTGGGAAGTGGAAATGGAGCCTGATTGCAAAATCAGACAGTGGGATGGTTCTACTAAAGACCGCTTTGTTCACTAGATTGCTAGTTATGAATGAGTGGGGGAAATTGAATTTGCTTACCATTAGAACCCCTCCGCACACTGGAATTCTAGAGGCTGAAATCTAGCACACACACAGAGCTGAGATGGAAAATCCAATGTGAGGTCAATGCTCAGAATTTATTCATCTCCTAAACTCAACCCACTTCTCCACTTTCTTAACAAACAGGTAGACCAACTGTAATGATAGTCTCCTACCATTCTAGGCTAAATCACATGGATTCTGGAGAAGCCAAGGAGCAGGGAGAAGTGAAAACAGCTGATGAATAATCAGTTCATATTTATTGAGCATTAAGTATCAAATATTGTAAAAAATACTGCTGCATCTGTGATTTGCATGTGTACTTAGTCACTTCAGTCATGTTTGACTCCTAGCAACCCCATGGATCGTAGTCCTCCAGGCTCCTCTATTCATGGGATATTCCTGGTGAGAATACTGGAATGGGTTGTCATGCCCTCCTCCAGAGGATCTTCCTGACCCAGGGATTGAACCTACATCTCCTTCATCTTCTGCACTGAAGGTGAATTTTTTACCACTGAGTCCATTTTATTTCATCTTAAATAAGGCTGTGAGTTTGGTATTTTTAACTCCCATTTTATAGATACATCGAATTCAGAGATAGTCACTGGCTCTCCAGAAGACACATAGTTCCCTTTGATTCTTTTTATTCTCAGCCTCTTGCAGGTTTCTGTCTCCATCCTAGAAGAAATTGCGGAACCAAAAAGAAAACAGAACCAGGGGTTCCACAGGAACATACTTGGATAAACTCTCAACTCTGGCATCCCAGGGCAGGAAGGGATGAAGGGAAGAGAGGCCAATAGATATTATGGGGACTGGATTTGGAGCCATTTGAGAAGAGAAGGGGAGAACAGTGGCATTTTTGTGCTTAGTATCTTCTCCAAGTTTTTGAGCATCTCTTTTAAAATCTCCAAATTTATTTAGACCAGGCATCCCCAGCCTCTGGGATTTAATGCCTGTTGATCTGAAGTGGAGCTGGTGTAACAATAATAGAAATAAACTGCACAGTAAATGTAATGGACTTGAATCATCCTGAAACTATTCCCCAACACAGTCCATGGAAAAATTGTCTTCCTTGAAACTGGTCCCTGGTACCAAAAAGGTTGGGGACTGCTGATTTATACAAGAAACTCCTAAAGAAGGAAGGAGTGGTGAAGAGTGAGCCTTGAACTGTTGGATAACATGTTTCCCATGGTTTTCCTGGCCTGTTAAAGGCAGGGACAATGACCAAAGGGGCTAAGGGGAAGGAGATCCAGCAACAGAGTGGTTACCCTTGCCAGGCACAGGATGAAGGAGAAGGGCTGTGTCTAATTCCTGCCACATGAGCGAGTGAACTTTGAACAGAAAGAGAAAAACAAAAACAAAACTCTCAGTCTCACATTCCTTCCATGTCCAACCAACATCCTAATATCTCAAAGTTCAGTGTAAAACAAATATCAAAATGAATTTAATTTTTTCATTTTGTTAGCTGTAGAATAAAGATGGCTACTGTGGCTCAGTGGTAAAGAATCTGCCTGCTAATGCAGGAGACCCATTTGATCCCTGGTCTAGGAAGATCCCCCTGGAGAAGGAAATGGCAGTCCAGTACTCTTGCCTGGAGAACCCCATGGAGCCTGGTGGGCTACAGTCCACGGGGCTGCAAAGAGTCAGACATGACTTAATGACTGAGGTTTGAGCTCTTGATTCCCATTTTATGGCTAAGAAATTTTAATATTTGTGATAGTCAATGGGCTGCCCATTGTTTCTTTCTTAAATATTAATTAAGCTTCTATGATGGGCCCAGAACTGGACACAGTGGCAAACAAACCAAATATAAAGCTTATAGGCTAATGAGAAAGTGGATAATAAAATTAAAATTCAGCACAGAAATAAATACAATTACAAACTATTATAGAGTAATGCGAGGGGAAGTCTTCCCTGGTGGCTCAGTGGTAAAGAATCACCTGCAATGCAGGAGACGCTGGTTCAGTCCTTGGGTGAAGAAGATTCCCTGGAGGAGGGCACAGCAACCCACTCCAGTATTCTTGTCTGGAGAATCCCATGGACGGAAGAGCCTGGTGGGCTACAGTCCATAGAGCTGCAAAAAGTCAGGCATGACTGAAAAAACTTAGAATGCACGAATGCAAGGAAAACACACTGGGAAACATGAGGGAAGCCCTATCTAAAGAGGTGGCATTATTCTGTGAGCCAGGACAGGAACCGAGGGGCAAGCAGGCAGCAGAAACCACCTGTGCAAAGTCCCTGAGGCTGGAAGCCAAGCAGCCAGTGTCGCAAGGAGTGTAGAGAGAAAGAAAAGGTCAGAGGGCAAGGCAGGGGGCACTTTGTGTCAGAGGGCTTTTTAAGCCATAGCGAGAACTTTGAATTTTATTCTAAGCAGTGGAATGGGAACCCATTGAAGGATTTTAGACATGGAAGAGACATGATCTGATTAATATATTTTTCAATTACCCCACTAAATTGTGGAAAATGGAGTGGATGAGCATGGGGGAAATATTGCTGAAGTCCCTATAAAAGCTGATGAATTGAACCCAGTGAAACATAAATCCTAGTCCTTGACTTCAACCATAAAGTCTCTATGAAAAAGCCATCATTCATGATTTATAATTTTTAAAAATATATGCTATTTTATGAAACAGAATCAAAATTTTTCAAATTTCTTATCAACTAAAATGACCTAAAGTCCTAGGGGCTGCTTCAGGGTAATGCCTTGTTCAGCTGGCTTTCATGACCCCTTCTTTCTACTTTCCAGGTTTTCCAAGAACAAGGGTTGAGAAGGGCAGTCATAATTGGGGAATAAATAAATAGGTCATTTGCATCCGATTTTCCTATCCAGCCTCAACCTCATTACACAGCAGCAGCAGCAAATGTCAGCGGCAGGAAGCATACAACAAGAAGAATTAACCACAGTTCTTTTTTTTTTTGTCCAAACGTACACACACACTGTCACACACACATACAGTTGGTTTGAAGTGGGGGAAGGGTAGGTAACCAGCTTTCTCACATTTTTAACCAATAGAATCTCACGCCAGTCATCAAAACAACAGGCTTTCAGGCAGTTGACCTTTTGTGATGAAGGGTTTTGTGGGGAGAGGAGAGAGAAAGGAGAGAGGAAACTTAGGCTTTATTATCCTGATGGTTCAATGCTGAATCAGTCTTATGTTACAGACACATTAATTTGATTAAGACACAATCCATGGGTCATTCAGGCATAAAAAATACTCTTGTTTAATTGCAAAAAAACAATGAAATAAGATAAATCATTACTAAACTGGAGATTATTTGGGGGCTCATAGATTTTTTGCACACCCCCCCCCCCCCGACTCAGTTCATTTTCTCCATCAAAAGTTGTTTTTGACACTTAGAAGAGAAAAGCTGGCCTAAAGCAACAGTACACTGCACACCAGCATTCCGCCCTCAAGGCATCAGTGGGCTCACGGTCACTCAGAATAGACACTGCTGGTAGACCCACTTCACAAGAGATTCCAAGTCTCTTAGCCTCGAAAATGTTCATAACCATCTCAGATGCCCAGTCCAGCTTGAAAACTAAAGGCCAAGATCCTGGCTTTCACTCTTACTATTAATACATCGCTCCTTTCCCACCACTTTGTTTCTTTATAGGAGCAAGTTATTTTTCAGGCCCTGGGCAACCTTAGGTCAAATATCTCCTGTATTCCAGGCACTGTGTTAAGTGATTGTAAACATAGAAGCAAAGACCAGCTTCCAGATCTCAATAAGCCAGCCCTCGAGTTGGTCACTGGCTTCTCTTCCTTCTGTGACTCCCTGAGAAATGCCTGGCTGTGGTTTAGTGCCCATTGTCATGCTGTAGTGGAGGCAGGCAAAGACCCGGAAAAGGAATTTAATCAGGAAATGTGTGGAGAGGAGGTACAATTTGAACTGGCCTTAAACTGAATTAGGAGGAGCTGGTCATTCGGAGAAGGGAAAGGGAGGGCATTCCCGGCAGAGGGAACAGAATGAATTAAGGTGGGGAAGCTTGGGTGCCCATGAGGCATGTGGTCATTACTGTGGTGTGGCAAGTAGCAGCCAGGTGTTTTTCCTATCTTGGGAGAAAGTGTTAGTAGCCAAACGTATGCTCCAAATCTGGGAGCGTTAAGCACTTATCCCACATCAGTCCAATTCAGTCGTTCAGTCGTGTCTGACTCTGCGACCCAATGGACTGCAGCATTTCAGGCCTCCGTCTATCTCCAACTCCCAGAGTTGACTCAAACTCATGTATAACACCCCATATAATCCAGAAAGAATTCTGGATCAGAATTCAGAAGACCCATTGTTCCTGTGTCTAATACATTGTGTGAGTTTAAGCTAGTTATTTCTCCTGGCTGTGCCTCAGTTGGCTCAGCCTCAAAATGGGAATAAAAATCCTTTACCCGTCTACTTCATAGGGTGCCTTTGAAGTTAAGCAGGAAACTAAATATGAAAATTTAACTTCAAAGCCTCCTATCCTCTGTAATAAGAGTGTAAAGCACTTGTATCGAATTGAAGAAGTTATTAGTCTTACTTCTGGTGGGCATTGTCATGACATGATTCAGGGACCAGCAAGCCAATCAGTGGCTGAAGTGAAGGGACCATGACTAAGACTTGTGCAGATTTTATATTTCATCACATTTAAAACATGGGTTCATGCAGTCTTTTATTGATTTAACAGATAAATAAAACTGGCTCATAAAGAACATTCAAAGTGAAAAGTAGAATTGAGCATCTAAGCTCCTTATTCTGTGCCCTTGCAAATGACCCTATCACTATACCAAGACTTCCCAGGTGGCTCTGTGGTAAAGAATCTGCCTGTCAATGCAGAAGACTCAGGTTCGATCCCTCGGTCAGGCAGATCCCCTGGAGGAGGAAATGACAACCCACTCCAGTATCCTCACCTGGAAAATCACATGGATGGAGGAGCCTGGTGGCCTACAGTCCATAGGGTCCCAAAGAGTCAGACTAAATGACTTAGAGATTAAACAACTACAAGGATCACTGTACCAACATGTTCAACCTATGAGAATTTCTCAAAGCCACTGTTTAATGAAAAACAGCTACCATGTGATTCAGAAAATGAGAGTTTGAAATAGCTTCCAATATCCCTTTCAGCCCTAGTTCTTCTTAACCATCTTATATACAGTGCTAAGGCCAGACCCCAACCCCAAGAACCTTCTCTGAGTTGCCAGGTGCCTGCATCTGGGCAATTCTGCGCGTGGCTCACAGAGGCTGGGGTTTGTATTATGACTATGAACATAGACTATACACTCACTAGAGACGTGGTGAGATGAATCAGGGATATTTCTAGAAGACAGTTCCACTGGAACCCCAAATAGTTTGGAGAAAACCAAGGAGTGAAAAAATCAACTTGCTAGTGTGTTAAACGGAAGACTTGGCGTGTGATACCTAAGAGCACAAGATGATGGAAATAAGAAAGTGCAAAAGCAGCTCACCCTCTGCCTGCACCTTTCCCTTGAGGGACTTGAAACATTTGATGGGCAAGGATGTCCCTTTTCATCATCGGCAAGTTGTTTCATCTTCCAAAACTGAAAAACTTCCCCTTCCCTCTTTTTAAAGGAATGTTGAGCAGATAGAGTGAGAATTGATTAGCAAATGGCCATGTCTATGGTGATCACTGCCTTGTTATGGAGCCAGCGCATCCTTGGCATTTGGCCCGTAACTCTCAGACAGCAGTGACATCTCTGGGTTCTCCTACTGTTACGTGGAGAAGAAAAGACAGCTCCACACTGCAAACCCAGCGACCCAGGAGGAGATGCCAGCTCTGCTGTGTGCCCTGGAGCAAAATGATTTACTTTTCCAGTTTTAGATCTTTTTGCATCATTATCCTCAGACTGTAGACATGACCTCTAACATCCCTTTCGGTTTTAATACCTTGTAAAACTAGGATTCCTCCAGTCATGCTGTATTAACTTAGTAAGGACCAAGAACCATGAGAAAGGAAAGCATTGCCTTTGCCTCTGCTTCCTCATACTAACACCAACTGTAGGGCGGCTGGAAAGATTAGACAACAGTAGATGCAAATCTGCAAACACTGCCTGGCACTCAGTAGCTTCCCCATCAATGGAGACTTTTAAATCAAAACCTAAAGATTTCCAGTCTCCGCCTCTGCCAAACTAATCTTTGCAGTCCTAGGCATCTCCATGGCTTGAGCACATGACCCCTGACTTGCCGCTGCCCACTATGAGCTCTAAGACCAAACATTAGAACAAAGTTTTAAAATCTTCCATTCCATCCAGGAACCACATGGACAGTCTGTGAACTTTTCTGTCTCCTTTGACTGGAACTCCTTGCCTATGAGTATCTGTTAGCTCCCGGTGTCTATGGATAAGCCCAAGGGCAGCCTTTTTGAAGACCAACTACTTGCTCCACTGTATTGAGCCCGCAGACGCTTCCTCGCTTCCTCCACCCCCTGTGACTGCTAGGGAGGGAGTTCAGAGGAACAGGAGCCTGAAACAGGAAGCATGTGTCCTCTGTGTCTACTTTACCAAGCCGAGATCCTTTCAGGGGGATAAGACTGGAGATGGAGAAGGGTAAGTCTTCATCACAACGGCAATGTTGATGCCAGTACCATGCAGGCTGAAAGCCTGAAAGTCATAGAAATATGTCCCACTGGCTCAGAGTCCCCATCCCCTGCAGAACCCAGAAAAAAAAAAAAAAATCAGAAAATTCCACTTGCTTTTTCCTATTTAATGAGGTCGAACATTCTTAAGGAATGAAAAGCAGAGCTCGAGCCTAGCTTTTAATTAGCTTCAGGAACCCTTGTTTCAAACTAGCCTCGTTCCCAAAGCTATTCTCTCTCTGCTCTGAATGAGATGGAAATTCAATTGCATTTGCCTTGTTGAGGAGTCATAATAAGATGCTCCCTCCCCCTCAAGGTCACATGGGGAAAGACACTCAGTAGCCAGACAGACACCACACTTTTTGACCCCCAGCAGGACACCAGAACTTGAGAAAGGCATTTTTGTAAACTACTATGTGAGCTTGGGCTGGTATCTCCCCATGTTCAATGGAAAAAAGATACGGACTTAGAGTCAAAGGAACTGGGATCGAATCCTGCCTCCTCTACTGAGTGTCAGTTCAGGTTAACTAAACACCTGAGGCTTCTGTTCCCTCATTTGTGATGCAGAAATTGATGTCCACCTTGTAGAATGACTAGAGGGACAAAATGAGTAATACATAAGCCCTGGACATCATCTGTCCTCAGTAAACATTGTTCTTCCCACTCATTGGTAAGACAGAGTGAATCACCCCCACCTTACCTATTTTTCTTTAGACTACAGCTGTGATCCAAAGGGATCATATATTCAGAGGCTAGGAGGTTAGGTCTCTTAGTTGGAGGTCAGGGTTCACATCCAGATCCTGCTGCCTCCCGCCTGTGCCACCTTGGGCAAGTTCCAGAGCCTGGCTGTTTCCTCATAGTAAAAACAGGGATGTTATCAGCAGCCTCTCCACAGGATTACTGTAAGGACTAACTGAGGTGGTGTCCAAAAAGCCCTTGCCTAGTGCCTGGCATGTAGCAAGTGCACAATAAATATTAGCTAATAATAGCACCGGCGGCATCTGAGAGTGTGCTATAAAATTTAAAAATCCTCTAAGACAGCCATCTCAAATCCTTTTGGGAAGGAATGTGCCTCTGTTACCGGCGCTTATGTAAATGTAAGTGGTTATTATTTATGTAGGAGAACATTACTGAGTATGATGCAGGAAGAGGGAGACAACAATATAGAGAAAGAAAAAATTTACGATGTGCTTCAGAGGGGAAAGAAGAGAAAACAACTTCTTGCCTGGCACTGGAGAAGCAGCCCCATATATTACCTCCAAGTTGCCTGGGCGCAAAGATCATGTCAATAGTGTCTTCTATAAAGAAAAAGGAAAAAAAAGGAAAGCAATGGAAAAGAAAGGGGAAGAAAACTTCATTCTATTTCCTCTAAAATTAATCCTCAGGCTGTATTTATCCAACAGAATCCTACTAAACACCCATCCCAGGGGAGAGGCCGGAACACTGGTGACTCTGCCCTCAGGGAATCTGGGACAAATGAGGATCTTAGAACAGGTACATAAATAACTAATTAAAGGTAGAGAGTGACGTGTCTTGAATCATTATTTTCATCATTACTGGAAGTCATTTTTATGGAATTGCATATATTTACTGTATCATCATTTTTTTCCAAAAAGAATTTTGAATGATTTGTAACATTAAAGAAGATAGACACTGAGGTATAAAAAGACAGAACTAGATATTTATATTGAAGCCATAGGAAATGCCAAAGCCTAAAGTAATTGTTAGATCAAGCATTAGATTTAACTCTGAGCTTCCTGGAAGTCAGGACAAAATGGGAAACACATTGTTATAATTTACTATTTCTCAAATGCTAACACTCAAATGCTAACTCTCTTAAGTGATATGCAGAAAACTAAGCAAGGCCTAATCCACTAACCTTGCATTTTCTATTCATTTGACACATGCAAAAGGCATGCCTGGCTGTGGAATTTTGAGACATTCAGGTTGGCACAAACCATTATCAACCGTTAAGACTATTCTTTTTTTAAAAAAATATGTATGCATTATTAAACTATTTTATCATTTCTGTTAAAGCTGTTTCTCAGCTAGAACGCAAGCTGTCTCACTTCTTGTATTTTTAAGAAAAAATAAATAAATATACTTTAAAACACAGAGCAATCTTCATGTCATGATGCTAGACCCGTTAATCTTATTTTCAATAGTGCCCAGAGGGCTTTGATCTGTCACAGGCCTCTCTTGGGTTAATTGCTGCTCTTCTCAAGTCATCCCCAGGCAGACAGGTAGGTGGGAGTGAGGAGAATTAGCCAATTGTACAGAAAAATCAAAGACATTTGCTTGCAAGGGTACCTACTTCTGAGAATTACCATGAATTTTGCATGCCACTGACTAAGAAAGGAAGGAAGGAAGTGACATCTTGAAGATCCTGGGCTGGGGCGAGCTGCGGTGAAAAAAGACCATCTGTTATTCTTCTTCTGGTTGGTTTCTGGCCTGTTGTGATGTCTTTTGTGAATCTTTGAGAATTTGAACTTTAAAACCAGTTTTAAAAGAAAGTGTGGTTGCCTTTTTTTTTTTTTAACAGAATCCTTAGAAGTCTCATGAGTTTGATTAATGAGGCAGAAATTTTTTAAATAAAAAATAGAATAAAAGACAAGCAGTAAAGAAGGGAAAGGAATGCTGCTGCAAGAGGAAGAAAAAGAGGCTTGCAAGAGAAGAGACACAAGAAGGGTCAGAAGGCGGAGGCATCTGAACACTTCTTGACTCAGACCCTGCTGGGGTGGAGGTAGGGGGTCCTGGAAAGAGGGCACCCAGACTCCGATCAGCTGAGAGAGAGCTCTGATCGGGGAAGGGGCTGGACAGGGAGCCCGCTGCCACGTGCCGGCCAGTCCCACACACATCTGTTTGATTTGGCTCTGCTCACTGACCAGCTGCTGGCACTGAATCAGAAAGGGCAGGTGGGAGTGTTGGGGGAGCGGAGAGGAGGGGGAGATCGGATTATGTACAGTTGTTCCAAAAAGGGGGAGAGAGAAGAGGCCGGGAGGAATGAGGCTGAGAGGGGCCTGGGGGCAGGCAGGGGCAGGAAGGCCACAGCTGTGATGGTGGGCATTGGAATTAGTCACTCTCCGCAGCAGGTGAAGGGACTGAGTCAGCAGCCCGGGGTGGGGCCTCCAAAGACATCCAGGCCCTGGGCCAGGTTTGGGCAAAGTGTCGGGAGTGCTTTCCCGCTGTCCCCTTTGACCCATCCACTGTCCCACTAATAGGGAGCCAGTCCAGACCTCCAGACCAGCCACCACACTGCTCCCTTCTTTTTCCTACCAGAACAAACCTTCTGTTTTCTACCTCAGACAGTTTTTTTTTTTCTTTCTAAGCTTACCAAGACATACCTCTTCTAAAGCTCTTAAGATCTTCCCAACCATCCAGAGAGAAAACTGGAAAAAATCAACTTGCGTACCTAACAGAGGTCCCAGAAAGTGTAAGCGACATTCCTGAAATCACCTGCCTCAGCCTGTGGAGGAACAATTTGAGAAATGCTGACTCTTCCACCTCAGCACCATTTGCTCTGCCAGAATTTGCTCTGGTCCACAATTTCAACCAGGTGCCAAGAGGCTGAGTTGCTGAGTGGGGAGTACATGGCGGGGGGGGGGGGGGGGGGGGGCTACATTATTAGGTCATCCCAGTGTGAAGTCTTGCACAAGAACAAGTTCTTTGATCACCATTTGTTCGACATGATGTGCTGGGGAACCATGCTGGTTCTCTCAAGTAGCTCACCCTGTGGGTGATCTCTTTCTAAAGGTTTCTAGCCAGTCTGTGTCCATTTCCCAAAGGGAAGTCATTCAAGTCACATCTGCAGGTTTGAAAATCTCACACATTCATCACCTTTGTTTCTGAAAAAGTCCTCTTCTCACTGCTAGCATCCCATATGACGGAAGAGGCAGGACACCGCCTTGCAGCTGAGGTGGGTGCCTCTGTCTGCTCACTGGGACAGCAAGATCTGGTTATATCAGGGACATTCTCATTACCCAGAGGATCAAAACCAGCACGATATGGAATTCCAAATATTCAATCTACAAGAAAAGCTATCTCCTATGGTCTGCCCTAATTACATAGGTTTGGGCTCTGAAGAGTGACTGAGATTCAAATTGCAGAGTAACCTGTCCTGTCTGTTCATAAAAATGAGGATTTTAAGTGCCTCATAGGGCCCTTGTAGCAAATGGAAGTGTCCAGGAATGGCACAGCCTTTGGCCATTAGTACCCCAGAGTGAGAAAGGGGATTAGTCCTCCATAGACAGGACATCCACATCACAGAACCCCACCATCAATCTCCTATGAGTTTTTCTTCCAATACTACCCAAATTTTCCATCTTGTGCCACCACAATTCAACACACACAGAAATACTGAGAGTGAAGAGATATTATTAAAGTCTCCTACTCAGGAAAGAAACTTCAGAACATAAACTATCTTCAGATAAGAAATACCGTTGAAGTTAAATTGGATTTTTCAGCTTATTCCCACCCAGGCTTCCCTTTCGAGCCAGCCCCACATGGAGTCCCTGGAGGCCTTTCAAGCTCTTCCCAGAACTAGGTCTTCTTGATCTGCCACCTGGAGAGTGGGCTTCTTCCCTCTCCTCCTGGATCTCATCCTTAGGCTTTCATTTCTCTCCAATTTCCAGACACTTTGCTGCATTCCTCCTCAATACCCCACTCACTGGATCTGCATCCCCACAGGGACCACGCATCTCATCCAACCTCTGTGCCTTACATGGTGCACAGTTATGTAATAGGCTCAACTCTGCCTTTGAATCCGGTAGGGTCCTAAGGAATTAATTAATTAAACACTTATTTTCATTTTCAAGTCTGCTTCCATAGACTGTATTATAGTTTTAAAGATCTGTAGACATCCTATTGATATAAAACACAGGTACCCATAGTCATCCTACATAGGATCCTTCTTCAGAAGTTCCAGTCGCCACAGGAAGGACTTAGTGATGGATACCCTGATCAGATGACATTCAAAGAGTTCCCAACTTAATAATCATCAATCCCACTTGAGGGTTGAGGGCCTTTACTGTGACCCAGCGGCAAATTCATCCCTCTCTGATTTTGCACTCTAGGTCCAATGACTCATCCCTGATCTCATAACCCACCAGTGCCCTCATTCTTACAAAATTCTTGGCCATCCCTGGAATCTGAATCGGCCACCAGCAGCCACATGTCCTGACTGGCATATTTAAGAGCAGGCTTTGCTCCCAGCCTCCCCTGGCCTGAGGCTGTAGTGGAAATTAACTTCAGATTTGAATTCTTACTCCACCATGTCTCACAGGACCAGTCATTTTATCTTTCTAGGCCTCAATTTCCTCATCTGTAAAATGGGAATAAAAATACCCTGACGGAGATGCTGTGAGAATTAGTGACAATGCAGAGAATTTTATCCACAGTTTTGCTCAGTGAACAGTAGCTGTTTTCTTTGGATGACTACCTATTACTGCTGGCGTGGTGCCGACTGTCTCCTGGCCTGCCACCTCCTGCCTGTTCTCATGCGCTGCCAGCATTGCCGGCACCCACACCTACCTAACTGTCTTCTCCAATCTCTGGGTTCTACCATCCTGCTCCTCTGAGTGAGTTCTACCATGTCTTCTCTAACTGCTGGCAGATGGTATGCTGGGTTGGCTCCTGCCAGGGCACAAAGCTGAGTCTTAACGTCTCTTCCCAACTCCATGGTCAGTGACCATGTGGTTAGCTCGAGGTCGGCCACAGGGAGGCTGTCTACACAGTTGAAATTAACCATTACTACAACAGGGCTGTATCCCCTGAGAGTGTCTTGTTCACTAGCTCTCAGACACACTGGGGCAGACTCTTCCTTCTTTCTGTACCTTCTCTGAAACTGATCACCTAACCTGAACTCTCAGATATGGTCCTTTTACCAGAAGACCTCAGAAGTTTTCCTCACACACAAACTGCCCTCAAGTCTCAGTGAGAAAGCAGCTAAACCTGTGCCAAAGTCTACAGAACAACTCTCCACTTAGGAATGGAAACACGACACCAGGAAACAAAAAAGTCTAACGAATATACATTAACCTCAGGATTAACCCTGCTGCTAATGAGATCTGCTCAGCACAGCCAAAGCATTTTCTTCCTGCCGGCTCCCTCTGGGTGATTCAGGCCCCCAGGGCCCCGAGGCCTTCACCTGAGCTCTGTAATGGAAATCTTCCAGGCTCTACAGGACCGTGCCCTTCACGCCACCCCATAAATGCGTTGGACTTGGAAACGCTGTTGTCTCTTGGCAAAAAGGGTGTGGAAGAAGAAGAATTTTTATCGGTGTCAAAAGAAAGCCCTGCCTTTCCTTCTTCTCTGTGAGGGCTCTAAACCACAGGAGTTTGCTAAGGCCTTGGCATTTTGAGGGCTTGGAGTCTGTTCTAGTTGCATATCTTAAGCGCCCTGCTCCTCGGTAGTGTTCGATTCAGATCAGCTGTACCAAGGGCCACCATCTGGAGATTGTCATGGTTACTTGTTACTTAGTTCTGGGCACACTTACCACTGGGCTTCCCTGATGGCTCAGATGGTAAAGAATTTGCCTGCAATGCAGTTAGACCTGGGTTCAATTCCTGGGTGAGGAGAAAGGAAGATTCCCTGGAGAAAGGAATGGCTACCCATTCCAGTCTTCTTGCCTGGAGAATTCCATGGACAGAGGAGCCTGGCAGGCTACAGTCCATGGGGTCGCAAAGAGCTGGACATGACTGAACGACTAACACTTTCACTTTTCACACTTACTTTTATATCCCCTGAAAAAAGACTCATTGAGCAAATAAAACAGGTGGATGAGCAAGTGTGTGGTGGGGTGGAGGGAGGGATGTTTTCTTTGCAAGGAAGTGTATTCTCATGAATTTTAGAGGACAAACCATCACCTGTTTTTGCGGAATCCTATCTATCTTTGGTGACTATCGTGGGTCTCTTTTTAGCGGTGGTTTTGTTCCTCCTTGTACCTGAATGGATTCTCATGGCCCAAGTGGGAAAATACCCCATTCATTTGCCCATTAAACCTAAAATCCACTTTCCTCCTTACAGAATCCATAAATTCTATCCATTTCCCCCTGTTCACAATTCCAGACCACCTACAGAATGCAAAACATCACTCACTACCCCACTTCCTCCTGAGAACCCTCCCCTTGACTTGCTGCTTCTCAAATAGGTACACAAGCTATTCATTCCAACACTTTTAAGAAACTTCACAAGGACACTAGTGGTGTCTCAGGTGACTCAGTGGTAAAGAATCTGCCTGCCATTGCAGGACACGCACATTTGACCTCTGGGTCAAAAAGATTCGCTGGAGGAAGAAATGGCAACCCACTCCAATCTTCTTGCCTGGAGAATCTCATGAACAGAGAATCCTGGTGGGCTACAGTCCATAGGATCGCCAAGAGCCAGACACAACTGAGCACGGATGCACACACATGCACAGGGACACCAGCAGAGAGAGACAAACACAGAAAAGGGACATGATTTCAGAATTCTCTCCTACGTTCTCACCCAGTCTCTGGCTCACACTGCGGTGTAAACTGTGAGCCCACCATGCTAACAACTCTTCTTCATCTCATCTCCTTATCCTCCTCTTGCCTTCGGGCGACATCTTCACGGACATCAGATTACTACTCCTGCGCTTCTAGTATTGGCAGATGTCATGACCTTTGTGAGGCACTTCACCACCTGCAAATGACTTTCTCTAACTTGGGTGACCCTTAGAACCCCCCCTGGGACCTAGGTGATGGTGTGACTGCCACCGTTTTCATGGGTCAATGAGACAGTGCAGAAGGAGTGCCTGCTAGGTGCCTGGTCAGAGCCCCCTAAAATTCTCTCCCCTCAGTTCAGTTCAGTTCAATTCAGTCGCTCAGTCATGTCTGACTCCTTGCGACCTCGTAGACTGCAGCATGCCAGACCTCCCTGTCCATCACCAACTCCCAGAGTTTACTCAAACTCATGTCCATCGAGTCATGTCCAATGGTGATGCCATCCAACCATCTCATTCTCTGCTGTCCCCTTCTCCTCCCGTCTTCAATCTTGCCCAGCATCAGGGTGTTTTCAAATGAGTCAGCTCTTTGTATCAGGTGGCTAAATTATTGGAGTTTCAGCTTCAGCATCAGTCCTTCCAATGAATATTTAGGACTGATTTCCTTTAGGATGGACTGGTTTGGTCTCCTTGCAGTCCAAGGGACTCTCAAGAGTCCTCTCCAACACCACAGTTCAAAACCATCAGTTCTTCGGTGCTCAGCTTTCTGTATGGTCCAACTCTCACATCCATACACGACTACTGGAAAAACGATAGCCTTGACTAGATGGACCTTTGTTGGCAAAGTAATGTCTCTGCTTTTTAATATGCTGTCCAGGTTGGTCATAACTTTTCTTCCAAGGAGTAAGCATCTTTTAATTTTGTGACTGCAGTCACCATCTGCAGCAATTTTGGAGCCCCCCCAAAATAAAGTCTGCCACTGTTTCCACTGTTTTCCCATCTATTTGCCATGAAGTGATGGAACCAAATGCCATGATCTTAGTTTTCTGAATGCTGAGTTTTAAGCCAACTTTTTCCACTATACTCCTTCACTTTCATCAAGAGGCTCTTTAGTTCCGCATTTTCTGCCATAAGGATGGTGTCGTCTGCACATCTGAGGTTATTGATATTTCTCCCGACAATCTTGATTCCAGCTTGTGCTTTACCCAGCCCAGTGTTTCTCATGTTGTACTCTGCATATAAGTTAAATGAGCAAGGTAACAATATACAGCCTTGATGTATTCCTTTTCCTCTTTGGAACCGGTCTATTGTTCCATGTCCAGTTCTAACTGTTGCTTCCACTCCAAGTCACAAAACTTAAGACTCTCTTAATTTCTCTTCCTCCTTTCTAGTCCAAGCTAACCGAGGGTCATTTAGTTTCCTCAGACACAGCATACGTACTCTCTCATCCACGTAGTAATAATACAGAATTTGTTTTAGAATATTTATAAATTTAAACTTTTCACAGATTCTTAGTGTTCTTTAGAATTAGATGGCACTTCCCTCCATTTAAGACAGATATCTCCAACACCTTCAGCATGCTGACATCAGATTATAGCATGGAGGGGGGCTGCTCCAGGCAAAGCTTAAGAGATCATCTTATTAATCAATTGGATAGAAGGCTAATTTATTCATTCAACACGTACTTACTAATCACTTAACCTGAACTCCTATAGTGCCCAAGATCCTGTAGCATGTACCTGTTATGCTACTTGAGATACTATAGTACGTACATCTTCCAATTAGACGATGAGGTCCTTCAGAAGACTCTGGCCTCAGCTTGCTGCTCCCTATCTTATGACATTGAGTGACTCACCTCACTTCTCTGGGCCTCAGTTTCCCCTTTGTGGTAGGTGGTTAAACAGAGCATTCTAAGTCCACGGATTCACTTTCTTCTCCTTCGATTCAGCAAATATGGCTTAAGCACAGAACATAAGATCTACTAAAAGAGCTCAAAGAAGGAGGGATCAAGTACTATTTAAAAGAAAGCAGGTCATTGTTGAAGCTGGGAGATGGGTACACAGAATGTCGCCACACAGCTCTGTCCACTTACCTGCGTATTAGAAAATATCCCTACTAAGAAGAATAAAAACAAAGACAAAGAAAGCTAGCAGGCGTCACATTGCAGGTCACCATTGAGCGGGATAGAAGCATGGGTAGGATTTCAGTGAGCCGACACTGGGTCAGGGGCCATTCCAGGCAGGGCGCATCCTGAGCCAGAGCACTGAGACTGGAAAATACAGGGTGTTCACAAAGGACCTGGAGTAGTCATGTGTGGCCACAGCTTAGCATGTGAGGAGGGAGGGGAGGCAGCTGAACTGGAAAGGTATCCTGGGGTCAGAGCTGAAGGGTCTAGAGAGGCATGGCGCTAACCTCACTGGCAAGGGAAAGTGACTTCATTGCTTAAGCACAAATTGGCTCTGTCCCTTGTCCGTCAGTCTGGTGCAGGCCTGGGAGAAGGGCCTGTGGCAGAAATTGGCAGAGGAGGGTGCTGGCAGCACCGCCAGGCTTGTTTCTTCACCAGGAAACAAAGTTTCCTGTAACTCAGACCCATGAATCAGCATTTCCTCTGTCAATAATACACAGCAAGAAATGCAACAGCACAGGGCTTGGGGTAATGGAAGAAAGGAAGGAATATTCCATGACACGGCTAGGCTCTGCTCTCCTTTCCTCTCATAAAACATTCCTGATAAGCTCCCAAATAACACTTGGGTTTCATAAGATAAGTTCCTCAAACAGCCTCACAGTATCGCATGAAGATTAAGTCCTCCAGAATACCCAGCTCTCTTGTCATAGTATGTGCTTCTATCACTATTAGGATAAGGAAGATCACATTCTGAATTCTTTCATTATGTGATAACTAAACATTAATATAACTGTTTTATCCCTGTAGAAGTTTGAGTGTATGTGTGATTTGCCTTTTACTGTTTGCCCTTGTCCAATAATCTGTTTGATTCTCATGATAATCCTGTACGGTACAAAGGGAATATTATACCTATTTTACAAGAGCAGATACCAAGGCAGGGAAACGAAAAGCTTCTTCCCCATCAAATCTGTTTGAAAGATGCCAGAGCTGTCACCAACTCTTCAGTCTCCAGTCCAAGGTTCTTTTCAAGGTCACAGATGTTTAATAAGTAAATAAATAAACTAATTTGTTTAAAATATATTGATACTTTCAAATTGTGGTGCTAGAGAAGACTCTTGAGAGTCTCTTGGACTACAAGGAGATCAAACCAGTTAATCTTAAAAGAAATCAACTCTGACTATTCATTGGACAGAATGATGCTGAAGCTGAAGCTCCAAAACTCTGGCCACCTGATGTGAACAGTTGGCTCATTTGAAAAGCCCCTGATGCTGGGAAAGATTGAGGGCAGGAGGAGAAGGGGAGACAGAGGATAAGATGATCGGATGGTATCACTGACTCAATGGACATGAGTTAGAGCAAACTTCAGGAGATGGTGAAGTACAGGGAAACCTGGTGTGCTACATACAGTCCATGGGGTCTCAAAGAGTTGGAAATGATGTAGTGACTGAACAAGAACAAAGTATTAAATTAATTAATGATATATTTAATTTAAAATACACTTATATGCATATGTCTTCTGAACACCAGAAAGAATTTCATTCTCTCCCTTATTCCCATCATTCATTGATCAGAAATTTTTGGACCATGCTCTCTTGGAGGTGTATTCAGTAGTGATCAAAACGAACAAAAGCCCTGCTTTCCTAAAACTTCCATTCTAATTGAGGTTCTCAGAAAGTAACTGAGCTAAAAGCAAAATACAGAACATGTTAGAGAGTTATACAAGCTTTGAAGAAAGAAAGTAAAAAAAATTTTTTTAAAGTGTTGATTGGTGTTTGGTAACCATCTCCTTGAAATGTTGTGTTCAAGTCAAGACCTGAGGAGGTGAACAAATAAGCCATGGAGATATATGGAATTGGGGGTTCAGTTCAGCTGCTTTAGCTGTGTCCAATTCTTTACAACCCTGTGGACCATAGCCCGCCAGACTCCTCTGTCCATGGGATTCTCTAGGCAAGAGGCTAGAATGGGTTGCCATGCCCTCCTCCAGGAGATCTTCCCAACCCAGGGATCGAATCCACTTCTGTTATAAAGTCTCCTGCATTGGCAGGCAGGTTCTTTACCATAAGCACCATCTGGGAAGCCTAAAGTTGGGGGTAGGGGTTCAACGACAACAAAAAGAAAGCGAATGCCAGCACTCTGACAGAGTACCTTCTTAGCATGCACAAGGAACAGTAAGGAGTCGGCTGCGGCTGCATTGGAGGGCCAGAGGGGAGGTAGGAAGGAGTGGAGGTTGGGGACACATCATGGAGGCTGTTATAAAGACTTGGCATAGACTTGGAGAATCTGCTATAATTTACTCAAAACCAAAACCAAACCAACCACACAAAGAAGACCAAACTAAAATAAAACTAGATGAGTAAACCGTAGGATGAGACAACAAGAGCAGCAACAAAAGCATGTAAAGGGGATTAAGGTTAGGAAGAGAGAGAAAGAAACAGTGAGAGGCATGAGGAAAGAAAGAGAAAGGGAAAAAGGACCATATTCTGTTCACTTGTTTTGCCTCTCTCTCTCTCCCCCCTCCTCTCCTCCCCTCCACCTCTCTCTCTCTCTCTCTTTTTCCTCCTTTTCTCTCCTCCACCTCTCTCTCTCTCTCTCTTTCTGAGATCTGGAACTCTCGATCCAAGATCCAAACCAGCTCCCCTGGCCTCTTCCTGAGGGTGCCGTACAATGGCAAAGTCAGGCAGAATAGCAGTTTATTGCCACAAGCCTGAGCCCTGGACCCTTGTTAGTTGCCATTGAGCTGGGCCACTAGGACGCCTCAGGCCTCCTCACACTCAGTCTACAGGCTGAAAGCACGACAATTCCTACTGAGCCTTCCTCCCCCAGACTTTCCCAGAGCAGTCACCTTCCCAGTGGAACCCCCTCCCAGGCAGCAAGGATAGAACACCCAAGCCATCAGCTTGACCCTGCAACAGCTCCATAACAGGCTCCTGCAATAGGACTCCATAATGCCCTTGCTTTTGACCTTGACTCGTCCTTGAGGGTGGAGCGTGCATGTTGAGGGTGGAGTGTGCATGTGGGTGTGGACATGGCTGTGAAGGAGAAGGGAGAGGGAGACTTCCCAATCGCTCTGGAAGCCAATATTCACTCACTTCTTGTTCTTTCTATTAATTTGATTGGCTTACCAATCAAATTGGTAAGCTCATATATAAAGCAAGCTCATACATACTTCACGTCCCTTCTGCCTCCACTACCACCTCTTTACTGGCTTGGAGGATTTTAGAAAATTTCTTTGTGTGACTTCTTCAACTTTGAACACTGGGACCAATGTGAAGCCAGTTTGGCCCCTCAAAGGCTCTCATGAATGTGTCTTTGATTTGCCTCCAAAAGTCATTGAAGTAGATTCAAACAGGGTAATACTTCAAGTCAGTGGTGGACACTAAGTGGAGAAGTCCTTCACCATTCTCTTTACCAAGCAAGGGAGCAAACAATACAGATGCTGAACCACCAGAGTCATACAAACAACCCCAGTCCATCCCCTCCCCCTAAAATAAACCCCATCACCAGTATCAGCATCCAAGTTTGGGTCTCCTCTGAACTACTCTTTTTAATTAAAAATTTATGTTTAGGTACTCATAGATTCATATGTAGTTATAAGAAATAATGCAGAAAGAGCCTGCCTGTCCTTCCCCCTCAGTGTTAACATCTTGCAAAACTATGGTACAATATCACAATGAATATATTGATGTTAATAGGCTTCTCCATTGGCTCAGCAGTGAAGAATCCACCTGCTAATGCAGGAGACATGGGTTCGATCCTTGGGTCTGGAAGATTTCCTGGAGAAGGAAATGGCAACCCACTCCAGTATTCTTGCCTGGAAAATCCCATGGTCGGAGGAACCTGGCAGGCTACAGTCCATGGAGTTGCAAACAGTTGGACACAACTGAACAACTGAACACACACACAAACATATTGATGTTAGTAAGTCAAGAAGGAGAATATTTCCATCTCTGCCAGGATCTCTCATGTCGCACACTTATGGACAAATCCATTCCCATCCAACCCGCCCCACTTGATCACTGTTAACCACCATTCTGTTCTCCATTTCTAAAATCTTGTCAGTTAAGTGTGGGGAACAAATGTATGGATACCAAGGAGGAAGGTGAGGACATGGGATGAACTGGGAGATTGGGATTGACATATATACACTACTATGTATAAAATAAACAACTAATGAGAACCTGCTATATAGCACAGAGAACTCTACTCAATGCTCTGTGGTGACCTCAGTGGGAAGGAAACCCAGAAAAGAGGGGATATATGTATACATATGGCTGATTCACTTTGCTGTTCATAGAAACTGACACAGCAGTGTGAAGCAGCTACACGCCAGTAAAAAATTTTAAAAATAATAAAATAAAATCTTGTCAGTTAGGAATAGAATCACCATATGTAACTTTTTGGAATTCACTTTTTCCTGTCAAGATAGTTCTACCAGAAGATTCATCCAGGTTGTGTGTATCAAGTTAATTCCTTTCCATTGCTGAGTAGATTTCATGTATGAATGTACCACAGTCTGTTCTCCCATTGAAAGACATTTGAGTTGTTTTCAGTTTATGGAAGTTGTAAACATTTGCTATAAACCAGTCATGGACAGAATTTTGTGTGGATATAAATCTTTATCTCTCTGGGTTAAATGGTCAGGAGTGAGACTGCTGGGTTGCTTGGTCTTGTATATTTACTCCCTTTTTTAAATACAACCAAACTATTTTCCAGAGAGATGATACCATTTTACATTCCCACCAGTGATGTATGAGGGACACAGTTTCATACTTACATGCTAGCACTTTGTGTTGTTGCTAATTTTTGTTGTTTCAGCCACTCTGAAACAATAATATAGGTGTATAGTGATACCTCATGTGCTTTTAATTTGCATTTCCCTGATCTCTAATGATGTTGAATTATCTTTCTGTGCTTTCCCTTGTCATCTGTACACATTGTTTGACAAAATGTCTCTTCATGCCTTTGTTGATTACAAATTAGGTTGCTTGTTTCTTAACTGTTGAGTTTTGAGATATCTATATATATTCTAGGTAATAGTCCTTTGACAGATATGTGACTTGCAGATATTTTTTTCCTGGTTGATCGCTTGTCTTTTAATCTTACCAACTACCAAATGCTTTTTCTGCATTTACTGATACGATCATGCAGGAGACCTGGGTTCTGTCCCTGGGTAGGGCAGGTCCCCTGGAGGAGGGCATGGCAACCCACTCCAGTATTATTGCCCAGAGAATCCCATGGACAGAGGAGCCTGGTGGGCTACAGCCCATAGGGTCACAAAGAGTTGGCCATGACTAAAGCAACCTGGCATGCACGTGGGGAGTGTTAATCTTTAGTTATCTTTATTTGTACTGTGTTTGTCATTTCAGTATCAGAATGATACTATCTTTATAAAATGAATTGAATATGGTTTTGTCCTCTTCTGTTTTCTAGTAGATGTGTAAAATTGGTGTTAACTCTTCTTTAAATGTTGGAAGGAAATCTTCAGTGAAACCATCTGGAACTGGAGATTTTGTTATTGAAAGTTTTTAAAATTGTGAATGCAATTCCAGTTGTCTGTATTATATTGGGTAAATTGTGATACTTTTAGAGTATTTTGTTTGTTTCATCTAAGTTGTCAAATTTTTTTATATGGAGTTATTGCCTCTGTGTGATGTATAAAGTCTTCTCTACCTAACACTAACCGACCTCTAACCAACCACAATCTCCTACTCTTTCCTTCCACAGGCTCCATGAATCTCAGTGAATTGGATTCTTCTCTAGGATTCCTTGAATGCTCTATGCTTTCTCACTGCCTTCCCTGGCTACTGTCATTCTCTACACCTGAAATATCCCAAAATTTTGAAGTAATTTTTCCTCTCATTCAAGGGATACTTAGACCCCGCAGCTTACCTTTCTTATTTCCCTTTGAACCCTCATGGCCTGTATTATCTGTGGTGGTTCCATGGTGTGAACTGGATAGTGCCTTGCGTAAAAGTTATTTACGAACATGGGCTTAGTCTCCTGTTAGACTGTCAAGGATGAAACTCTGTTTGATTCTTCTTGGCTTCCTCCAAGGGCCCCTGCACAGGGTATGGCACAAAATACCCACACAAAAGGCGTCTAAAGAACTAACTCACATGAGTCTTCACAGGATAGATCATTCAAGAAGGTTCTTTGACTTCCCTTCTTTAAATAGTTAGGGAGCTATCTTTCAGGACCTGCTCTTGAAACAGGGGGTGATTTAGAATCTGAGGAGAGCTGGTTCCTTGAGTAATTGAAAGGAAAGCATCACTGTCAGCACCAATCCCATCTCAAGGGAGATTTACTGTGGCTTTCAGAGCCTGAAGACTCTCACAAAAATATAGGTTCAATGTGAAGAGATGGGACACAAACAAGGATCCAAAAATCTGCCAGTTTATAGAAAGAACACTTTCTCCCACCATCCAATTAGTAGTTCAAACTCTTAGCAGCACTGTACTAAACAGAGATGTATTAACGAAACAGGATGGAAAAATGATCTCCATCTATTCCCAGCTCAGCAGGCATCCATATCCAGTAATATCTTTGACATTGACTTTGCATCATGAAGCCCAGGCTGGGAATGAATATTCTCCAGGGGATCCTCCCACCATCCCAAAATAGAAGATATGGTAACTAACTGGGCAGGAACCCGGGGCCGAATTTGGGCAAAGGGGAGACATTTCTACTCCTGTAACTGTCAAGAGCCACCTCCTGATAATTTCACTGTCCCTCTCTTAGTCTGAGTGTCTTTGCCTCCCACTATATCTGCTACTTCATCCTTTATATGGTCTCCAGTCTGTGTGTTTACCTGCATCAATCCATCCTAAACACAAACATCAAAAAGATCTCCCTATAACTTTAGTCTGATCATACCATCTATGTTTTCAAAGAAACCTTCATACATTCCCTATTGCACAGGAATACAGTTGACATGCTTTCACCAGGCATTCAAGGCCCTCTTTGTGTTATAACTTCACTTCCCACAGTCCCAGTTATACACCAGTGGGAAAAAGGAGAATGGAAAGAATCTAGAAACAGATCTCAGTTCAAATGTAACTATGTAACTCAGTTTTGTAACAGTTTCATGATCTTGGGTAACTAATTTAACCCTGATGAACTTCAATTTCTTACCAAAAAAAAAAAAAAGTTTTAAGAGTAATAGTAGCTCAAAAGGTTGTCAGGAGAAATACATGAGGTCATGAGTGTAAAATACACAGCGCATAAAGGTACTCGATAAATGATAGCTATTTTTACTGTACTGAAACACACTGAGCATCTTCCCTATTCACGAAACACCTCTGAGTCATTTCTCAGGCCGACTGGCCCTGGCAAGCTTATCAAATGCCCTTGCATGAGGAGCAGGGAGAAGGGACTGGCTGAGGATGAAGGAGAGGGATGAGGGAGCATAAAGAAGCTCCAAGGAGAGCTATGTAAAGGTGACAAAGCAGGAACAGAAATTCAGAACAAAAGAGCAGGGTCCAGTAGTTTCAGAATCTTTCTTCCCTGAGCATCGGAGCAAGCCCAAGCCTGCCTTTCCACAGCTGATAAGGACACCTCTCCCATCTCTTCACACAGGTGAATTATCTGTGTTTCTTCAATAGAGATTTATTCAAATACGATGTCCAACATAGAGGAGAGGCTGGGAGTGGGTGTCTCAGCCTGGGTTTATATCTGAAGTCCATTCACTATGGCTTGTAGCGCTCTCCCACCTATTATGTATGTGTGCTCTTATAAGGGGCTCAAGGAAATAGTGTCAAGAGACCTACTTCATAAGTATGTTTATTATTATCTCTGCTGTTTGAGCCACACAAAATAAATGTCTGGCATTTCCAGAAATTGCCATCGATTCAGCAGCAGATTTTACAAGGCCAATCAATAGCAGTTTCCTCTGTAATTACCCCCCCTCCGGGTATATTTATTTGTGATTAAGCTTTCTGTTCCTCCTGTGCTTTCTAGTGCTTGTAATTGGTCCAGAATAAATAGATGATTTCATCTTTTTCCAGGAAAAAAAGGGGAGGGATAAAAAAAAAAAAAAAACTTTGCTATTAAAAATATCTCCTTTTTCTATTCAAAAACAAATCTGTGTGCAAATCACTGTATGTATATGAAAGAGAGAGAGAATGGATTCAAACCTGTTTGCCAGAGTGCGACCCTAAACATGTAAGTCACAGTTCGTGACCTCTTTTCCCTGCACCTAAGCCATGCTATAATAGAAAATTAGGCACTCAGAAAGCCATAGACTCTTCTACCATGGTTCCTTCTATCATGATGTCTTTGTATTGTAGCGTATCACCAGGTGTGTAACAGAGGCTTGGATCAGTACAGAACTTCAAAGTTCACCAGCCTAGCCTCCTCTTCTTGTAGGTGAAAGCACAGAGGCTCAGAAAAGGAAAGTCAGGTCTAAACTCAGGTCTCTTTCTTCAGAATGTGACCTTATGTGGAGACAGGGTCTTTACAGAGATCACCAAGTGAAAATAAGATCATTAGGGTGGTCCCTAACCCAAAATTACTGTTGTCCCTATAAAAAGGGGATATTCAGACACAGAGACACACAAAAGGAGGCAGAACACCACATGACGATGGAGGCAGAAATCAAGAAGATGCTTCTACAAGCCAAAAAACACCAAGGACCGCCAGCAAATCACCAGAAGCTAGGGGAGGGGCATGGCACAGATTCTCTCTCAGAGCCCTCAAAAAGAATGCCTTGATCTCAGACTTCTAGTCTTCAGAACTCTGGGACAAATCACTGTATGATTGTATGTATGAAATTTCTATTATCGAAGCCACTCAGTTTGTGGTACTTGGTTTTGGCAGCCCAGCAATCTGATCGTTCCTCTCCCTCAACAGTAATCAGTCAAGAAGCCCAGAGCTACGGAACCCAGAGCTAAAAGTCGGAAAAATATTAGAATGATACATTAGAACTACCTAGAGGCTATTGACAACCCTGCTTCAAATAAATAAAGCTTCAGGACAGAGGGCATGGATGCTCAAACCCCCATCTTCTCAGAGGAGACAAACTTTTCGCAACTGTGGAGAAAGTAAAAGAACTGCTAAAACTACATAAATCAACTGTCTATGTGGGGAAGCACACAGTCATGCTCTTTGATGAAGTAAAGCTCACAGTAATTTTTTTTTTCAAGGTGGAATATAAAAGTAAAGAAAACTTAGGAAAAAAATTGTCAAGAAATAGTGTTATACCTTCACAAGACCTACTTCACTTATCTCTTCCTAGGAACACAGGAAGACTGTATTTCCCACTCTCCTTTGCAACTAGAATGGACCATGTGACTAGTTCTGACCAACAGACAGTAAGTAGAAGTGATGTAAGTAGAAGCATAGAAAAGAGTATGTGAATCTTTCATACTTTCTCTTCCCCTGTCATGGAGACCCCCACAGTCATACACTGAGAGAGACATGGTGCAAAATTAACTAGAATAGATTCTTAAGTCACTGATTGACAGGGAGTTGCGTTGGAGAATACTCCAGCCTTCAAGAAAGCTTCTGTGAGAAAGAAATCCATATTTTTGAGATTTGGGGAGAACAATCTAACCTGACACTTTGGCCTGACTCAGCTGATGATGGTTCTCACCTTTGCAATCTGTATTTGACTAGCATATTACTCGATAAAGAATAAGCCGTTTGAAAAATATGAACTTGGAATTTCTCACATTTCTTGTTGCTTAGTAAACAGCCAGTGGGAGAGTGACCCATGCCAAAATGTGCATGTGATCCTGTCTGAAAACACAGACACTGGGTGTCACAAAAAAGGAAACTCCTTTCCAGCATCCCTGCCTACTCCTCCAGCAGGAGCTTGGACCCTTACCGGAAAAGGGGCATTGCCTACTGCACAAAGCAACCATTCTTGGCACCACTTTGGTTGTTAGAAAGATAATCTATAATATGTTATTTCCACCCACTGACCTTAGTTCTTCCCTCTAGAGTTCTGGAATGACAAAGAACAAGTCCATACTTCTCCCAAACTGCTTTCCCCCAGGCTGATATTTTACTGAAAGATTTCTTTCCAGAAGCCTTGTTAATCAAGCTATCACTAATAAGTCAAATCCCAATAGAATGTAAGCCAAAACACTGTCCCAATTATGTTGTTGTGTTAGGATTTTATGATATCAAAAAATATTTCGAATACATGGAATTCCACCTGGGGCATAGCATTCTTTCAGCTACAGAAAGATTTGCATCCTAGCAATATTTGTTTTATTGCGATTTAACCTGCCCATCGTTCTGCTGAGTGCCCAAGTAGGAATGTGGGAAATAGCTTTCTATCACCATAAGCTCAGAAAAATGTCAGTGAAATGCAAGCAAATAGATTATGATTGCATCGACAGCTCTTTTCATAAGTTAATGGGCTGTCTAACCTATTCTTAACTGCAGTCCCCCATAGGGTCTTGTAAGCACATTACCAAAGAGTTTGTTGAATCTGGCAAATTGATACACTGGGCTTGTTTGACTTCCCATTTGTATGAGTGATCATTAGGTATTTTAACACTATGTGAATGTGCTTAGAATGCCTAATGGGGCATTAGGTAGGTAAATAAGTGATTCAGTTGGGAACTGCAATATTAACACAGACAAAAATCCATTTTCCTTTCTCTTAGTAATGGATTCTCATCATGTTTTAAGTGGAAAATTTTAAATATGCATAGACAGGTGAGATATCTCAGTCCTGTAATTCATGTTTGATCATCAGGGCTCCTATAGGAGAGATAATATACAATTTTTTCTTAAAGGAATTAGATCAACAGGAAGGCTAAAAAACCACATGAGAAAATGGAAACTTACTAATAAACAATTTTTTTTTACATTTCAGATTAGAATATCTAGTATTGGCATGACTGGGGGAAACACTTGTACAGTGGTGTTGAAGTCTAGCCTGAAGGATTTTGAGCATTACCTCGTTAGCATGTGAAATGAGCGCAATTGTGCAGTAGTTTGAACATTCCTTGGCATTGCCTTTTCTTGGGACTGGAATGAAAACTGACCTTTTCCAGTCCTGTGGCCACTGCTGAGTTTTCCAAACTTGCTGGCATATTGAGTACAGCACTTTAACAGCATCATCTTTTAGGATTAGAAATAGCTCAACTGGAATTCCATCACCTCCATTACCTTTGTTCGTAGTAATGTTTGTTACGACCAGTGGGTTCTCTTAGCAAAACTCTGTTAGCCTTTGCCCTGCTTCATGTATTCTGAGGCCAAACTTGCCTGTTACTCCAGATATCTCTTGACTTTCTACTTTTGCATTCCAGTCCCCTATAACAAAAAGGACATCTTTTTTGGTGTTCTAGGAGGTGTAGGTCTTCATAGAATCATTCAACTTCAGCTTCCTCATGGCAGCATAAATTGGGACAATCTTTCTGAAAGACAATTTGGCAAATACATCAAAAGCCTTTAAAATGTGTATATCCTTTGACCCAGACACACTTCTTTAACTTCTAGGAATGTACTGTAAGGAAATAGTAATTGTTATGTGCACAGATTCATTTACAAAAATGCTTACCATGTTTTTCACAATCAAAGTAATTGGAAAAAATCAAATAGCCAGCAAGAGGAAATTGGCTCTTTGAAAAACATGATGTATCCATTTATACAACGTTACATTGTGTAGGCCTTAAAAATGTGTTGTACATATATGCTCAGTCATATCCAACTCTTTGCAACCCTATGGACTGTAGCCCTCCAGGCCCCACTGTCCATGGGATTTTTCAGGCAAGAATATTGGAGCAGGTTGCCATATTCTATTCAAGGTTATATTCCTGACCCAGGGTTCAAACTCACATCTCCTGCATCTCCTGCATTGGCAGGCAGATTTCTTTACCACTGAGCCACCTGAGAAGACCCCTCTGTATACTGGAGCCAAACGAATCAAATCCCAGAGACAGAGTTTTTGGTGAAGCAGAAAAGGATAGATTTATTGCTTTGCCAGGCAAAGGGAGACATACCTGGCTTCTGTCTGAAGACTTAATAATAAGAAAAAATATTCATACTTCTAAGATAAAAAAGTTTCAGAACTATTTTTAGGATATCAGTTTTGCAAACACTTTTTAAACAAACAGATTCAAAACATCAAAATTTAACAATGCTTATCTCTGAAGGTTGGGGTTATGGGTGCTTTTTATTTCCTTATTTATCTCTCCTGAATTTTTCTAAATACATACAATGACCACTTAATATATTTCCAATATATTGGTGTATAAAAATATTATAACGAGATTGAATCTTACATGTAAAAAAATTCTAATTTTTCAGGATGCTGTGGTCACTAGGAAACCAGTCACATCTTTCCTACTCAATTAACTCTCAGTACTAAGTGAAACTTTCTTTGGCATTTCTAATTAGTATACAGGGAAATGTTCTCTACTCTTTAAAACAAGTTTGAAAACCAAAGGACTTTGGCCAAGATACCCAACTCAGTTTCATTTGAAATAAAGAAATATGTGGAATTTTTTAAATCTGGGAATAAAATATTAGTATCATCACACAAGAACATTAGATGTAGAGTCAGAACCCCTGGGATCAAGTTATAACTCTGACATTAGCTGGTGACTTTTAACAAGTCTCTAATCCTTTCATGGGACTCTCAGACTGGGACTAAATAGGGGGATAGAGATTTTTTAATTAAAGGATGTGAAAGATCAATATATCCAAAATACCACCAAGGCATGTTAGATACTGTGTTTGCTTTAGCCATCTCTAGCCTAGGATCGCAATTACTAACAATCAGTCACGGCTGGAATGATGCAAAGGAAAGAAACTGATTTTCTTTTCTTTTGGATCTTTGCGTTTGTTGTGTATAAAGTAAGACATAAACTCATGCACAAAGTGCATAGATCATAAATGTACAGCTTAATGAATTATTACAAAGTAAATCCCTGTGTAAACTCCACCCAAGTGAAGAAATAGGACACACCAGTACCCTAGAAGGCTTGCATGTGCCCCCAATCACACCTGCTCTCTCCCTTAGAATCGCTGCTCTCCTGACGTTATTCAGATCATTTCTTTAATCTGCTGTGTAGTTTTACTACCTAAGCATGCATCTCTGAATGTTATAGTTCACTTGAGTTTATTTTTGAACTTTCTATAAATAGAATCACACAGAAAAAAATATTGTCATGATAAAGGATGCAAAAAAATTTGTAAAGTGTCATGTACACAAAAATGAATGGCATTATTATCAGTGACCTTATTATATGGAGATGTTGGCATTGAATTTCAACCCTACATAGCAGGTGGTTGGTCTCATGATTTTGGCATTGAGTCATTTCCAGTAAGGTCTAGATTGCCTCATCTTTCCTGATAGTCAGCAGAAACTCATGTTCAGGGGCCCTTCAGAGCTCTGTGTTTGTGACTTTTTAAGCCACCTGGATGGAAAAGTACTCACCTGAGGCTGAAGGGGTCTGTAAATACCTGCTTTGTTCATAAATTAGCAGGCTTCCCTCTGTTGAGTGAGTTCTCTAGCTATTATCCAGGCTCTAAGGTCACATCTGGTTAATCGTTGGCTAGAAATCAATACACAGAGAGCGATGGTTTATGATAAGGCCTTATAATAAGCAAGTTCAAGTTCAAGAGACTGGCTGTCTTCTTGCTTTTAGATGCTGAAAAGAAGCTACTAATCCTCTTTCCTGTTGCGGGGTGGGGAGTGGGGAGCCCACTCATGTTGCTACCTAAATCAAGAACTGCTTACTATATTTTTAATATGTCCTCTTCCTTTCTTTGGCCAATTCATTGTGACCTTAGGCTCAGGGGTTCAAATGCCACCTAGAATTTTTTTCAATCCAAAGGAAATGTATCAACTTATTCTCTGGTGTCACAAGACCTCAGAGTTACAGCCACCTTTGTCCCGGCTCTGGGACATTCCCAGTGCTCTTTGATGTTAGCAGCTACCTAGTGAACTGACCCATGGGGCTCCCAGTGCCTCAGGGTCAGCATCACTGTGGGTTTCCCAGCTGGCATTTGGCCAGTGCTTGCCATTCCTCCTGTGCAACCACCCGTGCATGTGTGCATGAGCACACGCGTGTGTGAATGAGGGGGTGTGTTCAAGCATGTGTAGGCATACTATCTGCTCATTCCACAAGTAGACAGCATTGCTGTGGACTGTAGAGATAAAGGTAAGAATGCCTTTCATGTATTGAATACTGGGTGAATAAGTGAACAAATGAGGAATGCTCCACCTGGCTTTCTACCCCAACATTCCTCCTCTTGTCACAAATGGGCCTATTTGAATTCCACCTGCAGGCTCAGCATTGCACAATGTCTAGGACCAGTTTAGGACTTATCCAATTATAACTTTAGGAGCCTTAGTTTAGATCCCCAAGAAACTCGGAATTTAGTGCCCTGGCCAATCCTTCCACAGTGATATCAAGTCCATACTTGGAGTACTGCCTTGTTCCTCTCCTGTAGCCCCCTGTGTTCCTTCCAGTTTTATCCTAGGCCCATGTTAACCATCTCCGCTAGATAAGAGACTGAATATCCCCCTCCTGAATCCCAATAGCTAGGATCTGGCTTCCTAACCCCTTAAAATGCCCAGATCCTGACCTGGCATGTGACATTGTCTCATCAATATCAGACTTCCTGCTGGAACCTCCACCTCTCCTTGGTACTCCCTAACTCTGAAAAACAGCTACTCCACACAATACTCCCCAGAAGTCATATCTCTCTACTAGAATCCCTCACTCTACTGGCATCTGAGTCTGCTCCCAGCAATGATGGACATCTCTAATCTCCAGTCCTACTCTTCCGATCTGCCTTGTTCATTGCCTACTGAAAGCCCTTTTAATTTTAAAATTAGAAACAATAGTAACTATTGAAAGTAAGATACTATCAAAGTAAGCAAATAAGTGCAAATAGGAATATATACTATGTTCATGGCTTAGAAGACTCAGTATAGTTAAGATGTTGATTCTTTATGAACTGACATATAGAATTAAATTCAAGTTAACATCATTGCAAGTTTTTTTTGGTAGATACAAAGGAGTTCATTCTAAAGTTTATACAGAAAGGCAAAAGAACTAGAATAACCAAAACAAAATTGAAAAAAGAAGAGTAATATTAGAGAATTCTTCCTATCTTATCTTGATTTCAAGACCTATGAGAAAGTAATCAGACAGTGTGGTTTTGGCAAAAGAAGAGTCACAGAGACCATTGGAACAGAATAGAGAGTTTGCAAATAGACTCACACAAATACAGCTAGTTGATATTTTATACAAACACAAAGGCAATTTAATTTACTAACAAAATCATGTTGGGATCATTGAAGATCCATATGCAAATATATGAACCATTTCAATCTAATCCTCACACATTCTAGAAAAAATTAACTTAAAATGAATCTCAGATATAAAGATAAAACATAAAACTATGACTTATAGAAGTGAAATCATCTTTGTCTGGTTTTGGAATTAGGATGATGGTGGCCTCATAGAATGAGTTTGGAAGCTTACCTTCATCTGCAATTTTCTGGAAGAGTTTGAGTAAGATAGGTGTTAGGTCTTCTCTGAATTTTTGGTAGAATTCAGCTGTGAAGCCATCTGGTCTTGGGCTTTTGTTTGCTGGAAGATTTTTGATTACAGTTTCGATTTCCTTGCTTGTGATGGGTCTGTTAAGATCTTCTATTTCTTCCTGGTTCAGTTTTGGAAAGTTATACTTTTCTAAGAATTTGTCCATTTCATCCAAGTTGTCCATTTTATTGGCATAGAGCTGCTGGTAGTAGTCTCTTATGATCCTTTGTATTTCAGTGTTGTCTGTTGTGATCTCTCCATTTTCATTTCTAATTTTGTTAATTTGGTTCTTCTCTCTTTGTTTCTTAATGAGTCTTGCTAATGGTTTGTCAATTTTGTTTATTTTTTCAAAAAACCAGCTTTTAGCTTTGTTGATTTTTGCTATGGTCTCTTTAGTTTCTTTTGCCTTTATTTCTGCCCTGATTTTTAAGATTTCTTTCCTTCTGCTAACCCTGGGGTTCTTCATTTCTTCCTTCTCTAATTGCTTTAGGTGTAGAGTTAGGTTATTTATTTGGTTTTTTTCTTGTTTCTTGATGTAAGCCTGTAATGCTATGAACCTTCTTCCCCTTAGCACTGCTTTTACAGTGTCCCATAGGTTTGGGGTTGTTGTGTTTTCATTTTCATTCATTTCTATACATATTTTGATTTCTTTTTTGATTTCTTCTATGATTTGTTGGTTATTCAGAAGTGTGTTATTTAGCCTCCATATGTTTGAATTTTTAACAATCTTTTTCCTGTAATTGAGATCTAATCTTACTGCACTGTGGTCAGAAAAGATGACTGAAATGATTTCAATTTTTTTGAATTTTCCAAGACCAGATTTATGGCCCAGGATGTGATCTATTCTGGAGAAGGTTCTGTGTGCACTTGAGAAAAAGGTGAAGTTGATTGTTTTGGGGTGAAATGTCCTATAGATATCAATTAGGTCTAGCTGGTCCATTGTGTCATTTAAGGTTTGTGTTTCCTTGTTAATTTTCTGTTTAGTTGATCTATCCATAGTTGTGAGTGGGGTATTAAAGTCTCCCACTATTATTGTGTTACTATTAATTTCCTCTTTCATACTCGTTAGTGTTTGCCGTACATGTTGCGGTGCTCCTATGTTGGGTGCATATATATTTATAATTGTTATATCTTCTTCTTGGATTGATCCTTTGATCATTATGTAGTGTCCTTCTTTGTCTCTTTTCACATCCTTTATTTGAAAGTCTATTTTATCTGATATGAGTATTGCGACTCCTGCTTTCTTTTGGTCTCCGTTTGCATGAAATATTTTTTTCCAGCCCTTCACTTTTAGTCTGTATGTGTCTCTTGTTTTGAGGTGGGTCTCTTGTAGACAGCATATATAGGGGTCTTGTTTTTGTATCCATTCATCCAATCTTTGTCTTTTGGTTGGGGCATTCAACCCATTTACATTTAGGGTAATTATTGATAGGTGTGGTCCCGTTGCCATTTACTTTGTTGTTTTGGGTTCACGTTTATACAACCTTTCTGCATTTCCTGTCTAGAGAAGATCCTTTAGCATTTGTTGAAGAGCTGGTTTGGTGGTGCTGAATTCTCTCAGCTTTTGCTTATCTGTAAAGCTTTTGAATTCTCCTTCATATCTGAATGAGATCCTTGCTGGATACAGTAATCTAGGTTGTAGGTTATTCTCTTTCATTACTTTCAGTACGTCCTGCCATTCCCTTCTGGCCTGGAGGGTTTCTATTGATAGATCAGCTGTTATCCTTATGGGAATCCCTTTGTGTGTTATTTGTTGTTTCTCCCTTGCTGCTTTTAATATTTGTTCTTTGTGTTTGATCTTTGTTAATTTTATTAATATGTGTCTTGGGGTGTTTCACCTTGGGTTTATCCTGTTTGGGACTCTGGGTTTCTTGGATTTGGGTGGCTATTTCCTTCCCCATTTTAGGGAAGTTTTCAGCTATTATCTCCTCGAGTATTTTCTCATGGCCTTTCTTTTTGTCTTCTTCTTCTGGAACTCCTATGATTCGAATGTTGGGGTGTTTCACATTGTCCCAGAGGTCCCTGAGGTTGTCCTCATTTCTTTTGATCCTTTTTTCTTTTTTCCTCTCTGCTTCATTTATTTCCACCATTTTATCTTCTACCTCACTTATCCTATCTTCTGCCTCCGTTATTCTACTCTTGGTTCCCTCCAAAGTGTTTTTGATCTCATTCATTGCATTATTCATTTTTAATTGACTCTTTTTTATTTCTTCTAGGTCTTTATTAAACATTTCTTGTATCTTTTCAATCTTTTTCTCCAGGCTATTTATCTGTAACTCCATTTTGTTTTCAAGATTTTGGATCATTTTTATTATCATTATTCTAAATTCTTTTTCAGGTAGATTCCCTATCTCCTCCTCTTTTGTTTGACTTGGTGGGAAAACTACAGGCCAATATCACTGATGAACATAGATGCAAAAATCCTTAACAAAATTCTAGCAAACAGAATCCAACAACATATTAAAAAAATCATACACCATGACCAAGTGGGCTTTATCCCAGGAATGCAAGGATTCTTTAATATCCGCAAATCAATCAATGTAATACACCACATTAACAAATTGAAAGATAAAAACCATATGATTATCTCAATAGACGCAGAGAAAGCCTTTGACAAAATTCAACACTCATTTATGATTAAAACTCTCCAAAAAGCAGGAATAGAAGGAACATACTTCAACATAATAAAAGCTATATAGGACAAACCCACAGCAAGCATCACCCTCAATGGTGAAAAATCGAAAGCATTTCCCCTGAAATCAGGAACAAGACAAGGGTGCCCACTCTCACCGCTACTATTCAACATAGTGTTGGAAGTTTTGGCCACAGCAATCAGAGCAGAAAAAGAAGTAAAAGGAATCCAGATAGGAAAAGAAGAAGTGAAACTCTCACTGTTTGCAGATGACATGATCCTCTACATAGAAAATCCTAAAGACTCTACCAGAAAATTACTAGAGCTAATCAATGAATATAGTAAAGTTGCAGGATATAAAATTAACACACAGAAATCCCTTGCATTCCTATATACTAACAATGAAAAAACAGAAAGAGAAATTAAGGAACCAATACCATTCACCATTGCAACAAAAAGAATAAAATACTTAGGAGTATATCTACCTAAAGAAACAAAAGACCTATACATAGAAAACTATAAAACACCGATGAAAGAAATCAAAGAGGACACAAACAGATGGAGAAACATACCGTGTTCATGGATTGGAAGAATCAATACTGTCAAAATGGCTATTCTACCCAAAGCAATCTATAGATTCAATGCAATCCCTATCAAGCTACCAACGGTATTTTTCACAGAACTAGAACAAATAATTTCACAATTTGTATGGAAATACAAGAAACCTCGAATAGCCAAAGTAATCTTGAGAAAGAAGAATGGAACTGGAGGAATCAACCTGCCTGACTTCAGACTCTACTACAAAGCCACAGTCATCAAGACAGTATGGTACTGGCACAAAGACAGAAATATAGATCAATGGAACAGAATAGAAAGCCCAGAGATGAATCCACGAACCTATGGACACCTTATCTTTGACAAAGGAGGCAAGGATATACAGTGGAAAAAAGACAACCTCTTTAACAAGTGGTGCTGGGAAAGCTGGTCAACCACTTGTAAAAGAATGAAACTAGAACACTTTCTAACACCATACACAAAAATAAACTCAAAATGGATTAAAGATCTAAATGTAAGACCAGAAACTATAAAACTCCTAGAGAAGAACATAAGCAAAACACTCTCCGACATAAATCACAGCAAGATCCTCTATGATCCACCTCCCAGAATATTGGAAATAAAAGCAAAACTAAACAAATGGGACCTAATGAAACTTAAAAGCTTTTGCACTACAAAGGAAACTATAAGTAAGGTGAAAAGACAGCCCTCAGGTTGGGAGAAAATAATAGCAAATGAAGAAACAGACAAAGGATTAATCTCAAAAATATACAAGCAACTCCTGCAGCTTAATTCCAGAGAAATAAATGACCCAATCAAAAAATGGGACAAGGAACTAAACAGACATTTCTCCAAAGAAGACATACGGATGGCTAACAAACACATGAAAAGATGCTCAACATCACTCATTATTAGAGAAATGCAAATCAAAACCACAATGAGGTACCATTACACGCCAGTCAGGATGGCTGCTATCCAAAAGTCTACAAGCAATAAATGCTGGAGAGGGTGTGGAGAAAAGGGAACCCTCTTACACTGTTGGTGGGAATGCAAACTAGTACAGCCGCTATGGAAAACAGTGTGGAGATTTCTTAAAAAACTGGAAATAGAACTGCCATATGACCCAGCAATCCCACTTCTAGGCATACACACTGAGGAAACCAGATCTGAAAGAGACACGTGCACCCCAATGTTCATTGCAGCACTGTTTATAATAGCCAGGACATGGAAGCAACCTAGATGCCCATCAGCAGATGAATGGATAAGGAAGCTGTGGTACATATACACCATGGAATATTACTCAGCCGTTAAAAAGAATTCATTTGAATTAGTTCTAATGAGATGGATGAAACTGGAGCCCCTTATACAGAGTGAAGTAAGCCAGAAAGATAAAGAACATTACAGCATACTAACACATATATATGGAATTTAGAAAGATGGTAACGATAACCCTATATGCAAAACAGAAAAAGAGACACAGAAATACAGAACAGACTTTTGAACTCTGTGGGAGAAGGTGAGGGTGGGATGTTTTGAAAGAACAGCATGTATATTATCTATGGTGAAACAGATCACCAGCCCAGGTGGGATGCATGAGACAAGTGCTCCGGCCTGGTGCACTGGGAAGACCCAGAGGAATCGGGTGGAGAGGGAGGTGGGAGGGGGGATCGGGATGGGGAATACGTGTAAATCTATGGCTGATTCAAATCAATGTATGACAAAACCCACTGAAATGTTGTGAAGTAATTAGCCTCCAACTAATAAAAAAAAAAAAAAAGAAGTGAAATCAGAAAAAAATCTTCATGACCTATGATTAGGCAAAAATTTCTTAGGTTATAACACAAAAACATAATAGATAAAAGAAAAAATGATAAACTGATCAGACTTCATAAAAATTACAAACTTTGTCTCTATGAGAAAAAATATTAAGAAAATGAAAAGACAAGGAAATGTTGGGAGAATATAGTTGCAAATCACACATCTGACAAAGGATTTATACCAAAACTAGATTTAAAAAACTGTCAAATGCAATCAAAAGAAAACACACAGTCTGATTTTTCAAATAGGCATGAGATTTGAATAGACACTTTATCACAGGGGATCTACAGATGGCAAATAAAGACATAAGGAGATGTTCAACATCATCAGGCATTACCAAATGAAAATTAAAACCATGATGAGAGACCACTGAACAACTTAGAATGACTAAAAGAAATAAAAAGAAAAAAAAAAAACAAAAAAAAACACCTGACAATGACAAGTGGTGGCAAGAATACAGAGCAACTGGTATTCTCATACATTGCTGGTGAGAAAGTATAAACATAAAATCATCTGTAAACAGTTTGGCAGGTTTTAAGAAGGTAAAAAATGTACACAAATGTTCATAGAAGATCCTTGCATAGTACTCCAAAGTATTATTTTTAAGAAATCAGTGTTTTTTAACAGATGAACGAGCAACTGTGGTACAGCCATACAATGAAATAATGCTCACAATAGAAAGAAAAGAGATATCAGTGCCATATCACAAAGGCATTACAGTGAGTGAAGGAAGTCTGTTTTTAAATCATACACTGTGTGACCCCACTTATACGACATTCTGGAAAAGGCCAAACTATAGCAACAGCGAACACACTAGTGGTCACCAGAGATTTGCAGTTAACTCCAAAGGGCAGCACAAGGGGGTTTTTTTGTTTGTTTGTTTGTTTGTTTGTTTGAAGTGATAGATTTGGCTGTCCTGATTATTGCAGTGGTTACACAAATTCATATATAATTAAAACTCATACAACTGTACTTTACAGTATGTTGATTTAAAAACTACGATTAAAGTCTTTGGGACTTCCTAAAGCACTGAAGAAATGATTTTTCCGAATTGTGGTGCTGGAGAAGACTCTTGAGGGTCCCTTGGACAACAAGGAGATCAAACCAGTCAATCCTAAAGGAAATCAACCCTGAATATTCATTGGAGGGACTGATGCTGAAGCTGTAGCTCCAATATTTTGGTCACCTGATGCAAAGAGCCAACTCGCTGGAAAAGACCCTGATGCTGGGAAAAATTGAAGGCAGGAAGAAAAGAGGGCAACAGAAGATGAGATGGTTGGATGGTATCACCGACTCAAGAGACATGAGTTTGAGCAAATTCTGGGGGATGGTGAGGAACAGGGAAGTCTGGCATCTACAGTTCATGCAGTCACAAAGAGCTAGACACAACTTAGCCACTGAACAACAAGGGTATTCCCTGGTGGCTAAGACTCCATGGTCCCAATGCAGGGGGCCCAGGTTTGATCCCTAATCAAGGGGATAGATCCCACATGCAACTAAAGATTACATGAGCCACAAGGACAATCAAAGATCCCATATGCTGCAAAAAAAAACCCTGCTGCAGTCAATAAATAAATACATATTTTTAAAAAATATGTCTTAGCACACTCCACCTGAGTCTTTTCCTACAGGCATATGTATTAACAGAATCATTCTGTATTAGATAATACTGTATAACCCATTTTGATTTTAAAATGTTGTAAATAGCTTTCAGTGTAATGAAATATGTATCTGCATATCAATTTCAATGGTTGGGCTGTGTTCCACTGAATGGACATAACACTTATTAGGTAAGCAATCCCATGTTGTTGGGAGTTTGGGCTGTCTCTGATTTTTCAGTATTAGAACTGATGCTGTGATGACCATTCTTGTAGCTAAGTATTTGCACAAATCCTTAATGATACTTTAGATAAATTTTTGCAAGTGGACTTGCTGAGTCAATCTATGAATTCTTCAAAGATCTTTGAGGAGCCAGTGAAGGTTCCCATTTCCCCATAAGCTTCCCTGCAAACTTGCTCCCATTCTATTATACTATGTGGAGTCAAAACTTCTTCAAAGTACTTGTGTATATATTGTATTCAGCTTTGAACAACAACACAACCCACAGAGCCTAGCACATTGCCTGAGACAGAAGAGTAGCTATGTTATATTTATATTTGTTTGTTGGCGAGAATAAATGAGCAAATTAATGACCCAGCTTCTTTTTTGGCAAAGATGTTACCTGTTTAGCATCAAATAGAGTTACTTCATGCAATAATCACTAACTCAGTACTTAGAGTGTGGTCCCATTTTTTAATTTCAGCAATAAAAAAATTGAACACTCCTCACATAATATTTGTTTTACATTACACATGCCTGTCAATCTATATATTAAAGAATAATAAAACTTGATTTCTTACTTATCTTTGGATTAGAACTAAGCATAAATGAAGTTCTAATACTTTCTTCTCACTCTCCAAAGATTGTTCTTCACGTCCCCGCTGGCTGTGCAAATTTGCGGATCACTGCTCTAAGAAGCCTGAATGCCATGGAGAACCCTGGGATCGGTGACACAGTCCTGCCCTTGGATTCACAAGCAGCCTAGGAACAAGTGCCATGAGAACTTTGCAGATGATACCAGAGTGTCTTGTGAAAGCAGAGGATGGAGAGTTCTCTTCCTATTGGAGAAGAGCTGAGAGTCTTTAGGGCAGAGGGTGCCCTGGAGCAGGCTATGAAGCGCAAGAAGAGCTTTGTATTCCATGCCCTGAGGAAGTCCCCTCTTTGCTCGTGTTCTATGTCTACCTCAGCAGCCACACAAGATGGGAGGACTGGGGAGAGCTGTTGAAAGGAGGAGTCTTCACACCTGCTATGCATGGCTGTTGGTGGGTTTTTCTTGGGGTCTCTTTTGTTCCTGTTTGTTTCAGGTGTATTTTTCTACAGCCTTCAGGACACAGTGACACACATTTCTGTGACATTTCAGGACACAGTGCCAGACGCATGTGGACAGGAAGAGCCCCTGGGCAGAGACAGCTAATCTTTCATTATCTTCTTATTTTTAAACATAAGAACCACACCTTCCAGAGCAATAACAAAGATAGGTGACCTCTCAGGATCTTTTCCAGGTTACTGACTCTGAGGTGCCCAGGAATAGTTTTTTAAATGCATGTGAACTCTATAGGTGTATAGGACCCTTTGATTGTTCCTAAAATAAGGCTCAGAACTTGACACTACTCAGTTTAACAGCTTCAATGAGTCTCTCCTGTCTATAGAATAAAATCTCAAGTTCTCCACGGGGACATTCAAGATGCTTCAAGTTTTGACCCTCGCTGGGACACCTGCTGCTTTTCTCAGTCTCCACCGGACACATCAAACCACATGCTCCTCCCTGAACAGGCTGGCTTTATCCCTCATGACAGCTCAGCCAATTCTTTACCCTCCTGCCACAACTAAATCCCAGTCACCTTCCTGTCTCAGTCCAGACATCATCATCTCAGTCTGGGACGTCTCCCCACTCCCACCTGCTACCTTCCCAGGCAGAATCAAACTCATTCTCCTGTGATCTATTGTCATTCATTTCTGTTGTTCTCAAACTCTTCTTCACCTACCTTGGAATACAGTCAGCTGGGTCTGTTCCTATCTCTTACTTAAGACTAAAAGCTGTCTGAAGGCAAGGTAAAATGCTGAACTCTCTCCTTCTGCTACCCAGCATCACACACCCATGAAAAAACAGGACTGCGAGCCCGTCTCGGTAAACTAAAACAATCCTCACCTCATCTGGTTCCAGAGATTTGCCTCAGGCTAGGAGAAGAACAGGTTAGGCAGGATAAGGTTTCAAAGTTTTGTTTTGACCTTTTATATTTGACAATACTGTTGGACTTTCAAGTGATGATGTCCAAGAGATGTTTGAATATACCTGGCTGGATCTGAGAGAAGGTAACAAGTCAATGCTCATTCCCATGCAAATGATAGTAAAAGTGATGAATATCTGTAAGCTTTCCCAGACAAGTATAAAGTGAGATGAGAACTAAAAAGAGAACCTTAAGAAATGTCATTATTTAAAAAAAAAGAAATGTCATTATTTTATAAGCAGGAGGGAAAGTGCCCCCAAAGAGCAAGATGCTATAATAAAAAAGATGCAGAGAAAATCAGAGATTTGAAAGTTTCAAAGAGGAAGGAAGTAGGATACTGGAGAATGATATGTTAAGTCTGGTAAAATAAGGACTTTGGTAGTTAAAAAGTCCTTCCTGATCTTAATGAAAGCAGTTTCCATTATGATTAGTTAAAAATCTATATTAAATCAGAAAGAGGACAACCCTTTCCAAAATTTGAATAAAAATGAAAGAAGAATGAGAAGGCAGGAGATTGAGGGTATAGAACCTATAAGGTAAATTTGTTTTGTTCTCTGTTACTATGAAAGAAATGTGAGCAAGTTTAACAGCTAAAGGAAAGAAGTCAGTGGGAAAAAATATGGAAGATACAAGAGAGAGAGTTGAGCAATGCATAAAAAGGATTATACACCATGAGTTCGTTCAACATATGAAAATCAATGCATCTTATTAACAGAATAAAGAACAAAAAGATTTATCACTTCAACACACACAGGATAAGTATTGAACAAAATCCAACACCATTTTCTGATTTTAAAAAAAGACAAAAAAAAAAAAAAAAAAAAAACACCACTCAACAAGCTACAAATAGAAGGAAACATTCTCAATCTGATAAAGGGCATCTGTAAAAACTCACCACTAACATTATATTTACCGACCAAGACTGAAAGCTATCTCCCTGTGATAAGGAACATCCACTCACCACTTGTAGTCAGTATTGCATTAGAGGTTTAGCCACAGCAATTGGCAAGAAAAAGAAGTAATACACTCCCAGACTGAAAAGGAAGAAGTAAAACTATCTCTAGTCATAGATAACTTAATCTTGTATATAGAAAATCCTAAGTAATCTACAAAAATATTTTCAGAACTAAAAACAAGTTCAGTAAAGTTGCAGGAAACAAAATCAATATATAAAAATCAATTATGTTTTATACTCTAGTAATAAAAAAAATCTAAGAATGAAATTAAGAAAACAATTCCATTTACAATAATATTAAAAGAATAAAATCCTTAGGAATAAATTTTCAAAAGAAGTATAAGGCTTGTTTCTTCAGTGAAAACTAAGGCACATCTTTTAAAAGGAATTAAAGAAGATTTAAGTTTTAAAATATCCCATGTTCATGGATCAAATGTTGAATTTTGAAGCGGCAACACTCCCCAAACTATATAAAGAGTGCAAAATCCCAGCTCTGTTTCCAGTAAACATTGGCCATTGATCCTAATAATCATATGGGAATGTAAAAAACTCAGAATAACCAAATGATTTTGGACAATAGCAAAGTTGGAGAATTCACAGGTCTCAATTTCAAAACCTACTACAAAGCTACAGTAATGAATATAGTGGTCACTAATGTAAACTGGACATAGAGATCCATGGAATAAAGTTGAGAAACAGAAATAATGGGAATGGGAATGAAGATAGACTGCGAGTGGGTGGAGGCTTTCTTTATGTGATGATGAAAATATTTTAAAATGAGATAGTGGTGACTAACACAAAACTCTATCAGGTAACTAGAAGACCCTGAATTTTACAGTTTAAAAGGGGAGTTTGTGTATGTGAATTATATCTTAATAAAGTTGTTGTTGGGCTTCCCAGGTGGCTCTCCTGCAATGCAGGAGATGCAGGTTCAATTCTGGGTTGGGAAGATCCCCTGGAGGAGGGCACGGCAACCCACTCCAGTGGGACTGCCTGGAGAATCTCATGGATAGAGGGGCCTGCTGGGGTTTGGCCCATGGGGTCTCAAAGAATCAGACACAGTTGAAGCAAATGAGTACCCATGCAAAGCTGTTTATAAAAGGAGGGTACTAACTGATGGAAGAAAGGCCTGGAGGGAAAGGCTGAATCTCCACATTAGTGGGGCACCTAATTTTGGATGGCTCTGAACTGAGAGAAGGAGGAAAGGGTGGTTATGAAGGTAGGTTTGCAAGTGTCAGGGGGAAGCGGGTGGGAGGAATTGAGGTGCCTCCGTTTTCTAGAAACTAGAAGTGATATTGACTTCTAAAGCAAGAACTTGAGAACTGGGTAGGGAACTTGAAGAAAAAGATGATAATAAAATTAGTTGAAACCCCTGAGGAAAGTTAAGAGGAAGCTACCTAAGAATAAACAAAAGAAGGAAGTTGGGATTTGTGAAGACTTTCTTTGCATGGCATCTGGCCCTTGGTCAGGCACAGTATGTTCTTTTCCTTTCAGCACCTCTGTGCTCTCCACCAGTGGCCTAAGAATACAGCATGACTGGTAAATTTTCCCAATACGCATGTCTGTAGGGTCCCTCAGGGCAGCATGTGACCCATTTTCAACATCACTGGCCAAAGTGCAATGAGGTCAAGTACTGTAAATATTTGTGATTGGGAGGATTTTTTTCCTCCACAATTTGCCATGAGATAGGCCTACAAAATATAAACATTGGCTCAGGGTGATTGATGGCAACTGAAAATTCAAACACGGGCAAAGCAACCCAGGGTCCTCCATGATCCCAGCAATAGAGGAATAATGTCACTATTTCAATGGTATAGGAGAGACCATCCTAGTATGTAAGGCTAGGAGGGAGGAGCAGGACAAATTCCCCTCTGGTACCCCTTCTAGCTCACTGCTGAACATGCAGAAAATTGCCTTCAGCCACCTTCGCTGCCCAGACTACTCCTCTATTGCTCCAGCTGATAAGATAAATAGTGTCATGTAAAGGAACATTCAGAACTGTCTTTCAACACATTTAAGGACACACCAATGTCTCCAGGCTAAGTGGCCTCTTACATAGCGTAGTAGGTTGAATAATGGCCACACAAATACCAAGTCCTGATGCCTAGAATTTAAAAATGTTAACTTTTGGAATAAGATAGAATGTAACTTTTGGAATGTAATTAAATTGAGCAAACTGAGATGAGATTACCCCAGATTATCTGTGATGGCCCTAAATGCCACCACACTGTCCTTTAAAGAGAAAGGCAAAGGAAGATAATGCAGACACACAGGAGAAAGGCCATATGAAGACTGAGTGGAGAGAGATGAACCCAACAAGTGAAGGACCACTGACAACACCAGGAGCTGTGAGAAGCAGGGGAGAGGTTCGCCCCTAGAGGTTCCAGAAGAATCAGGGTCCACTGATACCTTGATTCAAGACGTCTGACCTCCAGACTGTGAATGAATACGTTTCTGATTTAAGTCACCCAGATTGTGGTGATTTGTTAAGGAAGCCCTGGGGAATTAATACACCTGGTCACACTCTTCTCTGTACTCTCATCAGTCCTAACGGTACACATTTGACCTTGAATGTGTGGAAAGTGAAAGCTAGCCAGTCTATGAGCCTCTCATCTCAGCTCATCCGCCTGCTCTCAGGAGACTCTTTAATAATCCACTTTCGAGTAGTAACTACCCCACCTCTTCCTCCTAAATGCCATCTTTACAGGAAAAGAAATAGTTAACTGGTTCTTGTAACTCGCGATGGAAACTTACATTTAAGTGCAAGAAAATGTGCAGACAAAACAGGTAGGCTCTGTCCCGATTTGCCACTTACTGTGTAGCTCTGGTCTCGAGTAGCTCATTTTAATTCTAGCTCACTCAATTGAAAAATGGCAGTAATAATTCCTACCCCATAGAATGACTTTTTGTGGAAATCAATCAAATGAGTAAATGCCATGTCTTCATCTGGGGCACACAGGGCAGCACATAATCAGGTCCAAAGCTTCATATGAAGGAAATTTGAAAAATGTCATTCGCTACTTCCCTGGTGGTCCAGTGGTTAAGAATCTGCCTGCCAATGCAGGGGACACAGATTGGATCTGTGGTCCAGGAAGATTCCACGTGTTGGGAGACAACTGAGCCTCTGTACCACAATGACTGGAGCCCATGCTCTAGGACCCGTGGGTTCCAAGCAGAGATGGTTAATCTTTGGCCTGTTCTCTCTTCACCTCTTGCCTCCTTGCTACAAGTGTCTTTTAGGTGTGGGTCTGGCCCTCTAGCTCTCCCTTGCCTGGCTTCTCTCTCTGTGGCTGGGTGAGCAAGTCAGGTGACCAGAGCACCTGGGAATTGCAGAGATGGAGTTGGAGACCCTGTGGTGGCCTCCCCTTCAAGCTGCCTTCTCTAGCAGTTGGTGAGATGCATATCAGGGATACCAAGCAGTTGATAAAAATGTATTTCAGTCTCATTTGACTAGTGACCTTTGTGTCTATTTTCTACAGTGTTTACTCATATAACAAATATTTATGGAGCATGTATTATATGTCAAGGGCTTTCTGGGTGGCACCAGTGGTGAAGAATCTGCCTGCCAATGCAGGAGATTCAAGAGACGCAGGTTCAATCCCTGGGTGGGGAAGACCCCTTGGTATAGGAAATGGCAACATATTCCAGTATTCTTGTCTGGGAAATCCATGGACAAAGGAACCTGGCAGGCTATAGTCCATAGAGTTGCGAAGGGTCGGACAGGACTAAGCACTCGCACGTACACACACACACATACACACACACACACACACATTATGTGTCAGGCCCAGTGCTAAGTGCTGGGAAAGTGGAGTAAGTAGAATAGAAAGAAAAAAAAAAAAAATCCCTGCACTTACAGAGTTTACTTGTTACTGGGCACAGAGAAGCAGTAAGTAAATCAGAAATAAATAAACACTGCGTGTCAAATCTTGAAAGTGCTTTGAAAGGCCTGAAACAAGGAGTGACGCTGAAGGGTGTTGTGGACTAGAGTATGAAACAGCTAGACTAGGTGGTTCCCTGTGGAAGAGCCATCTGAGAGAATACTTAATATCTAGAAAGAGCCAGACATGTGCAGATAAGGGGGAGGCGTGCTCTTGGTGGACAGCAGCCAGTCCAAAAGCCCTGAGGTAAAAATAAGCTTGGCAGGTTTGAGGAACTAGAAGACCCATTAATGTAGAGAGTTGTGGGAAGGGACAGAACACGAAGTCAGAGAGAAAGGCCAGGGCTAGATTGTGGAGAACTCTATCTAGACTCAATCGTTGCACGTCCCCAAATGTGCAATGCACACTACCAGTGTGTGTGCAAATATTGGGGATGGTATATGTGCAAATATTTTTATTGGAGTAATTATAAACTTATTTCAGAGTATATTAGGAAAAGTATAATTAGCATATCTAAACCATGATTTCCTAGGTGAAACTAGGTGATTTCAGGTGAAACTAAATTAAAAAGTGAACTGATTTAAAGAGAACACAGCATCAATTATAGTACAGGTGCTGTGCATATACAGCCAAAATCTCCAAAATCTCCAAAATCTCAGGTGTCTGCTGAGCTGAAGTCACTGCTTACCAATTAGAAACAAGAGGGGGCCCCATTCTCAGCCGCAAACATGTCCCCTAAGCTGGTTGCTTAGAAGTGAGAGGCAGGAGAGTGACTCAGGTGTGGCCAAGGTGGCCTACTGCCCTCCAGATGTCCCCCACCCTCCCATCCCACAGTTAAGTTGTCTCCAATGGGCAGCAGATCACAGGGACTGTGGTTCCCAGTTCATGCGAGTGTGAGGTAAGACCACATGCATGGTTCTCACTGATGGAATGAGTGCCCTCTTCACCTTCTTCCTCTGTCCCCAGCAGCAGGGAGGGAATGATGGAGATCCAGCTTAGCAGGAACTTGGGACCCTGAATCACCATGGGAAGAAGACCAGCGCCTAACCAGGACCAGTTACATATGAACAAGCACACTTCCTTTGTGTTAGGCCACTGGCATTTCTGGTTCATTTGTTTCAATAGTTGGTTAACCCATATCTGGAATCTTTGCTTAAGGAAGCACCATATCCTAAGAGTATCAACTACATGTTGTAAGAGATGTGATAACCTTCAGAAGAGAAAAGAGTCGGATGGAAGTAGAATATGAAATCTTTCTCTTCATACACTCCAAAGACTGTCTTGTCAGAGAGAGAGATGGTACATTCTAAGAGGACCAATCACTGGGAGTTACAAGAAGGCAGTTTCATCATCTGGAAGACAGTCCTAAACTAGGACAGGACAAGATGCCCCAAACAGTCACACATGATGTGTATCAAGTGTTCAAGTGAGGCCAAGGGACTAACGGACAGGAAAGCCAAAGGAGTGACTCTGCATTGGCTGGAAGAGTGGTCCCAGGGCCTCTGGGAAACCCTACCTAACCCTCTCTTGCATTCTGACTCTCCTGCCACTCAAGAATGGAGGGGCAGGAAGGAGGAGAAAGAGGGTTACATGAAGAAGCCTGCCTGAGCCACTTTTTCTCCTTGAGATCTGCCTCTAAGGCAGCTGCCCCAGGAGACTGCTATGCACCAAGAGAACAGGCCAGATGGACGGGTCCACACCGAGGACCCTGTCTTCATAGATCACAGGCCCCAATGTTGTTTCCTCCTGAATGAGCTTGGTCAGAGCCAGGCCTGGGCTCAGCAGACACAGTGATAGATCCATACCCCTGCCTCTGGTGACTTTGTTCTAGGGGCAGAGAATCCAAGGACCTGCACAAATGCCCTCAGGTCCAGGCAGGTAGTATAAATGAGTGAAGTGAGTTTCATGTAAGGTGAGAGGAATGGGCCACGAGCTATAGCAAAATAAAAAGTCAAAAACCAGAAGCAAGAGTGAAAAATGGAGACAGGGCACATTTGCAGGCCTTTTTTGGGGGATGAGATGACAGAGTCAAAGAAGGAAGGGTCTTCCTGCATGTCACTCTGTCTTGAGGACAGTGTCTCAGTGGGAAATAGGTTTGTCCGGTGCTCGACGCAGCCCATGGAGGACTGTGGAGGGCAGGGTCAAGGCAGCAGGAGACAGCCATGAAGGGAGATGGTCCTGTGGGCTGGGACTTTAGAAACGAGGATCCCACTGACTTGGTCACCAACTCAAGAGCTTGAGTGTAAGTAGCTTTGCCTTCCTTGACCCACAACAGTGGAGCAGGTGGCCCTGAACTTCCCTCCAACTCTGGCATTTGCACGGGAAGAGAAGTCAGAGTCATCGTTTAGACCTCCCTTCACCCACCCACACTTCCAATCAGACTTTAGGCCTCTGGAGTTGAATTTCTACCTATACCTTGAGCTCATCTTCTGCTTTGCCCCACATGACCCAGCTTTGATATAAAGCCCATCTTCTCTTCCAGATGACAGCAAGGGCTTCCTAACCAGTCTCCTTCCTTCATCCACATCTCCATCCTATCCTACTGGCTGTCAAACTGCTGCATCAACAACAGATGTGATTAAAAAACAACAACAACAACAAAAGTTTTAAAAAAACAACAAACACAGAGGCAAGTACATAGTGCTCCTACTTACAACCCTCTATGGCTCCCTGATGCCTTCTAGGATAAAACCCAGACATCATAACACAGTAACTTGGGCCCTCAAGGAAAGAGGCTTCATTCTCTGTCCTTCTCCAGCTCTCCTTCTCCAAATAGTCCGTGTCTCATCCTACTGAATTGCTTGTCATTCCATTAATACATTCTCAGGCTTCATACTTCTGGGCTTTGGGTACATTCTGTTCCCACTGTTTTGAATAGCTACTTCCCACCCTTGTATGCCTGGTAGTAGTAGGGGGAAGAGCAATCTGGTACAGACTAGGCAATAAGGGGGTGCGTTGTTTGTAGAAATTTAAGATCAGTAATAAAACCAACTTAAATCTAGCCTTCTTTTTATTGCATTGGTGATTCTAAACATGGACAGTGACAAAACACTTCTCCCTACGCAGGTACCACTCAAAATGTCACACTCTCTTGGAGCACCACTGAAGCACAGTAGTCCACCTCATCCCTCAGAACCCAGCCTAGGGGTCTGCACATCTGCAAAGACCTCCCTTTTTTAGAATTTTTTTAATGGAGGTATAATTGTTTTATAATGTTATATTAATTTCTGCTGTACACCAGTGTGAATCACCTGTGAGTATACATACATTCCCCTCCCTTTTGCACCTCTCTCCCACCCACTCCATATCCCACTCCTCTAGATCATCATAGACCTGAGCCCACTGTTCTATACAGCAGCCTCCCACTAGCTACTCATAAAGCCTGCCCTAACCTTCCAGCCCAGCCTCCCTCCACTCCCAGAGGCGATGTGTCTCTCCTCTGGTCCGCTTCCTCTCCTGTTTTACACCGTTTTTCTCTCCTGCCCTTGAACTGCAACATTGCCCTCCTGTTTACAATTCTGTCTCTCCCAGGGATCCTTCAATTCCTTGAAGACAGAGGCTCAGACATAGCTAAGTCTTCCCAACGCTTAGCCCAGGGCTGGGGATGTCACAGGGCCTCAGAAAAAGGGTCATAAGTAAACAAACCAGCAAGGTTTGAGTTGTTCTGAACGCTTATTTGGGCATGATGGGTCTCTAAGTCACAACCCAATTAAAAGCTCCAATTTATGCTTAGAATGTTGCTGCAGGTCAAGTCTTAACGTTCTGGCTAGAGTGTCTCTCCTTGTCAGGACAGGACGGTGTTTGGGTGGTATGGAAATGACTCACTGCCCCAGCGGCTTAACAGGATTACCGAGGGGCTCACATTGCTCAATGAAGCATGGCAGGAGCCCGGGCGGTGCCAGCCAGATCAGGGGCCAAGGCTGTTATCTCTGTGACTCTTCCCCTGGTGCCTGAGGACAGAGGAAATTAAAAGTCACTGCTCTCCACTAGCAGAGGAGAGAAAGGTTCAAAAGAAACTCAGAAAGTGCCTCCCTCCGCTCAGTGAATGTCATCCCCATTTCTGCCCTCCAGATCCCAGCAGCTGACCTGGGAGGGTCTTTGGGTAAAACCTGAGTCAGTCAGTGTCCTTATCTTTCAGATGAGGAGGCTGAGATCCAGAGAGAGGCACGAACTACTCAAGACCACATAGATGATAAGTAACAGTATTGAGAGTTGAGTCTGCATTTTCGTTCCTCGTCCAGGGAGGCAACATCACAACATGGCATCAGGCAAAGACGTATAAAGCAGAAGGCAGGGAGACGAAATTCACACCTGGCTTTTGTCTACTGGCTTTTTTTTTGTTTGTTCGTTTTGAAAATGAAAGTATAAGTCACATAATAGCAGATGAACCATTTCAAAGTCTACAACTGAGTGGCATTTAGTAGATTCACAGGGTGGTACAACCATCACTCCCATCTAGTTCCAAGATATCCTCACCACCCCCAAAGAAAATCTCTTATCCATTCAGCAGTCAATTTCTTCCTCCCAACAGACTGGCAACCACCAGTTTCCTATCTCCGTGGATTTGGTTTTTCTGGACATCTCGTGGAAATGGAATCTTAGGATATATGCCCTTTTGTGTCTCGCTTCTTGCTATCATGTTTTTGACATGTAGCCATGTTGTAGCACACATCAACACAACATTCCTTTTTGTGGCTGAGTAATATTCCTTGTACATATATACTGTATTTGGTCTATCACACCTAGTTTTAACTAAGAGTTGGTACTGGAGTCCATCAACTTATTCGTGTGTCCTTCACTCTGCACCCTGAAGACGGGCACAAAGAGGAAGGCATAGTCAATGGACATTGACCAATGTGTGCCATAGTTATAGCTCCATGAGGCACCCAAACAGAGAGTCAGCCAACGTGATGGTGAAAAGAACGGTTCACTGAGCCCAGGAGAGATCTGGTTTCCAGTTTCAACTTATCAGATAGTCGACTGAGTGGCCTAAGACAGGCCTTTCCCCTCTCCTCGCCATGGATTCCTCACATCTAAGGCAGGATAAGAATGCCTGTCCAATTGATCACATGTCAGGGTAGCTGGGAGACCTGAATGAAATGACATCTTCAAAGTATCCTGCAAACACCTCTTCATGGTGTGAAGTTTTATCTTGTTTAAAACAACAACAAAGAAAAACCAAATGAAGCTCCCCACTTGCTAGCTTTCTGTAAGGGCATGGTACTGACAATGAAGAGAGAAATCTTATCCAGCGAAATCGCTTGCAGGGGGCAGCATGTATTTCCCTGGATGGCCTGGATGTGGGGGAACTGCTCTTAGGAAGATGGGGGGAAATCAGCTGCATGTTCCCAGGGATCCTGAGGTTGACAAAGAGAGATGGGAGCAGGTAAAAGGAAAGCAAAAGGCTGCCAGTCTGTGATGAGACTCCTCCCCAAAACCTTCCATTTTTAGTGACGTTACCAAAAACAAAGGCCTGGATGCTAGTGGATTTTTGTGAAGCCAAGGGAAGGCATTAGTCCTTGATTGACTGTGGGGCAGAACTGGGTAGCACACATTGACAAGAGGTCATGGAGGCTGAGGTGTGATGACAGACACTGTCAGGACTCATGGAAGTCGGGTGTGGATTTGAGGCTCTCACAAGGCTTGGTATCAGAATTCGGGGTCAAGTTTAAAAGAATCTCCAAGGATGTCAGTTGACATCTACCCCCAGGGCTGTGCCCCTGGGCAGTGCCACTGCTGAGGGCCAGTGTCCCTGTACTCAGAATACAGTGATTCGCATCTTTGCACCCCATGCAGCCCTCACCCCTGCAGCCACAGTACAAGGATCTGTGCACTGTACAAGGGATCTCAGTACTGATTTGCTTTTGTTCCCAAACCATGGTTGGCTCAGAAGCCCTTATATGGTAACCACAAATGAACAACCTTTGCAAATAAGGCAGACCCCTGGAATGGTACCCATGTATATTCTGCTGTCAAAAGTAGAGAACCTGTGCAGTAACAGGTCTCCCTGAGGGCCTAGTAAACCTCTGCTCTTCTCTCAGTTGCCAGGTGACATGCTATTTACTGGCTCAGAGCACTAAGCCAATGAGATCAGTATTGAGGCTCAGAGCTCTGCCTGACACAGTTAGCTAGCGGGAATGCTGCTCCTCATAAGGGAGATCCATACACTTTGGCCAAATCGTCTCCTTCCTTTAAATTGCTCTGAAGGAAATCAACAAAAGCACAAAGCTAAATATCCTTGGATGTTCTTTACCAATTACCCATAACACTAAGCAGCTGGAGACATAAAATTGCAACAATAGGTAAAAGCAAGAAATATATTGTGAATCACCACAATGGCATTTCTGCAGCTATAAAATAAAGATTGGAGCAATATGGCAAGTGCTTATAATATTAAGGGAAAACACAGACAGTGACTAGTATGTGTGATAGGATTGCAACTATATAAAAATGTGCATGGTACATGAACAAGAAGATAAAAGGGACGGTGGAAAATAAAAAGTGTTGCAAAAGATAAAAGAACCATAGGTGACTTTTTCTTTAATATTATCTTTTATACTATCTTAATATTTCAGAAAGTTCAAGCCTGTGTTCTTCTCCAGCTGTTTATCTACATCTGTTTTCTCCACCCAGTTCAATTTCATACATCTGTCTCTATTAAGATATTTATAGCTCTGTCTGTGCTGACTTTCTCCTATCTCACAGTGTAGATCCTTCAGCAAGTGAAACCCACACAATGTTGGGCAAGAAGTGGTTAAACAATAAATAATGTTCCAGGCCAGTGTTGCTTGGGAGGTGTTTGATGATACCACACTGGAAGTGTCACTGTCTTATAAAGGGAGGATCCACTTTCAGTTTGGACTCTGCTCAGAAAGAAAGTCTTCCCACCAAAGAGGCTTTAAAACCCTTCCCAGCAACCAGCACACAGAGACCAGAGCTGCCAGGACTGATAAATCCTGATCCTCACTGAAGAAATGCATCTCCAGCACCATCCATGAACAACAGTGCTATGAGCCAGCAGTGCTCCCATGTGTTTGTTGAGCAAGGTGATGCTCCAATGTGATCGGTGAACAAGGTGGTACTCCCGTGTGATCTGTGAAGCAACTGCAGTGTTTGTGGAGCTGCCAGTCCCAGGGCGAGCAGACACAGACTGAGATTTTTCTGTGATCAGTAAGTAAATGTCTAGAGCAAGTGATGGGTATTTCAGTCCAGGGCAGTCCACAAAAAACCAGAGAATTCTGGCCCAGAGACAAGGATGGTAACCCCACAGGGACTTTTCCTTCAGACTTAGCCAGCTGGACCCCAGATCCTCCCCAGATACTTGCAAATTTGGCACCAGAACTCATTGTATAGTCTCTGTACCATTTATTTTCTATAAGATCAAGCAGGGGATGGTGTTTAAATCTCATTCCAGAGCATCCAAAGATGCTCAGGCATCTTCAGCACTTCATGATAAAGTCCTTTAGGACATCAGGGATCACTCCATGGACACCTGTCCCCAGTGAGGGCTCTCCAACAGCCAGAATTAGGGCTCAATATCCAGGGCAGGCAAACCTGGGAGAACAACTGCCCCTAGAAAATTTTGTTTGAACAAGCTTGCATCTTTCTGAATCTGAACCTATCTCTCCTGGATGAGAAATGTCCTTGATAATGATTTCCATAAAAACATCATAGAGGAGAAGGATACACAAGCAGATGGTAACACAGGCTGCTTTGGGGGAGGACAAGAGGAAATTGGAGAAAGGGTAAGAGGGAGACTTTTTTACTGCATTCCGTTTATGCTTTTTTGTTTTTTTTTTTAACTACTCATTACCATCTCAAATAAATGGGTGAATAAGGAATGAACAGTTAGGTAAAATTAAACAAAATGAAAATCTGCAGAGATTTGCCAATGACATTTCCCTGCACTGGAGACTGAGACTAGCAGAAAATTTAAGTGGTGGTGATAAAAATTAAGGGGTTCCAAGAAGATGTCATATTATAATAGGACCTTAGCCACCGTCTGAGCTTATTATTATTTGAAATTCACTCTTAAGACAATATCTCACCATAAAATGCTCACACTTGCCCTTAAAAGGGAAAAAAACATTAATAAATTCATCTTCATCTAGTACAAATCCAAAATGACCCCTACCCACTGGAGAGGCAAGGGAGCAAACCAGTTACTCAATGACTGGAACTATAACTCTGTGACCCCAAGGGTCAGTGTCTGCATTGAGAGGGAAGAAAAATTTGATGGGAAGCAAGGTTTGCTATGGAGATTCACAACATCAGTGCCTCCATTTCTGTTCTCATGGCCGTGAAGCAGGAACCAGGTCTGAGGATCAAGCTAAAGTTCTTTCCAAGCAGTGGACCACAGAACCCAGAGCCAAACACCGAGCAAGCTCACTGCTCTGCCCAAGCCCCTCTGGTGTTCCTCATGGGCAAGGAGTCAGTCCCGCTCTCTTTTACAAAGGGGTCCTGTCTCTTCCGTGTGGTGGTGCCACGGTGGGGACAGGCCTTGAAAGGAAGCAAAGAAAGCAACAGGAGAAAAACGGAGGGGCCACAGGTCTGCCATCAGCAGCGAGATAAGCACGGGTGTGTGAATAGGAGCTGCCCAGCAAGCTGCCCATCTTGCTCTCCAAGATGAGATGTCAGCACCGTGTCTTTGCCTTTCAACCCCGGGAGCTTGTTAATAACCTCTTTTCAAAAAGGACTGAAGACAAGGTTTCTCAACCCCATCTGAACAGACTTATATACAAAAGCTTTACTTTGGAAAGAGAACGGAACCAAAGCAGCTGTCCTAGTCCTTTCCCAGGGGAAGGGTCACCACTTGTTCAAAAGGCACCTCTGAAACCCAGCAGTCCTTGAAATCCTGGGGTCTGGGTGGCCCAGGTGGAGAACCAAGCCTCCAGACCCTAGGAAGGGGAATATGGCCCACCCCAACCTCTGCCTGTGGAAGGAGCACTGTCCTGACTTGATTGAAGTGGAGAGAACAATGCTTCTTTCTGCTTATGCTACCCGATCACACTGCCTAATGCCCAGCCTCTCTGATTCTCAAAACCCTTCTGCAGCTCCCAGCTGTCTGTCACTTGAGTCTCTTCTTCCTCCTGACACTCAGGGCCCCCAAAGTCTGGTGCTAACCCTAGTGCCAGCTGCACACACCAGCATGCCCATCCAGATACCCAGCCAACCCCAAGCCTCCCCATCGTTCCTGCCCGCCCACACCACCCTCTCCCCTGGAAACGATCTCCCCCACTCTCCAAGCTTGCAGAATGTCACTTCTTGAACTCTGAGCCTTTCTGCACCCCAGAGATCTTCTCTTCACCTCAAAGGTCTTCTCTTCGCCCTGACCTTTCCTGTCCACTGTTCTGATCACCTATATAAGAGAAATTTCCCTCTCTCAACTCTAAGAGCCTTTTTTTCTGTATTTTTCTCAGGGTTCGTAATTGTCTCCTTCACATTTTGTTCCCTGGGTGCCTCTCATGACTCGGCCCTCAGGGTGGCCCACGATGGCTGGCACACAGGGTCACCTAGAGCGCAGGTCCCCTGCAGGTCTGCTAAGTTAGCTTTAGGTGGAGAGTTGACTGGCTGACCTCTTTCCTGGCAGCTCCAGGGTTTCATACACCTGTGACTCTATGAATAGGTAAAGCAAAAGGCCAGACAAGCACCTTTTCTGCTTCAGTCCCAGGTCCAGGGAGCTCTCTTTAGGGATCAGTACTTTAAATCATCCCTCACTGCACCGCCGTGGAGCAGTGATGGATGCTGACCTCTCTCTCCAGAGGAGCCCTCTCCTTCGCTTGTGGGCGGCCGTGTTTTTCCTCTGCATCCTCCTGAGTGTCCCAAGCCCGCTGGGAAGGACCCTGAAGAGTCATCCTGCTCCTAGGAGCGCGCCCATGGCTCTGCCCTCCCTCGCACCAGCTCCAGCCTTCCTCTTCCTGTGTTTCTGCGCCCGCGACAGGGCCCAGCTCTGGGAGTCCTGTGGTCACCAGGAGGAGGCCGGGTGCAGGGCCTGGCCACAGGGCACAGAGACATCCCTTCCCCTGCAGAGACAGGAGGGAATTTGACTTGAGCCTGTTTTCAGGGTAATTCGGCGTCAAACATCATCGAGGCCTGAAATCTGGCCAAGTCTTTGTTTTGTTTTGTTTTTTTCCTTTCCTCCAATCAGCCCAGGGCACTGGGGAGGGGAGGGCATTCAGGGGGTGGGGGCTGCTGGCCGGCTGGGGCTGAGAGGGAATGCTGAGCATGCAGAAGTGGCCCATTGAGAGCCCCAGCTCACAGCCGCTCACAGCCCAGGGGCGGGTGGCACCCCTGCTCCCCCCCACAAGGGCAGCTCTGTCCTGTGGGCACAGGGCTCCGTCCCAGCCCCACTGGCTGAGGGAGAACAACATTTCCTTATAAGGCCCCGACCGCCCTGCCAAGGCTGGACGCTCCGGCAGACTGTAGCTTTCCATTCTCCTTGCCCGGCTCCAGCACAGGCCTTGAATGTCGCCCTTGTTGTCAGGCCCCTCCTCTCCTCCCCGGCCCCCACCCCACCCACTTCCAATCCCTGCCAGAGCCAGCCCCACCGAGCCTAGCCGGATAAACAGCCCAGAGGCCTCTCCCACGCAGGGACTGCTCAGCTTAGGCCTGCTGGAGGCAGCACAGGGTAGCAGAAAGAGCGGCAGGGCGCCGGGTTGGGCCGACCCTGCAGGTCCCTTCCTGGTGCCTGTGGCTTCAGGGCAGCTCTGGACTCCTGTGAGCCTGGCTCCTCATCTGGAAAATGAAGATCTCATTGCCACGGGATCCAGATTCTTTGCATTGCATTCACAGTCCTTCCCAGTGAATCTACCTTCATAGCTTCACCTCTGCTTGCTCCCCCAGGCCAGGTTCCCCAAACTACTCCTCTCTCCCCCACTGGCTTTCTCTAGTAGCCTGGACAGAGCCCAGCAGGTAGAAAGACCTGGATTAAAGCCCCAGGGAACTCCACTTGCAGAGCCCCACCCTATCAATGCCACTTCCTCCCTACCCCCGAAAAAGTGAATCGTTTCTTCTCTCCTCAACATTTGCATGTACCTCTCTAAGAGGCTTCCCACTTTGCAATTGCTCTGATATGTTTACCTGCCTTTTCCTTCACCAGGGCATGAGCTTCTTGAGGCTCAAATGGATCCTCTTTATATTCCGGAGCTCAATCACTGTACCTGGCACACTAGTGTCGCTTCGTGAAAGATCATTGTGTAAATATATCCAAATGCACAGTGCTGGGCAAGCCCTCAAGAAACAACTGATGTGCAGATACTATGTGAACTATGAAGGGCTGTGCACCTGTGAAGGGTAACAACTGCACTATGTGACTCTTCACTCCAAACTCTACTCTTTGTGATACCATTATAACCTTACCCATCTGCCCAGTTCTGGATCCTGAATTCTGAAGCCCTTGGGTGTTTGTTGTTGTTTAGTTGCTAAGTTGTGTCTCTTGCTTCTCTTTTGCAACCCCATGAACTATAGCCCTCCAGGCTCCTCTGTCCATGGGATTTCCCAGGCAAGAATACTGGAGTGGGTTGCTATTTCCTCCTCCAGGGGATCTTCCTGAATCAGGGATCAAACCTACATCTCTTGCATTAGCAGGCAGATTCTTAACCACTGAGCCACCAGGGAAACCCATCTCACATGTTTAACATGTATCAAAGATATTATTGGTCCTTAGAATGCCAGTGTTGGGGACTAACAGGGGTTTGGGGAATTATCCCATCATTTTCACACTGACATCTTCTATGCAGATGTCATGTGGCAACACGTGGATTAAATGAAGGGGTTCCAAGTCCTCAGCCCTACCTGTTTTACCATTTCTACATCCTAGGATCCCACAGCATTCTCAGAAAAAAAAGAATCCACTGGTTATAAAAGTTAGAAGCACATTGATTAATCTAATCTCAACATGTGACAACTGAAGCAACCGAACTTCCTGACAGAAAAGTGACTTTCCTAACATTTCAGGAGTCACACATGAATCACGATGGATCTGGGGTCCCTGACTTGCATAATGAAGACTTGCCCAGCATTGTTGCCAGCTTAGGGCTGAGTAATGATGGAAGGGTGTAGCTGCATAGTTTGTCAAGCTGAGTTCTCGTGGGTCTGGAATTTGTCAAGTTCCAAATAAAGAATTTCAGTCTCTACTAGAACAAATCTCTCTGAAATGGAAATTCTGCAAATTATCAGGTCAGTGATTTGTAAGCACACCACAGTTAGGTACTGTGGGTGGTGGTTTAATCACTAAGTCGCGTCCGACTCTTGTGGCCCCATAAACTGTAGCCCACCAGGCTCCTCTGTCCATGGGATTTCCCAGGCAAGAATACTAGAGTGGGTTGCCATTTCCTTCTCCAGGGGATCTTCCTGACCCAGGAATTGAACCGGGGTCTCCTGAATTGCAGGCAGATTCTCTACTGACACAAAGGAAGACCAAAAGTGAGGGCCTGCTCTCTCTGAGGTTCAAACTCAGGACCTTCAGATTATGAGACTGATGAGAATCTATTCTGCTTGATCCTAGCAACAATTTGAAAGACAAAAATCTTATTCCAGGATGCAATATCCTTTTCCCCATCCACGTACTCATTTTCTCAGAGATGATGTTGACAGAATGAAGATCATGGTTAATCATGAGCCATTGTCTAACATTCCTATTTGTCACAGGACAAATTCAGGGTACAAGGTGGGTCTGCCTTGGGCTGCATCTAAGGGATTTAGTTACTCGAACACCAAAATACTTTATCATTGTGAAGTTTCTCCCAGGAGATGCCTAAAGTAGCAACACAGGAAACAAGGAGAAGTGGAAAGAACTTTGGGTCAGGAGTTAGGAAATGAAACCCTGTTCCTATCTCTAACACTGACTGTGAAGCCTAAAGCAAATCAACTGTCTTTGCAGGTCTTCAGCTTTTCAACTACAAATGAAATGAAAATGAAATGAAAAAGAAAAAATGAAAACAATGATGCCTTCAAGATAATTTTCAAAAGTAGTAAGAACTAGACTAATTAAGATTATAGTCATAAATGTACTTTATGGACAATAATAATTCAAAAATGTATGTACCTAAATAAGGGCTAGTTATTAATAGGCAGTGGTTCTCCCCTTGGGGTTATTCTTCTGAATATAGAAGAGAAAAATCCCTTTTCCAGCATTCTGAAATGCTTGCTCCATCCCCCAGTTCCCTCCTGGCCACTGGCAGTCAGAGGATTGCTGATCACTTTCCAGGAAATCAGGAGCGAGGTGGGGCTGCTCTTGCTTCAGGAAACAGGAGGACAGACAAAAAGAGAATCCTCTCACCCTGCTTTCCCCTTCACTTTCTTCCCAGGTACAAAAAGAAAGAGTTTGCCAAGTCCAGGTTCTGGGCAAACTCCGGGAGGATTGAGAAAGTCATTTCTCTTCTCTGGGCCTCTATTTTCCAAAATATGAAATTAAGCAGTTGAACAGAGTGATATTTAAGTCTAAGGGTAACAGTGTAACTTATTGCCAGAATAGAGACACTTCTGAATATGAAAAATTACTAATAATTATACCAGAATTGGGCTTCCCTGGTGGCTCAGTGGTAAAGAATCTGACTGCCGATTCAGGTTCATTCAGGTTCATTCCCTGGGTTGGGAAGATTCCCCTGGAGGAGTAAATGGCATCCGACTCCAGTATTCTGGCCTGGGAAATCCCAAGGACAAAGGAGCCTGAAGGGCTATAGTCTATAGTGTTGTGAAAGAGTCGGACACGACTTAGCGACTAAAACACAACAGCAACATACCAGGATGATAATAGCAAATAGAACTGTACCAGGCAAACTGGATGCATGGACATTTTAGTAAACCCTGTTTCAACTTGCACTATTACTGGAAAAACAAGAAAACAAAATGAACTTGAGGAAAAAATATTTCAGTTCCCTCAGCGTGGTCTTGGCCACACAGAAACTTTGACTAAATCTACAGGCTGTTTTTACTTGTTCTCAGTGAACCAAACGCAAACTCACTATTAAGTCACACATATAAAAGAGCCTGAATACCATAAAGCATTTCTACATCCTTTAGCTCCAGGCAAACAATCCTGTGAGGCAAGCCTGGAAAGGCAATAATCCCATTTTAGAGATTTTCTTGTAATGGCCTAGAGAAAGTTAAGGGCTTGCCCAAAGTCATGTCATTCAAGAATCCACCTGCAATACAAGAGACCACCTATAACACAGGAGACCCAGGTTCCATCCCTGGGTTGGGAAGATCCTCCAGAGAAGGAAATAGCAACCCACTCCAGTATTCTTATCTGGGAAATCCCATGGACAGAGAAGCTTCGCAAGCTATAGCCCAGGGGTCACAAAGAGTTGGACACGACTGAGCAAGTAAACCACCACCACCACCATGGTCATGGAGCAAAGAGAAGCACAGTCATGTCCTAGGCTCTTGACTCTGTGCTTGCTGTGTTGCGCCAAGTTAGTAAAGAGAGCACTTAACTTGCAAAGGCAGATTGGCTTTAGGCTGGCTAGCTTTTATCCAGAAAGTCCCTTCTCTACCCATAACAATTATAAGCAAAGCATAGACATTTTTTCAGACCCCTGAAGCTTGAGGTTGACCACAATCTTGAGAATCAGCTAAATTTACAGATGAGGAAACCAAAACCCAGAGAGGATGAGGTGGCCAAGATTACCCATCAAGACCCACATCCAAGAAGAATTTAGGTCCCAAACACCTCCTCCAGCACTCTTTTTAATATTAAGTAAACACAAACAGACTTAGGAAAGTCAACATAACTTATATCCCTTCCACGCCTTTCAAAGATTCATGAATTACCTTTTGATTTTCTAATGCTGAAGAGCCTCAAGCTATTACTTCCTTCTTTGAGCTCTCAGAAGCTGGTTGAGCATATTTAAATTGAAGGCATTCAACAGACACTTCTTATTTCTCTTCCCTGCACTTCCAGTTAAGATCAAATTAAATGAAGTTTCCTCCTGGGCAAAGCTTCCATAATTCAAAATGTTTACTGGAGTCCTGAGGGCAAAACCAAAGGGAGTTTGCTGTGTGGTGATGAGCTCTTGGAAAATAAATAAGGAGCCTTGGGTCGAAGTTCTGTTTCAGCTATTCCTTAGCAGCACTCCCTTGACTGAGTTATTTGCCCTCTCTGGGCCTCAGTTTCTTCATCTGTAAAATGAAAGTGCGGTATTAGGTAAGATTTAAACATTCTTCCATCTCTAATAAGCTGTGTCCAGACTGTAAGTGTTATCAAGCAGGAGACTGATCCAATTCTTTTCAATCCATTAGTGTCATAGAAGTCAGTGTGCAGGAGAGGTTTTGTCACCCATTGCATCTGGCTGATGGATATTTTCTGTCTCTCTGCCCTATACTGCTTTGTCCTACTGCTGATTAGCACAAGTAACTACTTGTACGAGCTAAAAGAGGCAAAGGAGGCTGGTCACTCTCTCTAGTACAAACCAGGGGATGGAGAGTTAAATCAGAGGCATTAGTCATGTTGCCTCATTGACTGATTCCTCATAAATGAATACAGCTCTGAAAAACTTTGCTCAAAGTCTGATCATTTATTTCCTGATTTATTACCTGTGCTGAGATCATTGCTGTAGATATTTCTCCAAGGAACTGTAACTATAGGGCAAAATAATGACTCCATGACATTCATTGATGTCACTGACTCCCACTTCCCCAAAGATGGAGGAAAACGTCCCAGAAGACAGACACAGAAATGCCTTGTTTCGAGCACTGCAGACCACCAGCACAGCTTGGGATTCTGTGCTGGAAGTTCAGACTCATGATACCTATCCTGTCAGTCTTCCTCTTGAGTGGGAGGGGAAGCTGCTTAGAGTCAACTTCTGTGTCTCTTGCCCATCAACCTTTCTCTTTCTTCTCATACAGAAAGTTCTTATGCAGTGGAAAATCTATCCCGTGTACTATCTATGGAGACAGACTCTTCCCACACAGACAAAGAGGCAAATATATGTCCTGGGTCGGGTCACCATATAAAGATGAGGGTGAATGTGAGACCAAGGCAAGTCAATACAATTCCTCACCATGACTTTTCTGCTTTTAAGGAAGATGATTATTTTTTTCCCCATTGAGTTTATTTAGTTGATAGAATGTGAGTCTTACAGATGATTATCCTACCCATATATGGAGAGAGCTAGAAAGAAAAAAAACTGGTGATGGTATCTGAGCCCCTGGATACAGCCAAGCCTGAAGCAAGACCTTTTAGGCTTTTCTATCACTGAGTTCATAAATACACTCTTTGGTATGGGCTATTTCAGTTAGGTTTCTCTTATTTGTAACCAAAGAACTCTTGAATAATGTTATCTTCTTATTAGACACTCCATGGGAACTTTGAATATCAGAGCTGAAATAACTTCTAATGTGTTCAAGTCCACTATGAATATATAGAGAAACCGAGAGGATCTGCTTAGAGGTATCCAAAGAAGTTCTAGGACTAGAAGCCAGATCTTTTCATCATTCTAAGAGTTTCCCCAGAGGTCACTTATTCCAATACTTGATTTGATTCTAATGCAAACTCCACAGAGTAAAACACAGAAAAAAAAATGCCTCTTTAACTCTGAGCTTCATGTTTTATAAGAGCTGAGACACACCACATTTCTGAAATATTCTGATCATACATTTGTGTCACCCTTTCATTTCTCATAACATTTTTATTGCTGTTATAATTCCAGAATAAAATGTCTTGCTTCAAATCCCATCTACCATTTATTTACAAATTGTGTGAACTTGGACAGCTTAGTAATAATATTGTGTGTTCATTTCTTCATCTATGGAATGGAGGTGATAGAAAGAAACAGTGTCCACTTCATAGAACTATCAGAAGAATTGACAAAATCCCTGTGGAGCACTTAGCCCAGTGGCTGGCATACAGCACCCAGTAATTTTAACTGTTGCTATTAGTGGATGATTTTTGAAACAACACTGAGAGATAAGACAGCATATAGATAGGAAAGTCAAGGACCAGATGTCGAAGACAAGATAGTGAGTGGAAGAACTGAAACCAAGTCCCACCTCACGTGATCCTTACTATAAACTATATTCCATAAACTAGTTGGTCATTTCAGATTGTGTTCACTAGTTCATACATTCACTGATTCTATCATTATTTCACATGCTCATTAATTGAGCAGCTATTTCCTGAGGACCATAGATCCTTTCTAGCCTTGGGAGCTACCATTTAGAGACCTGGGTTGATTCTTGTTGTTTCTTAATTCACTCTTTAGGCCCAAGGCAAGTGACTTCATCTCTTTGGGGTCTGGTTTCTTCAGGACACTGGTCAAGATGTCTGAGGATCCTTCGGTAGCAAGCTCCCGTTTGCAGTCCTCGGTATGACCAGCCTGGAGGAGACAAAGAGGCAGCCCAGGGGCTTGCCTGGAGGAGCCCATAGCTAAGGGGTAAGAATAAACATAACTGATGTGACTTACTTCAGGATGCTGGAGGACAACATATGTCATGTAAACAACATTTCTTATTGAAATGCATTTGATGTCTATATGACATATGCCAGGGTTCATGGGAAAGTTGATTTCTGGCATGTTGGGAGTGGGGGAGGGGCTCTCTCCTCCCCCAGATGGATGACCATGTACAAAGACTTTCAAATAGATTTGCACACTGGCAGCCCCGGGGCCTGATGAAGCCTGTAAAAAGTGTTTTGCTTGGCCTGCAGTACTTTTTAAAAATTTTAAGTCAACTTTTAGCAGCTGGGAAGTTTCTCATTAAAACCCAGATTTCTGGCTTCTATTGAAAAACCAAAAGGTCTAGTGACACTGAGCTGGAATCTCTACAGTGTCAACTGACATCTTAGCGGCTTCTCTTATAGAGGTGCTGCGTCTTTTCTTAATCAGAGATGAAAGTTTGACTTCATCTTGAGACAGACTGTATGAATTCAGGCCTATCATGTGAGTTTAAAAATATTTATGGAGGAGAGTAATAGGGGAGCTGAATGTATTGTGATAACCCGAATATGTTATTAATATAAGTATATTAATAAATATAAACATAAGTATATAGTTTTATTTATAGTTTATATATTTACATATTTACATTTATATAAACATATATTTTATACTTTATACTTTAAGTTTCTGTATTTCCTTAAGTATTAATTTCAGCCTAGCAAGGGGCTGGCATGCTTTGATATTTCACAGAGAGAAATTTTTCTAGATCTGAACAAATCATTTACACATGCTATTCCCTTCCTCAAAGGGCATCTGAGTTGGTAACCCTGGGTATTACTGTGATGTACTGGTAACCTGGCTTTCTGAAGAAAAAATGTCTTGATTCATATAGTTTGCCAAACTCCAAAGGTAAGTACTCCCACCATAACCAAGTGCAAGGATGACTTAACAATTGATTCAATTTTTCTCAAATGTTAGCAGTTGATTCTTGTGAGTCAGTACAGGCAGATTCAGCACACCGGCTCTAACTCCAGAACAGGGGAATATCAAAGCTGTGTTACTTTCCTCTCACTTAGAACTCTATGGAGAGACATAGAGTTGTCTAAGACATGCCTGTCTTTGAGGGAATTTTGGTCCAGTTCAGGAGATAAAGCAAACACCTTTGAAATAATTAGAGGGCCTTTTGAGCAGAGTCAGTAGTCTTCCCAACATCTTTGCTGGAATTTCTAATAAGAATATCAAACTCACTATACCCAAAATAGTTTTCCTGGACTTCCTGCCAAAGTTGTATTCTATTCTCCCAAACTTCTATTTCAAAAAGTTGACATCTTCCTAATTCTCAAGCTAAAAGATAAGGAATCATCCTTGATTCCTTCCTCTTTCTCAACCTCCTTGTACAGTCTAGAAACTAGTCTCATGTATCTACCTCCAAAATTTATTTTAAACCATCCACTGCCCTACATCCCACCATAGCAATCCTATAGTCCCTTTTCTGATGCCTCTCTCTGGCCCAGGTCTCTAAACTCTTGGCTTTTTCTCAGCATTGACCTTCACCAGCTAATTTTTCTCTCCCTCCCTAAGTGTTTGACATGATCAGCTCCTTCTCATTCTTCAGACATTTGTTTGAATGTCACCTCCTTACAGCTATCTTCTCTGCCTATCCTATCTAATGTAGCTCTCCCTACCTGACTGGTAATTCCCTATTCCATCAACCTATTAATTATCTCAGGTGTAAAAGAACCTACTTGCCAATGCAGGAGACCTTCAGGAGATGCAAATTTGATCCTCTGGAGGAGGAAATGGCAACCCACTCCAGTATTCTTGCCTGGAAAATCCCATGGACAGAGGAGCCTGGCAGGCTGCAGTCCATGGGATTGCAATGAGTCAGACACGACTGAGCGACTGAGCACATGCGTTATCACATACTTTGTTCACTTGCCTGTGACTTGCTCCTTCCCATACACACAACATGTCAATTCCACGAGGGTAGGATTCATTTATGCCTTGATTTTGCTCTATGTCTTCTGCCTAGCACAGTTCTTAACACAGTCATTATATAAATCCTTGGTTAGTGAATGAATGGATAAATGAATGAAGGATAGAGGCGAAGTGAGATTTGATATTTCAGAATTCCCTATTGGCCCTAACATGTTAGAAGTCTGTGGCTTTAAGAGCATAATTCTGTTCATTCTGATGTGGGTCCAGCTCTCAAAGTAAAGCTGAATTCAGCGGGCAAGCAGACAAATGAAGAAACCAGCAGCCAGCTGTAGTCAGGGGCGACTCCCTGGAGGAAGTGGTGAATATACTGGGCTTTTCCAGTCTTCAGAATTACTTACACAGAAGACATCTGTCACCTTATAGAAATTTTACCTTAATCTTCATTTCAATTGTGATAGTGATTATAAAAACTTGAAGAGCACACTTTTCAGGAATCTCTAGCTTCTAAACTGCCATGTCTTTAAATATCCATGTATATGTGTGTGTGCTGATTACCAGGTTTAATCTGACATAAAGAACTTGCTGAATTTGCCCAGAGGCTCGTAGACTTGACCCCTTTAGCTGGCTTGATATTTGAAGGCAGGATCTGTTCCACACCTCAGAGAAGACCCACTTAGGATAGGAAGTGAGTCATCTGTGTTCCACAGAGGACCTACTTCAGATTGGACTACACTAAATGTGAAACAGATTAAACCGGAACGAAATCGTGACGTATTTGCTCCCTCCCACACTGTGGGACATGTCATAACCCCTTGGTACCTTACCCTGAAACTTTCAGTACTGAGGAGGTCTTCTGAAATCACCTGTCTGACCCTCTTGTTTTCCGAAAGGGGAAACTGAGGACCAGAGAAGGGCAGTGACTTGTCCAAGTTTACATAGCATGTTTGGAGCTGAGCCAGCATTGGATTCTTGTCCTATCCCAGTCAAAAGTCCTAAAGAAACATATACATACAAGCTGAATGTTCTTTCATCTTAATTTTTTTTAAAGACTCATTGTTTTGTTTTATTTATTTAACTTTTTGGCTACACAGCATGTCGGATTTTAGTTCTGCAACCAGGAATGGATCCCATGCTCCATGCATTGAAATTGAGGAGTTTTAACCACTAGACCACCAGGGAAGTCCCACAAGTTCAGTTTTTAAAGGAAAAAAAAGAAATTATTTTGTTTAATCTTTGTTAGCAACTTGATGAGCTATTTACTGACTTTTTCTAATTGAAAATTAAAATTTTAGTAACTAACCTCCAGTCTTACTAGGGTTCTAGGACATCCCAAAGGAATCTGGCTTAAAATAATTAGAGAAGTCTTCACATAGTGACATGTAAGACATTCCATACCACTTTATAGCAAGAGGTAAATGTTATTTTAACCATCAGTAAAAAGCTATGTCAGTGTAAAAGCAACAAAAAGAACTAATTCTTTTCATTTTAATCCTTGTAGTTAAGATTTGGAGATCATCCCTTGCAGTTTTCAGCAATTTGTTTGAGATGTGAATGCAGTAGAAGGATGCATGCCAACCTGTTAAACTGTTACACATGCAGTATTGGAGAATACAGAGGAGATATTAACTAAGAAAAAGGTAGGAAATTTTGTGAGCTTTTGAATCTGTCAAATGTTCAGAGCAGCTTAGGGAGTAACAGTATTTCAAGACATATTTATTTAAACATAGTGCCTGATAGGCAAACAGGAATCATTTGGCTAATTTCTTTATATCTAGTCTGAAAAAGGCAACCAGTACCTCTCAAAGTGCAGAAAGAATTAGAAACAGCTGCCCAATTCAGTCTCCTGGATCTGTCTTTCCCCAGGGTCACCAGCTCTGGTATCAGACAGAACTGTCAGTCTGGAGTCAGGAGTCTTTCTACAGAGACAATAGGGAGCCAGTTTTGGAACCCTAGACCAGTGCTTCTCAGACTTGAGGTGTCTAGGAATCACCTGGGGTATTTGCTAAAATGCAGATTCCTGGGCCCACTTACAGGGCATCTAACTTCCTAAGAGTCTGGCTTGGTCCCCAAGAATCAGCATTTTAACCAGCACTCTTGGTTGATGCTGACACAACTAGATGGTAGAGCAAGCACGTGCTAATATCCATCAGCTGTGGGCAAGTATTCCCTTTTTTCTGAGTCTCAATTTCCCATAGTGTGGAATGAGGACACCGGACAAGGATCATCTCTAATATCAGGCTTTTCCTGATTCAGGCAATAGAGATCTATTACTCTTGAATGAGAAGGCTGGGTCCCTACCTTGCCCTGGACTAGCTCCATAGCCCAGTTGGGCCATGTGCTTATAGGAGCATTTAACTCAAATACAGGCACTTTTCAACACAGAGTTCAGTGCGAACCATGGAGGGGCTCAGGGGTTTCCTGCCAGTTCCTCCCCGCTGCACGCCATCCACAGAACGCTCTCTGACTTGCTCTCCTGACTTTTCACCCCTGCAGGTCCTCAGATGGCACCTCCACAACCCACTGTCCTCAGACAGGAATATCCAGGAAGTACCTGGTTCTCTAGACCCTTAATCCTGCTTCAGATTTAGAGTTTACTAACCAGAATGATGCTCCAGGTTAATCACCTCAAACTATTCAGAGAAAACAAAACCTAAACAGAGAGTGAGTTCCTTAAAGATAAGGGATGCTAGGCAAAGATTTTCTTTTTTGTCTCCTTAAGATATATGAGTGATTACCTAAAGAAGTTACAAAATTGTTCTTTAGCATTTGTAAATCTTCAAAATTAGAGAGTCAACTATTATAGCTTGGCCAGGAAAAAAAGCTTGTTTTCAGCCTTTGACTCTCCTAGACATTGGTTCTTTCCAATGCCCTGAAGCTATGACTTGCCACCATAGCTTCTCCTACTACAATTACAAGGTTTTACCTCCTGGGCTTAGATATGTTCACCAGGCCCTTCCTAAGGTCAAAAGGTTTCCACAGTTGCCTAATTCCTTCTACATCTTGACTTTGGACACTTTCTTTGAAAACCTCCTGAATCTTTCATTTTAAGCTCCCATACAGTTACTCAACTTTGTTTCTTCATCTTCCTTCAGTACTCATACTCCCATGACAAAGCATTGACCAGAGAACAACATATATGGCAGAAAGAGAAGACGCCAGGGCGAGAAAACACAAGTTGCCAAAGGCTCTTAATTCTCACAGTGGAATTGAAGCACCCATTGACTGAGAGCCACTTGTAGGGTGGGACAGTAATGATTATTGGCTGAAAGAGCACCACTGAGTTTATTCATTGCTCACTTCCTGAGAGCATATTCCACCTCTCCAATCCCAGGTAGATATATTTATGATATGATATGAATAACACATGGTTCAAGGAAAAAAATCATAGTAATGATGGTTGAAATGAATCTGTGTTGTTAAGTGGGGTACGACAGAAATCAACTTTCCTTTCCATTCTTCTTGAGGCAAAGAGTTTCTGGTCTATAAGAGACTTGCAATGTTTTCAAACTGAGATGATATAATTTCAGACAAAGGCAAAAAAAATAAAAATGACATTTTCAAATAAACTGACATTTCATGACATCATAACATCTATGACTTTAACATGACTAAATTGACTATTTCTATTAGGCTTTTTGAAGCACTAAAGATATATTAAAGATACTTTATTGGTTTTGCTATAAGCACCAATTTCCCTTCCCACCCCACCCTTTGCTACATCAATTCCTAGACTTTCCCCAGCTCTAAGGATGGACTTGGACCAAAATCAATCCAAGTCCATTTCCTCTTTGGCTTCAGGAACTGTTAACCGGCAATCAACTCTGAGAGATATACCCAGCACTCTTTTGGAAAACTTAGGGAAGAAATGGATTTTCCCTGGGGGTGCTATCGACTATATTGACACCACGAGAAGGGAGCTAGGGTGAGAGCCAGAGAACAGAAGCTGATGACAGCTCAAGAGCCTTGACTTTCAAACCAGAAGCCAGTTCTGCCTCAAGAAGCCCCTATTTATTTATTTATTTATTTTTTTGCTTTAGCCAATATAAGTTGGGTGTTTATAACTTATAACTGGATAATTTTATCTACTCCCTCCTTACTCTCATTATTATACAGATCCCTGGGTTCCAGGGATCCCTGGTTGGGAATCATTAACCAAGCACCAAGGAGAACATAGAAATGTGTTTGTTGTATCTGTTGATCTAGATCTGTATCTAATTCAAATCTCAATCTCAAATTTGCTGATTCATGTTTATTGAGCTCCTCCCAGGTACAAACTTCTCCTGGGATCTGTGGGAAGCTAGATGATTCCACCAGGCCCAACCACCCACACAGACTGGTAAGAGAACTGAGAGAAGATCAGGGGAAGAACAGAATCTTCTGGATGGAAATCTGGGAAAGTTTCATAACAGAGTTCACTGGAGATGTGCATTAAGGGATTGAGTCACAGTTGACCTAGACTAGAGCCTGTGTTCTACCTCCTGATCCAATATTCAGTGTAAACCCAACAGGGGTGAGTGCTAATGCATGGTCGGGTCCTAGAGGAGAAATGCTGCTGCTGTTGGTTCGCCAAGCCATGCTAATGGTTATGTGGGGCCTCGTGTAGACACAAGGGCTCATGCCACCCAGAAGTACACTGAGAGAATCATAAGATAAGGGCTGGTGGTGGTGGTTTAGTCACTGAGTCATATCCGATTCTTTTGCGACCCTATGAACTGTATCCCACCAGGCTCCTCTGTCCGTGGGACTTCCCAGGCAAGAATACTGGGCTGGTTGCCATTTCCTTCTCCAAGGGATCTTCTGGACCCAGGGATAGAACCTGAATCTCCTGTGTCTCCTACCTGGCAGGCGGATTCTTTGCCACTAAGCCACATGGGAAGCCCAAGAGAAGGGCTACTAGCCTGTCAATCCCCTCAAAGTATCTGAGAATCATGAAACAAATGGATAGCATAGAACCATTAAATGCCAGAGCTAGTGAGGACCTTGGGAATTAATCAGCCTCTTCATATGACAGGTAAGGGCCTGGAAAATGGAACAGGTCAAGGACTTGTCCAAGATCTTGTCCAAGATCACTCCTGCCAAGTCATTCCCAGGACCCAGGGCTCCACAACTCGGACCAATTCAAAGGAGACACCATTATTATTTCATTTCCATCCCAGCAGGAGTGAGGAGTCTGAGATTGTATTTTGACAGATGTTGCCTTTTATCTCAGATAGTTTCCTGTGGCTAGTCTTGCTTCAGTAAGTCCCTTGATTTTAACGTGTAATGAGCCTCTCCTGGGACTGAGTCATGCAGGCCTGGAGGACTTTCATTGGGTCTTTAGCCAATGACCATTACTTCATTCGCTTTGTAGCCAATGACCATAAAATCCCCACTAGAAAGCCCCTGCTGAGAATGCAGTCTTATTGAGCTCCACGTGGTCTTCTAGTGAAATGTGGATGCCATCAGGGGATGACAACTTGGGGACTGGTTCCATTGCTTACCAAGCCACTCTTCCAGACTCTCAAGAACATAATAAAGGGAAGAAATAATTATTCTACATACAAAAAGGAAGGTCTTTTATCCACAGCATGAGAAGGGTCCTAGGTCAGGGTTAAGAGAGAACTGCCTTCTTTTGCAGTAATCTTTGCTTTGTCTAGTACAGTTTTACCAGTCACAGCCATGACTCTTTCAAAAGCCTTGTAAAGAAGGCAAGACCAAATTATATTTTCCCCATTTCCTAGGGGAAGTAACTAAGACCGGGAGAGGAGAAGCCACCTGTCCTCTCTCACCTGTCTAAGAAATGGCAGACCTGGGGCAGTCAGAACCCAGCCTGCCCCACAGGTGGCCAGCACTCACTTTGCAACACCTCAGGGATTTTGTCCACAGCCAGTTCTGAATCACTGCTCAGACTGACAAAGGATGAGCGTCCAGGACCTTTGTGGGTGTGACCAAGGAGCAGGGGCAGAAGTTTCCTTTGTTCTCCTCTGTGAGCCACACCTGACACTCAGAGCAAAGCTACTCCTTTTTAAAATCCAACAAAGCCTGACTAGAGGTAGTGTTATATAACGGAAATCAGCAACTGGACATTGGCTGATGAATGAGTGAATGATTGAACAGATGAATTAATGAAGTGGCTCTCATGTTAATTGAGTCACAAACATTGATCATATTTCAGCTGACATTAAAGACAGACCAGAGACAATGTCTAAGCCCTGGTCTCTGCCCCAGAGGATTACACATTCTAGCAGGAGAAGAAATAGACACCCAGACAAATAGATGACCATACACTGTGACACACGCTGGAGTGCAGCTATGTAGGTGGGATCGAGAAGACCGGAAGTGAACGATGTGACTAAACCTCCTTCCCATGTGACCAAACTTGCAGCCTTCTGTTGGCTGGAGCTTCCCTAGGGTTGCAGGAACCAGCATGACTCATCTTTCCCTTCCTATCAGACATCATGCTGGGAACATCCGAAATCACCAGTTAGTGTAGGCTGAATAAATTCTCCTGGAGGAGTCTTGAACACTTCTGCCATGTAGGTGACCTGGGGCAAGGAACAGAGTCTGCAGGGCTCTCAAGCTACCTGTCCCAGCCTCCTACGACAAGGACCCCAGCCATCACAGCCTTCCCTGGGATTCATGCTCAGGATCAACTGGCCCCAGAGTCCTCTCTCACCTGCATAGTTATCTTAAAAGGTGGCGGTGAATCAAGGAACAAGAAACATCACAGTCACAGTAGCCCAGCTCATCCATCAGGGCTAGAACACCTCACCTTGAACAAGAGAGATAAGAGAATAAAATAACGCCTGACACAGCCTTATCACCTAATAATACGACCTCAGTTTTCCCATTAAAATTACTGAGAACTACAGTCCTGTACTCTGGCTGATAAAGAGATCACAGGAAACAAAGCTATTAATTTTTATCTCTGCCACGCAATAGCACATCTGAGTGAATACAATATATCCAAGGGCAGAAAAGCACTTTTTCTGACGGTGGAAGTTGGATATGATTTTTTTCTCTTCCCACCTCTCATTTCTCACACCTTGTTCATCCACGAGCCTCTAAGGAGTTTTTAATTTCAGATGTATTAAACAGACATGGCTATGCTGTCACCCTTACATAATGTTATAAACCTCTCTGTTTACCCACCTTTAGAGGACTTGGTAGAAGTATTTAGAACACAATTGAAAGGATTTGAGCTGGGACCTCCCTGGGGGCCCAGTGGATGAGACCAGTGCAGACTCTTGTGTTCCCAGTGCAAGAGGCATGGGTTTGTTCCCTGGTCAGGGAACTAGACCCTACATGCTGCAACTAAGAGTTTGCATGCTGCAAAAGACCTGATTCAGCCAAATAAATAAATAAATATTAGAAAAAATAAATAACGTACTTGAGCCAGCTAGTTGCCTCTCTAGTCCTCAAGATTGCCACCTTTAAAATAAGGAGCTAGACACTTGGTCTCCATCATCGCTTCCAGCTTCAATATTTGAAGATACTGTGACTGAAGGGGACATAGAGCAGGTCAGTTATGATGACAACTGTCATCTTCCCAACCCAGGAATTGAACCAGGGTCTCCTGCATTGCAGGCGGATTCTTTACCAACTGAGCTATGAGGGGAGTGAATGATAACAGTCGTCTTTGTAAGCAGGATTGCTGTCAGGGAGCAGTACAATGAAGCAATCACCACCCCTGCCCTGGGCCCCATGCTGTAAGGGGGTCCAACGCTGGCCTGTATAGGGCAAAAGTCAATGGAGTCATGAACATGTGTACCTGAAGCCCACATCCCCCTTCCAGAGCAAACTCTGGGTACCTGGGACCCTGAAATAGCCTGTGCAAATGGCCCAAGGTTTGCTTCCAGGCCCTACCTGATGTCTCCCCTGGTCCCTCATCCCCAGAACAGATCACAGCCCCAGGATGCACACTCCTAGGGCTGGGCATGGTCCAAGGATGGGTAGTGTGATCTATGCTCCATCTCCACACACTACTCTTCCCTGCCCTCAGGAATACTCGGGTGGAAACGTTTGCAAAGCGTCTATCTTTGGGGTGTCAATGCCCAACAGTGCCAGTGAGTAGCAGAATCGGAGTTGCAATAGTGTGAGGAGGAGGTAGGGACTGGGGCTGTGAGCAGCAAACTTCATTATACTGGTACCTGGCTTGCCAGTGCAGGAGTTAGGGACTGGCTGCCACAGAACGGCGGACTGTAAAAGATCCATGTGAGAAGGTACTCGGAAGAAGAGTGGGCCTCTGAGCGGTGATGCTCTTCCCTAGCTGGAGCTGTCCACTCTGTCACCTCCAAAGGCCACAGACAAACCCAGGCTCCTTCCCAAGCCTGCCTTTCCTCCAATTTTGTATTTTAAAGGTCTTAGCTCCTCTTCCTCTTTCTCTGGAATAAAGCTATCTCAGAACTGGTTTCCTTAGCTTTGATACTCTATCTATTTCTAAAAAACAAAAACCTGGAGAAGGTTCATAGCAAAAACACCAGATAGCTAAATACACAGATTTGCCACTCTGTGAAAGAAAGGAAATAGTCATGTCAGGAACCTCAGATTCAATTTTTACTAAATATAAGGATAAAACAGCTTTGAGCTTCCTGACTGCTAAAGTAATACTAGAAAAGTGCTGTGATCAAAAGCACAAATACTCATTCTTCAAAAGAAAATTCTATTGGGGTGGGAGGGAGGTTCAAGAGGGAGGGGACATGTGTATATATATCTATGGCTGATTCATATTGATGTATGGCAGAAACCAATACAACATTGTAAAGCAATTATCCTCCAATTAAAAAGAAATTTAAAAAAAAGACTTCTATTGGCTATAAAACTTGAGGAAGTTTTATCGTCTGTATCCGTATATAGGAGGCGCTAAGTAACAGAAGAGACTGAATCTTCAACAGCGGTTTTGCAGACGATGCAGACTCTTTCTCCACACAACCATTTATTATACTGACACTTGATAAAAATCTGAGGACATGATATTTTTAAAAAGCTGTGAAGTCATTGCTACAAGAACATGATCTAATATCATCTAAGTAACCAAAATAGATACAAGAAAATAACTCAGGAAAATCAAAGGGATGAACCATTCAACAAACACTTCTCAAACTTCTCCACCCAGTATCCCTAATAGCAACAATGGAATTCTACCCTCCTAGTAGAGTGGGGAGATAGAGGATCAATCATGACCTCTTCCATCTCTGGAGCAAAGTAAAATTTATCTTTAAAATGTATTCAATTTTAGGACTTCCCTGGTGGTCCAGTGCTTTGGGCTCCATGCTTCCAACGCAGGGGTCGTGTGTTAGACTCCTGGTCGGGTAAACAAGACCCCACATGCCATGCATGTACATACTAAGTTGCTTCAGTCATGTCTAATTCGTTGCGACCCTATGGACTGTAGCCTGCCAGGCGTCTCTGTCCATGGGATTCTCCAGGCAAGAATACTGGAGTGGGTTGCCATTTCCTTCTCCAGGGGATCTTCCCAACCCAGAGATCAAACCCATGTCTTTTACTTCTCCCGCTTTGGCAGGTGGGTTCTTTACCACTAGCGCCACCTGGGAAGTGTGGCTCAAATAAACAAAATTTTAAAAATAAAAAGCATTCAATTTTGACTTGCTACTTTATTAAAAATGTGTCCTTACTTTAATAAAAAATTAATTTTCCTCAAATCTTTGTTTTGTCTAAGAGTAGGCCCTGGCACCAGCGAAGGCAATGGCACCCCACTCCAGTACTCTTGCCTGGAAAATCCCATGGATGGAGGAGCCTGGTAGGCTGCAGTCCACGCGGTCACTAAGAGTCGGACGCGACTGAGTGACTTCACTTTCACTTTTCACTTTCATGAATTGGAGAAGGAAATGGCAACCCACTCCAGTGCTCTTGCCTGGAGAATCCCAGGGACAGAGGAGCCTGATGGGCTGCCATCTATGGGGTCGCACAGAGTCAGACACGACTGAAGTGACTTAGCAGCAGCAGCAGGCCCTGGCACTATCAACTCTCCCAAATGTTTGGAAAACCATGACTAACTTACATTGTCTCTTATTTGTTCTTTACAACAAATTGATGAGGCAGGTATCATCCATTTTCATCAAAGGGGAAATTGAAGAACAGAGAGATTAAGTACTTTTCTCAGTAGCACATGGCACCAGAATATATACTTGAATGAAACTCAAATCTCCTGGCTGTAAGTCCAGTCCTTTTTCCCAGTTTCCATAATGTCAGGTAGGAAATAATCAAGGAGTGAAATGGATGGTCCCACTAAGGTTTCTGAGGTCCTACTACTGAGGCACAGTACCCACTGAGGCTTGGAGGCTACCCAGGCTTCCAATGTCCCCCCCATAATGCACACTGGCATCCATAGATGTCTCTGATTCATTGTCAGATTCTTCCAGAGGATGAATCACCCATGCTCAAATTATAATCAGTTCATACACTATCAACTGCACGAGGCTGGAATACAGGAAGAGAGAAGAGCCTTTTCCACCAGCATCCCACCCCACCCCCAGCCCGCCCCAGGCTCTCCAGCAGATGTCTCAAACAGTTCCAACACTGATGGTAGAGTTTCCTTTCTCCATGAGGGCCTCGATCCTGAAGTTGCATGATGCAATGAGAGGTCCGGCGACCTGAGTCATAGTCCTGACTCTGCCACTAGAGGATTATGGGAAAACCACTTAACCCATTGGTGCCAGGTGTGCCAGAGAATGATCATGAGAATGAGTGAGATAATGTCTGAGAAGCCCTTTGAGCTTCTCGGGAAAAGAGGCCCCATAAACACAAGTTGTTATTACCTCCAAGTCCATGTACATCATAGGACATCACAACTCAGGTTCCAGCAGAAACCTCCTCTCTCCCCCAACCTGAAAGGACCAGCTGATCCTTCAGTTTCTCATTCAGATGAAATGTCCAAGGTTTTGGAGGATTTAGGTTCAATCAACCATCTGGATAAAGATGAGTATTGTTGAAATGAAGACCTTTATCTTTAAATCACAGATCTTTGCAGCTGAAAAGAGTATTAGCCATTTAGATCCCAGCCTTTATTTAGAGAAGAAGAAGTTGAGTCCAGAATATTTCACACATAATATTCCCAGAAGACCTGGGAGGTGTTAGACGGATGCGAGCTAAGAAGATGACTAGGATCTGGTCTTCGGCTTCACAGAGCTACTCACTGAGAAGAAAATGCAGGTACATTCACAATTTCTGGACAATGTGATATGAGCATTATTGTAAAGCCCCACCAGGACTGTGACACCAAAGTTGTCCTGCAGCCACGTGTCCTTGGGAAAATCATTTCAACCTTTCAGAAAAATGGAAACACAAGCAATGGCATCACTTTTTAACATTTTTATCATGTTTGACAGCTCCCAAATAATTTTATAATCACTGGTTGGTTTAATTCTTACATGAGAGCAGGGAAGGAATATTATGATTAGCTGTTCTCTCTAGAGATGGAGTCCCAGGAGTATGGTCTTGACCTCACTCCCAGATGAGTCATCTGGAAAAGAACCAGGAAGGTAACTGGACTCTAGCCCCCAGTGGCCTGCCTTCCTGCGGGTGAACAGCAGTGATCCCTAAGTTCCTTTTGGCATTCAGGTCTATAGATCTACACATTCATCAGAGGTTCAAGGCTCCCTGGAACTGAGGAGATGGAGACTTTGTTTTTGTTTTTTTTTCCATTTATTTTTATTAGTTGGAGGCTAATTACTTTACAATATTGTAGTGGTTTTTGCCATACATTGACCAGATGGAGACTTTGGATAGGCATTTGTAATGCTCAGAAAACTGGGAAAAGGATCAGCATCTTTTCCCTCTAAACTCAGCTACCAATAAAACATTTCTTAATTCTAATGACAATATGTTTTAGTAAGACCCTCGGGTTATTTTGTATCTCAACATTTTAAATTACACAACTAGAACATGAATCTATTTTTACTGCAAAAAGTTCAAATATCTAAAAGCAGATGTCCTTTGACTGCCCCTCCTGATTCCCATCCCTATTTCCTGCTAACTCCCCACCCTTGTCCTCCTTGTCCCCCAGCCCCACTCCTACTGATAGTACATATCAGTGTCATTTAACTCTTCACTCCATGCAGCTAACTACATGTGCATGTCGAAATACCTCAATATGTCTTTCACATTGTTTCTTATGTAAATGATCTAATGGTGTGTGCATTATTCTACACTCTTTTTTTTTAACTTAACACATAGTGGAGCTCTAGTCTTGTTAGCTACCATAGATGTGCTATGGGAGAGGATCTATTTTCTTACAGCCTTCACTAAAGATTGGTTATCATCAATCATCTTAGTTTTTTGGGCAATTTGATAGTAAAAAATATATATATATATGTATGCATAGTTGATGTTAATTTGCATCTTAAATATATCTTCTATAAAATGAGAAGTAGCAAAATAAAAAATGTTAATACTTAAAATGTCTTAAACTTCTCCAGAGAAAACATGACATATCAAAAGATAAAGGTCTCTGGGGTTAAAGGGCTTGGGGCCAGCTTCCAAATCTACCTCTGACAAGCTGGGTGACCCTGGCAAGTTGCTTAATCTCTCTGGGCCTCACCTTCCTATATGTCCAGGTTGTAAAATAATTGGCATGAAAGGGCTGTATTAATGGTTAGCTCTGTGGAAATGTTAGGCATTATCTGACTTTTATAAGGGGAATAAACTGATGCTCAGAGAGGTGGGTTGCACATTTCTATGTACTGAGAAAGTCCCTTATATAGCTACAATAGCCCTAATCCTACATTGAAATATGTTTAATCAGACTTTCTTAGCAAGCTGAAAGATTAGGTCTTGAGTTTCATTTACATATTTACTGATTGATTTTGATTTCTTTTTGTTTGCTTGTCTCATTTTTTTTTTAATTTAACAGAAGCACATGTAGAGTAAGGCATGGGTTAGCCGAAAAACTGTAGGATGTAGTATCACTTAAAACCCAGAATTCCACTTCACCCAGTGAAATGCAGCAGTCTCTTCTGCATTAATTTCTACTGTTACAACTGCACTATTTGCTAGAGAGCAAAACACTCCCTAACTTGAGGAGATGAAAGGTTTGTTGTACCTAAGACATAATCACATAATTATTTTCACACATGGAAGCACTATGGTGGCATAGTGGACATTTTTTCATTTTTGGCCAAGGAGCCCCATTTCCCCTCCCTGGCAGCACCCCACTTTCAATACACAGGGTCTGAGTGGGCCCCACCTTCAACCCTGGGGTGGAGCACATGGCCCAGACCCACACCAGTTGGCACATTGTAGTCTACAGCCCCAGTGATTGGCTGACAGCAGAGCACATGGTCCAAGAACTCCAATTAAGATGAACCTTGGGACTTTTGCTGGCAAAGCAGGCACAGAGAACTTTCATATTTTCCCATGACACATGATTTGATCCTGAAAGAATTTTGGCCTGGAAACTTCTGGTGGCCTTCTTAAAGAAAAAGAGAAGAAAACCTAAGAGATGGAGAGAGAAAAAAATGGATCCCAAGAATATTGCCAAAGCCAGATATCATACTGTCTATCTCAGTTACAGAACTCAATAAATTCCCCCTACATGCACACACTCTTTTAGGGGGGGAAATGCGCTGTTCTGTCCTTTGTTATGACTGACACTAGTGGAATCACGCATGCATATGCATGCCCAATGTTTCTTTCCATACAAGGAAGGCAGCGTGGTGTCATGGCAGAAGCCCAGACCTGGAAGCCAGGAGGTCTAGGTCTGTCACTGGCTTTGTCTCTTTGGGCATCAGCTTACTTCACTGTAATGTGAGAGAGTTGGACAAATAAGTTTGGGACACCTTCCTGCTCTGACACTGTCCAAATCTGTAAACCTGAAACTCCTGGTGCTCTTGTGACCACTGGAAGCTGAGATTGTCAGATACTGACTCTTTGAAGAATTCCATTCATTGTGTTAAAGGAGCGCTTAAGTGGCCCCAACAGAGGGAACCTGAAGAACAGTAAACAATGAGATTCCTCTATCTCCACCAGAATTGGCTCCAGAAGAGGGTCAGGCTTTGCAAAAACACAGAACATTCTTCACTCTGGGCTCCTTGGGAAAAGTTCTTGGCATGATGGAGGGCGTCTCTCTGGCTATTCATGGCTTGCCAGTGGGAACAGCCAGGGAGAAGAGGTCACGTGGCCGGGCCTGCTGCTGGAACTGGGCATTCTACACAGCCAATGGCTGGGCGAGGAAGAAGACTGCCCAGCCCCCTCCTGAGGCATCCTATGGAAGGCAGGCCCAAGCGTTGCCATAGTATACTCTGTACCAGTCTCTATAAAGAAGAAAGTGAAAGTGAAAGTCACTTAGTCGTGTCCAACTCTTTGCAACTCCATAGACTATACAGTCCATGGAATTCTCTAGGCCAGAATGCTGGACTGAGTAGCCTTTGCCTTCTCCAGGGGATCTTCTCAACCCAGGGATTGATCCTAGGTATCCTGCATTGCAGGCAGTTTCTTTACCAACTGAGCTACAAGGGAAGCCCAAGAATACTGGAGTGGGTGGCCTATCCCTTCTGCAGTGGATCTACCCAACCCAGGAATTGAACTGGGGTCTCCTGAATTGCAGGCAGATTCTTTACCAACTGAGCCATCAGGGAAGCCCTTTTTTAAAAATAAAGTTTCCCATAAAGCAGGATTCAAATTCAACAATTGTTGCTTGTCTCTTCTGTATAAAGCATCATGCTAAGTGTTTTCATATGCAGTCTTTCTATAAACTTCACAACAACTCTCCTGCCTCTCACATCACCTCCAGTTTATAGTTATAGAAACTGAGGCTCAAGGAAGTGAAGATGAAGTAACTCACCCAGGGACCCACAGCAAGACTCACAGGTTGTTTCACTGATGGAAGACAGATGAGACCAAGGTCTTAGGTTGCTTTGGCCTCGTCTTGGCCCACCTTCTCACCATTCCGTGAACAAGACCGTCAAACATGCAGGTCAAAAGCATGTGTTCCAGTCACTGCCCTTCTCACAGCTGCCTTTGTAAACACTCAGAAATAGAGTGTTCTGGTCCTTTATGTTCATGTCACTTCTCTGACCGGACTGTGAGTTCTTCAGCAGAGCCTGTGTGATCCAGCTGTGTGGCCCCCCCCCCCCCCCCCAGTTCCTGTACAAAAGAGGAATGTGAAAAGCAGTCCTTCTGTCTGTCAGGCCACTGACCCCAGTGGAGGACTGGACTCAAGCAAGGGTCACAAGTTGATTGTGCTTAGGGTCCAGGAACGCAATGGAAACACAAGAAATCCCAAGCCAGCTCTAAGACAGTAGGGAGTGGTAGCAGATTGACGGAACAAAACATGCAGGACCCGCCTAAGACACTCAAGCCCAAAAGCTTCAGAAAGATTATACAGCCAAAAAAAAAAATGCATGCAGCCTGGGCCCCAGGGCCAACAGTTTATAGCCATGCTGTAACTCCACCCTTGACAGTTCAGTTTTCTTGGACTGATGAACACCCTTCCCCTGTGATCACCGCAGTCTTCCCAGGCGGAGACATGTTTGCAGGGTTCCATATGTGGTTCTCATTTAATACAATGTGCAGTAGACCATGGCCATTTTATACACGTTTGCTAAATAAACTTTAAAAGAATTGAATTAATGGTTAACCAAACCACTGTAAACCTCAGTTAACCAAGACTATGCAAAGGAAATTATTGACTAAGTTTTCACTATTGCAGAAACCAGAGCACTGATTATAGTATTTGGGTGGGGAACCAACCATATCAGGTAAGTGTTCAGTTCAGTTCAGTCGCTCAGTTGTGTCCAACTCTTCGCGACCCCATGGACCATAGCATGCCAGGCCTCCCTGTCTATCACCAGATCCCGGAGTTTACCCAAACTCATATCCATTGAGTCGGCGATGCCATCCAACCATCTCATCTTCTGTCGTCCCCTTCTCCTCCTGCCTTCAATCTTTCCCAACATCAGGGTCTTTTCAAATGAGTCAGCTCTTCACATCAGGTGGCCAAAGTATTGGAGTTGTAGCTTCAAAATCAGTCCTTCCAATGAACACCCAGGACTGATCTCCTTTAGGATGGACTGGTTGGATCTCCTTGCAGTCCAAGGGACTCTCAAGAGTGTTCTCCAACACTACAGTTCAAAAGCATCAATTCTTTGGTGCTCAGCTGTCTTTATAGTCCAACTCTCACATCCATACATGACTACTGGTATGTACCATAATACCTATAGGAGCCCTTTAGGATAAATAAAATGATTCATTGAGTGGTCCCCATACCCTAAAATGAGAAATACACACAGTTTATGATTCTGCAGTATATCCCATTGATCATCCATTTGCTCAACAATTGTGTGCTGGAACCGCAAGGGTGAGCAATACAGACAGTGCCTTCCCTCAAGGAACTTACAGTCTTGTAATCAGCCAATCACATAAGTAAATGTAAAATCACAGTGTGATCTACTCTCAGAAGTAAGCTGTGCTTTCAGAGGTCTTGTTGCGGAGGATCAGGGAAGTGATACATGAGCTGGCTAAAGAGCGAACGAAACAACATAGGAAAAGGCCTCCAGAAATAAGTGAGGCAAAGAGAACGACATGCAAGGCCAGAGGGCTGAGGAGAGGAGGGAGTATATGGTTTAAGAGACTGGTGATAGAAATCCCATGGACAGAGGAGCCTGGCAGGCAACAGCCCATGGGGTCTCAAGAGTCAGACATGACTTAGTGACTGAATATACCACCAGAGGTGAAAACATTTCAGGCTTGTAAGCAATGGTGAGAACTTTTCCCTTTATCCCATGAGCATTGGGAGTTATCTACTCTGCTAGTGACAAAAACAAAACAAAATAAAAAATGGTGGGCTGTTGCCACAGTTCTTCATTCTTCTAACTTGGACCCTCTTCACAGGCTCTTTGGGGGCCCTCTTCTCTCTCTGGGATCTGTGACAAGGAAGAAGAGTTTTAAACTCTTTTGGATAGAAAAGTTATTTCATTTTTACAGTCTGAGCTGCAAATGAGATTTCTCCTTCCTGTCTACCGTGACATTGCCGCTGTAACACCATTAGACACCCTACTGGCAACAGGAGCTCAGAGCCCTACTCTCTGTTACTTCTTGTCCAACATCATGCCAGCCAGCACTTTCTCATCTTCGGGGTTATACAGACCACATTTTAACCTGGAAAATATTACAGACCTCCCACTTGATAGCCGTTATTCTTTCAAATTTTAATAGCATAATACCATTTACATTAATACCACTAAGACTGAAATATTTATGTATAAATTCAACAATATATGTAAAAGATCTATTGGGGAAAATCACAGAATCCTGATGAAAGGAAATTAAAAAAGATTTAAATAAATGTAAACATATTCCATGAGTGGATTAGAAAACTCAGTATTGTCAAGGTATCAGTTCTTCCCAACTTGATCTATAAAGTCAAAGAAATCTCAATCAAGGGATTATTAATTCCAGGAAATTACTTTGTGGTGCCATCAAAATGATTCTAAAGTTTATACGGAAAGGCAAAAAAAGGATCCAGAATAATCAACACAATATTTAAAAAGAACAAAGTTGGAGGACTAACACGACCCAACTGCAATGTTTATTATAAAGCTACAGTAATCAAGACAGTGTGGCACTGACCGAAGAATGGAAAAGACATTAGGACAGAAGAGAGAGTCCAGAAATAGATTCACACAAATATGGTCAACTGATCTTTGACAAAGGAACAAAAAGGCAATTCCATGGAGAAAAGTTAGTCTTTTCAACAAATGGAGCTGGAATAACTGACCATTCACATGCAAAAAGAAAAAAAACAGTGAATGTAGATACAGATGTTACATTTTTCCAAAAATTAACTCAAAACAGATCACAAACCGAAATATAACTCAAAACTGTACAACTCCAAGAAGACAAGATAGGAGAAAATCTTGATGGCTTTGGGTTTGGCAATGATTATTTAGAAAGAACACCAAAAGCATAATTCATGAAAGAAAATGTTGATAAACTAGACTTCATTAAAATTAAAAACTTCTGCTCTGTCAAATACACTGTTAAGAGAATGAAAATGATAAACCATGGACTGAGAGAAAATATTTGCAAAAGACATAGCTGAAAAAGAAATGGGATTCAGAATACATGAAGAACTCTGAAAACTCAGTAATTAGAAAGCAAATAATTCAGTTTTAAAAAGGGAAAAAGATCTGAACAAACATCTCACCAAACAAAAAATACATATAACAAATAAGCATATGAAAATAAGCTCAGCAACACATGTCAACAGGGAATTTCAAATTAGTACAACAAGATACACTACCAGTTCAGTTCAGTTCAGTCGCTCAGTCATGTCCAACTCTTTGCAACCCCATGCAGCACTCCAGGCTTCCCTGTCCATCACCAACTCTGTACACTATATACACTATACACTATAGTGTGATACACTATACATCTATCAAAATGGCTAAAATCTAGGACACTGAGTACATATCAAACGCTGATGAGACTGTGAGCAACAGGAACTCTCATTACTTGTCGGTGGGAATGCAAAAGTTGGTACAGCCACTTTAGAAGACAGCTTGGCAATGATTTAAAAACACAAGCACACTTTTACCACAAAATTGAGCAGTCACATTCCTTGATATTTTCTCAGATGAGTTGAAAATACGTGGCCACGTAAAAACCTATACATGCATTTTTACAGCAACTTTTTTAATAGCTGCTAAAACTTGGAAGCAACCAAGATGCCCATCAATAGGAGAATGGATAAACAAATTATGGCACATCCATGCAATGAAATACTTTTCAGTAATAAAAAAATTGAGCTATTAAGCCATGCAGAGACAAAGAGGAACCTTAAGTGGGAGAAGGAAACCTGAAAAGGCTACATACTTTATGATTCCAGCCATATGACTTTCTGGAAAAGGCAAGACTGTAGATACAGTTAAAAAAAAAAAAAATCAGTGGTCGAGAGAGAGGAAAGTAGAGATGAATTGGTGGAGCATAGGGGATTTTTAGGGCAGTGAAACTACACTGCATGATGCAGTAATGGTGGATACGTGTCATTATACGCTTGTCAAAACCAACAGAATACACAACACCAAGAGTAAACCCTAATGTAAATTATGGACTTCAGCTAATAATAATGTATCAGTATTGGCTCATTAACTATAACAAATATACCACATTAATGCAAGAAGTTAATAATAGGGGAAACTTGGCGGAAGGGCAAAGGGGTGTATGGGAACTCGCTGTACTTTCCGCTCGACTATTCTGTAAAACTAAAACTGCTCCAAAAGTAATGTATATTAATTTTAAAATTCTAATGATTAATAAAATATATGATGACAAAAACACCATGGTTTTCTTAGCCTGGTTTTACAAATTATATTTGATTAATCACAACAGAGCCCACATACACTTGAGAAATACAAGTACATATGAGTAAAATATGCCTGTGTTTTGCAGCCTCTAGACAACCTTGGGCACACATATGGATTCATAGATTTTCTTGCAATAAGTCCATAGGCTTAAAAGAATCCAGAGTCTGGGAACCATTGCTGAGGGCTCTGTAGACATTTCTTGATTAATGAATGAAACATGCTTCTTTGGAAGATAGGAGACCACTAATTGCAGGGCAGTGTTGTTGATGACAAATCTCTCTTGACTCTGGGAGACTGTGACACCTTTCTCATCCCATGGAAGGGAGGGTTAGGTAAGAGATTGTGTAGAAGCATCTAGCAGAGTGCCTGATACATCAGAGCTACTCAGTAATTATTAACTAAATGCGCTGTGCTTAGTCGCTCAGTCATGTCCAACTCTTACGACCCCATAGACTGTAGCCTGGCCATCTACTCTGTCCATGGGATTCTCCAGGCAAGAATACTGGAGTGGGTTGCCATTTACTTCTCCAGGAAATTAACTAAATAGAATCTGGCTTTAGAAAGGAGATCAATCACAGGAGCTGATCTGGACTGGCTGACATCCAATATCTCCTCTTCTTAGATGTGTGACTCAGGCCCCACCATCTTTTTAATACTTTGGGACCTCATTTCTGATCCAGGCCAAAAGTTTGGTCACTCTCGGACTAGGTACGGGAACCAGCTAGAAATAACAGTACAAGAGATCTTAAGGAGGTACCCTAGCTGAACCACTCTCCAGTTTGCCCCCACGCTCCATTTTGTAATGTGCACCCATAAAGTATGAGAACTTTGGAGGAATGTGATATGCTTCAGGGCTGAAGAAGAAACTAGAAACTGTTCTGTTCCTCCATAGTGGCAGAGCAGCTGAAAAATTATTGAAAGACACTTCAGAATCACAGTGGTCCGGAGGAATGAAAATATATTTCTATTACAGACAACAAAGCTTTCACTGCCTTTATTCATTCACAGTATTTGTTCCCTCAGCTTGAACTGTGTGCAAGGCACTGACCACTCAGGACTAAGCTGGCTGGCGCTGGTCAGTGTGTTCCTTGTAACCTTGGGTACACGGGGATCCAGCTGTTCCCACCACACCCTACTGCTTGTGCTGGAACCTCAACTCCCTCCATCTCTTGGGAAAAGCATAGATTCTACGTCTCAAAATGGTGAAAGGCCTGGAAAGAGCACCATGAGAAAAAAGAAAAGAACTGGGGAGTTTGAGTTGGTGATGAGAGAGCCCAGGAGAGACAGAATCCTTGATTTCACAAATCTGAAGGATGATCACAAGGAAGGGTTTGATTTTTAATTCTTTTTTTTTTTTTTTTTTTGGTGTGGAGTCAGGAACTAGAACTACAAAGCAGTTGTAAGTGACAGACTGATATCATCTTAGCCAAAGAAAAAACTTTCTACCAGTGAGAAGTTTCTGAGTATGAAATAGACTACTCTGATAGGAAGCAAGTCTGCATTATTGGAGGTGTTCAGAGGTCAGATGTTCAACAGACAGTTTGTAGAGGAGATTCTTTCAGCAAACTTAGGAAGAGTGGGGATGATTTTAATGACTTTATGTTTTATGCCAGATCCACTTCTGTAAGTGTTGACTGTATCCATTGATTTCTGCATTACAAATCAGTTAATACTCTATTTCACTTGTGTGTGTCTACACATCCTTTAGAGTTTTACAAAGTGCTTTCAATTACATGATCTCATTAACCCCTCAGGGCAAATTTTTAAGAAGAATTATTACACTCACTTTATGTTGAAAAATCTAAGGAAAGGAAAGGCTGAGAAAAGCAAATCAATGATAAAATCAAAGGAAATCACCAGACTTCATTTGGGAGCTCATTCTTCCCACTATGGAATCATAGGCCAAGAACATTCATCTCAGTTTCAGGATGAAGAGATGAAAAATATCAGATTCTATATAAGAGAGGTATGTTTTCCAATGGTCTAAGAAGCTCTCATTGATTCTAAGATTGGGCATAACATTTTCTCTGTAGCTCAAAAAGCAGAAAATACCATCTTTGAAGTTAACAAACTTATTAATGGATCAGCTTCTTCTCACCCACACCATGCTCAAGAGTGAGACCAGGCTGACCGCTGCCTAGGTGTGAAAGAGTAAGGCCTTTGCCTCAAGAGTAGGAAGAAAGAAGAGAGAAGGTGATAGTCTAGGGATGATGTTGAACTAAGAAAGCCCCAGGGGTGACCAGGAAATCAAGAACCACTTGTTTCTTCTTGTAAGAATGCTTTGCACCTGGAAATGCAGGCCAGTGACCCCCAAAGAAGATACAGACTGAACAAGCAGAACTCCCAAAGGCTGGTGAAGGGATTAATTCCCATATAATAATCATGCTGTGTTCTTCTCCAAGGTCTTTCATCTGTAGATCTCAGAAAGTTTTGCAAACATTAATTAAGTGTTGCAACATTGCTTTGAAGTTAAGTGTTATTATGTCCATTTTCCAGATGAGAAAACTGAGAGGCCAAGGGGCTTGCTTAGAGGCAACCCAATCAAGATTCTAGGAGGCCAAGCATTTCAAACTTCAGCTCTGCAGAGCTCTGGGCCTCACAGGGAGAGAGTGAGACAGTGTGACAGTGCTATTCCCAGGCTCAGAGAAACAAAGATTCCTGCAGAGGCCTTCTCTCTACAGGTCTGTAAGCTCTGTAAGAACCTTGGAGGGTTTTTCTTTATCAAAGGAACTGGGTCCAAGAACCACAAGATTCAGAGATAGACTCCATGAATCATTCCTCAGCTTTCCAGTGGGATGTCATTTCTTCTCTTCAAAGCTGTCAAAGACCATTTAGGTTACCTCTTTTATTGTCTACCTTGGGTTATAATTATTCTTGTTGTCTTCTGGTTTTCTCTTAAGACTTCAGACAGGACATCTTACATTATCCCTTATGCTGGTACATACTACAAGGTCATAGGTAAATACGTTTTGACTTTATTTGAAGTGGGATTGATAGGGGGAAAGTCAGAGCAGCAGACAACTTCTGCAAGGTGTAAGGACCAAAGTTGATAACATTTGCCCTCCCCAGAAACAGCAACAACAAGCCTGCCTGCCATTTATATTTTATGTGAATAAAGGCACTTCTGGATTTTCATGACTGCCACAAATCTCTATTTTTACCTTAGGAACAAATGTTCAGTTAGAATCATAAAACCTAGTCAAAATTCAGTGAAGGGGCTTCATGGAAAGACATCAAAATTCAGTGAAGGAGTTTCATGGAAAGCCACATGTACAGTAAGTATGTCTGGGAATAACAGACATGTTATTACATGGAATAGCAGTATGATATGAACAACAAGCTTTATAAATTTTATGAAGCATTTTTATAAGCACTTTCATTTGAGCCTATTAAGACATCATAAGGTATGCAATTGAGATGTCACTATCTTATTTATGGGCTTCCCTGATAGCTCAGTTGGTAAAGAATACGCCTGCATTTCAGGAGACGCCAGCTCAATTCCTGGGATGCAAAGATCCACTGGAGAAGGGATAGGCTACCCACTCCAGTATTCTTGGGCTTCCCTGGTGGCTCAGCTGGGAAGAATCCGCCTGCCATGCTGGAGACCCGGGTTTGATCCCTGGGTTGGGAAGATCCCCTGGAGAATGGAAAGGCTACCCACTCCAGTATTCTGGCCTGGAGAATTCCATGGACTGTATAGTCCATGAAGTAGCAAAATTTACTGAGGAATTTCATCAAGGTTAAGTGACCTGCTCTAGGTCACACAAGTATTAAATAACAGAACTGGAGCAGAAACCAAGAAACCTGGAGAGAGAAAACAAGGAGAGCTCTCTGCATTCCACAAGCTTCCTTTTCCTCTCAGCTTCCCGAGCAGCAATGCTCTTTGGGCTTTCTTCTTTGCCCACATCTGTTGCTTGCCACTATGCCAAGCAGGGTCCGTGCTAAACCACTTTGGGAACTTCTGAGCCTGAGTCTCCCTGTGAGCAGTGTCTTTGCAGTGGGAAATATGGAGCTCAACTGAACACAATCTGCCTTTCAGGGAAGAGGGGTGGAATTTTGCTGTCTTAGAAACCCACCTCACAAAAGGCAAGAAAAAAAACGAACATCTCCATAACAGCCATCAACGGAAAATCCATTTGCCTGTTTGGTGCCATTGTCTAAGCCCAAGGTGGAGAGATGGGAGACTTTGGTTATTATCCCTGTGCCGCCCACCAACTATGAGCCCTTGTTTTCATTCCAAAGATATTTAATGGGCACCTAGTAGATGCTGAATACTTAGATAGATGCCAGGTCACAGAAATGAAAAAATAAAGCTCCTCTGGCTCTCAAGAAGCTAAGAGGTTGTGAGACAAGATAGACACACAAGCAGATAAAGACAGTACAATGTAAAGTGGAGGTGTCACACTGCTGAGAGTCTTTCCGGGGAGAAAACTAAATCCAGGGCTGGTGTCTTCAGAGTGCAGGGTTCTGTGGAAATGCAGAGCCTGCGCACCCATGAAGCCAGTCCTGTCAACAGAGATCCTCTGAGTTGCATAGTTTCTTTCCTAACAGTGGTATGACCACAAGTGGGGACAAGTGGGTGCAGAAGTGGAAACTCTCAGAGACCTTGGAGTGAGATCAGACAGGAGAAGCCATGAGATAAGAGAAACACAGAGCAAAGAGGTCAGTGGCCACAGCAAAAAGTAGCTCTCGGACAGAGGACAAGCTGAGGCATGCCGATGCCAGAGTGACTTAAGGGGCCTCCACACACGAGAGAGAGATGGCCACCAGGCACAACAGCTGTTTCCAGAATGGCAGTGAACGTTTCCTCATAGGCTGAGGCCCAGCCTTGCAGCTAAAGAGAGGCTTTACTCTTTATTTCCCCACTACTTTGAACTCCTATAACCTGAGGGCAACAGCAAAACGGGCCAAAACAAATCCAAATATGTGAAAGTGTTTTACATGCTTACAAAACATCACACTTTATGCAAGGGAGACTTGCAGCTGGAAGATGCCACTAACAGCCAAAACAGACAAAATTAGTCCCACAGGTGGGTGAGGACGTAGGCACAGGCTACTCTTGGCTGTGCTGTCTGCACCTTTCAGAAGTGAAAAGCGTTAGGCGCTCAGTCGTGTCTGACTCTCTGTGATCCCATGAACTGTAGCCCTCCAGGCTCTTCTGTCCATGGGATTTCCCAGGCAAGAATACTGGAGTGGGTAGCCATTCGCTTCTCCAGGGGAATCTTCCCGACCCAGGGATCAAACCGGAGTCTCCTGCATTGGCAGGCGGATTCTTTGCCATCTGAGCTACTAGGGAAGCACCTTTTAGAGACTCTCCCCAAAGTACGATCATTGTGCCAGCAAGCCCCTGCCTGCTTCTCAGACATGATCTCTGCTAAAACAGGGAGCACTGACTACTTGATAACTGCATGGCAATAACTTGAAGGTTGGCCAGCCCCTCCTCTGCTATTCCCCAATGAGTTTTCTATGCTAAGTATTTGGGCCAATCAGCTTTGTTTTTCTCAACCCATAGCATCCCACCAATAATTACAGATTAAACATTAGTCATTTCCTCCCCACCAATAACCCTAATATTCTAGCTATCTATGAAGATAATTAACCTTCTTAAAGAAAAGTGCCCTAGGAAGATTTCCTCAACACAACAGACAATTACCTTCATTAATCACCTTTTTCTTTTATTCTAGTATTAGTGTTCAGGCTGGTGAACACTAGAATAGTGAAGGCTGCTCCACATGACTCGCTCCCCATCCTAAATCTCATATGATAGTCATTATCATCCCCAGCATGCTTCCAGAAAGTGCCTTTATTCTTGCTACTTAGCAGCTGATTTCAGAGACCTCCCAAGCAGCAAACAGTTCAGCAACCTGTAACACAGATCAGATGTGCCTCTCCAGTGTCCTGATAAGAGAAGAAGGAAAGTGACCTGGCGGTCAAGGTCTTGGAGCAAGGTACACTCCCTCCCTTTAGCGTAGCAAACAGGCAACTGCATTCCAAAAAACCCAGCATGACTTTGCTCAGTAATTCCCTCCATGACGTGCTGAGTGCTCACTCTGCACTGGTTCTCTGCTAACCCTGACCATTCAGCCATGAAGAAGAGGAAAGAAGACCATAGCAAGTCTTTCACACAGGGATGGAATCAACCAGCCTGACTGCTAAAAGTGATTTTTTTTTTTTGTCCATTCTTCAGGAAGCTATCTAGCAGACACTTGTATCAGGCCCTTGAAGGACCTGCTGAAATCCCACTTTTCTGATGAGCACTCCTCCAACCCACACCATGGGAATGAAACTCCCTTCAACAAAGTTTGTGCTGCCACAAAAGCCTGTCTGCACTTCTGCCTTCCATTAGAATCACTGGGTGCGATAAGAATGGTTTCCTACCCAAATGTGCATCCCCTGCAACAGTCCCTGGTATCCAGTAGGCTCTTCATCAGTGCTTATCAAATTCAATCTATGCAAGATGTATGAGGCACCTAAGAGGGAGAGGTGGGATTACTACTACATCTGGTCATGGCTGCTAAATGATGAAAATGACGAAAGCAACAACAGCGAAAGTCATTTTTCCGAAGAGTTTCTGTGTCTGTGCATCTCCTAGGACACAAGCAGATGTGTCCCTGGTTTGCTAGGGCTCTTCCAAGCGGAGTCATGCTCCTCCTTCCATGTTTGGATAATCTCATCATGAGCTATCACATCTATCCTGTTGTCTAAGCCACTGAGCAAGCCCGTAAGATAGGTGCCAAAAGGATGCTTATTCCTATTTTACCAAGATCGGACAGAGGACATGACTGCCCCAGATTCAAGACTGAGTAACTGGTAGAGCCTGGACTCAAGCTCTCCAGTCTTGTTTGGAGTTGTTAGCAGGGACCAGACCCATGCACTGTTGCAAATCATAATAATTATAGAAAGCCAAGAATCAACAGAACTGTAATTAAAGATAGGCTTGTTTTCACCTTCAAATATATTTTTTCATAACTCACCTAGTAGTTGATTTGTATAAATCTAATCTGGGATATATATTTGTTAATTGTCTGTAATAAACAGACACAGTTGCACCATCATGCAAAGAACCCAGGTGAAGAAGGGTTTACTAAGGCTCATTTGCATTCAGTTATCAAAATAAGATATGAAAAGTACCTCACGGGAGAAATCAGAACTTTTGAATACTGATATTTCACAGGTCAGTGATTCTTAATAATTTTAGAGACACTGATGCCTGTCTGTATCTGCAACTGCTCTTCATATTCACTTATATTTAGTTGGAGAGGATACTGATGGATAAAAGAGCAAATTGCAACCGACACAATACCCGTTCAGGTTTATGCTCCAGTAGCTTGAGCACACTTTGTGGCCAAGTTTTTTTTATTGATCATGTCAAGGCTCCAACCTACTTGAGTTTAGAGGAACTTTGTGGCTCAGCTTTACAATATGCAAAAAAAAAAAAAAGAGAAAAAGCCACTGGAAATGCAAATAAGATAAGCTATTACATTTTAAATGAAATTAGTAAATGTCATTTATATCTTTTTCTAATAATTAGAAACCAGGTATAAATTTCAACAGTCTTTTGATGAATGTTTCATTATTTCTTTCCTACTAGAAGGTGTTGAGATGGAGGTGTATATGTCACCATATATGTTTTGGGTACCATTTTCTTCTCATTTCCTCTCCAGTTTAGAGGATTATTTTCCCCATGGGAATTAAAAAAGACCGTTGTAAGCTAGAATTAATTTCCCTACCATGTGTCTGTCAAAAGAGGAAACCTTTTCCTTCCTTTCCATTCTGATGGTTCCTTCAGGGTTGGGAAGAGAGCTACAATGCTGAGATACCCTGACCCTCAGCACCCCTCCCTGGGGGAGTAGAGTGACTTCTCAGACGGACCATTGGAAGTGGAGTCATGGCACACGCATTTTTCCAATTCTCTCTCTTTCCAGTCTGCCCTCAGAGTATATGTTCTCAATTGCTCTTCCCCAGCGTAAACATGGCAACCAAGGCCTTGGACTTGTAGGAGGCCACTCTTGTCCAGCACTGCTGGTGGCAAGATGGGTAAATCAACACAACCCTGAATTTAGTATCAGAAAGTCCATTCGCCCAGAGACGTAAACCACACTCTCCCAAGAGGATGAGTGAGGCAACCACGGGCCACGGCAGGTGCAGCAGTCACCTCCTCATCAGACCCAAGTTCCTCAGGATCACCCTTGACCCTCCACACCCGTCACCTGGCCAGACACCTCAAAGGCGCCCATTTTTCATGGAGTGAGTTAAAGTAAAAGTCAGGGTAAGAACTGAGGGGTCCCGATTTGGAGCCTCGTGTGCCATGCTGCCGCTGTGGTCATGAAGAAACACACTCCATTTGGTAAAACCTCACACACGTGTGCCACCTGGGGCATATCCCACACACGAGGCTTCTGGCTCATCCCACCCACCGGCAGAAACCACACTGGCTGGCCCGGAAGCTGGCTTTCCCACCAAGCTCTTTTTTCTCAGGGAATCTTGCAGGTACCACTCAGCCCCTCTTCCCCCGCATTTACCACCTCCTGCTGAGGTAACACCTCCCCAACACCCACCCCCACCCCGTCCCCCTCCCCCCGACCATTTCTCTTTGACTCGTGCAAACGCAGCCTCCCTGGCTTTCTCTTCCTATCTCTTCTCCAGCTCTCTCCTGTTCACCACTGGAAAATCTCTCTTCTGCCCTCTTTTCTCTTCATCAACTCTGGCATGAGCCCTAAACCACTCTCTCAGACTGACAGACCTCAGCACAGGGCTGATGGCACCCTGAGTGAAAGGCAAAGGGAGCCTTGCATTTTGTAGTGCAATGAGCATTACAAGAAATCTTTTTCATCAGCCCCTTGGAAATGCCAAGAAATTACTTCAGTGATTCTATACAAGTCCTGTCACTACCCTTACCTTCTGTTTTTCTCCTGTACCAGTGAGCCACCTAAAAACTCAAACAAACATACCACCCTAAATTTTAAATTACTAGAATGGGTTTTGCTATTTTTAACACAAACATATCATGCTTTAGTTATATGATGGGGCCCAGAGACTGTAGGGAGATGGGCTGGGGCTCTACTTACCACTGAAGGCATCATCTAGGAAGCATGCCCTGGGCCCCAAGGAACAAACTCATGGGGAAACTGTCCATGCCTCGTGATCCTTGTAGGATTCTTCAAGGAGCTCTGTGATGGAATTGAAACATGGAAACGTGCAGGCTAACCATTTTGAACAATACAGACTCTCTTTTTAAAAAAAGAGAAAATGGTGATTTACTGAATTCAATCAAATAATTTTTACCAGATTGGAAGGGAATATATATATATTTTGGAGGACTGTTATTTCATGTTAGGCTCTGTGTTTCACTCTGATTTGGCGTGTTCTCGATCTTTCTGCTTGGAAGAGCCATCAGCACGCCTGCTCTTCCATCAGTCTCATCTGGAGTGACACAGGAAATCAGTATCTGTGATGGTTGTGCTAGGTCCCTTTGTTGGCACATCTATTTTGCAGCATGCAACAGGGCTCTTAGCAGGATATGGGTTACACAACAACAGAGTTTATTAGGAAAACTTACAAAGCAAAGGTCAGCAGTGGAAGGCATGTGGACCAGTCTCTTACTTTTCCATGGAGAGGCATACCAGAGCCAGGATCCCCAGCCAGATTTGCCATGGCTGCACAGTCCCTTTTAAAGATCGTGCCTGAGAGCATACTTGGGGGCAGGGAGGGTAACTGTGGACTCTACGGATGCCAGGCTGTCTGGCTTTTATATGCCAGTGAGTTTCAGTGTTTACATGAGTTTCCTAAGAAAGCTAACTGTGTAGCACCTGCAAACCTTGGGGATCATAGGAAACTGGGTTCAGAGGCAGCACCTCCGATCCAGAAGAAGAAACCTTCCAGATCTGATTGGAAGCTGACTTTGCATGCAATTTCTCCTGTTGGGAGAGGGGGAGCCTCTGTTCCCAGTGAATTAATTGTCCGGGCAAAACAATGAGTTCCCAGGGATATTTTTAGGGAATCCTGTTAGTTGGACCAGAGTGGGATGCTGAACATAGTCAAAAATCTGCCTGCAGATCAATCTAATTGTTTCCCAGGTCCAGTGCCCACTCTGTTTTCAGAGTTGCCTTTGAAAGTCATCGTGTCTATAATTTCCATTCCATCTGCCTGCCCACTGCCCTTGCTCACAGGTTCATTATCTCATGGTTGGCCTACTACACTCTCTCCTAACTCCTCTTCCTCTTTCCAGTCTCTCCTAAAGACAATTTATCTTGCATATAGAAAAGCCCTAAAGTACAGCCCTGACCTTGTTACCTGAATCAGTTAGGATAAGTTAGGCTATACCACAGTAACAGACAAACCCAACATTATAGTGACTTGAAATGATGAAGGCTTATTTCTCACTCTCACTGCAGGCCCATCTTTGGCATCTGAGGATTCAGCTCTATGTCATTATTATCCCCACTTTGAGACCCAGGTCGATGAACCAGCCACTATGTAAAACACTGCAGAGGCTGTGGAAGAGAGAAGAGAGAGCTCCAGAGGGTTACACATTGATAGATCCATGTCTGCCTAGAGGTGGCAAAGGCCATCTTCTCTCATAGCTCACTGGGTAGAACTGATCTCATGGCCCCATCCACAACTCGACAGGAAGTACAATTCTACCATGTGTCTAGAAGGTGTGGAACCAGAAATATTCAGTGAACAGCACTAATGACTATGTTATTGTGTGTGTGTGCATGCGTGCTCAGTTAATTCAGTTGTGTCCAGTTCTTTGCAACACTATGGACTGTAGCACTCCAGGCGTCTCTGTCCATGGGATTCTCCAGGCAAGAATACTGGTGTGGTTTGCTATGCCCTCGTCCAGAGGGTCTTCCCGACCCAGGGATCAAACCCGAGTCTCTTGTGTCTCCTACATTATAGGCAGATTCTTTACCACTGAGTCACTGGGTAAGCCCCCCAAATTTCATTGTTCTTGCTTAAAGAGCAAGCAAGCAAAAAATAAACTGATAACTTCCTATGGTTTTCAGAATAAATGCAAAATGTCTTAGGTTTCAAGATCTTCCATCTTCTCATCTAACAAATTACTAAGCCAGCAATATGTCCCACTTTTTACATCACATTGCACAGATAATAAACTACTTATATTTAGCTCTACGGATGGGCCTCATAGCTTGTTGCCCCAGGTTCCATGCCTTTGCTCCTGCTGTTCCTCCCATCAAATTCTAGCCATTTCTCCAGGCCAGATTCAAATGACACTCCTTCTATGAAGCCTCATACAACTCTCCCAGCCAGAATCAACTCCTTCTTTGTGTAATATCTTTATAAGGGCCCAGTCTGTGCTTCTTAATGGTACATAACACAATATCTCTTCCGTTTTAAAGAATAGTTATAATTCAGTCATAAGGCTAAAAGAAACTTAAGAGAACACCTAGTACTTTTTCTTTTAATTTTTATTCATTTATTTATTGATGGCTGCCCTGGGTCTTTGCTGCTGCTCACGGCTTTCTCTGGTTGGGGTGAGCAGACTTCTCACTGTAGCGGCTTCCCTGGATGCAGAGCATGGACTCCAGGCACAGGGGCTTCAGTAGTTGTGGCACATGGGCTTAGTTTCTCCACAGCACGTGGAATCATCCTGGACCAGTGATCGAACCCATTTCCCGCGCTTTGGCATGCAGATTCCTAACCTGGGGACCACCAGGGAATTCCAAGAGCACCTAATTCTTAAATCTGCCACACACCACTGCCAAGTCTTTTGTCATCTGTTTAAAAATTTACAGTGTGAGGGAATTCACCACCTCCCAGGTAGCCCGTTTACCCTTCCAAACGTGAACAGCTCTGTTTAAAAAGCAACAATCAGAGCCCACTGTAACCCGTTCACCACGTGAAGCGAGTGCCCACATGCCTTGTTTCCAGACAAAGTTAAGAGGAGGAAACGTTTTCTTACGTAAGAAGGAAGGCAGCAAAGGAGAGTTCTGGTTTAATTTATATCACTGTGCTGTTCAGAGGCTTCTTGGCTTCTGGATGGTGATGTGGATCATCTCCCATGAGACTGAGAGGAATGGAAAGACACCATGGCAACCTCCCCGCCCTGTTGACCGGGGAACTCTAGGGTCCCTTTGGCACAGCTGTGCTGGTGGAAGTGCTTAGACTGGCAGCTATGTGGTCCCGGACAGATGTGGCTGTCTCACGGCTCACTCTCAGACTGTCAGCCTAGGCTGCCAGGGATGCCACAGGACACGCCCTGGGTGCCCTGAGCGGAGCCGTGGAGGTAGCCTGCAAAAGACCCTCCTGTAGTAGCGGTAGCAGTGTAGTGTTAGTCACTCAGTCGTGTCTGACTCTTTGCGACCTCATGGACTCTAGCCCGCCAGGCTCCTCTGTCCATGGGATTCTCTAGGCAAGAATACTGGAGTGGGTCGCCATTTCCTTCTCCCTTAACCCTAAGCAAACATAAGGGGAAAACCCTCTCTAACTGCACGGTTAGACTTCTGATCTGCACAGTATGACTTCTGATGCAAAATACACCACCTCTGTCTAGAAAGCAGCCTTAAAATATTCTAATTCCTTCTCCAGTTGTCCCATAGGAAAACACAGCCCTAGAAAAGAACACAGTCTTTAGAATCACTGCCTCTTATTCGCCATGTGGCTCTCAATAAGTCACTGTCATGAGTCTCACCTGTAAGATGGGGCAAGTCATAGTTTCTGAGACTGTGATCATGATCAACGACAAACAAAAAGTGCCACACCCTGGCCTGGCTCAGTACATCTTAGTTCTTTGTGGTCTTGCTTTAGACGAGAGCTCCCTGAACCCTGTACCCAGTTAGTCCAGTGGGACTTTGCACTGTTGAGGCCCCAGACCAGCCCATCTCCATGTGCTCTCCTCTCCAGCAGGTGAGGAGTTCACAGGCACCTAAGAGTCATGGTCAGCTTCTAGACCATGCTCCAAGAACCCAGGACTCCAGAATTCCCTGCCCACACTGTCTTGAACCCATTGCTAGGACCTTGCTTCACCAGGTCTCTCCTGCGGAGGGCAAAGCACGATGCTAGCACATGTACTCCTAGGTCGAGGGGCAACTGTGTGCAGAGTGCTGTAGACGGGCTGGGGTGGGGATTGGACTGTGGGTGGATCTTTGTCATGAGGCTGAGCCCTTGCATTGTAAGCACGTGTCAGGCACTCACCATGCGTTAGCAAGCGGGGGTGAGGAAAGGAGAAGGTGGACAGCAAGCCAGGACCCTCATTTTGTATACTTGCCTTGGACTTGACAAATGTTTTGGGGTAGTGTTTCTCACTCTTCCTCATTTCTAGTCTTAATCTGAGCTAATGCAATCTAGTGGATGATTTTGAAGCTACAATACTTCTTTCCTCTTCATGACTGAAAACTATTCTGTTGTAGGTCTAAACCACATGATGTGTACCAATTCAGTCATTGATGAACATTTGGTTATTTCCACCTTCTAAAAAAATTTTATATCTATTAATTTATTTGGCTGTCCTGGGTCTTCTTTGCAGTCCGTGGGATCTAATTCCCTGACCAGGGATGGAACCCAGGTCCCCTGCACTGGGAACGTGGTGAATTACCCACTGGACAGCCAAGGAAGTCCTTATTTCCACCTTTTGACTATCATCAATAATGCAGCTATGGACATGGGTGTACAAGTATCTGTCTGAGGTCCCTGTTTTCAACTGTTTGAGGTAATATACCTAGAAACGGAATTGCTGAATCATATGGAAATTTTGTGTTTAACTTGTTGTGGAACCTACAAACAGTTATCTGCAGTAGCTGAACCATTGTATATTCCCACCAGCATTATATGAGTGTTCCATCTTTATACAATCTCGCCAACACTTGTTATTTTCCATTTGGTTGTTTTGTTTTCTGGTTTTTTTTTTTTTTCATTATAATCAGTCTAGTGGGTGGGAAGTGGTATTGCATTGTGGTTTTGATTTGCATTTCCCTATTGACTAATAATATTGAGCATCTTCTCATGTGCTTATTGGCTATTTATATATCTTTTTTGGAGCTGTGTCAGGGATGACTTTCAATAAGATAACTACCATTCTAGGGATAATGAAAGGAAAGGAAAGCTAAGAATAGCTTAAAATCACTACTATTCCCAGGGTATTTCTGGGGTCTCCAACAGAGCCAGTCCCCCATTTTGCCACTGGCCTTCCTCTTTGAGGCTTTCTCGGGCAAGCCCCACACCAACAGAACCACTCAGGCATCTCCATGCCTTGGAGTTTGGACCCACTACACTACTTGCTACTCATTATGCACGAACTATCCTCCCCTCTCTTCATGCACATAAACACATCTTATTTTCATTTTCAGCCCAAGGATAACATGTAACAGCCACTGGGACTTGGATTCCCTCTGTGGGGCAGCCTCAACCCTTTGTGTGTGGTTTGGTTTAGGGCCCCAACAAAACTAGCTCATGGAATGCAAGCTGCACACCCTACAAAAATGAGAATACCAGGGATAGGAAAGTAAGGGGCAGCCATGGCCCACGCAGGTAGGCTGCTCTGGTCTCAGCCTTGCTTCTTCAACCTCTGCACACACAACTTGTAGTACCAAGAAAGGAGCCATAAAGAGAAAATGGCCAACACCCCTTCTCTTTCCATTTACCACATGGGGAAACTGAGGCTCGAGTAGTGACTTGCCCAAGGTCACAGCTCCACACAGGTCTACAGCTTGGGTCTTCAACTTTCCAGACTTCGCTCCTGGAGCCCAATAGGATACAATAAATGTATAGACATTCTTATGCCAGCACCACCAATTCAGGCCATGATTTGAGTCAAGATGTGTTTCCTCTATGCCTTGATTTTCTCACTACAAAAGAGGCTGGCAATAACTATCCTTCCTCTCCCCCAGCAGAACTAATGTGTGTGTGTGTGTGTGTGTGTGTGTGTGTATGTGTGTGTGTTTATATATGCTTCGAGTTCACTGGGAGGCAAGGAGCTATATAAATATATGTGTATGTTTGTACTTACACTTTTTTTCTTCCTGACCTAGTTGAAGTGGAGAACCATTTTGGGACTAGGTGAAAATGGCACGTGCTAATTCTCCCTGCTTTTCCCTGCATGGTCTAGTCTAACCTTCCTAGGTAAAACGAATCCCTTTAACTCTGAAAAAGGAAGTAGATATTGTTCTGTCGGGAGCATTCAAGCCTTCCCCAGGTGTGAGCCCACAGACACAGGTCTACCATTTGAGCCTGGGGCCACGTCACTGAAAGTGAAGCTGGGGGCAAAGCAATCTGGTGACTTGTGAGGAGCCCCAGACTGACACCCAGAGACCAGGGTTCAAGGACAGATGGACTGGAACAGCAGGACTGGAACCTTGAACAAGTTACTCCCTTGCGTGAGGCCTCAGTTTTTCCATCAGTAAAAAGCAGGAGCTAGACGGGACTGGCATATTTCAATTTTTTAACAGCAAAAATCCTCTTTAAAAATGAAATCTCTTGCAGGGCTCCAGTGCTCTCTAAAAGCAGATAAAACTGGAACCTCGGTCTGTAGAGACCCTCCCTCATCCTCACCTGGAAAAAAGGTTCAGCCTTAGCTCCTGGAGTGAGCCTCTTCTAATTATTTGTATAGTTCAATGTCGTGAGAGTAACTAGTCAGATCCAGAAAAAAAAAAAAAAAAACCTAACCCAAATAGGGTGGTAGGATGATAAGGATAAAGGTCTGGAGAGAGAGTAACGGGAGGTGGGGCCAGAGTGCAGAAGATTTGGGCCCTGATGGAGTTCTGAGACCCCAGCCTGTTTTTTCACCTCAAATTTGCCAAGAAGAAACTGAGGCCAGATGGCTAAGGTATAAACTTTGTAACTTTTTGACCCAGGAAGTTTTGAGAATCATAATAAGGAAATGATTATAGCATGCTTTGAGCTCTTCAGAGACAAGCAGTATTTAAATACAAGGTATTATTACCTCCACAGAGTTCTCTTTTGATTACCACTATGCTTGAAAATGTGGGCAGACCACTTTTATTTTTTAAAACTCAGGTGTTTAAAAAAATATTCACATGTACAATACCTACCCTACCCCCTCACAAGTTAATTCTCAGCTTCCTTGTCACAGGATAATTTAAATGTTCAAAGATATATTATAGTAGCTTTATCAGCTAAATTGGCAGTCCCTGATTCAAGACGTCTTTCCCTTCCAGCTCATTCCCCTCCCATTATTTGAAGGACTGTTAAATTAAGAGTGAAACAATATTATGTTGGGAGTTTTAAATGTCAGTACCAAATATCTTTCAACAGAGGTACAAAGTAGTAACTTATTTACCATAGACTCTGAATAAATCAGATAAACCTCGGGATATTTTGTTCCATGGTACAGGGCCTGCTGTGGAGCTTCAGAAGTCAACGTCCCAAAATTCAGAATGTTTTTCTTTCAGAATTGAGAAGCTTGAACTCTCAGCTTATACTGTGCTCACAGGACTTAAAATCAAGTCCTGGTTTTACTGTGCATGGGTCGGTTGACCTCTGCAAATCATTTCACTTCTCTGGTCCTCAGTTTTCTCCTCTGTAAACTGGGATCATCTCCCGGCCCTGCCTAATTGACAAGGCTGCTCTGAGGATCAAAATGACACATGCCGTGTGACCAGCCTGAGTGGAGGCCCAGAGCACAGGCACCTAATGGAACCGGATCAGACCTTGATGCAAATCCTGGTCCTTCTACTTACTAGCTGTGTGACCTTAAATAAGTTGCTTATCTGCTCTGAACCTCATTAAAAAGGCTATTTATAGCATTTTCCTCATCGGGTTCTTTCGGAGATTTAAAGCCCGCATGGAATGAAAGCTCAATCAGTGTGGGTATTTATTAAAAGGCTGTAACTCTTCCTGTGCCCAAGGGGTTACTGTTGTTTCTCTCTAGGGCTGCTTTCAGCGCACTGCAGACCTAAAGATAACCATACATCTATTGTCTCCGAACCGCCTCGGTGCTCTTACTCAAAGGAAAGGAAAAAGGAAATACACTGTGGCCCAGAATGGGGCTCCAGAGAAATCCAAAATGAGCTGTGGTCTAAAAGTGACTTCTCTCCAAGCCTATTTTTAACCAGCTGTGAACTTCTCTAATACGCAAAAAGTGATGTTGGGCTCCCTGAATAGCTCGGCTGACGAGCTGCCGCCCGCTTCTGCTACTATGTGAATTTATGGAGTTCTGGTCTCACACTTCATTAAAGAAATATATGATGGTGCTGAGACAGGGGGCCAGACACTTATAACTCTTTTCCCAATCTCCCAGTTATAAATCTCAGTACTTCATTCACTGGAGAGGCACAACTGAACAGACGTTATCACCTGATCCTTTGTAGTGAGCTCTCCTCTTTTCAAGTTGTTTGCAACAGAGAACTTTATTAAAAGATCACCAGACAAAAGGCCTGGCCCAAAGTCCATGTCCACCTTTGTTGAGAATGCTTTCAATTGCAAATTACAGAAAGCTCAACTACTGCCAACTTAAACAAATGGAAGTTTCTTTCTCTCACATGAAATATGCACAGGAAGATGATTGCTGGTGCTAGCTGAGAGGCTCAATAAAGTCTTCACAATTCTATTAAGTTGAAATTTTCTGCCCTTTTTCCTCATAGTTACATTCTGACTGCAGCAGCTACAACCATCAAACATATAATCCAGCAAAAATAAAAAGGAAAGTAAAATGGTGGTATTTATGTCAGGGAATCAAAGTATCTATAGCACTCCTGCAGCAATTTTACTCTTTTACCTTATCAGCTATATGGGTCAAATGGGTCAAATGGGTTTTCTTGCTTGGACCGTGATTAGGGATAAGAGTTTAATCAACCAAGAGTATCTGCCAGGGCTCCCAGTAAAGGTCTTCTGTATGAAGGAGCAAAAGTGAATGACTGAATAATGACTAAAGAAATGAATGAATGTTTGACAGAGATCCTCTCCTAAACTGATTCAGTTCACCTGTTATTTTTTCTGATATCCTACCCAGGTGTCAAACATTCCCATTCCCTTGCTAGCTCTCCGATGTCCCATAAAATCTTTTTCTTTCTATATTTAATTTTCTACTCACTTGTCTATTTTATTAACTAGTATGTAGGCCCCTTAGTGGCAAAGTGTGTATCTTATTCACCACTAGTGCAGTGCCTAAAATATACTAATCTATAAATAATTGTTGCTATATTTGTTGAATGTGCTCTCAAAAAAAGTTCCAGAAAATAAAAGTGACTGATTGCTCAGCACACACATATCTGTAAAGCCTTTTAAATCCCTCTTTTGAATTGATCTAAAAAAAAAAATAAAGAACCAGAGTTGTTTAAGTGACATAGTCAATTAAGCATGAGAATATATTCATGTGGTGTCCCTTGTAAATCAAAGAATTCACAGAAATTACTTTTATTTTCTTTAGTCTAAAGTATTGCATATTAATTTTCAGCATTAAATCTGTTCCTGGTTCTGAAGTCTTTGATCTGAACAAGGAGTGGTGCATCAAAACCAAGGAAGTGTTCAAAACAAAAATTCATAAAAGAACACTATAGTTAGGGTGTTAGGAAGATTAAGGCACCCAGTGATAGGGCAGTTCAGTTCAGTTCAGTTGCTCAGTCGTGTCCGACTCTTTGCGACCCCATGGACCACAGCACACCAGGCCTCCTGTCCATCACCAACTTCCAGAGTTTACTCAAACTCATGTCCATTGAATTGGTGATGCCATCCAACCATCTCATCCTCTGTTGTCCCCTTCTCCTCCCGCCATCAATCTTTCCCAGCAACAGAGTCTTTTCAAATGAGTCAGTTCTTTGCATCAGGTGGCCAAAGTATTGGGGTTTCAGCTTCAGCATCAGTCCTTCCAGTGTATATTCAGGACTGATTTCCTTTAGGATGGACTAGTTTTATCTCCTTGCAGTTCAAGGGACTCTCAAGAGTCTTCTCCAATACCACAGTTCAAAAGCATCAATTTTTCAGTGCTCAGCTTTCTTTATAGTTCAACTCTCACATCCATACATGACTACTGGAAAAACCATGGCTTTGACTAGACACACATTTGTTGCAAAGTAATGTCTCTGCTTTTTAGTAAGCTGTCTAGGTTGGTCATAACTTTTCTTCCAAGGAGCAAGTGTTTTTTAATTTCATGGCTGTGGTCACCATATGCAGTGTTTTTGGAGCCCAAGAAAATAAAGTCTGTCACTGTTTCCACTGTTTCCCCGTCTATTTGCCATGAAGTAATGGGACCAGATGCCATGATCTTGGTTTTCTGAATGTTGAGTTTTAGGCCAACTTTTTTTCACTCTCTTTCATTTTCATCAAAGAGGCTCTTTAGTTCTTCTTCACTTTTTGCCATAAGGGTGGTATCATCTGCATATCTGAGGTTATTGATATTTCTCCTGGCAATCTTGATTCTAGCTTGTGCTTCACCCAGTCCAGCATTTCTCATGATGTACTCTGCATATAAGTTAAATAAGCAGGGTGACAATATACAATCTTGACATACTCCTTTCCTCATCTGGAACCAGTCTGTTGTTCCATGTCCAGTTCTGTTGCTTCTTGACCTGCATACAGATTTCTCAGGAGGCAGGTCAAGTGGTCTGATAGGGCAAGGAGTCCCTAAACTTGCTATTGACTAAGCTCCCTATGTCTTTGGGATGCCCCTCACCCCTTCTTTCCTTTTCCCATTGACTGTAGGCCTTGCCCCCAAGTTTACTAAGTTTCTTCATTGTGTTGGACCTCCAAAGATACGTAGGATTTGGATATGTCCAGGAGAAAAGGTGTGACAACAGGAAAGCATAGAATCAAGAGTGGTTATCTGGAATTAGAACACATTAGGTTAGAGGAGATATAAAGGAGGAGATAATGCTGGAGACTCCAGTAGGAGTCAGATTAATGAACAAGATCCTTAAATTTGCAGCTAAAGACTTTAAACCTCATTGCATAAGCAATAGGAAACAATCTTTGTGTGGATAATCACATAAACCAACCTATAGTTTTACAAATTTTTGTCTTCATGTTCTAGTGAGAAGTATAGGAGATTTAACACTCTGTGGAGTAAACCTTTGACCCACGAGAGACAGAAGCCAGGAGATAAAGCCCTCTCTTCTCCCCCTATTAATGGGCAGGTCATAGATACAGTTTCTAAGGCTGCTTGGGGTACCATCCCATTTATTGAGCAATCAGTACCACAAAGTAATGAGAAGCTCAGTAATCATTAATCGTCTTTACATTGACCCTCCCTCCTTCCCTGCTTTGCTCTCTTTTCACTTATGTTGCTTGAGATGAGATTCCTTAAGAAAGGAGAATAACAATTCTACTTCAGTTCTGACTTTTGGAGAACTCAGGCTAAGACAGAAAACAGCAAAAAAAAAAAAAAAGTGCTCATAAAGTACAATAGAAAGATAATCAAGGATATTTACTGCAGGAATTATTGTGTGTGGGGGGAAAGGAGAGGTAGAAGATTATTTAAATATTAGATGATTAATTCAATAAAGGTACATCCATACAATGATACATACCATTCAATTACTAAAAACAATTAAGTGAACCTGCATATGCATATGCTAGGTAATGCAAATTACCTAGCAGAGTGATCTCATTTATTTAAATAAGATAAGGATCATTAAATGAATATGTCAGTAGAATGAATCTCTTGCAACTGACGGTGGCCATATGATAAAATTTGACCAATAGAATGTAAGCGGGAGTTTTGTATAGCAGTTCCTGGTAACCTTGCTTGAAAGATAACAAGTGTGTTCTATTTCTTCTGCCGTCCTGCTGCCTGGAATGTGATGGTTGGAACTCTAGCCACTATCATGAATATAAGGTCTGTGCTATAGGGATGGCACAGAGGCAAGACTGAATATAAAGGGCCTCCAAGGATAGGAGGGGCTCTTGCCCACTGAAAGTAGCTTGCATGCCAACTCATATATCATTTCCTTCTCTGCAGGGGCTGGCTGCAGGTGTCACAGCCTTATGCAAGAAAGCTGCACATCAGGTTGGCCCAACAGTACACCTTCCCACATGTGCATCCTCTCTCTATATCTTGAATGCAAGGTATTCCTTCTTTCACATGGTAGAATTTTTAAAAAGAGCTTCCACTGGGGCTCTTTCTTTTCCCTTATCTCCAGACAAGAGGAAGTCATTTCAGGCCAGGTCTATGGTCAAAGGCAGGACAGAGGTTGCCTAGGTTCTTCTGATGGTCCTAGCTTTCACCAGAGATCTTCTCTAGGACCTTCGCTGGAGGGGTGATGTGTCTGTGGATGCGTGTGCACCTCCATGGCCCAATTGAGTCTGTTCTCCGAAGGTGGGCACCCTGGTGTGTTGAGAAGGAAACTCCTGCTTCTGCCCACCACTCCCGCTCCCATCTCCCCATGAAGAGAGGCAGGTATTGGTAATCTGACACAGTCTACATATTTTTACTAGCCAGAGTCCAAGCCACAATTTAAAATAATTGCCACCTCTACTCATCAATGACTCAAAAAACAGAGGTCCAGTGAGCCTGATAATTCAAGGTGAGACCAGCGCTCCTGAGCAGATTATCACAATTCCTCTGGCAAGCGTTGAACTGTCTTTTAATCCAATGTTACTCCCTGAGGGGAGAAAAGTGAGTTTAACATCAACACACCGATAGCCAAGTGACCCTGAATTAAGCATTTGTTCAGCAGTTGCAAGTATAAAGAAGAATATCACAACTTTACAATTGCATTTTGTCTGAACTAATGGGTCAGTCCTCACTCACTCATCCATTCTGTGAAAAGTTGATAACGAACATTTCTTCCCAAGCTAGTTTCTTCCAGACCCCAAGCCAGCTCCATGCCCTGCTTTAGCAGATGTGTGTGGACATGGAATTGGGGTTACCCACTCTTTGTTGTCACTTGTAGTGGCGTTGCTCCCTCTCCCTCTGTCCTCCATATGCGTGCAGAATGGGAAATTAACTACAATACTATTTCTACCTATCTTTCCTACACCCTACAGCATCAGCTTCAGACTGCCGCTGTGAACCAGACTCTGAAGTCAGCAGGGGAAGCGGAACCTCAGTCTCTCTCTATGATGCTAATTTGGGCAGTGCTCTCCCTACTCCCACTGCAAGAAAGGTCACCTGCCCTCACCTCTGCTTTCCGCGTTCTTCCTCCGAGTGGCAGGAGAGAGGTCAAGGCCCCGCTCAGTTAGTTCTGGCCAAGGAGATCAGAAATGCTTTTGGAAAGCCTAAGGGAGGCAAAAAAACAAAAGGCAAGTGCCTTTGTCTGGAAGGATCCTAATAGGAAATGAAGCTTGACACGGGAGTGTGAAGTAGTAATAAAAAGAGATGAAAGGTGAGCCGGATCAGTTCGTTCTTCAACTACACACTTCATCTTTAGACTCTGTTCCCCTCCAGTGGCGACCTGGCAGCTGTCTTTTTTCTCCCCTTCATTTCTCTTTCTTCTTTTCTTGAAACACCTCTTAGAAAGAGAAAGACTTTCTAATGAGGCAAGACAAGCAAGACATTAGCCTCTAGCACCAATTTTAGCTCGGGCAGTTGAAAGCTTCCCAGTTAGTCAGTGAACACTACCTGCAGGGCCATCTGCTCGCCTTTTGAAAGGTTTGGCCCTTGCTTTGAAACTTTTTTTTTTTTTTTGTATAACCAAGCACTCTCTTTATCAAAAGGGCTCTCTCTTGCTGAGGCTAGAGGTTGGGCTTTCTAAATATTCCTTTGCTCTGGGCAAGAGAAGAAAACAATGTTTTCCAATTTGCAACACGCAGTTCTCCAGTGTATCTAGTTGGTTTGTCATTCACTTACTGAATGCCTGATGCATCCAGGATGCTGGAGGATAGAGATACAGAGATGAGTTAGATGCTGTCCAGTTTTTTAAGAGTTTGGTCTGATTGGATAGTTACAGGCATGGCTGCAAGTAACTTGATCCCAAGACAGAAGGTGAATGTGGTAGCCCTCATGGGGCAGGCACAGAAGAGGTGGGGGTAAGAAGGCGTTCCTATTCAAAATATGTTAGATTTGGGACTTTCCTGACAGTCCAATGGTTAGGACTTGCCTGTTTCACTGCCAGGACCTGGGTTCGATCCCTGCTCAGGGAACTAAGATCCCACAAGCCTCTCGGCACAGTGAAATAAACATACTGAATTACTCCCTACTTACGTTTCTGGTTAAGAATGATTTTGATTATTTCTTTGTTGGTTATTTTGTTATTTGCTGGGTAGGTAGGATGTGCAGAACCTCAGTCTATCTCTCTATGTATATATACTTGTGTGTATGTGTAGTATGTTAAGCTATCCCTGTATCTATAGAGGTAGATATATCTGTATCTATAGAAATCTTTATATATGTATATAGTATATATGTTTATTTATATAAATATTCTAGACATACAGCTATAACCAGGAACCATGGGAACCAACCTAACTGATGCATTCATTCATTCATAAGAGATTTTGGAGTACCTATAGTTTGCAGGCACTGTGCTCTGATCATACAATGGTGAGCTTGTGTTTTTTTCTTAAAGTGATTCAATATTTTTATAGATTATACTTGATTTAAAGGTATTGTAAAATACTGGCTATATTCCATGTGAAATACAATATATCCTTGTAGCTTATTTATTTTATACATAGTAGTTGGTGCCTCTTAATCCCCTACCTATTTCTTGTCCCTTCCTCTTTCCCTCTCCCCACTGGTAACCACTAGTATATTCTCTGCATTTTTGAATCAATTTCTGTTTTATTAATTCATTTGTTTTATTTTTTAGATTCCACATATAAATGATAGCATACCATATTTGCCTTTCTCTGACTTATTTCATTAAATGTAGTACCATCTAAGTTCATCCATACTGTTGCAAGCAGCAAGATTTCATTCTTTTTCTGTCTGTGTAATATTCCTGAATGTGTGTGTGTGTGTGTGTGTGTGTGTGTGTGTGTACATACCACATTTTCCTTTTCCATTCATCTGTTGAAGAACATTTAGTTTGCTGCCACATCTTGTCAATTGTAAGTAACGCCGCTATGGATGTATGAACAATGGATACATATATCTTTTCAAATTAATGTTTTTGTTTTCTTCAAGTAAATGTCCAGGAGTGGAATTGCTGGATCTCTCAGTAGTTCTATTTTTAGTTTTCTGAGGAAACTCCATAATGTTTTCCATGGTGGATGTACTAATTTATATTCCACCAATGTGCTGGTGTACTAGAAGTTCCTTTTCCCCACATCCTTGACTGGTGGGCTTGTCCTTATAGAACTCACACAAGGAACAGAGGGAGAAGATTTTAACTAAATAATTAGACAAATAAACGTACAATTACAAAGAGAAAAAAAATTTTTTTGAAGATCACGATGGAGGAGAAGGAATCACTCCCTCATTGAATATATGGGGACAGATACTAAAGAAGGTCTCATAGACAAAGTACCTCTTGTACCAGTTTTGAAGATCTGTGTAAGATTTGGCTACTGAATGTTGGTAAGGATAGAGGACTCCATTTAAAGGGTATAGTGTGAACGTGGGCTGGTAAAGCAGGGAAGGGCAGGGTGTGGACTCTGTTCTGGAGTAATGGGGAAAGCACTGAAGTTTTCTGAGTGGTGGAACCAATAGCTACGTTTTGGAAAGTTAGTTTGACAGCGTTGCAGGAAAAAAGAAGGAACAGAGAGGAGAGAGGTAGACCCTTGGGGTGCCACAGAAACATGAAACAGAAGAACAGTAGCAGTGGGAATGACAAGAAGACATGGATAAAAGAAGCCTGCTGACTTGTAATCCAGAGGATTTGGCAATAACTAAATAATGAGGGGACAGGTAAAGGAGCTGGTAAGAGAGGGAGGAGTAAGATATAATCACAGCATTACTAGCCTGGAAACACAGAGACTTTGGTTATATGGATGGGGGTGGGGTAGTGATTTATGGAGAAGTCCCATTGGGGGAACACTAGCATGTCAACACACCTTCTGAGAATGAAGAAGCCCACCTTACGGCTAACCCCATCCTTGCTTTCCATCTCTTCTTCTCTCATTTCTACTCTGTTTGGAGCTCGATATGACAGATAATAGATTATACATTGCCACAATTTTGGATAAGTTAAAAAACTTATCCCAGAAAATAATCAGTAAATTTATTTCTCATCCAGAGGTTGGGTTAGCAATGAAAAAGGACTCTGGTGCAATTAGGCAGCCGACACCCAGCCAAGCACATTTCAACACTACTCCCCTGCTATCCACCAGCTGGGATCCTGGGCAAGTCACTTCACCTCCCAGCACTTCACCTTCCTCAGATAGGGGGAGTTTTGGGGGTAATTATATCTACTCTGTCTACCTCAACAGAGTGCCAAATACTTCAGAAAGAATCCAGACAAGAGAGGACAAGTCTCTTCCTGAATAAAGATGGGGCAGAAAGAGATAAGCTCTGAAAGGCAGTTTAGTGGAGAGGAAGACTGAGACTGTGTATTAGGCCAAAATGAAAGGGTTAGAACACAAGTAAGTGACACACGGAAAGCCTGTGTGTTTTGAGAGTAGAACTATGCATCAGAAGCAAGTTTTGAGAGTAGAACTTGTTTCTTTAAAAACCCTTTTTTGAGAGAGCAAACAGGGCTGTTTTTATCATGCCAGAATTTGTTAGTTGCTTCCAAACATCTAGTGACTCCTTTTCAGTAAGTTGTCCTGGTTTTTGACCGGCCACGGAATCAGTCAGCTGGATTTCCCAGCCTGTCCTGTCACTTGATGTGCCCAAATGACTAAGTCCTAGTCAGCAAGATGTATGTGTGACTTCCAGAAACTCTCCTTTTAGAGGAAGAACTTTTTCCCCTCTTCATCTTTCTTCTAATCAGACTGGAGATATAATTGTTGGAACTCCAGCAGCCATCTTTGTCCCTGAGTTGGCCTTGAGAATGAAAGTCACACATTAGTGCAACAAGAGAGAGGGAGTCTGGCTCCCTGGTTCATGGGACTGTATTAGTTTCTGATTGCTGCTCTGACAACTTGCTCCAAATTTATTGACTTAAAACAACACAATCTATTTTTCCCCATACAGTTCTATAGATCAAAAGTCTTGACAGGGATCTCACTGAGCAAGATCAAATGTCAGCAGGGTGTACTCCTTTCTGGAAGCTTAAGGGAAATTTTGCCCACATTCCTTGGGTCATGGCCAGTCCTTATCCTGCTGCCATTACTCTGGTCCTCTCTTCCTATTTTCTCTCCTGCAATTACAGATCCCTGGGATTACATTGGACCCATCTAGATAATCCAAGATAATCTCCATATTTTAAGGTCAGTTTATTACAAAACTTAGTTCCAGTTGCCTTCCTAATTCCCCTAGGCCACATAACCTAAGATATTCACAGGTTGTGGACACATGACCTAAGATAGTCACAGGTTGTGGAGATTAGGACATGGACATCTTTGTGAGGCCTATCATACAGATGCAGAGAGATATATTTCTATCTTGTCCAAACCACTGTTTCTCAGGCCTTTGTTGCCCACACCTGGGCCCAATGTATTCCCATATTAGACACTTGCTGAATACCCATTCTGTATGTGGCATGGAGGTGCTGGCCATGTCTGATAATCCTGGATGATTCTGGTATTCGTGGTCCTCAAGAGGCTGTGAGACCCATCTTGCAACAAACAGCACGTGGCCCCAGAAGCATTCATATGTTCAGGGTGATGCCATCAGAGCAGAAAGAGGCAGTTCACCCATAAATTGAACAAAATCCCTACCCCTCAACATCCACAGACTTGTTCAGGGTGATGCTATCAGAGCAGAAAGAGGCAGTTCACCCATAAGCTGAACAAAACCCCTACCCCTCAACATCCACAGACTTGTCTCAGCACAGAGGAGGAAACTGAGGCTCAGAGTCAGAAGGAACATGCCCAGGTTCCCATAGAAGTTCATGGCATTGTCAGGACTAGAACCTAGGTCTCTACACAGAAACCCACAATAGATTCTTTTCCTGGGGATTTTGAGGAAGGACGTATTGGACCATGGTCCATGGTCCTGTGCATCCAGGTCACAACTTTTGGAAGAGGTCAAAGACCATGTTTACCTCTATCCAGTGATTCTAGTGACATCAAATGTTTACAGCATTAGGCTGGATTTTCTACATTCTCTTTCTAGATCTGGGATAAGCATACTAAAGGTCTCTGGTACATAGATTATTCATTTTCCTACCCTTGAGATGCTCATGCTCCATTTTCCCTATTTGTTAAATGGGTATACCTATTAGGATTTAAGAGGACTTCCTTAAAGATAGTCCTCTTAGGAAAGTAGCATGGATAGTCGAAGACCAAGTTAAGGGTTCAGCCTTGGGAAGTTATGCATTCCAGTGCCATCCTTGATTTTGCCCTCATATCTCTGGTTGTCAGTATTTCCATCTTTAAAAAGGGGGAAACAGCAAACACTCTTCAAAATACTTACAAGAAGCAGCTAATGAAACTCACTGTGAAGCACGTTAGCACCACACACACAGTGTCATCTAACTGCTTATTAAAAAAATGTTGAGCAATTAGGAATCCAGCTCACCCCATCTGGCTCTGAGTCACATTCCCTATTAACATTGAGTGAAAGTGAGAAGAACTTGAACCAAGCCAGGATGTAGAGTTGGGAGATGCCTCACAGCCAACCAAGCACAGAGATGTATGTGTGTGAGCGCCAGTGGGCTAGGAAGACTTTCAGAAAGCCATTTGCTGAAGCCCTTTGCTCTGCTCTTCTTAAAGGTCAGATTTCCCAAGATCTCTTTGGTAACTGTTTCTGGGTTACACACCCCAGATAGTTGGAAAGACTTCCCTTATGCAAGCGAAGTGAGTTTGCTTTGGCTCTGCCTTCAATGGGAATGGAAAAAAGCTTGTCACACACACCCCCATACCTCCAGCCTTACAGTAATATCCTTTCTGATGCCTGACGGCTGGTATTGAGATAGCTCTTGCGTAGGATTTCCCAATGCTCGTTGCACATAAATGCAATGGTTATATATATATATATATATATTTCTTTTAATCTAAGAATTTTTTTACTGAGTTAAAGTTGCTGGAGTCTGAGGATTTTAGAGCTGATGAGATCTTAGAGATCACTTCTTCCAAACATCTAGAATTTGCACATGAGAAAACTGCAGCTCCAATATATATGGTTTTGCTTAAGGTTACTCAGTTATAGTGTTGAGACAAAGGACTGTAAACAAGGTCTAAAGAGCTCTGATAATAACGTGTTGCTAATTAATATTAACTTATGATAATTTCCAATTTTTGCATTCTTTGCATAATGCCTCCTGATATTTGTAAAGCACTCTGATATTTATTTTGAGCTTAAGCAGTCATCCCCCCTTCTCATATAATAGTTTGTTTACTCTTCTTCTGTCAGAAAGCTTACTTTCCCTCAATTAGGCATAATCCTGCACATTCATGTCAACTTCTCTAATTTAATGGGTCACATTGAATTACAATTCTACTCTACTTGGCTTCATCTCACATTATGGAGCAGCTCCTGTAAGCCAGGCACTGTCACATAGCACCTCATTTGATTCTCAAGATAGCCCTGTCTTGAGGATATTATTATTCACATCCTAGAGGTGAAATAAAATGAAGTACAAGAAGGTTAAGTGGCAGACCCAAGATTGTCCATCTGCTGAGACCTATGTCTTCTGGTTTGTGCTTGCGACAGCATAGGACCGCTCACAAATTGGCAGCCACTCCATCTAATTTTCTTCTACCAGTAAGTTAGGGAACGATGCCTCTTTTCCAACATCCCCTCATGGATGTAAACAGTAATTTAATTAGTCAAGGCTGATGAATAGAAAGTCATACACTCTTCAAGCTGAAGGTAAATGATAGCTTTTAACTCTCCCCAAAATGTAGGTCAATAACAAGAACTTGTGACCTTTCCTTTCATTATATATCCACAGATATGTAGACAAGGCAGGAAATGAAGTTGGGTAGACAGTAGAGTATGACCAGGTTCTGAGAGAAGGAGCCATTGTTTCTAAGGCGGTTGTGGGGAGGGGGAGGTCAGAGAAAGTGCCCTGAAGAAAAGGCTTCCATGAGTAGGAGGACTCATGCAGAAAGAGATTAAGGGAGAGACAGTTAAGCCAGATAGACTTAAGATAGACACTTAAGCTAGATAGGACCCAACGTGGGGAAAGGATTGGGGAAAGGGTGCAATAAGGAACTCCTGAAGGAACTGGGAATGATTAGCTGGAAAAAAAAAAAAAAACTCAAAAATAGAGATGCAGACGTAAAGAATGGACTTGTGTACGGGGTGAAAGGAGAAAGTGGGACGAACTGAGAGGGTAGCAATGACATATGTACACTACCATGTGTGAAATAGATAGCTGGCGGGAAGCTGCTGAGTAGCACAGGGAGCTCAGCTCGGTTCTGTGTGATCACCTAGAGGGCTGGGATGGGGGATGGTGGAGAGAGGCTCAAGATAGAAGGGATATGTGTATACACACGGCTGACTCATGCAGTTGTACAACAGAAACAAATACAGTATTGCAAAGTCATTATATCCCAATTAAATTTTTTTTTTTAGAAAATTCAGATAATTCTGGGTTTCCATGTATCTGAAGGGTAATCAAAGGCAGGTAAGCCTTGCATTGCGAAGTTAAAATTCCAAATATCAGTATTAATCGAAAAAAAAAAAAATTAATTGGGCCTAAGACCACACAGTCAACAGTGGTCTCAGAGAACCTAGGCCAAGAAAGAGGCACATCTTTTCTAACAGTTAAGCCTGTTCAATAATGCCATGGCTTTCTCCTTGGAGGGCTGAGAAACCCATCCAACCCAGACCCTGGAGCTGGGTTGTAGAAGGTATTTCTGTGTTCTCTGGGGAATGGGCTTAAATGAATTCCAGGGGCACTTTCCTTTCTGAATTTCTAAAATTCTAAAACCTCTGCACAAGAAAGAATCTTTAAAACTTGAGAACTGTCCCCAGGGAGACTGGATCTCCTTGAAGGACTGGCCTCCTCTGTGCAAATGATGCTCTTTCTCTAAGTCAGTTCAGTTCAGTCACTCAGTCGTATCTGACTCTTTGCGACCTCATGAACTGCACCATGCCAGGCCTCCCTGTCCATCACCAACTCCCGGAGCTTACTCAAACTCATGTCCATCGAGTCGGTGATGTCATCCAACCATCTCATCCTCTGTCATCCCCTTCTCCTCCCACCTTCAATCCTTCCCAGCATCAGGGTCTTTTCCAATGAGTCAAAGGGACCATTTCCAAGGCATCATCCAACCCAGGTCTTAAACTAGACCTAAATAGGTGCTTTTGCACATTACATTTTTTTTCCCACAATAATAATAATAGTGTTTCTTCAAAAAAAATCTTATATTCCAATCTTCCACCCTAAAATTTTTCTCATTGTTGCATTAAAGGTGAATTTTGTACTAAATATATGTGATTTGGCTGGTAAACTTGCATTCTGGTGAAATGTACTCCAAGTCTGTCTTTTAACTATTTTAAAAAATTGTGTGTTATATAAATTAGCTAACTTTAAAATCATCATGTATCATCACTTAAATTTTTGTAGTCTCATTATGGTTTTATTACTCATCCATAATCTTGTTTTATTTTCAGGCAAGCCTATGAGGTAGGTAGCACTGCTTTCGCTACTCTTAGAACAAGAAGAGCCGCCTATATCCAGGGCTGCTGGAGACTAAGGTCTGCATGGGGCCACTAGGCTAGGCTCCTCAAAGACTAGGCTCCTGGCTTCCACTCTAGGGTTCCTCACACCCCCACCCCCAGTCTCCCCAGTGACTCAGGGCACCATAGCTTTGTCACCACTTTCTGAGAAAGAAGCTAAGACAACGAAAGGTCAGTTGAATGGGCTTAAGGTCATAGAGTTCATTTGTGACAGGGTCAAATGAGCTTTGAATATGTGGCCCCATAATCTTTATTTTTTTGAAAATCACCCTGAACTCTTTGCAGGTCATTCATGTAGAGAGATCCAGAGATATAAACTGACATGTCCAAGTCTCCTCACCATAATCACTGAGTCCCTAAATGGCCACTCTGAGCACAATTGATTTCTTGCTCTTAATAGAAAGCCAAAGAAAGAAAACGGATCTCCATTTCTTGAGAATATCAGTGATTTCCATAGGCTTCTGTACTGCAAACTTGCAGATCACACCTTGACTGGATTATTAAATATGGATATTGTATTTCCAAGCATTTGATCAGTGACCCTCTGTCCCTCAAATGAATATTGGGTAGAATTCTCTATTAAGAACCGTAAGTAAGTTAATTTCATTTAAAGCAACTAAAAAACAAACAACAAAGAACATCCCTTCTTTTCTAGCCATTTTTCTGAGATCTCCCATGCCACTGTTTCAGCAATGCAGCCTACCTCGGTGCCCTAAAAATACCCAGACTTTCCCAGTTGCAATCCTTTATTCATGCCATTATCTCAGCCTGGAATGCCCCCTTTCCTCACTCTCCAGCTATCAAGCCCTTACTCATCATGTATAGGCCAACTCCACATCACGCTGTGTGAAGTCTTTCCTAGTTCCCCCAGTTGGGATGAATCCCTTCTTTCTCCAGCTCTTTTCTAAGTCTATAGAGTTGATTTTTTATTGTATGTCTGTCTCCTACACTAAACTGTGACTTCTTGAGGACCCAAACCAAGTGGGATTCACGTGGGCAGGCTGCACAGGCCCACTGTGTGCACTTGACATATGCTTATTGAATGAATAAAATTACCGTCAAATGCCATTTCCTCCTTTCCCTTTTCTTATCAGACATTCAAAGATATTCAACATCTCAAGTGTCTTCCTGCTCACAATCTGTACCTCTCTTTCTACAAATATTCCATAAGGGGTAAGCAAGCTGCTACTGTTATGAAACACTTGCCAGGGATTGCTAGAAATGGTGCATAGCGCATTGGTTTTATTAGATCTTAAGGGTTTCCTTTTTCTTTCTTTCTTTCTTTCTTTTTTTTTTAGATTGCAATTCAGCATAATCTTTTCTCTCCTTGTTAAGCCCTAAAGAGAATGCTCACAAATTAGAATCACAGAATATCAGAACCAGAGGAGAAAATCTAGTAATCTAGCCCCACTTGTTTTATTAGGAAACAGGGGGGAAAGTGAGCCTTGGAAACAGCGAGTTACTTGCCCACTTACTTGTCACAGTCAAATAGCAGGTTTTCAGCATGCTGTCCATCAGGCCAATACCCTTTGCAAATCTGGTCATTTGTTATGTGGTCTAACTGCTAAAACAATAATTGATCCCTCTCTCTATTCCCAGCTGTGAATTCCATTTCTTCATTTGAGAAGAGAGAATCCCAGCTTTCAGACGTACCCTTGGTTGGCCTAATAATCCCAAGGTCGTCAATGAGCAGGTCTGGCTGGCCCTAGCTGCCTGTGGCCCCACTGCCTTCGCTGTAGCCCCGCCCAGATCAGATGGCTTTTCTTCTCATTGTCCTCACACAGGCAACTCATGCTAGTCTCCAGTCCTCTGCTTTAGCTCTTCTGTTACCAAGGAAGCCCTCTCACCATGCTTCAGATCTAGATACTCATTTATCCCTCATAACTATCCTATGAGGTTTGGAGCAGCCTTATCCCCACATGAAGTACAGAGAGGTTAAGTCACTTAAGCTCAAGGTCATATTCCTTATACACAGTAGAGCCAGCAGTCTAGGTTATAAATAATGGACAAAACAGGAGATGAGCTCAGGTCTTCCATCCCAAGGAGGCCCCTGCTCTCTCACATTCATCCCATTTTCTGAGGAGGTAACATCGCTAATTTCCATACTCTTCTTTCTTGAGTACCTGAGGGGAAACTGATTCTTATCCTAAGGAGCCATTTCCTAGGGCAATTAGATGTGGGAGAGGCAGGTTTTCTGATTTTGGAAATTTTTTCCCGCTAAAAATGGCAAGTGCAGTCATGATTTAAAAAGAGAAAAGACTGTAAATGGGATATTCACATTTCCTCACCAGAAAAATTCACCTTTAGGGTAGAGTACTAGATGGAAAATTCCAGTGGAGAAAGGAAAATTTCTCAAAGAGCAGTGAGCAATCACAAATAGAAATTTTGAAACAGGCCAGGCATTTGGTAACCTCTGGTATTTGTGACTGCAAACGCTAGACCTTGCAGAGATAATAACTTCAGAACAAATGAGTGTGCTAGTCAGACTTAAGAGGGATTTTGCACTGGCTTTGGGTATAGACTTTCACAAAGAAGAGTGTCTGATGGCCCAGTTCTTTAGAGTTGTGCTCTTAGACAGGCCAAGAAGCTGAAAGGCAGAATAAAGCATCCTTAAATTAGAGCGGTGTGTACCAGCTCTTCAAAGCGAGGACACTCGTTCAGCTGACGAGCACCTGCAGCCCTGAGTTGGAAAATTCAGGAGGAAAGGAAGAAAGGAAGGAAGCAAGGGAGGGAAGGAGGAAAAAAAATAGCCAAATGCTGTTTTTCTCCTCAGTCCATTAAAAAATCCTCAACTATTATAATGATAAATTCCATTCTACACTAAATTCTGTTTTCCACTCAAAATACTAACTCTAGTCTCCAACACACACACACATAAAACTAACCCAAGGACAGATTAATAAGTAGAATTACCCAGAAGAATGTTTAGTCTGTTTTGTTTTGTTTTTAAACCTCTGTGATGTGAGTTACAGGTTATAAAACACTGACATTTTGCTTCATGCTTGAAGAACCCCACTTGCAGCCATAGTGGGGTTGTACATCTTCCCGAGGCTTGGCTTGCAGTGAAGATGGCGCTGCGTGTGATGGGGTGGGTGCTCTGTGAGCTCAGCTCCAGCCTCTGTCCATTCTACAGCAGAGGCTAGTGTCCTCAGTGGGAAAGAAAGAAAGGATTCCCAGGAAGAGACAGGAGGTGATGTGTGGAACAAACGAGAACACTGTGCTGAGAGGCTGGGCTGCAGCCTCACTATCACTCAGCCTGTGAGGGTAGGCAAGCACTCCCCTCCTCAGGTCACAGGGAAATTCTCTTCCAAGATGTAATGGTGTTGGTGATTCATATATTTCACTGTTTTCTCGCTTTTAATGTGGCCGGGTTGAACCCAAAGACCTCTAAATGCCCTCTAGCTCTGGGAATCTGTGGTTCTATGACCAGACCAGGGCTCACTAAACAGAAAGGGAGAGAAGCATAAAGGATATATGGATGCTCCCAATGCTCTAGCTCAGCTTAAGGTGTGAGATTCTCCCACAAGAGGTCAGAGGGCAAGAGGTGAGACTCACCTTCACTTGGGCAAAGAGTGGGAGCCTCCCACATCTAAGGTCACCACTGTCTGCCACAACCCTTGCCTCCAGACCTGGTGTTTCAGCAGCCCTGGCCATCAGAAGATTGGCTGAGCCTGGGTTTCACAACTCAGAGTTCTTTCTAGGACCTCTGAGAGGTCTCTAGGTCTCTGATTATTGAGAGCTCAACAATCCCAAATTTCTTCCTTGTGCATTCCTAGTAAACTGTTTTCCAGCCTCTGCATGGAAGCAATTGGTTCCATTCTTAAAAAGCTTTGACCACAGAAAAATGTCTTGGGTCAAGGCATGGGTCAATATCTGCTTCCCTGTAATTTCTGCCATTGATCAGATCTGTCTTCTGAGATTTCCATGGCAATCTATCCTCTCTCCCCATGGAAACCCACCAGACCATGGGAGACAATACACAAGGCCTTATTACATATTCTCCAAGGTAAGAAACTCTAGTTCTGATGGCATGGTTTTCAGCTGTATTATTCCTCTGGTCTGTGCATATGTGCTTAGTTGCTCAGTCATGTCTGACTGTTTTCAATCCCATGGACTATAGCCTGTCACGCTCCTCTGTCCATGAGACTTTCCAGGTAAGAATATTAGAGTTGGTTGCCATTCCTGCTTGAGGGGATCTTCCCGACCCAGGGATTGAACCTGAGTCTCCTGTGTCTCCTGCACTGGCAGGTAGATTTTTTTTTTTTTACCAATGAGCCCCCTGGAAAACCCACTCTGGTCTATAAATTCCCCCAAACTGTTTGAATTATACATCCATCAGTGGGCTGTATTCCATCCACACAGCTGAACTGAAGTTTTTATGTAGGGTAAATGAATGTTGGACACAGAAAGCTTGTAAATGATAAAGTGCTTCATAAAAAATTCATTACTGCTGCTGGATATTACTACTGAAAATAACAATTACTACTATTAAATCAAGAATATAATCCAGTTGTGTTCTAAGAGTATGGACTAGGAAAGGGAGATCCCCTTCCCTGCTCTGGCTATGACATGCATATGCACTTAGCCTAACACCACCACAACTATTTGGGAGGCTGAGTCTCAGAACTTTTTCATCCTGAGTTCACAGAAAATGAAATATGGCAGATTTATTACATATGCGGTTGTCAGTCTAGGTTTCTCCAACTCTTATTACTGTAAAATTGAGGAATTTATGTTTGTCTCTGACATTTTACCTTGTTTGTTCACCTTTTTCAGACACTTTTGGACTATGATTCAGCCATCAGAAACTGGGCTTTCCAATCCTCACTTCACAACAGAATCACTGTGGAAATTTTTCCTAATTGTTTCCTAATTGTTCCTCCCAAACTCTAGTCTCAAGATTTTGATTCACTTGTTCTAAGGAAGGACCCAGGAAGCTATAACCAAAACAAGCATCTTACATGGTCATCAGCCAACGCACCAGGATCCATCAGCCTACTTTTGGAAATCCAGGGCATATCACAAGCCTGTCTGCTCAGTTTCACTTGCTGCGTGTCATCTCTCAGCCAGAAGATATCTGCATCTAGGACCTTTAACTGTTGCTCGAAATGAGAGATAAACATGATTTTTCAAACATGATAACCATGATTTTTCTAGGGAACTGCCTAGAGGGCAAGAAGCTATCTACATGCAAGGGCAGGCAATGACTCTCCTATACCTTTTGCATTCTCTTAATATTCTTTTGAGCTTCCCTGATGGCTCCGAGGTAAAGTATCTGCCTGCAGTGCAGGAGACACAGGAGATGTGGATTTGATCCCTGGGTCAGGAAAATCCCCTGGAAGAGGGTATGGCAACCCACTCCAGTATTCTTGCCTGAAAAATCCAATGGACAGAGGAGGCTAGGGGGCTATGGTCCATGGGATCACAAAGAGTTGGACATGACTGAAACGACCGCACGGTCGCACACAGTGATCTTTTACAAATCAGTTACTTCCTCATGCTATAAAACAATGTAGATACAACAGCCTGGAGGTGAGCAGGACATATGGATGATCAGATGCACAGAAGCTTCAGAATGTCGTGTTTCTTTTCCATCAAGCAGCATTCTGCCAGCCCATACCAGAAGTATGCAGTCTGGGCAAAGAGAGAATTCCAAGAGCCCAGAGAAGCTGACCATCTCCTTGGTCTATCTCTATCTTTTCTTTTCTTTTCTTTTTTATTGTTTTTAATTAAGTTACTTATTTTTGGCTGCACTAGATCTTCATTGCTGCATCTGGGCTTTCTCTAGTTGCAGCGAGTAGAGGCTGCTCTCTAGATGCAGGACGCCCGTTTCTCATTATGGTGGCTTCCCTTGTTGCACAGGCTTTAGAGCAGGCAGGCTAAGCAGTTGTCATGCTCAGGCTTAGTTGTCCCAAGGCATGCGGAATCTTCCTAGACCAGGGATCAACTCCGTGCCTATACACGCGCAGGCAGATTCTTAACTACTGGACCACCAGGGAAGTCCCAGTCCATCTTCATTTTATTTTCCCACTGAAGCTCTCACTTTGAGTAACAGTTAAAGATCCTAGATGCAGGTATCTCCTGGCTGAGAGATGACACGTGCAACCACTTACTGCTCCTACGCCTATGCCAGACATGGCTAATCAATCACAATCCTCTTTCTAAGCCCCTAGATGTGTCTTCCAAATCCTTCCCAAACTAGAGCTCTTATATGCCAAGCATTCTTCCTGAACTCCAAGGAGCCTTAAACAGTGACCCAAGGTGGGTGGAGATGGATGCCAAAGAAACTCAAAGCAACGAAGAATCACAAGATAATCATTTTAAGAAAAGGTGTTGATCTCAGCTTTCAGTTAAAAAAAAAAAAAATGAATTTACCACAATAAGAAAATATGCTATACTAAGTTCATGTCTATGTCCCTGTGACCCCTTCAAATCTCTTGAAAGGTGGAGATTTCATTGTCTCTATCATCTCAATAACTCTTAGCATAATATCATGTCTACCCAGAGTTTTGACTCTACCCTCAGCCAAATCTTCCTATACATAAGTTCTGGGCATATAAGAGCACAATTGTGTTACTTAGCTCTGTGACTACTGGATTTCTTCATTTGTATCTATGTTAAAAGGCTTTTCCCCATATTACTAAGGCTGTGGTCTGCTTCTTCTATACCTCTTAGACAAGAGCCTCCTTGTTCTGTAAATCCAGAGATCACTTCTCTGGTCTGTTCAGGCCCCCAGAGCCCTACTCTAAGCCCCTGAATTCATTGTTCTCAGAAATAGGCATTTCTGAAAACAAGATGCCATTTTGTTTCTGGAATCACAGCACAAATCTTTCTTATTGCCTCTGGTGAGATGATACCCTGTTCTCCTTTCTCCTTTCAAGTATAAAACATGCCCTAAAGTATGTGCTAATTAATACATCTGTTTGTCTTACAAAGTAGTTGAAAAGCATCTATTTAAACTGTGATTCACATTTTTCCTTTCAGCCTGTCTGCAGATTTCTGGGCATGAATCAAATGAGGAGCCTGATTGCACTACTATTTTAAAGAGCCAATTAAAAAGTTCATTAAGTGATACTGGTGTGTTTTAGTGCAGGTATAGAAGTATAGTTACACTTGGCATTAACAAGCTGAAAAGTACAACTGGATTTGATGACAAAATTCATTTCTTTCCATTTCTAAAATACTCTCCTGAAGGAGTACTGTGTTTCTCTACCAGAGACAGTCAGTGGGCATTTAGTCTGTATAGGGCATAATTAGGGTACAAAGAAGTAAGCCAAGTGGATATACTTGGAGAGCTCAATGATTAAGGCTTTATGGTCACTCCTTTGTATGTTCTCCAAGTCTAAACCACATGCCTTGAGCCTTAAGCAATCACACACTTGCTCCTAGGGCTGGGAGTCTTTAGTGAATGAGTACAGATGGAGGAAACACTTGCAGGACAGGCAGTCAGAGCACCTAAACATGAATCAGACTGCTACTGAAATACGATCTTGACTGCGGATCTTGCCTGTTGCCCAGCCTCATTCCTTCAGTCTCCCTTTTGTTTTGTGAGCCCTAATATCTCTTCAGTATAGTGCCTTTTTACATGATACAGCCAGAGTCTGTTTCTGTTTCTTGCAGCCAACAATCCTGTTAGACTCTGAAGGAGACAGTTCCTCCCCTAGAAAGCTTGATACAAGTGAATGATAGAAAGACATCCTTTACTCGGTTATAGAGAGGATGCTATCATGGTATAACTTTGGAACTAATTGCTGTACAAGAATGGGCTGTCACATCACAGCAGTGTATTTCTGTTTGCTGTAAAGGTTGAAACAAAGAACAACCATTGGTCAGGGATGCTCTGGAAAGGATTCTTGGATTTGTCAGGAGCATGGACTAGCATCTAGTTAACAGGTTTAATGAAAATGCTTTCCAAGTGCTAAAGACCTATGGTCCATTTCAAGCTATGCCTCTCAGCTGGCTGTAACTCACTAAAGGTTCTCAGCCTAGAAGACTTGGAACTTGGGCTGAGCACTGTGGGAAGAGCTGATCTTTGTATCTTTCTCTGGTCTTCTTGAGACTGGGTTCTTAAATCTAAACCAGTTAACTTGATTGTCTGTGAGGGGTAGTGAACCCTATTCTCAGTAACGAGCAGATAATTTCCACAAAGCTGTTTTTGTCTAATTCAAGGAATTTTTCAGTAAGCTCTCTGCACCTTCCCAAGTAACACCCTTCTGCTCAAAAAATCTATTCTTCCCTGGGGTTGGAAACCGTGGGATTGGAATCTTGGATTGGATAGTTCATAAGGTAGTTTATTCAGAGACACATAGTTTACAAGATGAACTAGAGTAGCCCAAGATGATTTATGAGGCTGAAAGAAGGTCCAAAGGGCATACAGTTAAATCTGAAGTCCATGACCAATGAGTCAAGTTATATGATCACGCACAAGCCATCTTGTTAGGTTTCCTGGTCATCTGTCTGCCCATATGTCCTTTCAGAGCTAAGAAATTAGAGGCTGGAAGAGCCGCATCTTAGCCACCATCACACTCTGAAGTTGGGGTCCACACTAACCAGCATCTTGTGACACTGCTCTTCTAGCTGTCTCCCACCATATTCTCTGTCACCTCCTGCCCCTCCTGGCCAGCTGCTATCTTCTCAGCAAAGGCTGAGCAGGGCTCTGCTCACACCCTCGGGGTGGGGGGGGGGGGGCGTCTGTGATGCTCCTGTGTTGGGGAAGCTCTCACCCAATTCCTATTTATGCCAAAGACACCCTGGGAATAAATAAAGGTCCTCACTCTCACACCTTCTACTCCTACCAAATTTGCACATGAAAAAAAATTGAAAATAAAACTCACAGAGGTAGGGATTCTCTGCTATTGAAAGAAACTCCTTAACACATTACTCAAGCAATCATTTTTATGAATGATTCCATGCACATTTTTTAATTTAATTTTTTTATTGATTTACAATGTTGTGTCAGTCTACAGCGATGTGACTCATACGTTAGATATACATATACACATTCTTTTTTCATATTTTTTCCCATTATGGTTTATCATAGGATATTGAGTATAGTTTCCTATGCTATACAGGAGAACCTTGTTTAACCATCATATATGTAATAGTTTCCCAGGGATTAAACCTGCATCTCCTGTTTCTCCTACCCTGCAGGCAGATCCTTTTACCACTGAGCCAGTGGGGAAGTCCATATATAATAGTTTACATCTGCTAATCACAAACTCCCACAGTCTTTCCCTCTCCTCCTTCCCCTTGACAAACACAAGTCTGTTCTCTATCTGCAGGCATCTTTAAGAGCTAGAAGCCTAAGAAAGCAACTAGTCCAACGCCCTTTATTTACAAGTGGGCAAACTGGAATTCAGAGCAGAGAAGGGCATTTGGTCAGCCCAGTGGGCTTTCTGCTGAATTAGAGCACTGTTTTCCCTTCCTCGGGGGCCTCCTGAGGTGGCTAGGGTGTGCGTGTATGACACAGCCTACGTGGCTTAAGAATACTGATATATGATTCTTTTGGACTCCGGGAGAGAGACTGAGCTACTTTCACCAAAGCCTTCCAGGAGGGCTGGTGGAGGGAGAGGGAGGTGGGGGCTTTAGAGTCAACTAACCCCTTTTAGCAATGGGACCCAGGCAGCTTAACGTCTCAGAGCTTCCTTGTACCTGTCTGCAAAGTAAGGAGAATCAAACTAGCTTTGTTCGTCTGGGAGACTGAAGATTAACTTTGGCAAAGTGCTTAGCTCAGTGCCTGGCATACCCACAAGGACCAGTGCCTCTTCCTTTCTTTCCCACCCTCCCCCACCTTCCTTCTTCTTACTTTGACATAAGTGAGAAAACTGAAATGGACAAAACCCACAGGAGGCTTTTGCTCTTGTAGAAGCCTGTCTCCCCAACACTGAAGACATTTGGCCAAGGATATTTGAGACCCCTAAATACCCTACCACAATATCTTTGGTACTGTAATGTGCACATATGAAGGGCTGGTGATTGCAGTTGCCAGATTACCTAGTCAAAATAAGTGTTCTTTACGTTCTAAAAGGGTTTTAAAGGAGTCCTCAGTGGGGACAAGATTTTTCAGAGTCAACAGAAGCAGTAATCCTCTCTTAAGTCCAAGGACTTTGGCTTTTATAAACTTCCTTATAGAAATCTGGGATGTCAGACGACACAGCCTCTTTTTTTCATTTTTTTTTTTTTTAAATTGCAGCCTCTTGACCAGTCCTGGAGTCCCATCTGTGAGATTCTGGATACCTTAGGACAGGAGGTGCCAATTTTATGACAGAAATTAGGTTAACGACAACAACAACAAAAACATTAAAAATGTATAAGCTACAATCTACCTCTTGCCATGTCCAACTTTTGAGTCTAACTTCTGTATCTCTGGAACCACAAGGGCAAATTCATTCCTTTTCTGGGGGTTGCTGAAGAAAGCAAGCCATTGTTTTTCTAACATTTGAGTGTAAGCGTTTTCAAAAGAACGTTAAAACATAGGTGAGTTCACTTGTTAAAAATTAATCATGAATCTTACTTTATGGTGACCATAAATGGGCAATGACATACCTGTAGTGTGTAATTTTCCTGTGGTTGAGCTTTAACTCAACAGAGTTACCAGTTCCCAAACATCACTGGCAAGGGTGAAAGATCCGGATTTAGATTTAGTAAACCTCCGGTTAGAGCCTTGCTCTGTCTAAATGATCTCAAGCAAGTTTCTGAAACCCACTCTCTCCCTTATAGAAGATGGAGATAACAAAGGAGTAGGGTCCAAGGAAAAGATGTCTGGAAATCTGAGTTTAAGAACTCACATTCTTTTCTGTCTGTGAATGAGCTGCTTGAGCTATATAAGTGTCTTTACACACATTTATAGTTGCTGAATCTGTTCTTATAAATTTGGGAATTTTATTTATATTTTAAAAATGTTTACTGAAGTATAGTTGTCCACAATGGTGTGTGCTTTTAGCTAGGTTGTGTGCCTACAGCATCTAGCAAGCCAGTTCAGGCTTATTCCCATGCAGTATGAAGTTGTACACACTGCGGAGAGGATAAGAGCCGAAGCTATAAGGCTTCTTGAAGTCCAGGAGATGGTGAGAGACAGGGAGGCCTGTCATGTTGCAGTGCATGGGTTGCTAAAAGTTGGACATGACAACTTAGGGACTAAACAACATTAGTATATAGGCTTTGTAAGGATCACAGAGGGTTCCGGTTTATGAATCTAAATCCATTAGTCCTCTACGTCCCTTGAGAAATAAGTGATAAAAGTCTATGCATGTGGTTGTGCCTCACAGTAATGGAATTGTATGTTTGTGGTTTCTTTTTAACATTAACATTTATTTTAATTTATTTAATTAATTTATTTGGCTAAACCAGGTCTCAGTTGCAGCAGGTAGGATCTTTAGTTGGGGCACGTGGGATCTATTTCCCTGACTAGAGATCACAGTCAGATCCCCGGTATTGGGAGCATGGAGTCTTAGCCACTGGACCACCAGGGAAGTCCCAATACGTATATTTTTTTAATATTTAATTAGAAAGCAAGGGATAATATGCTCTATTATTAATATCTAGGGGGAGAATATGCTCTATTATTAATATCTCCTCATTCACACATTAAGTTCACATTGGTTGAGTGACTTGCCCAAGGCCTAACTTGTAAGTGTCAGAGCTGGGCTGTGAATCCGGGTGGCCAGGCACCCTAGCACCTGGTTCTTCACCACTGTGTCTACTGTCTCTCAAGGGACACGTGACTTACATGTATGATTCCTGCCTTTCACACAGGTGGCCCTGGCACCACATATGGACCATGAGGCTTTTTATAATTACAGATGCCCCTTAGACTCTGGTTCAATGGGTCTAGAGTAGTAGAGGAAATAAAATATGAACAAGGAGGGAAAGTGTCATAATTTTTTTTAAATAATAAAAATATGATTGATGAGATATAGGAAAAGTGCTATGGGTATTCAGAAAAGGGATGAGATACTTCTGGGAGGAGAAGTGAAAATCTAGGAAATCTAGGAAAATTTAGGAGAAAGAAAATTTTGATTTGAACTTGGGCAGTTGATATATATATATACTGAGTGATCATCTCAGGTTGAATGAACAAAATAGAACATCCCCATCTCTGTTGACCGGGAAGTGTTGATAATTGGACTCCACTCTGTGTTGACCATAACAAACTGTGGGGAACAGGCCTCTCTTGGTACTTCTTAATGACAACACATTTGAAAATCAACCCAACAATCGTTGATACGAATTCTAAGAGACAATATGGCACACATACACATGGAAAGCACCTATAAATGGTAAAATTGGAAATAAATGCTACTTATTTGTGTTATGGTAGATTATGTGTTACATATCATCCACAGTTTATAAGGTGTAACTATGTACTTAATAGAGTATCAATAGAATTCCCATGGGATGAATTAAAAGTGGGCCACTTAATTAGATCTGGAGATTTATATTGAGAAGAAAGCTGTACTTGCCTCACTCAGAACTACTATGCAAGAAAGCTAATGGCTGATGGTTTGTCATGATGATGGACTCTTCCAGAGGCTGGGATTGCTGAGTCATGGGGGCTCATGCACTTGTGGCGAGGAGACAGGTTAATTGGGGACGGCTGTGGCTGCAGAAGGCGTGTCTGCACTTGGGAAGGCAAACAGAGAGGAAGCCTTTGACTTTAGGTTCTCTAGAAAGAAAAAAATACTGAAGCAGAGACTAGATCATGGAGAATCAAGAAAGAATCAGGCTGAACATTCTTGTAAATGCTAAACATTATTAATAGTTATGGTACTTTGATATAATATTTAGAACACAACAATCGAAGTCTCTAAAAGTCAGACTTGGCTTTATCATCATTTTTAGGATCATAGAAGGCTAGATTTGGAAGGGACCTTAGAGAGCTCTTAATCCAAACTCATTTCTTCTAATTTTAGAGCCAACAATTCCTCTGGAACCCAGGAAGCTAGTTGCCCAAGGCAGGATAGTGAGTTGTTCTAAATAAAGAAAGATACAACATGTTCTTTTGGTGTTTTTAAAAAAGAAACACAAGCATTTTCTTGTGTTTTTCTATTTGTCAAGCCTAAAAAGCGACTCTTACTAAAACCACTTGGTTGCTATACTAACCAAATTCAAAGCAATGCTACACAGCTGGGAAAAGGAAAAAAAAAAAAAAAAAAAGAAGACATGGCACGATTTTCCAGTCTTTTAGATCTGACTCAAATGGTAGGACAAATTCACTCATTTACCCATCACTTCTGTTTACTGTAATCAAGGTATTTTCAAAATTCCTAAAGGCCTTGAAGAGTTCATAGTATAGCGAAGGCATTACATTATTACTGCTAATACTGTTACTTTTAATAACATGAGATGTAAAGCATGAAAGACCTGAAGAGATATACAAGGAGTTGAAGGTAGTGAGAATACCAGTGGTTCTAATTATCATGGAGGTTTTCAGAGACAAGGAGTCATCTAAACTGGCTTTGCAGGACCGTAGGGTTTGTCCCCACAGACACTTTTGGTAGACAAGGAGACGTGGATTTCCCAGTTAGCAAAGACTCTAAGGTGACAACGTATGAGGTAGGTTTGTTAGAACAGAGAGCAGGAAGGGGACAGTGAGAGAAAATGCTGGAAAGGAAAGCATAAGGAAAATTTCCTATATAAATTATGATTTGCTTCCTGGGTTAGGTCTTCCCATGATGTCAGAAAATACCTATTTTTAAATGCATTTTTATAATCTATAACAATCAGTTCTTTCAAGAAAACTTAAAAACTACAAAGATTTAGAAAGAAAGAAATTTTATTATCTAATAATTTGCTTTATTTCCTCCCAATATATATTTTTTAACAGACAAAAGTGTTCTGATTTCTTTTAACATTATTTTGGGCTTCCCTGGTGGCTCAATTGGTAAAGAATCTGCCTGCAATGCAGGAGATCTGAGTTCATTTCCTGGGTTGGGAAGATCCCCTGGAGAAGGATTTAATCACACATGACTGCTTTTCTCAGTAATGTTAAGCCTTATTTGAGTGATGGGTCCTGGAAGAGAAATTTGTGTTCAAAGACAGCATTAGTCTCAAAAAGATAAAATGTCACAATGAAGGGGATAAAAAGGAACTTTGACCCAGACACTGCTATAAGAGGACACCAAACTTTTTCTATTTTTGCAGATGCTTCGACCCATCTGTTTGGTAATGAGTGGTCCTGATGGTGCTCCTCAGAGAGCACGCACTCCGGAGAACCCAAGCTCAGTAGTTGCCAGGCTGTGGCCTTAGCTGCTCCGTGGGATGTGGGATCTTAGTTCTCCAACCAGGGATGGTACCTGCGTGCCCTGCATTGCAAGGTGGATTCTTAACCACTGGACACCAGGGATGAACCCTGGTTTCCATTTCTTAAATGAGTGGTCATCTGCTTTTATAACACAGTAAACCCTTGGCTCCTCTCTATCCACTTGGGTCTAGGTTGACCCCATTTTCAGAGACAGCCATGTCATACTCTACTTCTGGCCCAATTTCTGGTGTCTTCAGGTTTTCATTCTGTACAGGTCTATTGGTTGGGGCTGGGGTTTCATAGCTCTGAGAAAGTAGAAATAGAGGTCTGATGGGGAAAGAGGTAGCTAGCTACCTAGGACACTATCAGGTACAGGTCTTCCCAAAGGAACAGTTTCCTTATCTATTACAGCAGAGGAAGATGGGACTCAGTGCTTTCTAAAGGCAAGCACCTGTATATGCATGCAAATTGACCCATGAGTGATGAGTCAGGCTAAGAGGGACCAGAAACAAGAGTCAAGCTCACATACTCTCAGTCCTTCTGCTCAGAACCATTGACTGAGCATAGGGCTGGGCAGCCCAACTCTTGCTCAAAACTTCTCCATGAACTTTGGATGAAGTCATCAACCAGGATAGATTGCTGGCTCTTCTACCATGTTATAATGCCTCTCCCTATTCCTTTCTCTGAATTGCATCCCCTCTCCATCTTGGGCCAGATTTTTCTAGCTTTACTGCCTTCTCCCTCATAAGCTCTTCTTTTCTTATTCTCCCCACATTCTATGCTCAATCTATAATGAACTGTTTTTAACTCCTTGACTGTACTGTGATTTCACAAATTCATTTGTGCTATATCCTTTGCCCGGAGCACTTCTCCTTGTCCTGCATTCCTTCAGCTAACTAATACCTGCTCTTCTCTTGTGTATCATCTTATCAATTGTTTCTTTCAACAAATCTCTGCCCTCCCTCTCTCCCCAAGACCCAGGTGCCCCTCCCATAGGCCCTCATGACACTCTGACACCCTTATCTTTTTTTTTCCATTTATTTTTGTTAGTTGTAGGCTAATTACTTTACAATATTGTAGTGGTTTTTGCCATACCTTGACATGAATCAGCCGTGGATTTACATGTATTCCCCATCCCGATCCCCCCTCCCACCTCCCTCTCCACCCGATCCCTCTGGGTCTTCCCAGTGCACCAGCCCTGAGCACTTGTCTCATGCATCCAACCTGGGCTGGTGATCTGTTTCACCCTAGATAATATACATGTTTCGATGCTGTTCTCTCAAAACGTCCCACCCTCGCCTTCTCCCACAGAGTCCAAAAGTCTGTTCTGTACATCTGTGACACCCTTATCTTAACACAAATCACTCTCTCTAGTAATCGTATGTCTGTGTCTATTTATAACCCCAACTAACCTCCAGCAAACCCCTTGGGTATGTCATTCTCTGTTGTAGCCCTAATTTATTTAGTCAAGTGCCTGTCTTGTAGGAGGTACTTGAAAATATTTGTGAAAGAATATAAGTAGAAGTAATTCCTCCCCAACCCTGAACATGCATAGCACTTTAAAATACAATGACTCTCTTCTTTGTGTAAAGTACTTCAGCCAGTCAGTCAGTTCAGTCGCTCAGTCGTGTCCGACTCTTTGCGACCTCATGAATTGCAGCACGCCAGACCTCCCTGTCCATCACCAACTCTCGGAGTTTACTCAAATTCATGTCCAAGGAGTCGGTGCTGCCATCCAGCCTTCTCATCCTCTGTTGTCCCGTTCTCCTCCTGCCCCCAATCCCTCCCAGTATCAGGGTCTTTTCCAATGAGTCAACTCTTCTCATCAGGTGGCCAAAGTACTGGATTTCAGATTCAGCATCAGTCCTCCCAATGAACATCCAGGACTGATCTCCTCTAGGATGGACCAGTTGGACCTCCTTGCAGTCCAAGGGACTCTCAAGAGTCTTCTCCAACACCACAGTTCAAAAGCATCATTTTTTCGGCCCTCAGCTTTCTTCACAGTCCGACTCTCACATCCATACATGACCACTGGAAAAACCATAGCCTTGACCAGACGGACCTTTGTTGGCAAAGTAATGTCTCTGCTTTTTAATATGCTATCTAGGTTGGTCATAACTTTCCTTCCAAGGAGCAAGCGTCTTTTAGTTTCATGGCTGCAATCACCACCTGCAGTGATTTTGGAGCCCCAAAAAATAAAGTCTGCCACTGTTTCCACTGTTTTCCCATCTATTTGCCATGAAGTGATGGAACCGGATGCCATGATCTTAGTGTTCTGAATGTTGAGCTTTAAGCCAACTTTTTCACTTATGTAAGTATGTAAAGTACTTACATACAGCTTATTAGGATGAAATTCATGACTGGATTATCAGCTGTTCACATTGGGCCAGTGGTATTAGTAATCACCTGGAGACAAGAGGTATTGTGTTGGGATTGTCTGGGGCTAGTGGGACATGTGATCACCTTATTTAGCTAGCAACACCCCTTTGCCAGATCATTAAGTGTGGTTTTATAGACTTTGATTTAAGCCAAAAGGTGCTGGGTCAGGGAGAACTTCTGGCATTACACTCATTCTCTGGAAGAACAAATTGAGTATGAAAGGGTATCATCTCATAATCAAACTATAAGCAGGGGGTTAGCAACAGGATCAGGGAAACTGTCCAGGATTCTTGATTCTCTTTATTTTTACCCCCAATGAATCCTACTTCCCTTTGGATTAAGTGTGGAATATGCAATGGGAAACATTGCAATTTTGACAGTTTTTGAAATATAATAATTAATCTTTATAAAACAGAAGGAAATAGATCTATTCTTCTACCTCTGTCTTGGTGATCAAGCATAATCCTCTCATTGTAATCAGAGGTAGGAATAAAATCTCAAAGCCGTGTGCTTTAAAGAATTTAATTGGTGACTCATCATCATCCCATTGCAACAACCACTTCTTTTTTCTTTAAGAAAAGCACGTAGAACATTTAGACATCAGTTCAGTCATCCTCCATCACTTCATGGCATAGATGGGGAAACAATGGGAACAGTGACAGACTTTCTTTTCTTGGGCTCCAAAATTACTGCAGATGGTGACTGCAGCCATGAAATTAAAAGACACTTGCTCTTTGGAAGAAAAGCTATGACCAACCTAGAAAGCATATTAAAAAGCAGAATCATTACCAACAAAGGTCCGTATAGTCAAAGCTAGGATTTTTCCAGTAGTCATGTATGGATGTGAGAGCTGGACCATAAACAATGCTGAGCACCGAAGAATTGATGCTTTTGAACTGTGGTGTTGGAGAAGACTCTTGAGAGTCCCTTGGACTGCAAGGAGATCAAACGAGTCAATTGTAAGGGAAATCAGCCCTGAATATTCATTAGAAGGACTGATGCTGAAATTGAAGTTCCAATACTTTGACCACCTGATGGGAAGAACTAACTCTTTAGAAAAGACCCTGATGCTAGAAAAGATTGAAGGTAGAAGGAGAAGGGAATGATAGAGGATGAGATGGTTGGATGGCATCACCAACTCAATGGACATGAGTTTGGGCAAGCTCCGGAAGTTGATGGACAGGGAAGCCTGGCATGCTGCAGTCCATGGAGTTGCAAAGAGTCAGACATGACTGAACAACAGAACTGAGCTCAGTCACCCTCCATTTAAAAGCTTGATCCCCTACAAAGTCTTCTTATCTACATTCAATTTGGGGAAATCAAGGCTCAATATATACTGCATTCGGGTCAGATTGTGGTTTAGTAGATCTATTGTTATCAATAGGTTGACAAATTAAGAGTCACATTGGGGTCTTAGTTCAGTTGGTAAAGAATCTGCCTGCAATGTGGGATACCTGGGTTCGATGCCTGGGTTGGGAAGATCCCCTGGAGAAGGGAAAGGCTACCCATGCCAGTATTCTGGCCCAGAGAATTCCATGGACCATATAGTCCATGGGGTTGCAAAGAGTCTGACACGACTGAACGACTTTCACTTTCACTAGACCATGAGAGAACACTGGAGGCTAATTTTGAGAACAGTGTTGAAAAGGTTCAGTGGAGACAAGAAAAGTAGTTCTAGGAGTCATGGAAATCAATACTGATTGTTTCATACATTTGCATGATGTTTATCGTTTGCAGTGTGCTTTCACATTCATTATTTATCATTAACAGAGTTGGAACTGGAATCTAAGACTCTTCACTCTTCTCCTGGGCATCCTCTCCACCACCAGTTATATGGTTGAGTGCTTCATCAATACACAGTACAAGAGACCTAAAAACTGTGACCTGTCCTACTCAGAATTTGCAAGTGCCACCAGAAAACATTCGCACTGCTTACCTTTCTGCTAAGGAAAACCTGAAGGGTTCTGATTCTTTCCCCGTCTGTTTATTAAAGCATACGTTGTGAGCACAGAGAAAACTTATATATATATATATATTTTTTTTTAAAAAAATCCTGCTGAGGACTTCCCTGGTGGTCCAGTGGTTAAGAATCCACACTCCAAAGCAGGGGACATGAGTTTGATCTGTGGTCTAGGAAGATTCCACATTCCACGGGGCAACTAAGCCTGCGAACCACAACTACTGAGCCCCTGTGCCTACAGCCTGGGCTCTGCAACAAAAGAAGCTATCACAATGAGAAATCCACGGACTACAACAAAGAGTAGCTTCCGCTCACTCCAACTAGAGATAGCTCACACACAGTAACGAAGAAACAGCGTAGCCTAAAACATAGATAAATAAATAAATAACAACAGCACCTGCTGAAAGGAAGCTAGATCTTACAGCCAGAGCTTTCTCAGTGCCCTGCAAGTGTCTGAACCTCAAGTTACACAGCTGCAGCCACCTGAGTGATCTGGAAGTGGAAGGATCAGGATCTAAAGGTGAGCTAGTAAGGTAGTGTGGTAATCCATGAGTCAATCTGACAAATGAAATAATACTGTGTGTCAGACTAGGAATTTGAAAGGTTCATGAAAGGTGAAAACACCTTCCTTGGTTAAAAAAATTCATTTTAAGATGTAAACATGAATTGCTGATCTACTGTTCTGTATGGATATCTGTTTTTATTCTTTTTATTTTTTTGGTAGGATTGTGATAATATTGTGTACTCAAAGGGCCTTTGAATTTTCCTAGTGACCATACAGTGGAACCCCATCTAATGTTAGTGTTCATGATTGAAAGGAGAGCATGTAGTGAAAATTTTTGCTTTAATTTATCTTTGAAAAATACTTAGGAAGGTGCCATGTTGCAGCCCAACCCAGGCTGTTTTATTTCCAGTTTCAGGATTTATTGCTGTTTATTGGTTCAGCCCCAGAAGCAGTGGCTGGTTTTTAACTAAGGATCATGTTGAATAAAAATGGTTCTCACTGAATAACAAAATCATAGATGTGGGAGAGCTGACAAGGAAAGGCAGACCAAGGCTGGAGACTCAGTGGGGACAACAGGTCCACATCTCACACCTCTTGTTCACAAGAGCCCTGGTGGAGAGGACTAACAGCAGAATTTCTATGGTTATCTCTCGCCTCACTCTGCTGTCAGGCTGAATTCATGGATGCTACAGGCATCAATGATGGGACTGCCCTGTAATGAGGACCTGACCTCACAGAAGGGGACAACTAGGAGAGAATTTTGAGGGGCAGAATTGGTCAGACTTGACAACACATTGAAGAGAGGAGTTAGGGGGAGAGAGAGGTTAGGTATAATTCAGGGTTGTGACTGAGGTGGTTAGAAGCAGGGAGGAATGGTGTAAAGGGAACTGAGGAAGTTGAATCTAGAGCCATGTTGAGTCTGAGGACTCTCAAAGAAAGATTGGATAAGATACTAAACTTACAACTCAAAGGAGAGAAATAAAACTCAAAAGGCCACAACTTAAATGTGAGAAATAAAAATTTGAAAATTGTCTATAATTGGAAACTTCTAATTAAAATTAAATTTATTCATCAAAGTAGGAGAAACCTAGTCTCATTTAACTTGAGATCTACCCTTTCTCTGGGAATGTACTAACACAAAATGTGATCCACACAGTCAAAGGCTTTGGCATAGTCAATAAAGCAGAAATAGATGTTTTTCTGGAACTCTCTTGCTTTTTCGATGATCCAGCGGATGTTGGCAATTTGATCTCTGGTTCCTCTGCCTTTTCTAAAACCAGCTTGAACATCTGGAAGTTCTTGATTCACATATTGCTGAAGCCTGACTTGGAGAATTTTAAGCATTACTTTACTAGCGTGTGAGATGAGTGCAACTGTGTGGTAGTTTGAGCATTCTTTGGCATTGCCTTTCTTTGGGATTGGAATGAAAATTGACCTTTTCCAGTTCTGTGGCCACTGTTGAGATAATTTATAAAATTAATATTAAATGTTGAGAAAACCTAGAACAGTGCACACAGGAAACAATGTAACAAATGACAAATCCTCTCCCTTCCCTCATCCCTCCTTGTACCTGCAAAAAGTCATGGTCTAAGATAACATGACCAGTCTCCCAGAAAGATAACATTAATTGTAAAGCCTTTGAATGTATGGATCACAGCAAATTGTGAAAAATTCCTACAGAGATGGGAATACCAGACCAGTTTACCTGCCTCCTGAGAAACCTGTATTTGACTCAAGAAGCAACACTTAGAACTGGACATAGAACAACAGACTGGTTCAAAACTGGGAAAGGAGTACATCAAGGCTGTATATTATCACCCTACTTATTTAACTTATATGCAGAGTACATGCAAAATGCTGGGCTGGACGAAGCACAAGCTGGAATTGAGATTGCTGGGAGAAATAAGAGTAACCTCAGATATGCAGATAACACCTTATGGCAGAAAACAGAGAGGACTAAAAAGTCTAATGATGAAAGTGAAAGAGGAGAGTGAAAAAACTGGCTTAAAATTCAACATTCAAAAAACTAAGATCATGGCATCTGGTCCCATTACTTCATGGCAAATAGATGGGGAAACAATGGGAAGAGTGACAGACTTTATCTTCTTGGGCTCCAAAATTACTGTGGACGGTGACTGCAGCCATGAAATTAAAAGACACTTGCTCTTTGGAAGAAAAGCTGTGACAAACCTAGACAGCATATTAAAAAACACAGACATTATTTTGCTGACAAAATCCCTATAATTAAAACTATGGTTTTTCTAGTAGTCATGTATGAATGTGAGAGTTAGACCATAAAGAAGGCTGAGCACTGAAGAAATGATACTTTTGAATTGTAGTGTTGGAGAAGACTCTTGAGAGTTCCTTGGACTGCAAGGAGATTAAACCAGTAAACTTAAAAGAAATTAACCCTGAATATTAACTGGAAAGACTGATTCCAAAGCTGAAGCTCCAATACTTTGGCCACCTGATGCGAAGATCTGACTCACTGGAAAAGACCCTGATGCTGGTAGAAGATTGAAGGCAGAAGGGGACAACAGAGGATGAGATGGTTGGATGCCATCACGGACTCAGTGGACATGAGTTTGAGCATGTGAATGACAGGGAAGCCTGAACGACAGGGTAGCCTGGCATGCTGTAGTCCATGGGATCACAAAGAGTTGGACACTACTGAGTGACTGAACAACTGCTTTTCTAGATGAAAGTATACTTTTCATCTTTTCAAGATGAAGTATAAGTATTCATTAACTCACTCACTGGATAACATTTGGTCATTAGTCCTAGGTGATGCCATGGCTAATGAGGAGGAGAAATGAAGACATGAAGCCCACTGTGAAGAGTTGCATTAACAGGAGCAGATCAAACACACTTGGGAAAATTACAATGCAATGGGACAATCCAGTTTGTACATTTTTCAGAAGGTAGAGAAATTATTTTCATATCATTGAAGGGGATTTGAAGGAAATGAGCAACAGGGAAGACGTTTCTTGAGAGGATGCTGGCAGGACAGGAAAAATCTGCATTCGTTGGGGTGGGCCTGGGAAAGTATTTCCGGAACAGGAAACTAAATGAGAAAAAGTCCAGAGGCAGGAAGTGCAGGAAGCTGTGTGTGTGTGTGTGTGGTGGTAATGGTGGAAGGCTGGAGGTATGACCTATAGTTGGAAAAGCTCATCATAGAACCGGGGAGGGACAGCTGAAGAGCACGAATTTAATGTGTTTGATAAACCAAGTATATTTCAAATTATCATGTGGCATGTTAAGCTCTGGGAAGATGACTTCAGTCAGCAGGCTGAAAGTAGCATCAAATTGAAGAGCATGTTGGAGAGCAGAAAGTCTGAGAATCTAACTGTGTGTGTGGATAAAGAAACTGAGACCAAAGAGGAAGTGCGTTGCCAGTTTCAGGACAAGGAAAGGACTACAAACTTCCCTTTCTTTTACCTCCGCTTGTCCATCCTGCTTCTATTTCCAGGTGGGCAGGCCCTTCTGACTCTTCCTCTCTCTTCCCACTGGTCTGCTTACAACCAGTCTCCATCTCTTGAGGAAGTTATCTGGTTTCATCTAAATACCCAGGCCCTACACCTGCTGCATCTTCCTCTGCCTTTGACCAGGAACAAGAAGAAGGGAAAAAACAAAACAAAGTTAAATACCTGCAATGACAAAGGTGGTCACTTTGTTCAAGACTCAGTGACACATTAAGACTCTCAGTCCAGTAGCAGAGAAAGACAAGGTGACCAATGATATTATGCAGTTATAGGGACTAAGCACAGAGGGACAGATGTACTCTGTAGGGGCAACACATCCACTGAAGGTGGTGGGAGGGGCAAAATGACCTCTCAGAGGGACTTTCCTGGTGGTCCAGAGGCGGACTCTGTGCTCCCAAAGCAGGGTGTCTGAGTTTGATCCCTGGTCAGGGAACTAGATCCCACATGCTGCAACTAAAGACCTTGCATGTTGCAAGGAAGAATGAAGATCTAGTGTGCTGCAACTAAGATCATGCTGAATCCCATCAGAGGTGTCTGACTCTTTGCGACCCTGTGGACCATAGCTTGCCAGGCTCCTCTGTCCATGGGGTTCTCCAGGCAAGAATTCTGGAGTGGGTTGCTATGTCTGCCTTCAGGCAACCAAGATCAGCATAGTCTAAATAAATAGATAATATTTTTTTAAAAAGGAGTCTCAGAGGTGATATTTAAGGGGAGCCTGAAGAAGCTAGGTATCCCGAAATGTAAAGTCAAGTGGGCCTTAGAAAGCATCACTACAAACAAAGCTAGTGGATGTGATAGAATTCCAGTTGAGCTATTCCAAATCCTGAAAGATGATGCTGTGAAAGTGCTGCACTCAATATGTCAGCAAATTTGGAAAACTCAGCAGTGGCCACAGGACTGGAAAAGGTCAGTTTTCATTCCAATCTCTAAGAAAGGCAATGCCAAAGAATGCTCAAACTACTGCACAATTGCACTCATCTCACACGCTAGTAAGGTAATGCTCAAAATTCTCCAAGACAGGCTTCAACAGTACGTGAACCAAGAACTTCCAGATGTTCAAGCTGGTTTTAGAAAAGGCAGAGGAACCAGAGATCAAATTGCCAACATCCGCTGGATCATCAAAAAAGCAAGAGAGTTCCAGAAAAACATCTATTTCTGCTTTATTGACTATGCCAAAGCCTTTGACTGTGTGGATCACAATAAACTGTGGAAAATTCTGAAAGAGATGGGCATACCAGACCACCTGACCTGCCTCTTGAGAAACCTGTATGCAGGTCAAGAAGCAAGAGTGAGAATTGGACATGGAACAACAGACTGGTTCCAAATAGGAAAAGGAGTACGTCAAGGCTGTATATTGTCACCCTGCTTATTTAACTTATATGCAGAGTACATCATGAGAAATGCTGGGCTGGAAGAAGCACAAGCTGGAATCAAGATTGCCAGGAGAAATATCAATAACCTCAGACATGCAGATGACACCACCCTTATGGCAGAAAGTGAAGAGGAACTAAAAAGCCTCTTGATGAAAGTGAAAGAGGAGAGTGAAAAAATTGACTTAAAGCTCAACATTCAGAACACTAAGATCATGGCATCTGGTCCCATCACCTCATGGGAAATAGATGGGGAGACAGTGGAAACAGTGTCAGACTTTATCTTTTTGGGCTCCAAAATCACTGCAGGTGGTGATTGCAGCCATGAAATTAAAAGACGCTTACTCCTTGAAAAGAAAGTTATGACCAACCTAGATAGCATATTAAAAAGCAGAGACATTACTTTGCCAACAAAGGTCCGTCTAGTCAAGGCTATGGTTTTTCCAGTGGTCATGTATGGATGTGAGAGTCGGACTGTGAAGAAAGCTGAGTGCCGAAGAATTGATGCTTTTGAACTGTGGTGTCAGAGAAGACTCTTGAGAGTCCCTTGGACTGCAAGGAGATCCAACTGGTCCATCCTAGAGGAGATCAGTTCTGGGTGTTCATTGGAAGGACTGGTGCTGAAACTGAAACTCCAATACTTTGGCCACTTGATGACAAGAGTTGACTCATTGGAAAAGACCCTGATGCTGGGAGGGATTGGGGGCAGGAGGAGAAGGGTACAACAGAGGATGAGATGGCTGGATGGCATCACCGACTCCTTGGACATGAGTTTGAGTAAACTCCGGGAGTTGGTGATGGACAGGGAGGCCTGGCGTGCTGCCATTCTTGGGGTCTCGAAGAGTCGTACATGACTGAGTGACTGAACTGAACTGAACTGAACTGAAGAAGCTAGGTAAGGGTGACCACGTGTATGGGGAAGAGGAGAGAAACCTGTAGAAGGCAGGTAAGTGGGGCAGTTAAGGTGTCAGAAACCACCAGACCTCCAATTGGCTGGAGGGCTAAGGACTGGCAGACATAACGCTGAAGGGCTATGCAAACCGCGTGAAGGAGCTTGGCCTGATGGGTTTTAAGCTGAGGACAGGCCACACCAAGTTGCTTTTTATTTTCCATCTTTAATGCCCCTGTTACTATTTCTCCAGTAGCTTCTTCATACCCTCTTGGTCAGCTGTGACAGATTATGAGTTCTGCACACTGGAATGTTCAAACTGAGACCAGATGGTCACTCAGCGGTGGGTGAGTAGAGTCAGGCTGCCTGGGCTCAGAGGGGCATTTCAGCTTGCCATGTACTAGCTCTGTGTTAAGAGCAGGCTACTTCACCTTCCTGGGCTACAGAAAATACTGCTGCCAAGCTCAGAAGGGTTCTGTGAGGGTTAAGTGAAATATGGATGAAAAATCCTTAGAATATTACCGGGCATATGTAAGGTCAGAGAAAGGACTGACAAGAGCTACACAATGGCCTCTGAGAAAGGGATGGTCCTGGACGCAAGGAAATGGGGGCACCAGAGCCTAGCCTTGTTCAGTCTTTTGTGCCATCACTGGACCTACGAGACTGCATCTGTAGGGCTTCAGGCCACCAGTGTGCAATCCTCTGGTCACATATCCTCTGCCCCGTCTTGAATTCTGTGCTTCTTTTAGTCTCTGAATTCATCCTGTATTTCTCTAGAATTGTGTCTGTAGCTTTACACAGCCTTCCCTTCTTTCCCAAGTCCCTGCACACAGCAGGTTTTAATAGGGTTGTTGAGAGAAGTGTGACTACAAAAGAAATCAGATCAGCACACGAAAATGAGGCTTTTGATTTGAGTTTGCACTGATGACAAGACTGCACGCGGTTCACCAAGCATCCAATTTATGACTTTGCCTCTTACACTCCTGTTGAGTGCCTCCTGAGTAGAAATTATCCTTTGCGATTAACTTTATACAATACTTGTGCTAACACCAGGCCCACCTGAGCATTTCATAAATATTTCAGGAGGGGTGACACAGTGGTCTTCCCTAACACACTCATACAACAGTTTCAACATAATTAGGAGCATTTCTGGATCTAACACAGCACTCTTACAATGTGTATGATGAAGGAAATGAATGGCTCTAATTATACCTTATTAAATCTTATTAATCCTCATTAGAACCCTATTATTCTTTATAAGTGGGTTACTGGGGAAGGAAAAAAAAAAGAAATGCTGGTCAAGTGCCGTTATAACCAATGAGAATGGGTGAATCCATTCTTACCTTGTGTGATACCAGGAGTTTTTCATATTAAACAGTACCACTTAGAATGTGGGTTTGCTGAAATGTTGAGCATAGAAGAAGTGAATTGTGGTGTAAGAGAATAATCTTTTTAAGCCCCAGAACAAAATGTCTTTAGGAGCTCACATTTGCTATTTCAAACTATACCAGTTGCAAAGAGAAAAATATTTAATTATTGAACTTCTCTATTTTCATATTTTTTGTATGAATAGATGAGAAATTGAGAGCAAGAGAGATTAATTTGGAAGCAGAAATGTGTGAAGTCAAAGACTTTGCACAAAGAATATGCCTGACAAATGGTTAAGTGCAAAAATATGTGTTTCTGCATTTGTTTAATTCTTGGTTAAAAAAAAAAAAAAGTCACACCAAATCTCAAAAGAACCAAGTTTTGGAGATTTCATGAATTAGTAACTCATGGTGTACTCTCAACATTTATTAATATGAATTAGGAGATCAGGGCCTCCTCCTTTGGTGGAAAAATCATGGGATCAGTCAGGTGACCTTGAAACCAGAGGTGGGTTCAAATTGCTTGCTGTTTCTGGGTTGGGTAAGTTATTTTGCCTGACTTTTTACCTCAAATGTCAATGACGGACTACAGTTTGTTTTATGAAGATCTTATAAACCTGGGAGAAAGTGCTTTTACGATGTGCTGGGGTGAGGAATGATTAGTTTAGACATCAGGAAGCAGGACAGAAGCATAAGGAAAGGAGTCTCCAGCCTTGGTGTGCCTTCCAGGCAATGGCTGACGCACATTATAGCCCCCTCACATGGTGCTCACATTTACAAATACCAGAGAAAAAGTCCTACACAAACCTCCCAAGAACAGCCTTGCCTTTATTCAACTAATTCACCCAGTTCGTAGATTTATTTATTTATTTAGTTTTTGAAGCTATAAGCACAAGGTCTGGGTTTCTGGATAGGGCTGTGAAGTAAATTCCAGGGGTTCGTTTATTTGAGCACTGGATGGAGGGAGTTGCCTTGAAGCAACTGATCAGCATGGCTATGCAGGGCTCACTGGCAATCAGAACCTTCCAGGAACTGACCGCGTAGGGGCCCAGGGGAAGCTCCGAATCTCTTCCCAGGGTGGTCCGCGTTGCCCTCTGACATCCAGCCCCGCTGACTGGTCCGCGGGAAGGAGGTAGTCGGGCCCCCGCCTGCAGACAGGAACATAGCTGGGAGACTGAGCATCCGGCTCCCGGGCCGGGATCTGTGGCGGGCATGACCTTGTACGAGTCGTTTCTCTTCCGAGAGCTTCAGATTTCCCGTGTGTGAAGTGGACGGGCTGGAAGTTGGTCGGGGCCAGTTCCGACATCCAGGACGTTTGAACCTTGCTGGGAATCCGGGGCGGGGCTCACGAGTAAGATCTTGCAGGGGGATTCCAAGGCAGAGCTCGTCTACCCAGACTCAACCCCCTAATCTGGCGCCCTAACAGTGGACGCAGGTTCCCTCATTTTTTTTTCAGTAGCCCCTTCGCCCCGGCCGCTTCCTCCTTCCACGTCTCCTTCCTCTTCCTCCAGGGCAGGCAAAGGCTGCACACCTCCCTCCTTCCCTTCCTCCTCGGCAAGCTCCCCGCATTCCCGGCGTCGTCTTCTCTTCCTCCCAGGAAATCCACCGCCCTCGGTGCACCCACCTTGGGGGCCGGGCCACTGCCGCCGAGGTGGGCGCCCCCTCCCCCGGCGGCGAGTGCCGCGGCCCCGCGGGCACCCGCCTTCCCATACCTTACATGGACAAATGCGTGCAGGCAAAGTCAGGAATTCAGGCCCCTGACGTCAGCCTCCAGCTCTCAGGGCACCGCACGGGAGACCGAGGGGAGGGGGTGGGGACGGCGGGAGGAAGGAGGGGGAAAGGCACCAACCAGCAGCCGCTCCAGCCTTGCCGAAGTTTCACTTTTTGTCTGTGGGTTCGCTCCCGGGCCCCGCGCGAGCTTTCCCGGGATAAGTAGCTTTAGCGAGCGGGGGACAGCCGGCCGCTGCAAGGTAAGGGCTGGCTGCGCGGCCCGGGGCGCGGGGCGCGGTGCGGGGCGCGGGGCCGGGCCTGGCCGGGGCTGGGGACAATGGGAGGGGGAGTGCCCGGGCGCCTCCTCCTTCGCCGCTGCCTCCGCCTCCAGCCGCCGCCGCCGCCGCCGCTGCCCCGGCCGCCTCCTCCCCGAGGTATTGTTGCAAATCCTCCTTCCTTCCCCTCACCCTCCGCCCGCGGGCGCCTCGGGAACCCCCAGCCCTCCCCGGCGCGAGCGCCTCCGGGGTGGCAGGACAGCCGGGCGCAGGGCACCGAGCGCGCGCCCGGCCCGGGCCGCAGGGCCCGCGGTGCGGAAGTGCCGGCCGCGGCGCGATCACGGGGTGCACGCGTGGGGGAGGGGGACCCCGAGATTTCGGGGAAGCCTCCACCAGGGGCTGGGCGGGCTTGGAGGCCTTCCCTGCGCGCCCCCTGCCCGGGCTTTTCAGGACTCCCAGGGGGCGGGGCCACACCCAGCAGCTCTGCGCTTTCGCGGAATCACAGTTGTCACTGGGGAAGGGGCCTAGGAACCCAGGCATCAAGTTCCCCCATTTACCAGCTGGGGCAACTGAGGCCTAGAGAGCTGAGTCTCCCCAAAGTCGCTCACTAGAGGCAGAGCCGTAACTAAAATCAATGGCTCCCGACTCCTGGTTCCTTTCCTCCAAGCAGTTCTCCAGCACTCACTGTGTGCCCCCCTGTGCTGGGTTATTGGGTCCAGAGGCGTGTAGGGCCCAGACTCTGCCCTCAGGAAGCGTTCAGTCAACCGGAGACCCAAACCTGACCCCAGGCAGAAGGTGCTAAGTCCTGGGTAAGGGCGCGGGGCGGGGCTCGGAGACAGGAGTTTGATCTCCTGGTCCTTCGCGAGGGATCGGAGGCTTTTGAACGATGGGGGCGGTTTTCTGAAGTCAGAGACTAGGGGACAAGGAACGAGGGCATGTGTCGTTGGGACCTGCAGAGGCAGGGAAGACTCAAGTGTGGACAGTGGAGATGAAGCGGCAACTCACTGTGCTGGGGGCACGGGGTGGGGCAGCGTGGGTACCTAAGATGGGATAATCAGTGGAACTGTGCTTGAGTGCACTTGGACAGAGGGGTGTCTTTGGGACTTTGGGGTGCTGGGGGAGCCGAAGGATGTTTCTGGCTTCCCTTCCCTTCTCAGTGATCCCCTGCCTGCTCACCCTGAACACAAAATGCAAAAATTTACTTTAGCCTTTGAGCTTCTTTTCTAGTACCAGACTCATTTAACTTTGTATCCAATCCCCTCTATCTTTCTGTCTCCTACCCCCCTTTCTAAATTGCTTGCTTCCCAATAAACCTCATTCTCACTAAAGTGTTAGTGACTTAATGGCCTACCTCTGAACATTTGAACAAGAGCTTTTTAAGAGAGCCTTTAAGTGGAAAGAGAAAAAGCAGCTAAAAGCCTCTTCCCTCCAGCTCCCCTCCCCTCCTTCCTCACCCTCCTTGCTGTTACAGATAGGGAAACATAAATAAAGGCCCAGAGAAGGTGGGTGCCAGTTCTAAAGTCTACAGTAAATTTTGGTAGCTGGTGGAAGGCCAAAACTCTCAGTAGGGTTCTTTGTATCCCATGACCAGCCTTCTTCCTTCAGGGTCTTTGTCTGTACCAGGGTCTGTCAAAAGGTTGCAAGGCAGTCTTCCAACTTCAGCACCCATGCATTAAAACCTAGAGTATAGATTCTAGGTAAAAAATAAGTAGTTGGGGTTAGCTGTCTGAATAGTGAGGGTGCAAACCTGGAGCCCTTGGGTCAGGCAGCCCCCCAGGGTCATGCTCCACCTACACAGTGGGTGGGCCTGGACCTGGCTTTGAGGATTGGCAGGAGGAGGAAACTGCTATTGAGCGGGTTACTATGATCGGGTCTGACAGAGTAGGACCCTTCTTGGAGGGACATATTCCAGTGAATAGTCAGTTCCAGACAGTGGTTGATGGGAGAGGAGGCTTCATTATGAAGGTCCTTAAAAATGCCAGGCATGGATATGACTTGAAGTCATCATTTGAGGGTTTTGAACAGGCTGGGACATGAGTGAGAGGGGAGGAATTGGCACTGGGTAATCCTCTGCCGCCCATTCCAGTGAGAGAGGCAATAATCTGGCCTAAGAATTATCAGTGAGAATTTGCTCATTTACTCCACACATACTACTACTTACTATATGCCATTGGCAAATGTGAAAATTTTATGGCAGATTCTTTATTTTATTGAGACAGATAACTTGTATTTCATCAGAAAAAGTACACTTTTTCACATTTTATATCAGTGACATTGGGTTGTCTTATAATCACAGATGTGTCATAGTTGAGCAGATCTTCGTCCTAAGTTGATAACAGTGTATCTTACCATTGATAGCTTAGAGCTGATAAAATTTGTTAATCATACCCTTTATGAATGTACAGTGCTTTGCACTTTATAAAAGTTTCCCATCAAATATTCCATTTGAATCTCAAAAATCCCCTGAGAATTGGGCCTGGTGACCCTGTCATCTCAATTTTATCTCTTGCCTAAGGTCATCCAGTTAATTAGAAATGAACTCAAAATAACAGCCCAGAACTTTGACTCTGGGTGTTAACATGTGACTACCCTGCGGTGGAACTAGCATGGGTTAATTGGGAATAGGAAGAGTCAGATTGAATTTAATTTCAGAACTATTTTGGGGGTTTTGACCAAGGGCAGAGTGTAACTCACAATGACTTGGAGGCTCTGTTAGCCCAGAGATATAATGCATTAAACAGAAAATGGGCAGGGGGATAGAAGATGCCAGGTAACATAATAAAAACAGAGGATGGAGCACGTTGCTATTTTTACACAGAAAGGAGAGGAGCAATGGATGAGGCACATGGGTTCTGAAGCCTACCTGCTCTGAAGCAGGAACTGGCTGACCCTAGGAATACAAAGATTAGGAGCACATGGTCCCTGTTCTGGGGGAGCACCTGGGTGTGTGTGTGTGTGTGTGTGTGTGTGTGTGTGTGTGTGTGTGTGTGTGTGTGTGTGTGTGTAGGAGCACATGGTCCCTGTTCTGGGGGAGCACCTGGGTGTGTGTGTGTGTGTGTGTGTGTGTGTGTGTGTGTGTGTGTGTGTGTGTGTGTGAGTGAGTGTCTGGTGCTGTTCTAGGGGTATGTTTTGGTTGCACTGAAGTGGTTCAACCTCAGGGAAGCTACCAGAAGGAGTGGTGCCTAAAGAGAGCCTTTAGGGCCAAATAGGAGTTGCTGAAGTGGAAAAAAGACAGAGATGAACCTGTTAGGCGCATGCCAACAGATGTAGGGAAGAAGGCCTAAGTTTGAATGGCCAGCAGGAACGGAGTGGTGGGAAATGGAGAAATGGGAGGACTTTTCATTTTTTGGTAAGCAGATATAAATTCATCTTGTGGGTTGTAGGGACCATTAAAGGGTTCTCTAGAGATTCACATGAAAACAAGGCCAGGTAAGGGCTCTGGAAGCATCTGTGGGATTAGGTAATTGGGATAGTAACCACAGGAAGAAGAGTAACACATTTAGTAATTGGTTGAGTGGAGCTGGTGGGCTTCCTGGTGGCTGCCTGTAATCTGCCTGTAATGCAGGAGACCCAGGTTCAGTCCTTGGGTCAGAACAATCCCCTGGAGAAGGGAATGGTACACCACTCCAGTATTCTTGCCTGGAGAATTCTGTGGACAGAGAAGCCTGGCAGGCTACACTCCGTGGGATCGTAAAGAGTCGGACATGACTGAGCGACCTTTACTACTACCGCTGAATGGAGCCGAGACTTTGATCCAGGGCAGTATTTAGGAGTCCTAGCTCAGCTTATGCATGAATGGGTGGGGACTTTTCTTGGAATTCAGCATTGGAAGGCTGCACCCAGCTGGAAGAAGTGAGTTGGAAGAGGTGAGGAAAGGGAAAGCAAAGTTGTGGTGCATGCACAAAGCTCCTATCTGGGTGGAAATTCACGGTCTTAAAGGTGTGTGTGAAGCAGAGGTGGAGAAGGGAAGAAGAAACGGAAGTGTGATGTGGGAGTCTGTTGTAGATGGCTTGGATGTGTGGAGGAAAATGGTGGTGGCTTCTTAAGGCAAGTCACAGAAATGGGAAAAGGACACTGATAAATTGATGAGGACTTCACCTCTCCTGACTTTCTACAAATAGGCTAGGTGGCTGACCATGGGTTAATGGGATTCATGCTTGGAAACTGGTAAACCACAGAACTGAGGCTAGAAAACATGTGTTTTTTAATCTTTCTTAATAATAATATATAAAATTTTCACATTCTTACTGTGTACTTACATAATTCTCATACCGATTCATCAAAGTAGGTTTTATGATTATCAATCTCATTTTGCAGATGAGTAAATGAGTGTGGCCAAATAAGATTTGTTGTTGTTTAGTTGCTAAATTGTGTTTGACTCTTGCGACCCCATGGACCGTAGACCACCAGGCTCCTCTGTCCATGAGATTTCCCAGGCAAGAATACTGGAGGGGGTTGCCATTGCCTTCTCCAGGGGATCTTCCCAACCCCTTCTCCAGGGGATCTTCCAGTTCAACCTGGAGAGCTCAACCCTGGATTGAACTTGCTTTTTCTGCGTCTTTTGCATTAGCAGGCCTATTCTTTACCAGCGAGCCACTAGGGAAGCCAAAAGTAAGGTTACACAACCACTAAGTGAAATGGCCGAGTTTTGAACCTTTGCCTGATCTACAGCCTCTTCACCACTTTCTTCTTTTTTCCACAGAAGGAAAAGTGCAAATCGTGGATGAAAAATTAATCAGTCGATCTCAGAAACGACTGGAAAATTTTATTTATTTATTTATTTTTGAAAATTTTATTTGAGTCAAATTTGACGATTATAACTTGAAAGAGCATAAGAGAAAGTTCTGAGAACTGTTTTGCCCGGTAGAAATCCTTTGTCCATGGAATTCTCCAGGCAACAATACTTGAGTGGGTTGCCATTTCCTTCTCCAATTAGAAATCAAGGCTCAGTTTTCTAAGTTTTTTGAGACAGAGGGCTGTACGTCACATGATGTATTATCGACAGTTAATCCAGATCTAAGCATCATCCTGGTGGGTCATGTGAAACCTTACCAAATCAAGAAGGAATGTTATCTTGTAAGGAATTGTCTCCTTGGTGCTAGGAGAATGTTGCTCTTTATGGTTGAGCACGTATTCCTGCCAGTGGGGGAGGTCTGGCTGAGGCAGAATGCAGAAGCATGGTGCACATGGGGGGAGAGAGAAGGCCAAAGGGCAGAGAAGAATTTCTATGTTTACATTTCTCTTGCCATAAAATATGAATTTTATTTCACAAAATCACCACCGTCCGGGTTCTTCTGCAGATTTTCACTCAGTACTCACTTTATCGGGGCCTCAGTGGGATTATAGTTGAGAGTTTCCCTGGGCCAGCAGACTTTTCACTTCTGTGCTGATGCTGCCCCAGCCAGGGAGGCATAGAGGGTAGAACGGCTGGGATGATGAGCTAAAGATGATGGCAGTGGTGGTGGTGGTGGGTGGGGATCAGGAGGGCTTTTGTTACTCTTTGAGCAAAGGAGGGTGTTGTTAGATCTGTGTTTCAGAGAACCTGGGTGGCAGAGTCACAGCAGGTCACGGCCAGAGATGGGGACACCACTTAGGAGGCTGCTGAAATATTCCCGGTCGGGAAATGCCGGGCCTGCATCAAGTCAGCAAAGAGGGAAAAAGTTGTTTGCTGTTAGAATCTTATCAGGGAGCTTAGTTCCTATTCTTGTTCTAATTATTTGCCAGCTTATCAGCCTTGACTGAAACAACCGTGTTAGGGACACCAAAGCTTGTAGGCAGCAGAAGTGGCAGGCTGGCATGCAGCTTATGCCTTAGAAGTAAGGACTGGGGTCTTGATGGCCAGAGGGACCCTATTCCTCCTTTTGCAAGTGAGGAAACTGAGGCCCCAGGGAAAGGACGGAAGTGCTCAGCCACACCCTTGTCAGCTGAGCTGGAGCTGGGCGTGGCCCTTACTCTCTTTCCTGTCTTCTTTCTTTCAAGGGTGTTTTTGATTCTCTTTCTGCTGAGCCTGGCTGGACACATTCCTTCTCCATTCCACCCCCACCACGCTCGCAGCCCCAGGGGCTTTGCTTGGGAGAATTTGGGAGGGAATATAACTTGGAGATCCTTGTTACTGGGCTTGAACTTTGTTCTTTGCACTTAGAAAACAGAGTGATTCAGAGAGTTCAGTTTTGGTGTCCTTGTGGTTTGGGGATTTATTTTTCTGCCATTTATGCCCGTCACTTGTTTGCAAGAACCAAGCTTCTGACTCCATGATAACTTCAAGGTTCCTTGTCTGTGACTGTCACCACTCTCATTCCTTTTCTGTTTCTACTTATTTTTGCTTGCCTAAAGGTTTTCAGGCTGCCGGTATTAGATCCCTTACAGGGTAGATCCTGCTCTTTTTTCTTTCTGTCTTAAATCTGTCTATCACAGCCCATCTCATAGAACCCATTAGCATTTCACAGCCTTCGGAGCACTTTTTATATGGTGAATGTGTTTTATGGTTGTTTTTATTACTTAGCTCCCAATTGCCATCCAAGAGATGGGTCGACAGGATCAATCTTGTCTCCCAGAGCGTGGGCAAAAGTTCAGTGGTGAAGAACCTCTGCTGGGATGCTTAAGTGGTAGTGTGAGAATCAGATCCCCAGCTAAAGCTCCTGCCCTGCTCCTTAATTCACTTTTGCTGGTGAGCAGGAGATAATTGATGTGAAAGTCCTGAGCAAGCCCTATGCTCAGGTGAGAAACTGTTATTATTTCATAATGTGCTAATTAGTAACAGTAGTTGCCGTGTCGGTGCCTTCGGAAGGCAACTGAGAATCTGGTTGGAGGTCCCAGAGGGGTCTGAGGGTCTGGGCTTCAGATGCTATCATTTCAGCAGTACCATCACCAACTTGGTTTTGGGGGTAAGAAAACCAAGACCTGTGTTTGAGCCACTCATTAGCCCTATAATCTTAAGCAAGTTCCGGAACATCCCTGACCCTCAGTTACCTTTGATTATCGATCGAATGATCTACCCCAATGCTAAATGGTTGTGTAATGTGTAATGTGACTGTGAAGTGGGTGCATGGTCAGTCACTCAGTCGTGTACAACTCTTTGTGATCCCCTTGACTGTACCAGGCTCCTCTGTCCATGGAATTTTTCAGGCAAGAATTCTGGAGTGGGTTGCCATTTTATACTCCAGGGGATCTTCCCAACCCAGGGATTGAGCCCAAGTCTCTTCTGTCTCCTGCATTGGTAGGTGGATTCTTGATACATGTGGCTAATTTTTGGTGCCCATTGACGTGTCTAGCCCACAGGAATGGTACAGCAGACTATGGGATTTAGACTCGGGAGGCTGCAAGTTCAAGTCTTAGCTGTGCTACTTAATGGAGGGTGATCCCTGGGGAAGTGACAGGTGATTTGGTATACTGACTTACTCATTTTTAGACATGTTGTTCATGAGGGTACCACTGTTGACAAATGTCAGGTTGCAAAGTGGGGTGAGTGCCACAGACATTCACAGGCACTTCCAAGCTACACAGAGAGATGGTTTATCACCAGTGAATGGTTGTCCAGTGTCAATTCTTCTCCATTGTGACCATCCCAGTCTCTCTCGCTTTTTAAATTTATTTTTATTTAATTTTTTTAATTTGAGAAAAATCAGGGGCTTTCCTGATGGCTCATCAGGTGAAGAACCCTCCTGCAATGCAGGAGGCTCAGGACACTCCAGTTGGATTCCTGGATTGGGAAGATCCCCTGGAGAAGAAAATGGCAACCGGCTGCAGTATTCTTGCCTGGGAAATCCCGTGGACAGAGGAGCCTGGTGGGCTACCGTCCAAAGGGTCACAAAGACACAACTGAGCACGCCCAAGTATCATGAGCTGATACCTGTTGCTTTGCGGAAGGGGATCACTTAGGAGCTCTCGCTGGGGCAGGTCCACTTTGTCTTCACCATCACAGACTTCTGGCAGCATGGGATGGCAGTCTCTGCAAATCTGGGCGGTAGGCGTGATTTGGATGACCCAGGCGTTCTCCTTGATGGTGGTCCACACAGAGGTGGCCTGCTTTCCCGGGCCAATCTTGCTTCATCACCGCCGTGACCCCTTGGCCGTCTGCTGCCGGCTTCACATCCAGTCTTTTGGTGAAAGAGTCCATTACCGCGGAAGCAGTTGCGGGCCTGTAGGTTCCTGGGTTTGGCTCTGCGCATCTACTTGTTTTTCTCGAGGGAGAAGCTGGAACATGACCAGCCTCCTGACCAACCATTGCATGTGTGTGGCAGCTCCTCTTTTGGGACGGAGACCGAGGCCCCGCCAGGGTCCGGGCCTCTGTTGGGTTTGGTTTGTGCGGCGTTTGTGCTCTGCTCCTCCTGCAGGCGTTGCTCTTGTCCATCCTCTCATCAAAGCCCCCTGTAGTTCACAGGGTAGGTTGGTGCTGAGGGCCCGTTGCAGGCCGTCCTCAGAAACTTGTGTGGGAACCTCTCATGGGGCAGGTAAGCAAGGGGGGCATGACAGGGCAGGGTTGTTTCCCTCAGGTTCACCTGAATCCAGAAGTGTGCTTTGGCCTCCTTCCATCCCCACTCTGGGCACTGTTCCCGACATAGCCACGGTCAGCATTCCTTAGTCACTCAGGCCATCAACCAACAGCTCTGTCGCCACGGTGCCCAGAGCTCCAGCGGGGAGAGGTACCTACCCCATTCGCAGATGGTTGTGGGCATGTGTCCTGCCCATTCCTTGGCATTTTAGGAGCCTGCTTTATTGTTTGTTTGTTTTAACAGATTTATTTGGCTGCACTGGCCCTTAGTTTTGGCAGGTAGGATCTTTGATCTTCATCACAGCATGTGGAATCTTTAGTTTTGACATGCAAACTCTTACTTGCAGCATGTAGGATCTTGTTCCCTGACCAGGGATCTAACCCGGGTACCCTGCATTGGGAATGCTGACTTTTAGCCACTGGACCACCAAGGAAGTTCCTAGGAGACCACTTTTTGAATTCTAAGGGAATCCTGCCCTTAATATTAGTTTCCTGTCTGTAAAAAGGACTGTAGCAACAGTGCTTGCTTCAGAGGTAGAGGGACCATACTTTCTGGTTTTCCCAGGACATCCCTGGTATGCCTGTATCCTGGTGTACTAAGAGTATTTCACTCTCAGAGATGTTCTGATTGAAGGTTGTTAGTACCGAGTAGGGGTGTATGAGTAGTATGTATAAGGGTAGGCCTAAAGTAAAACGCCAAGAAATGTTTTTGTCAGAAGAGATGCTGTGTGCTCAAGAAATGTTTGTTCAGTGAACTAGTTTTATAAAGGTTAAGTTTGAGGATATTTGAAGGGAAAGTCTAACTTGTAGGCAGTTCGAGTTTATTAAGGTTGATAAAAATGTGTTAATACCTGTTTAGAATATAAGGAAGTGCCAGGAGAGTGATATGGATGGACTATTGCAGGTCTCTGGAAGGTGTGCAACAGCTTGTTGGAAGGCCTGGGCCTTGGGTTAAACATTGAGGGACAGAAAGGTTTAGTCCAAGATTCCATGGGGCAGCTAAAATTGCTCTGGCTACTTACAGTTAAGAAATAAGATCGAATCTCTGTCCATGTGTGTATTTTATTTATTTTTTATTTTTGGCCATGCCACTCCAGGGATCTTAGTTCCCTGATCATGAATCGAACCCAGAGCCCCTGCAGTGGAAGCTTGAAGTCCTAACCATGGGATCTCCAGAGAATTCCCCATATATGTATTTTAGCTGGTTTTTTAATCTATTATTTTCCATCCAGTAGCCCACCTTCATGAAGATCTGTAGCTGTAAATAACTGTGAAAGCCTAGTGTGGTACCAAGTGCTGTGCCAAGAGGTCATGAGAGTAACCTATACTTATTCTTCTAATGAATTTCCAGAGAAAATGCTTCTTGTTTAATTCCCAGGAAGAAAACAAAAACCTGAAAAACAGTTGGCACCTAGAGCTTCTGTCTTGTTTGGTATGAAAACCAGTCATTTTCAGGAACTGGAAGAGGGAGTTGCTACCCAAGGGCAGGGTGTGCCCTGACGCGTGGGAAAGGCAAACTGTGCAGTGACCTGGAGGGTAAGGAGACCTTTTCTTAGAACGAGGTGAAAGTCAGGTCAGTTTTCCTGTATTCTGGTTGTTTCCAAACTGGATTTCTCTTCTTGGCCGCAGTAATTTCCCTTGGAGATTAGGAGGGTGCCAGTAATGACAGCTGGATGGGACCCTCAAGATCCCTCTGTCCATTGCTTTGATGCATTTGTGTGTTCGTTCATTCCACACCAGATGCCAGGTGTACCTGTTTGAATGAGTGAAACTCTAGTCTGGGTTTAGGGGATGGAAACATGAATGCTCTGCCACCCCTGTCTCCAGAACTCAAGAGAGGACGTAAAAGAATCTGCAGAAAATATCTGGTGGCTCTAATTGAGCGGTGGCTAACTCTAGGGACTCTGGGGAAACGTCACAGATAAAAAGAGTGTTGTTTGATGGAGCCTTAAAGGATGAATGGGGATTTGTCTAGTGAGATAGAGGAGGAGAGGATCACTGAGCAAGAGGAAATGACGTGAGTAGGTGAGAAAGTGCCTGTGCTGCACTGTGTGCTAAGTTGCTTCCGTGGTGTCTGACTCTTTGCGACCCCATGGACTGTAGCCCACCAGGTTCCTCTGTTCATGAGATTCTCCCGGCAAGAGTACTGAAGAGGGTTGTCACGCCCTCCTCCTGGGGATCTTCCTGACCCAAGGATTGACCTCACCTCTCTTAAGTCTCCTGCATTGGCAGGCTGGCTCTTTCCCACTAGTGCCACCTGGGAAGCCAAAGCACATGGCACCTTGGAAATTGGATTCATTGGGGATGGACTGCAGAGTAGGAAGGCCATGGAGATGAGGGTGCAGGGGTGGGCTTAGGTTGAGAAAGGTCTTGATTGCTGACTGAGGACTTAAGACTGTGCTATGAAAGGAGCATCACCTCGGGAAAGGAGGTGATTAGGTCTGTGTTTTAGGAAAGTGATGGGTTATGGATGGTTAAAGGGGGTGGTTAAAGGGAACTTCCTTGCTAGCTCAGATGATTAAGAATCTGCTTGCAGTGCAGAAGACCCGGGTTCAATCCCTTGGTCAGGAAGAACCCCCAGAGGAGGAAATGGCAACCCACTCCAGTACTCTTGCCGGGAGAATCCCAAGGACAGAGGAGCCTGGTGGGCTACAGTCCAGGGGGTCACGAAGGGTTGGACTTGACTGAGTGACTAACCTTCACTTTCACTTTCAAAAGGGATGGTAGTGGAGATGGTGAGATGTGTGGTCGTGGTCTAGTCCCAAGATACAAGTTGAAAAGGAGTTGAGACAGTGGATATGAGGGACAGTTCACAGGTGGAAATAGAGGTCACCCAATCTCCTCACTTATACAAGAGGAACCTCAGGTCCTGAGCGGGTAACACGTAAAGAGTCCACAGCCCTGGTTCCATCATAACCCTCTAAGTAATCCATCCTCTGCCCAGTGTCTTTAGAAGGGTGACAGATACTTAGTGGCTGGGATCACCATTTGTTAAGAGGAGAATCTCTGTCACTTTTTATCTTCTAAGAATTCTATGAAATCTTTTCTTTTCTTTTTTTTTTAATGTTTATTTATTTGGTTGCACTGGTCTTAGTTGCGGTATGTGAACTCCTTGTTGTGGCATGTGGGATCTAGTTTTCTGACCAGGGATCAAATCTGGGCCCCCTGCACTGGGGAACTTGGCGTCTTTGCCACTGGACCACCAGGAAGTCCTGGAACTTCCTAATTTTGAAAGAAATCGGCTCCTTTTATTTATTTATTTTTTTTGGCTCCTTTTCGAGTTACTGACTCTTTGATCACTGGAGATACTCAAGCAGTGACTGATTGGGATGTTAGAGTGGAAATCAGGCACTGTTTGAAGACTTGGTGCAGAATATATTTAGTTAGTTAGTGGTAGTCACTCAGTCGTGTCCGACTCTTTGTGACTGCAGAGACTGTAGCCTTCCAGGCTCGTCTGTCCATGGGATTTTCCAGATAAGAATACTGGAGTGGGTTGTCAGGGTTTGAACATGGGTCTCCCGCATTGCAGGCAGATTCTTTACTGTCTGAGCCACCAGGGAAGTCCCTTTGAGGTCTGTTAGATCTGACTTTTTTCTGAAGCACTTCCTTCTTCCCAGCTTCCCTCCTTTCCTTTCTTCCCTTCTTGTAAAAGAAACTTAACAATCTTGCCTGACTTACCTCTGTCCATTTGGCTCCTCAGGATCATTTTAGTCAAATTGGACAAAAGGCAGAGACAGTTAAAAATGGATGATTAGGGACTTCATGATGGTGGCGCAAGGGATAAGAATTCACCTGCTAAATGCAGAGGACATGAATTTGATCCTCGGTCCTGGAAGATTTCACAAGCCACGGAGCAACTAAGCCCATGCGCCGCAACTACTGAACCCGAGTTGTAAAGGCTGTGAGCCACAGCTATGGAAGCCTGTGTGCCTGAAGCCTGTGCTCTGCAACAAGAGAAGACACCACAATAAGAAGCCGTGCACGCCAGAGAGGAGTAACCTCCGCTTGCCACAACTAGAGAAAGTCCTGAGCACCAACGAAGACTCAGTGCAACCATAAATAAAATAAATTAATTAAATACAAATTGCTAAGACAGTAAATCTTAAAAGTTCTTACCACAAGAAAAAAAATCATAATCCTGTATATTAACTAGACATATTATGGTGAGCATTAAAAAAAAAATTAGGTGATTAGGCACTAAGAATGGTGGGCCATAGTTCATGCAGAGTAGCAAGGGAATAACCATTTGGGTGCCAGTAAGTTAATACTCACCAGGCCTGGGGAAGTGGCCTAAGCCAGCCTGCATGATCCTGATCAAAATGAAAGCTACCATACAGTTAATGATGCCAGCTGTCATTTTTATAGTTCCTGTCGTTGAGTCAGTAAGTCATGTCCAACTCTTTTGTGACCCAATGGACTATAGCCCACCAGGCTCCTCTGTTCATGAAATTTCCCAGGCAAGAATACTAGAGTGGGTTGCCATTTCCTTCTCCAGGGATCTTCCTGACCCAGGGATCTTTTGCATTGGCAGGCGAATTCTTTACCACTGAACCACCTGAGTGCTTTACAGTTTATGATGTGTTTTCCTACAAACTACAGGTAAATCCTTACCATAGTCCTGTAAGTAGTTACTATTACTGTTCCAGTTTTACTGATCAAGAATGTGAGGCTTCTTAATTAAATGGCTTGCTCAGGACCAAAACTAGCTGGATATTGAATCCTGACTTCAGCTTTAGTTTTCTGTTTGCACAATTTCAGATTCCTCCTGTCCCCAGGCTGTGCAGATCCCAGGGACAGACTCTAGCTTTTATTCCTATTGATATCCTTAAATCCGTTGTGGATTCTGATATGTGGCAAGGATTTAATAAATGTTTGTTGAACGATCATGTGAATGAATAATATAAATGAAGTAATAAATGACAACTTGAATTCTAAGAATATCTTTAGTAGCAATAAAAATCTAATTGAGCTCCCCTAAACATTAATTTGTTATCAAAAGACAATGAGAAAGAACTCATTTAGAATACATTTACTGAAATTCATTAAGAAAAAAAAAAAAAGACACACCAAAAAAAAAACCCTCACGAAATTCTTACCTGAATACCTCTGTCAGATCTCTTAGGGACCTATAACTCTGATCTTGACCCCCTGAAAGGGCCTGTCTACTTCTCTGTATGTGTACAGTGTTTCCTTCCACTTAATATTATTCTAAGAAATGCTCTTCCTTCCTTTGGCCTGGTCTTTATATTTATCTTTTATATAACTCAAGATTTGTCGAATTGATATTACCTGTGTGGGCACTGGGCTACCGTGTTGGCCCAGCAGTAAAAAAAAAAAATCCACCTACAATGCAGGAACTGTGGGTTTGATCCCTGGGCAGGGAAGATCCCCTGGAGAAGGAAATGAGAAGCAGCTACTCCAGTATTCTTTCCTGGAGAATTCCATGGACAGAGGAGCCTGGTGGGCTATAGTCTGTGGGGATGCAAAAGAAATGGACACAACTTGGCAACTAAACAGCAGTATGTAAGTGATATATAAGTGATATGTGGGCATCAGGATAGTTTTTGAATTTTAAAATAATACAATTCATTAAGTTAAAACATGCAGTGTAAACATCAGTGGATAATTTTTACTTCTAAATTATTTCTTGAAGACAATGGTTTCTTTGGTACTTCCACTTTCCTTTAAACTGGTTGCTATCTTGTCTCCTGTATTGTGTGGTTATGTGACTCTGTATCTTATCTCCGCAGGGATGTAGGAGAAAATGCAAGTGTGGCTGGGGAGTCAGACAGGTTTGGGTTCAAATTATGGCACTGCCTCTTGTCATATAATCTTATACTGGTTACTTAGCCTTCCTGAACCTCCAAGTACTTATCTGTGAAAGGGAGTAATAGTTCCTTCCATGTAATGTGACTGTGGAAGGGATTCTCTGGTCAGTGTCAGAAGGCACTAAAGTCTGCCATGTAGTCTGCTGAAAAACACTGTCCTCTCTGTTCCCCACCAGATGATAAGACAGCCAAGATCTTTCTCTTATATTTCCCCATAGAGTATGACCCATAGCAAGTAGACCTTAAATACATGTTTATCAGCTGGCTAAAGAACTTTTAAGTTCTTTCAAAAAAGAATTATGGGCACAACTACTGAATAGTTTTATTACTTTTCATACAACTTGCCATTCAACCTGTAGAAAGATTGAACTAATTTAAAGAGTCATTAGCAGTGGACGAATCTACTGGTTTCTTAGTGTCTTCCCTAGAATTTAATTTTATAACTTGCATTTGTCTGCTAAATTAATAAGAAATCATATTTTGTTATTGTTGCACTTTGTATTCCTTTAATTACTAAGAATAATTTCCCAAGAAGTGGTTTAGAGTTTATATGTTCTCTTGTGTGAATTGTCAAATGGCAATACTTAAAAATGGTCTGGGTTGGAGAAGCTCCATATGAAAGGGCTAAAAATGTTTAGTGTCTTGAATTACCTAAACTTGAGCACCTACTATGTGGCAAGCACTCTTTCAGGGGCTATGCCTACCACAGAGGAAAAAAAAAAAAAAATAAGTGAATAAAGTCAGTAGCCTCCACTGCAACCTCCTCATGTCATGTAGGTGGTGGCTGAGATCTAGAAAAAAAACTACTGAAGTCATTCAGCTTGTTCAGTAGCAGAACCAGCCGTTTATTTGAACAATAATTGTAATTTCGTATGTTTTCAAAGGCTATTGGTAGCCTTTTAAGCTATGGAAACATCCTGGAAATTGCAGAATTGTGATATTTAGACAATACCTGCAAACTATATCCACATTGAGAAAGCAAAGTACTGGTTTTTGGTTGAGAAAGTATGATCACCCAGTTCTTCAGTCTCATATGTAACTCCTTTCTATAGCTCTTTACCGCTTATATTTACATGCATTCTTAAGTGAATAAACTTGTTTTTAAAATAGGGCTAGAAGATAAACTTACCCCATCTAAGCTGCTTAGACCAACTGTGAACCTTTCTGGACATGTTTATGGTAAATGAGAAGAGGTGACATATTTCTCTATTGAATAAAATAGTCAATTTAGTTTTAATAAGGCAGTTATCGTCAGGTGATAAAAATTCAACTAACTTGCCATAACTATCTTGTTTAAAGTCAATTAAGAGCCTCATATTCCTCACTTACTGGGTAAAATTTAATAGAACTTCACTTAAGCATTTATTGCTTATTTAATTCAAAATTAAGTTAATCACCACAGTTGGTAACAACCACTGAGTATTTAATTAACATTCAGCAAACTATCTTATTAAGTCTAAATTAGATACAGACAGGTCTTGTTTATCCCCATCAGTTTGCAAACACCATTTCCCTAGCTCTCACCCCAAAGGGCCTTTAGTTTTCCCATGGCTTTCTTCTTCTGACTTGTCATCTTCATTTTCACCTGCTTGACACCCAACTTGAGTGAAGGAGGAGGAAAAGAGGTAGGAGTCTACTGTGTTACGGGAATTTCTGGCTTGGGGGCACAGCTGAGAAATTTTTCTGTTCCATTCCATTCTTCAAGAATTGTTGAGCACATTCTCTGTGTAAGACATTCTTTTGAACACTTGGGAAGATATGGAGGAGGTCATGTTGACATATTTGGTTTTATGTTGTCATCTTAGAAATGAGATGATGGGATTTAGTACATTCATTTAGCGTGTATTTTTTGGCCTACAGCTTGTAAGGCACTCTGCAGGGTGTCAGAGATACCATAATGATTTGGACAAGGTCCTTGCTGTTAAGAAAGACATGTAGTCTAGTTTGAGAGGAGCGGTGGTGGAGATATTGGATGAGATGCTGCTTTAGAAGCACTGAGGTCCCTTAGTGTTCTGTGAGGAAGGATCCTGTAGCTAAGAAAGTTTGGAAAATTCCAGACAAGTTAAGCAAAATCAAATGGGTATCTTTACTGTGGGACTTATCTGAGTCTTTAGGAAACTAATGTGCATTGTAACCTTCCAAGAGGTTTGTTCTCAAAGTTTTAGGATCCTAGACTCTCTATATCACCAACCTTTTTTGCCCTCTCAGAATGTTTCTTGGTTTTAGTCTTTCATTGTGCTTTGGGAAAAACCACTGTGAGCCCTGGATCCTGTCTCTTGGCGTCTGAGCCTAGCAGGCAGACACCCTGGTAATACATGGGTATACAGGGTTGGAAGTTCTAATTTGTAAGAAAGATGTACAGGAAAAGTGGGTGATTTTAGACTCTTGGTGGGGTTGAAGGTGTGAAATTCAAAGCTGACTTCTCTGGTAGAGAGCTGGACTTGTGAGAGAGACACAATTTGTAATCAGCAGAGAGGCCCGGAGGATTGCCAAAGAGTCTTCAGGAACAGAACCGTGAAATTCTGACACAGCTGATTTGATCACGACATCCCAGCACATGGATCCAACTTAGACCAGTTTTGTTAAATAGCCTAAATCTGGAGAGGTAAGAGGCGGCAGCCTTTGGGGTGCAGAATGCTCTGCTTTAGGCCTTGTTTTAGTTGAGCGACTGCCCGCCTGCAGGAGGGGTCCCTTTTGCGAGGCATCCTGATGCCATGTCTGGGGCAGAACCTTTGTCCTGTGAAGAGTGAGTCTCGGCCCCCTCCATCTGGCAGGTCCAGTTTCCATTTGCCTCATCGCATCCCACTTTCTCCACCTTTCCTTTCTCCTTAGCATCCCTTCTTCTGATGAGTCACCTTTTCTGCATTTCTCACTCTCATCCATCTGTATCATCCTTTCCCTCTGAGGCAAGTACCCTTTATGTTCTTCCTGACAAGTACTTTACTTCACTGAAAATAGTGCTACCAATTTCCTCCTCTCCAGGAGTAACCAGCAGATGGAACCTGCTGGATGGAATGAAGGGTAGTCTACAGATCTGGTCCTCCATACAGGGGAGATTTGCTCCCAGGCTGGGTTCCTTCAGTACCTACCTTATTAACTGTGTCTGTATGGAAGGCAGCATAGACACAGGAATGGGAGCTCGAGGTTCTGTTTCTGGGCATGAGATTTCCCCAGTCTGAGCCTCAGTTTACCCATCTGTGAAATGCTCAGGTAGGCTAGGTCCCCAGTCTGAGCCTCAGTTTACCCATCTGTGAAATGCTCAGGTAGGCTAGGTCTCTTCTTCCAGTCCTTTCAACTAAACATGTTGAGTGTTAGCATTTGGTAAGTCAACATTCACTGGAGTCGGTCTGGGCTGTTTGATGAGACATATATCTCTAAGCCTACCGATGTGAGGATATGGGCAGTGGGCAGAGTTCCCTGTCCACACATGGGAGGTGTGGTTCTCCTACGCGCAGCCTCCTACTGGACTCATTTTCCTTATATTGCCTGTTATTTTTTAGTCTATTTCCTCCTCCTCTGCTTTCAGGCTTATCTATTCTTTGCCAACACACTTCATGCTGTAAATGCTTCTCTTTTATTGCCCAGCCGGATAGCTCCCTGTCTCCTTTTTCCCTTTTGGCTCTGCGCATGAAGGGTGTCCGCTCTGGAACTTTCTCAAGACAGATGGCTACCATGGTGGGGCAGATCGGGGAATGGCGGTCCTGGCCAGTTGCAGATCCTTCCAGGAGACTGTTCTTCAGAACCATTTCTTTACTGGATAAATATTCTTCAATGAATGAGACCAAGTCTTGCCCTGGGGGAGCCCACAACGGAACTGAGAAGCTTTTTGACTTCTTGACACCTGGGGGAAACCACAGCCAGTGAGGAACATTATTCATTGTAGAGGAAGGATTTTTGCCTTCTAGAATTGGGCAGTGCCCTGTTAGGTTCTCGGCATGAAGTCTTAAGCATCTAGGAAAACTAATCACTTGGAAAGCTGAAGCTTGTTTTGCCGACCTTGAAAAGGCAGCTTGCATGTTTCATTTCACCACCTACCTGGACAGACACTTTAAGGATGAAAATGTCAGCAGGCAGCTTGGCACGTGGCACATCAGAGGCCATAATATTGGCTGGTGGTGCATCCTATCAAGGTTGACGTGTCAGTGCATACAGGATACTGCATAGCCCCAGCGACCTCGTTGACATGTGAAGTTGCCATTGGAAATGGCAGTCAAGTTTGGTTCTGCTCCAAGAAAGACTTTCCAAAGTTAGGAGTTAACCTTGTGAATCCTTTGACTTCTTTGTATTAAACACAGTTCTCATCTCTTGGTCTTTGTGATTAGTTGTTTGGATTTCCCCAGTTATATAGGCCTACCTGAAAAATACAGAAGCATTTTGAAAGTTTTGATATATGTAACATTTGAGAGCATGGGTTTTGGAGCTAGGCTGCGTCCTGGCTCCACCATTATTAACCTGACCTACTACCCAGTCTCTTTAGACTTTTACTTTTGTTACCTCATCCTCAGAATGGGGAGAAGAAAATTACCTGTCTTCTAGTTGTGAGGATTAAATGAACTATGTGAAATGCTTAGAACCGAGCCTGACACATGCCAAGTAACCATTAAATATTATCTGCTGTTGTATGTGTTATAAAGTCAGAAAATTGTGGTTTGGAGAAGATGTTACAGGTGAATGAGGTTTTGTGTTTTCTCTCTGTGTTTTTTAGTTTTTTTTTGTCTTTTTAAATAAACTTTTCGTTTTGGAATAGTTTTAGCTTTACAGAATAGTTGTAAAAATTGTACAGAGAATTTCCATCTATCCTTCACTCAGTTTCTCTCATTTTTGACATCTTACATTAGCATACTGTGTGTGTGCTCAGTCTTGTCCAACTCCTTGAGACCCTATGGACTATAGCCCGCCAGGCTCCTCTGTCCATGGGATTCTCCAGACAAGAATACTGGAGTGGGTTGCCGTGCCCTCCTCCAGGGGATCTTCCCCACCCAGGGATCGAACCCATGTCTCCTATGTCTACTGCATTGGCAGGCAGATTCTTATCACTGTGCTACCACATTAGCATAGTACATTTGTCAAAACTAAGAAACAGACGTTGGCATATGACTGTTAACGAAACTGGACTCTATTTAGATTTCACTAATGTCTTTTTTCTTTCTTGCACGATACACCTCAGGGTACCACATTATACTTAGTTGATATTTTGCTACCCTCAGGTGGCTTTACAAGTTTTTTTTTTTAATAGCTAAGGAGGAATTCTTTACACAAAAGCCTACTACAACATGTAATGCTGAACCAATAAACTGGAGCAGCTGTGTTTGAAATGGTGTGGGACAGGACCGACTTTCTTGCCCTTCCCTACTTTTTCTATTTGAACAGGCTCTGGTAAAGTAAGGCTTAAATATCATCATAATACAGTCTCTTTGTTTCCAGGGAAGAGACTGAGGCCCCAGAATGGGGAGTGATGATCCTAGGTGAAGCTGGAAGCTGAGTGAGGGTCAAAAAAAGGATTGTGGAAATACCCCAATCTTGTCCCTGTTGTTGAATGGACGAATGAACAACAGTTAGGGACTCTGGAAGATCTGGGTTTGGATTCATGCTCTTTCACTATATGCCTCAATTATCTTATCTGTAAAGTAGGTTCAGTGGTCAGTGATACCTCAAACAGTACTTGATACTCACAAAGTACCACCATTTACCTTATGAAAGTTGAGTAAGCGAAGATGCTTACTTTTAGCATAGCCTGAAACATCGTAGGTTCTCAATAAATATTAAAAAAAAAAAAGAAGAAGCCTTGAAAATTAGAAAACTTTACCCTTAGAACTAATTTCAAGAAGGCGAGGACAAATTGATGTGAAACAAAAACCGGTCATTCATAAGGAAATCTGCGATACTCAGAAGTGGAACCAGTGTTTGAGTTTTTGATAAGCGGGATATACTGTCTGTTTTTATTCTTGGAGGCTTTTATCATACAATACTACATTATGTTGCAGTCTGATTTTCACACAAATTGGATCCCAAAACCTCTTACAGGAATTAAAAATACAAACTCGTGGGCAGTATGTGTTTTATAAATTACAGAAAACAGTAGTGTAACGACGTGGCGTAGTAAGTACAGTGGAGCCTGCTGCAGGCACTGGTACCCAGGAGGAAGACAAGGATGTGGTAGCTGAGACGGCATAGGAGGCAGGACGCGGGAGGAGGTGAGGAGGTGTCCCGCATCGTACTCAGTGTCAGGAGCCTCCCTCCAGTGGGGAGGCTCGGTGGAAAAGCTGAGGGTAGTCAAGGCACTGGCAGAATCCTGGAGAAATCAACCTTTTGATAGCCTTAAAAGATTTTTAAAATTTTAGATTTGTTAAAAGTAGTTTTAGACTCACAGCAAAACTGAGAGGGAGGTACAGAGATTTCTCACATGTCGCCTGTCCCCCACACAGGCAAACACTCCCCCACTGTCAACATCTCCACCCGGAGTGGTTTGTTTGTTGCAGTTGGTGAACCCATATATCAGTATCACCCACAGTCCGTAGTTCACATTAGGGTTTACTCTCAGTGTGGTATATTCTATGGGTTTAGACAAGTGTATAGTGACATGTGTCCATCATTATATCATACAGAGTATTTCACTGCCTTAAAAATCCTGTTGTCTGCCTATTCATACCTACCTCTCACCCCCAAATCTGGCAGCCACTGATCTTTTTACTGTCTCCACAAATATCCTTTTTATCCTGCCATTTTTGGTTGTGTTAAATGGTAACCAACCGACTTTTAGAAACTGACCTCCATTGCTTTCCCTCATTCTTGCTTTGTCACAGCATTTTCTCAATCTGGGTTGCTGTTTTCTACCATCATTGCCTGTTTGAATCCAAATTTATCTTCAGGGCCAGCACTTCCTCCTTGAAGCAGGCCTTGATTTTCACCCTTGGTCCTAAGCAGGAAGTAATCCCTTCCTCTTATGGTCTCCATGGCCCTCTATCTGAACTGAGTGCAGGGCACTGAGCACTTTTTACCTTCTATTGTAGTTATCTGTGTCCCTATCTTATTTAGGAGTCTTTAACTTCTTTAGACATTCATTCTTATCTAGAATCTGACAGACATATTGCAAATGCTTGTTGAACGGATGGATGGATGGATGGACAGGTTTGACATCATTCATACTACTCAAACTTAATTCCTTTAGGGTAGGGATTTAACCCTCTAATCTCTATATCTCCTCAGTATTAGCACTGAGAAGGTGCCTGCTATTTGTTCATTCATTCATTCCACAATAGACTTTTAGGCACTGCTTCAGGAATGAAGTGATGGATAGTCCATTTGTTGATAGTCTACACAGAGAATATCTTTGGAATATGTTTTCATTCTTGTAAGGTTGATCTGGGATTTATTTTTTCTTTTGACACAGAAGAACCAAGCAAGAAATGTTTTGTTTCATCTGCATGTGTCAAAGCAAATGCTCTCTAATTCCTTCAGCTGACTTGGTAGTAAAGAGATATTGCTGGGCTGAGAAAGGCACCCGGGTCTAAGGCAGTCCCTTACTGATTTCCTCAGGGATCAGTCCTCTTCCCAGAGTTTTGAAAGGTAGTGCCAGTATTCCACAGTGATCATGGTTGGGCTTCCTTGGTAATGTCTCTACTCTTATTTTCTGAATATAGTGACAGGATACATACTGCCGAGGTGGTAAATGGGAAGAAGAAGTACAGTGAACTGTCTGTTTCTTGGGGCCTTCTGTATTAATCACAGGAGGAGGTGTCAGACTCGGCCAGATGAGAGAGCCAGCTGACTGAAGTTCATGTCGGATCCAAATTAGAATGGCAAAATTGGGAGGGCCTTGATGATGCTGAACTGAGGAAGTTTAAGGTTCGCAAAGTGGTTAGGGCTGGAAGAATCAGGGAGGTCATCTAATCTAGTGGTTCTCAGACTTGAAGGAGCACTAGAATCTCCCTGAAGGGTTTTCTGGACCCCATCCCAGAGCTTCTGATATAGTTGATTGTGAGTTTGTACTTCCCCAAGCTCATTGGTGTGCCAATGTTGATGAGAACCCCTGACCTAGTCCCACAGCTGGGCTGTTGAGTTTTTATAGATGAGGAGAGGACACACAGAGGTAGGTGGAAAGGACTTTTCTAGAGTCACACAGATATCAGGAGTGAAGCTGGAGTCAAAACCAGGAATCCTGGCTTGAAGTCATTTCCATACTGTCACCAGAACAATATTATTTTTAGGTCCAGGAACATTATTATTTTTAGTTCTACTACAGAATGATGACAGATTTCACCAGCTTTGCCTGATTTGGTCACAAATTTAGTTTTGAGAGCCTTTCATTTAGCTGCCTCCACCCTACATTTTCTTATTCAGTTAATCCACAGTTTTGACTACAGCTCTGCACTAGGAATTGCACTTGAACCCAAGGTGGTATTATAGCATGGTAGTCTGAAAGCATGGGTCTCAGGAAGTTTGACCTTGAGTAAATGGCTTTTTCATTTTTTCATCTGAAAACAAGAATAGTAACACCTCCTAGGACAGCAGGTAGAGTGCCGACATTGTACCTGGCCCTCACTCCTTGACCGGTAGGCCTGTTGCAATCATTGTTAAGCTGGGTAGGATGTGGTCCCCACCCTCTCATGCATAGGTGACTTACTGAGTGCTACAATTGGGAGACCGTGGGAATTAGGCGAACAAACATGTGACTTGGAATTAGGAGGGCTGAGTTCTAGTCCCAGCCACTTACTAGCTGTGTGATCTTGTGCAAGTCACTTGACTTAACTGAGCTATAATTTGAAGGAGGTCCTTGATGGCTCAGCGGGTGAAGAATCCACCTGCAATGCAGGAGACAGAGGAGGCACGGGTTCAATCCCTGGGTCAGGAATCAATCCCAGAGAAGGAAATGGCAGCCCACTCCAGTATTCTTGCCTGAAAAATCTCATAAACAGAGGAGTGTGGCAGGCTACAGTCCATAGGGTTGCAAAGAGTTGGACATGACTGAGTGACTAAGCACAGCACATGCAGGCTTAGTTTACACTGTGTGTGTGTGTGTGTGTGTGTGTGTGTGTGTGTGTGTGTGTGTAGCAAGGGACATGTTTCAACTCTGTGTCCACTGTCTGCCATTCCCAGGACAGGGCAGAGAAGTTGAATAAGGTACCCTCTCAGCTGTCTGCAAGGTTGTGGTCAACACAGGAAACAGACATGCAAACCAGATTGGTGCGGCAGGAGGAGCAGCTCTGTGAGGGTATGTGTACAAGACCTGGAGGAGGTGTCCTGGCAGCAGGGCGATGGAGGGCTCATCAGGGCTGCAGATCAGTGGTCCTGCAGACATGCAGACATGTTTGGCCCCCCAGAAGGGAAATGAGATATTGAGGGCATTGAGGCTCTGCAGAGCCACAGTCCTCCACATTCTCTGTTAATCTGAGCAGCTTGCTCACCCCCAGGGCTTTTGAATTTGCCATCCTCAAAGGCTGTGCAGACTCTTCCACAGTGACCTCCTCTTGCACGACCTCTCTGTCTGGCTCATCTGTGAACCTCTTCCAGGCAGCCCCCCTCCAGGGAATCCTGTGCATTTCCTCCCAGACTCCTATCCCACCTTTGCAACTCACTTCCTGCCTGGACCCCAGGGCCCCTGGAGGCTGAGAGGGCTGGCCAGACTGGTCTCTCTCCCCTGGCTTCCCCTGTGATTCCTGAGCCCCGGCCCTTCTGTGGTGTCCATAGCTGGGACACACTTGCTCAGTGCATGCTCTGGACTTCCAAATTCCTCCCTTGCTCTCATATTTCCATTTAAAGCCCTTGTGAGTGGGTCTGAGTGTCTCCTGCCAGCACCATTCCTTCGCGTTTCCTGGAACCCCATTTCTCATCCTGCTGGGAAGCCAGCCTTGAGAAGGACTTGAGCACAGCCTCTCTGCAGCCTCTTCTCTTTCTCCAAGATCACGACTTCTGGCTGAAGAGGGGAACAGCTCTTCTTGGCCCTGCTCACCTCATCTTCCTTGTTCCCTCCGGTGAGGCTTTCTTCCTCTTTATCCTTGTCCACTTAGCCTCCTGCCTTGGGTCCGCTGGACAGAATGGCATCTTTTCCTTTGCCCGGCATCTATGCCTTACTCAGAAGTAACTTGTGAAGCCACGCAGAGTGTTCATTGCGTCTGCTTTTAGGAGGAAGTCAGAATGGCCTCTGGCAATGCCTGGGACAATAAGAATATGTTGGTTTGATTTCCCAACTCATTTTATTTCTAGGTGCAAAGACACACACAGCACAGCCGTGTTAGAAATGAAGGAGAATCGTGTTGTGAGTGGTACAGAGTGGAAGACTCTCGCCTGCCAGTTCTCTTCCTGCTCTGCCTGTTCTTCGTGATCGTCCCCTCTGTTTTAGAGCAGGCATCTCCCCTCCTATTTTCCAGCTGGCCTCTGCCTTCTTGCCTATTGTTTCTCTTGGCCTGTTGGTAAATCCTTTCCTGGGCACACCTCCACCCTGCCATCCATCCGACCTTACCTCAGTTCTAGAACGTCTTTGGCTAACCCCTGTTAGTCACATTCTATAGCTGAAGCTACCACGAGTGTGTTACTAAGCACTCTCTTGCACGCCTGTGACTTTTCATGTCCTTTCTTCTTGGCCCTGGGCCCTTTGTTTCTATTTGGTGAACACCTGCTCATCCCTCAAAAGGTAGCACGGATGTCTCCATCTCTCGAACCTCTTCTCAATCTCTCAGGAAGAATTGCAAAAGAATAAAACGAAACCAGATTTTCTAAGTATTGCTCTAAGAGCAGCACATGCTCATAATAATGTATTTCAAATATATAGGACCAAATAAAGGAGGAAATGAGACTCACTCATAAATCCACAGTTTAGATACAAACACTGTTTGTTTTTAATATTCTTGAATAGTTCTTTTCATTACTTTTTGTTGCATTTTACTGACTTGACATCTTATGGCATGTACAGTTTTGTATATTACCATTTCACCAAACAGTGGAGTATGAGCACTTTCTCATGGCACTGGGAATTCTTCATACACATAATTTTTGATGACTTATGATGGCTATTATTCCATCATAAGAATACACCATAATTTTTAATCTTTTCTTGGGTAGCTGACATTTGAATGTCCAATTTTTCATCATTGTAAATAGCACTGTGATGAACATCCTCTTTACTAAATTTTTCTTCTCCACCTCTGATTATTTTGTAAGATGTATTACTTGCACATGGAAAGTGCAAGGACTTTTTTCACCCTTAATTTCAAAATAATTCATGGTAACTGAAGAAAGTTAGGAACCTAAAGAAAAGCACAAAGAAGAAACAAAACAAAAAAACTACCTGCAGCCACTTGCAATAACCAGTGTGAAATCTGTGTATTGTGCATCTCTCTTTCTAGCCCAGGTATTGGCAAGCATTTTTTGGTAAAGAGCTGGATAGTAAATATTTCAGGCTTTGCAAGCCTTGTATGATCTGCCACATCTTCTCTTCTTTCTCCTCCCACTCCTCGTTTTCCCCCCTAAAAAATATAAAAGCCTTTACTGGCTAGAACCATTGCAGTTCTAACCTCCATTGTGGCACCATGCTGAATGTCCTATTGATATATTGTATTGTTCTCCTCCATAAGGTAGTTACCTCCTCATTCTCCTTATGGTTTTCTGTTTTACGCTGCCCAGATATTATTAATGACTTCTTGCTGGAATGTCCATGATACCCTGGCTCTGCCTCAGATGTAGAATTTAAAGCATGTTTGACTGTGAATGCTTGCTGAGATCTCTCTTTTCCACATCTTGTTCATCTCTGTCTTGCCAGCCCCAGCGCAGTGCAGAGTGGTACTTAACTGATGTTCAGCAAGTTTGTGCGTCTGTTTACTCTGGCTAATACCTGTGTTCAGAACATTGCTATTCGAGATTTCTTTCTTGGGTTGGTTACATCAGTATTACCTGGGACTTGTTAAAGATGGAGACTGTCAGCCCCACTCCAGAATCTGTATCTTAACAAGTTCCACTTGTTAAATTCATCTTAAGTGATCTGTGTGCACAGTAAGGTTGGGGAAGCATCATTCTAGTGCTCACCTCTGCTCTTCAGGGCTTGTGTTTATTTACAGGTACCCCTTCCCCATTCTTCCCACTGGTAGGAAGCTCCTAGTGGTGGACCATGTGTCTGCGCTGATTCAGACTGATCTGGTTGGCCAACACAGTTTGTTTCACAGCTGCCATCTTGTCTTGGCTGGGAGAGGATGTGTTGGTGGAAGGAGTGAGCCTTTAATTAGTGCTGTTGTGTGCCAGGCCCTGTGCCAAGGTCTTTACACATATTTTCCCAGGGGTGAGGCATGATGCTCTCAGCAAGAGAGGACATAGGGATCTTTAAGGTTGATGAGTCTTCTTTTTTTCCCCTTTGAATTCCTTTTTTAAAAATTGAATTGTAGTTGATTTACAATAGTATGTTAGTTTCAGGTGTATAGCATAGTGATTCAGTATTTTTGCAGATTATATTCCATTTAGGTTATTACAAGGTAATAGGTATAGTTCCCTGTACAGGAAATCCTTGTTATCCATTTTATATGAAAGTGAAAGTCACTCTGTCATGTCCAACTCTTTGTGACCCCATGGACTATACAGTCCATGGAATTCTCCAGGCCAGAATACTGGAGTGGGTAGCCTTTCCCTTCTCCAGGGGATCTTCCCAACCCCAGGGATCGAGCCTAGGTCTCTTGCATTGCAGGTGGATTCTTTACTAGCTGAGCTACCAGGGAAGCCCATTTTATATATAGTAGTTTATATCTGTTAATCCGGGCTTCCCAGGTGGTGCAGTGATAAGGAATCCACCTGCCAGTGCAGGAGATACGGGTTCAATCCCTGGGTCAGGAAGATCCCCTGGAGTAGGACATGGCAACTCACTCCAGTACTCTTGTCTGGGAAATCCCATGCATAGAGGAGCCTGGCAGGCCACAGTCCATGGGGTAGCAAAGAGTCAGTCATGACTGAGCAACTCAAAAACAGCAAAAATAACAATAATCTGCTCATCCCCTACCCCTAGTTTGTCCCTTCCCACTAAGGCCACTGATTCTTAACCTTCAGAATCAGCAGAGAATTTTAAAAACATATGTGTTCCCAGCTCTCACCCCAGTCCTCAATCAGAATTCCCAAGAGCTAGCCTGGTCCTGATTACTTAGAGAAAATTTCCTAAGTGTGTTTGCCAGGCATCCCTGGTTAACAAACCAACAGTCTAAGTCAGTATCCAGTTGTGCAGATGAGGAAAGTGAGGCTCAGAGAGATCACTGAGACACCGGGGTTACCTAGAGTTTAGTCCGAAGCCAGGACTGGATCCAGTGTCTTCTGCCTGAGGAGGTGGCCCGTGAGCTGCTGCCAACCTGCAGTGATGGTTGGGAAGTAAGCCTGGTGAAGAGGTGGCACCTCGTCCCCGGTGCTTGAGGCAGATGTGTCCTGGGGTGGCAAGTGGGTTGGCAGCCTGGATGTGGATGACAGACATGGTCACATGCTGCTCATTTGTCCACCTTTGCCCTCCTTCCTGATGCTGTCATTAGGGACTGTGATCAGGGAGGTGGATCCAAGATCCCTGATCCACGTGGCCCAGGTAGCAGCATCTGATGGCCCTCATTCTCCAGAATGGGGGGTAGACAGCACCCTTCAAGGCAGAAACTCAAGAATCTATGTTCCCCCTGATTCTTCACTGTCCTCCCAAGGACAGTGTCCTCCCAAGGTTTTAATGGGAAATCTGGTCAGCCCTGGCTTCCAGTCCTGCCAGCCGGCAGTAAACAGAATGAGATGCTGACTGAGGCTTTGCAAAGATCTCCCATGGAAAGGGTGGACAGGCATCACCAAGAGGTCAAGGGTGTGATTAGCACTCTGATTATGCGGCAGGCTAGAATGGGAAACAGGAATAGAACTAATTACCATGATCGCTGCCCTTTATCAAGTGCTCACTGAGCCAGGCACTCTGCCTGAATTATATTTCCGTTTCTCCTTTAGCAGCCATGAGAAGCCTAGGGTTTGATGCCTTCCCCCAAGTGGCAGGCTGGGAGGTGAAGCCAGTTCTGCTTGATTTCAAAGTCCATACTCTTAGTTGTCACGTGACACTGCTTCCCCAGCTTGTCCTGTGCTTGCCCTTCTCACCTGCCACTCCTAGGGATTCAACCGGAAGCCCATGGAGATACATTGAACTCAATATTTAAGAACACAGTAAAAGATATCCAGATGAGGTCCTTGGAGGTGTTCGAGGAGTGATACTGTGCCTCTTGGTGGGAGACTGTCAGTTGGGAATTCGACTGGCCAAGATCTTGTAAATCTAATGGGAGGACCCAGTCAGAAGACAGTAAAAAGTACATTAGGTGAAAATGTATAGATTGAGCACTGAAAAGCAGTGAAGTTTTAATTTTGTCTGGCCTACTTCCAGCTGTGAGAGCTATGCTGGGATGACTTTTCAGTGCCTGGATGCGCCCTGACTGTCCTGGGGTGTCCGGGGTATAAGGACCTGCCCACAGGGAGCTCCCCATCCAGTAGGGATGGGAGGACTTGCTCCCATGAAAAGATAAACTGTCCAAGAGCAGATAGTGTGGGGAAAGTGGACAAGAGCGTGCTTTGTGGGCCCAGAAGAAGGGATGAGTTCTGTGATCAGGGAATTGTGCTTCTACAGTATTGGACCTGGAGTGGGCTCTTAAGGATGCTTAGATTCCTTCAGATGTAGCTCACTGACCGTGTGATGGGAAGGCAGGTCAGGCCCTGGTGTGGAGGGCCTTGGATGATAAGAAATTGTAGAGTGAGTCTCTTGGGCTTCTTCTGAAAGTTATAAGGATCTGTTAAACAATTATTTTGCCAAGTAGTGGAGTAACAGCAGGGGTGCCTTATCTAATTCCATTAGCATTTGATGTGTGGCCACTGTGGTTGGAGCAAGCAAAGCCCACCTCTAAGGATGAGCAGGGATAATCTGGAAGGAGAGGTAGGGCAGAGACCTGTCAGGAAGAGGGAGCTGTGTAGGTAAAGGTGTGGATGAGGGGTGATGTTGAGGGTTGTCAGGGTCTTACAACTCCTTGCTCTCCTTGCTCTTGACTTTGGCATGTGGAACCAGAAGGAATTGGGAAGTTCCCAGTACTTTGGTCTCTCTGTCTGGTACCGTCTAGTAATTAAAAGCTGAAGTAGCTCTTGGAAAAGTTCCTTTTCCTCTCTATTTTTTACTTTTCTCTTCAGCATGAAATAGATTCCATTGTGTATTGCTAACCTATCAGGTGCTTTATCTTCCTCCTACCACTTCCAGCTGGGAGAACTGAAGTGTAAGTTTTAGCATCTGTTAGAGTGGTCCAGGGATACTGACTCATGGAAGATGTGCATCGCTGCCCGCGAGGAGGCTGGGAGTCAGCAGTGGATAGCTTGTTTTCTGTTGTGCCAATACTTGTTTAATAATTTGCTTGTCCTTGGCCTTCTATGAGGCCTGAATATTTTGAGGGCAGCCTCCTTGTGTTTTCAACTCAGTATGCAGGCACAATCACAGCATAGAGACTACATGAATTAATTGCTCAGTACATTTTTGCCAGAGGTATGAATGAGGGACTTCCCTCATCTGCCTTCATATACTTATGCCCAATGGAAGTTATCTTACCTCCCGTTGCAGTATGAGACTATTAAGGATGAATGAGAGAATGCCAAGAAAGTCCCCTTAAAATTCACAGGCTGGGAAGTATTGAAGAATTCATTGAAAATTCTCATGGAAGTATCTGGGTAGCTGGTGGCCAGGTGGACACTTGCAAACTTACAAATATGGGCCAAAGCATGCAAGACTCAGCTATATTTAAGTAATTAATCTCAGTACTGACCTTGGTTCAGATTTCAGGATGTCCGAATAAAGGGCCAGGATGACCATATGTCTCCAAAAAGGGTTGGGTAACAGGAGCTGGTCAGTAGATGTGATGTAGGGAGAACAATCCTCAGGCTGCATTTTTTTTTTTTTTTAGTTGAATACCAAACTCTAGGTTTCTTTTTTGTACAGAACAGCAAAGCAGCATCCCCAAATCATGGAGTTGCCACAATCAATGGGGAAACTGATGCATCCAGTAGGTGAGCTGGATCTTAAATCTTTGTTTCATGACAAGTCATGATTCAGTCCTATGTGAAGCCTCCCCTCTCCTGTGCCTCTTCTCTTTCCCAAACAGAGGAAAGTTGGCAGCACCCTTGTCAAGTTTATGGGGACAGTTCTGGGTAGATATGCAGGGCAAATTAGTAGATGGACACAGCACTGCAGAAGGCAGGCCTCAGACATGTGCCAGGCAGATCTGCTCTCCTGGGCCACTCTCCTGAGGAGCCTGGCTGTATTTGGAGGGTCTCAGGTGGACAGATGCTGAGATGCAAGACAAGGACGTGAAGCCAGAGCTGCTGACTCCCTCAGGCTCATGGCGATGGAGCTCAGACTTCTGGGTTTTCGGTGGATCAGGCTGTGTGATCCTTTCCTACGGAAAGCAAAGACCCTGTGGAGTGCGAAAGCTTGAGAGAGAAATGCTGAGCCAGGGCCCACGTTCCTAAAGGCTCTGAACACTGAGACGGTGACAGCTAAGGTGTTGGACGGTATGAGAGGGAGCCATTAAGCGCCAGCACAGATGTAGTATGAGGTTTTGGAAATCCCTAAAAATGAAAATCCTTGAGTGTTGTGGTGAGCTCCGAGAAAGGTTGGCACATGGTCCCTGGCCTATCTGCTTAGCCTTGTTTGTAGAGATGCCTTCTTTTCTTTTCTTTCCTTTTTTTTTGATGGCACAGGGAGAAAAGGTTTTAGGTTTTTGAGCTAGAGAAGCCTGGTTTTGAGTCTAAGCCCAGTTATTCTATAGCTCCATGACCTTGGGAAGGTGGTATCTCTTCTCCGAGCTCCAGATTCTTCAACTGTAAAACGGGGAAAGCATTTTATTCTGCAGGGTGGTTGCAGGAATTGGAGAAAAATTCTATCAGGACTGCTGGGTGCTCTGAGTTATGTTTGTGCCCAGCTGCCCTGTCAGCTCCCTGAGGTCAAGGTTCAGGTCTGATTCATCTGTGCCCTTGCTGTAGTATTGAGCACATGCCTGATACATAGGGGGTGCCCAGGAAATGGGTCTTAAGTGACCAAAAATAGAGAAGTGATCAGGCTGATGGCTGGCACTCCCCTGGCCTTAGAAACGGGAGAGAAGAAAAAATGGTTTAGGAATGGAGTGTCAGACCTGAGGGTTCCTGTTTCCTCATTCAGGGTGCAGGCTGGGATTGCCTGGAGCCACAGTTCCTTGAGACTTACCACCTCGGGCTGAAATCTGCCTCCTTCAATTACCTCCTTTCCAGGGAACAGGAGTTCTTGTTGTCTGCCCAGAAGCAGCTAATTATAGCTCCAACCTCCAGCCCCTGGTGCACTTCTAGGCCACAGGACTGTGCAGCCGGAGCTGTCTGTTGATTTTGGGGTTTCCTCAGGGATTCTTTATGTTTTCAAGTTTTCACTGGGGTCTGCTTTTTATTTTGAAGCCAGCGAAGAGAGAGGGGCATACAGTGTTTAAAATTTTATAGGAGGATGTTAAGAGAGAGAGACCTTGGGGAGAGGGGGAGAGGGGGTTTTTAAAAGAGGGCATAGTGACTTGAAGGGCCTTCCCTGATGGATCAGGGGGTAAAGAATCCACCTGCAGTTCAGGAGACAGAGGAGACTTGGGTTCGATCCCTGGATTGGGAAGGTCCCCTAGCGGAGAAGATGTCAGCCCACTCCAGAATTCCCAGTATAGAAAAAAGTCCCACAGACAGAGAAGTTTAACAGGCTACAGTCCAAAGGGTTGCAAAGAGTCAGGCACAGCTGGGCATCCTAGCACAAAGGGACCTAAAAAGGGTACTGGTTGTCCAAGAATGTCCCTTCATAATGATTTTGCCAAGATATACCCTCCACATTTGACCTCTAGGACCTCTAAGCAATTCCTTTTTCCTTTGAAATATATATGTTTTTAACCATTTAAAAAATGCTTTATTTTATATTGGAGTATAGCTGATTAACAATGTTGTGATAGCCTCAGGTGGACAGTAAAGGGACTCAGCCATACGTATACATATATTCTTATTTTTTAAAATTTTAATAGATATTCAAATAAATGCTCATAGTAAAAATCGAGTAAAATACCTCAGAAATATTTATTTAAAAAAACCCAAAAAACTAAGAAGAATTTCTTCTCCCATCTTTCTCAACCTTAGTCCCTTCTCCATCTGTAATCATTTTTTCTTTTAAATTCTTCCAGTGGTTATTGTTATGTCCTTAAATAGTATGCTTATATCTTTAGTTTTTAAGTTATTCATTTTAGGTGTGCCTATTGACTTTTATGATAGGAAGGACTAGCTCATATACACACTGGCACTTCCTATCCCCCTTCCTAAGTTTTGAGAGTTGGATCACTTTTTTTGCTCTCTCTGGGTTAGTTTCTTTTATAAATTTATATGATGTGCACATATCTCCATTCCTTGCCATATCAACTTTTGGCAGGATCACTTCACCCACCGTTTTGTAAGATGAAGATGTTGAGGTTTCTCTGTACCTTTCCTCTCCCACTTTTACAACTTGTTACATTTTATGTTACCTTTTGCATCTCCAGCTTTTATACATGTCTACATGCACTTTTATAATTTTGAACCATAACTGAATCTTCTGTGCTTTGTCTGTGGGTCAATTTCAAAAGCTGAAAACAATCAACAGCATTTGCATTATGATTTCTAGGTAAATATTGCTCAATAAAGGGCTAAGTCATGTACTGTGGTTTCATTTCCTTTTCTAGGCTTCTGAGGTCACCACCTTTAAGCCACTCATAGGGGACTGAACTTTCCCTTAGCTAGCATCAAAATCTACTAGATCCTTCTAATTCCCCTCTACTTGTTGAAAATCATCCCAGTTTGTTTGTTTTATTTCCACATGGAGCCTCTTGCTTTTTTTGTTGTTAATATTCTTGGATTTTGTGGTTGTATTCTTTTGATTGGGAGAAGAAAATCAAGTAATTAAGTGTTTTCTACCATATCCTATATATCTTCCGTCTTTCTAACCATTCTCCTGGCTGCTTGGAGTCTATTCTACATTTCTTCTTGAAGTTCCATCAACCCTTTTCTTTTGGACTGGTTTCTCCAAATTTGTGTCATGTCCAAATTTGTGTCATGATTTCTCATGCAGTCTTTTGTTTTTTTTTCTGGAGTTTCTGATTGCCTTCTATTTAAACCTCTATGTCTTTATCATAGCTTCAGATATTTCCAGGCTGACATGGAGACGTCCTGAGTCATGCCATTAGCTGTTAGTCATCATCATCATCATTTTTCAAAATAAAGTATATTATTAAAATATTATCTACCAGTACTTTCTTATACTTCCTCTTACTAGGCAGTTTGCTTGCTATTTTCTTTTTTTTTCATTTATTTTTATTAGTTGGAGGGTAATTACTTTACAGTATTGTAGTGGGTTTTGTCCTACATTGACATGAATCAGCCATGGTTTTACATGTATTCCCCATCCCGATCCCCCCTCCCACCTCCCTCTCCATCCCATCCCTCTGGGTCTTCCCAGTGCACCAGGCCCGAGCACTTGTCTCATGCATCCAACCTGGGCTGGTGATCTGTTTCACCCTAGATAATATACGTGTTTCGATACTGTTCTCTTGAAACATCCCACCCTCGCCTTCTCCCACAGAGTCCAAAAGTCTGTTCTGTACATCTGTGTCTCTTTTCCTGTTTTGCATATAGGGTTATCATTACCATCTTTCTAAATTCCATATATATGTGTTAGTATACTGTATTGGTGTTTCTCTTTCTGGCTTACTTCACTCTGTATAATGGGCTCCAGTTTCATCCATCTCATTAGAACTGATTCAAATGAATTCTTTTTAATGGCTGAGTAATATTCCATGGTGTATATGTACCACAGCTTCCTTATCCATTTGTCTGCTGATGGGCATCTAGGTTGCTTCCTTGCTTGCTATTTTCTTTTCTCCAATGAATATTCATAAACATTTTCAGGTTATCTTATAATTCTTATATTTTTAATGGCCACTTATATTCCATTGATTAGAAGTACTATTTTTAAATTTAGTCATTTAAGTGTTTTTGGACATGGATTATTGTCAGTTATCTATTCTTCTAAATACCACTGTTATGAACATTTTAAAGCACAAGGCCTTTTTCACTGGGGGTGTGTGTGTGTGTGTGTGTGTGTGTGTGTTCTTCGCAGGGAAAGAAAACTGGGGAACGTGTGTCATTGTCCTTGAGGCCATATTCTAGTAACTGTGCTTGTGTTGGGTTTTAATAGGGACCACCTGGGATTTACTAAGAAACTTTATTTTTCTTTTTGGGGGGAAAAGAGCAGTAGGAAGCAGGAAAGAAGCACCACCTCTGAATTGGCACGTTGAATTTTCTTGGCAGCTATAAGAAGAGTTAGTGCCTTATATTGCAAGTGTGATACTGCCTAGAAACCAACTGAGTATCATCTCGCCCTCTTTGAGTCTTCTGGGGTCAGCTATGGCACTATGACTTGTGCCCGTGAAGCTCTTCTTACCCAAAAGCTTCCTGTGATCATTTTTCTTGGGCCAGTATTATTCAGCCTGATCACCAGCAACTTGCTCGTTTCCCTTATTCACTGGAATTGTCTCTCAGTAACTGTTGGAAAAATCGGAATCCATCCCCAAATTAAAGAGGTGCTCTCATTGAGAATATCCTGTAAGGTCTACAACTACTTCTTCACGAAGTTTATAAGGAAGGGATTTGAAGAATGGCAGGATTATTAGAATAAAGAAGCTACTGTGAAGAAATCCACAGTCACAGGAAACCTAAATTTTGATGTATTGATGAAACTGTCTTACTATTTTATTGTCACCCTACGGCATGCATTACTCTAAAACTTCTTCATTTGGCAGGCAACAATTTACGTATTTACAAAGTCTGTGTGACATAATTACATAAAAATGGGACCCTTGTTTTTGAAAAGCTTTATAATTCATTGACAATATTGATCACATGCTAAAGACGTATACTCAGTTGCACTCTGAAAAAATTCTGGGCTTAGTGAGTCACAGTCTAATTATTTTGGATGGTGGGTGATAATATTAAATTGAAGGTGATGATGAGACACATAGATTTGGAATATCACAGCTTGGAGAGGATCTGCTCCAGCAATTCCTTTTTAATATGAGAAAAAGGGGACCCAGAGGGAAGATGGACTCACTCAAGGTTGTACACGTGGTTAGTGGCAGAACCAAGTTTGTATGCTGTACTTCCTCACTTCTAGTCTGTTGGTCTTTTCTTATATCCTCCCTTATTTAAAATGTTTTCAATTTTATCTCCAGGTATGTAAACTGTAGTTCATGGGGCTGGAAAGTAGAGAAAATTTCCATCATCTACAGAGATGCAGAATATTTAATAATGGAGAATATATTTGCTTGGAATGGAATCAGCAAAAACTTAAGCTTTGACACACAAGGAATCTTTTCCGAGATGAGGGAAAGTGGTGGGCAAGTCAGGGTCTATTTTTAGGATATAACTGGAGTCATGCTGTTGTAACTGATTCTGGGGAACTTGGGGGAGGGGTTTGTTCTTGGCTAAGATATTTTCATTCTCTAGAACACAGATTCCATATCTAACGATTAAGAGAGTTGCATTTGATGGTCTGGGCTTTGTAGGCCTTCCAACTCTGAGTTCTGTGAGTTTGTGATTCTGTGTTATGTTCTAGGTTCAAGATGAGTTGCGGGGGAAAAAAGTCCCTGCTGAATCACTAGCAGCAACACCTGGTTTGGTCTGGCTGGGAAGTAGGTCAAAGCTTGGCAGACATGAAGATGTGGTCGTTTGCAGCTGTGAGCTCAGCCTGGGTCCCCCTTGTAGACACCGGCCACAGGAAGGATCTGATGCTCATAGGTGGAGAAGGGTGTGTTTGTGGCTCTAGGGCTGCAGGAGATGGGGGTGATTGATAGGAGAAAGAGACATTTAGGGTGGGCAGGATGAAGGAAGCACAGCTGGTGACTGGTAGAGAAAGGAGCCCCAACATTTATTGACTGCTTATCTTGTGTGGAGCACTGGCAACTATTCTTTTTTAAAAAGTCCTCCCCTCAACACACTGGGGAATAAGTGTCATCATTTGGATTTTAAGGGTCAAGAGATTGAGGCTTGGAGAGGTGGTGCTAGTGGTAAAGAGTCCGCCTTCCAATGCAGGAGATGCAATAGATGCAGGTTCCATCCCTGGGTTGGGAAGATCCCCTGGAGAAGGGAATGGCAACCCACTCCAGAATTCTTGCCTGGAGAATTCCATGGACAGAGGAGCCTTGAAGGCTACGGTTCATAGGATCACAAAGAATCAGTCTGAGAGTCATCCCCCCACCCCCAAATACACTCACAAATATCAGTGGGAGGGTCATTATTGGGTTTGAGTCCAAATCCTCTTTTCTTTTCACAGTCAAGTGTGCCTTGCTCTGTTCTAGGTGCTGGGGTATGGTGACAAAGGAGACAGGCAAGGTTCATGGCCTCATCTTGCTTGCAGTCTAGGGGGTTGGGACAGACAACAGACAAGAAAATAGACCCAGGCTTTCAGGAAGTGAAAAGTGCTATGCAGGAGACTACAGCAGCATTAGGATACAGTGAGTGACAGAGTTGTATGTTGTTTTTTATATCCTAGTCCATAAAAGCCTTCATTAAAGAGACACACTTACCCAAGGAAACCAGAGGGCTCTGGGGATTGAGATTCTTGAGGTTAGAATTCAGTCCTGGCCCCTGTGACTCAGCTGTGTTACGTGGCGAAATCACCTCCCATCGCTAATATTGGAGAAAGTAATCCCTGTTCTTTCTGCTTCACTGGATGATGAGGGAGGAGGAAGTGAATCAATTGGATGTGAAAGGTTTTTAAAGCCCTAATAGGTTATAAAAATGTAAGGAACTGTTTGTAACAGCTTTTAACTTTTTAAAAGTTAAACAGTTAACTTTTAAAGGGGTAAGTTCTGTTTATTCACTGCCCTTGTGTACTTTGAGGAATTGTGTGCCCTTTGGTCCTTTTTTCATTCCTAGATGCAGGTCAAGAATGAGGACCCTCGTGCAGTCTCAGGAGGGTGTGGATTGGATTCGTCAGAATCAAGGGATCATTGGAGTGGAGCAGAGGGCTGGCCTCTAGGTCGAGTCGTGGGGGATGAGGTGGACTGAGGGCCAGCAGCCAGGGTTGGGACGTGGATCGGGCAGCTTGGGGAAGGTGAGAGTAAAACTGAGTCTAACTCCAGAGCTGCACTCAGCAGGGCTGTTGGGCTGCAGGACTTATGGAAGATCTACTGTGTGCAAAGTCTTGGCTGAGTAGGGAGGGCTGTTGGAGACATTGTGAATCACTTTGAAATTTGCGAGGAGTTTGCCCTGTGGGGAGTGTTGTGGCTGCTGGGGAATCCTGTGCTTCTGCCCTCAGGGGGCTTCCTTACAGGTCTTGTTCCCAAAACTATGTAAATCAGCATTTAGTTCAGGAGTAAGTTATCCTTATAGGTAGGGGTGATATTTAGGTGTGTGTAATTTATATGTGAGAGTTGGACCATAATGAAAGCTGAGTGCCGAAGAATTGATGTTTTTGAACTGTGGTGTTGGAGAAGACTCTTGAGAGTCCCTTGGATTGCAAGGAGATTCAACCAGTCCATCCTAAAGGAGATCAGTCCTGAGTATTTATTGGAAGGACTGATGCTGAAGCTGAAACTCCAATACTTCGGCCTCCTGATGCAAAGAACTGACTCATTAAAAAAGACCCTGATGCTGGGAAAGATTGAAGGCAGGAGGAGAAGGGGATGACAGAGGATGAGATGGTTCGATGGCATCACCGACTCAATGGACATGGGTTTAAGTAAACTCTGGGAGTTGGTGATGGACAGGGAGGCCTGGCGTGCTGCAGTCCATGGGGTCTCAGAGTCGAACAAAACTGAGCGACTGAACTGAACTGAACTGAATTTATATGTGTATAATTCAGTATGTGTACTGAAGGGACACCAGCTCTGCCATGGGGAACCTTTTTGTTGCCGAACCACGATGAGATTCAAGGGGTCCTAAAGGAGGGATTAGGAAAGCTGAGGTGGGGTGAGGACATTTGGGGGTCAGGAAACAGAAATGACGTATTTAAATATTTTAGCAATGTGTTGTCATATCTTTGTGTACTGGTGAATATCAGCTTTGCATGTGGTTATTCAGTTATCTTTTACTGTCATCAGTGTAATAATTGATGTGCACACGAAGCACAGAGGAAGGAATGATGAGAAAGCGTTCACGGAGTCAGTGATGCGTGAGTTGGGTTTTGTAATATGAATAGGATTTTGGCAAAAAAGCTTTCTAGACAAAAAGGGAGCACATGGGTAAGAACGCTAGTGTGTGAAACAGCAGAGGACATGACTGGATGGTTGAGGGACTTAAGAGATTTTGTGCCAGGTGACTGTGAGCATAGCAATGCCATTGGAAGAGCAGGGAAGAAAGGGGGAAGGGCAGCACGTCTATTTCATCCTTCCCACAAGAGGAGGGAAAAGATACAGGGGCAGGGGGTGTGTGTCAGGTGGTTTTTATTTTTATTTCAGGTGTAGTAGTTCCTCCTTATCTGTAGGGAATATGTTCCAAGACCCCAGTAGATGCCTGAAACCATGGATAGTGCTACTTTTTTTCCTGTATGTACATATATCTATATCTGTATCTGTATGTATAAACTTCATCTACAATAAAGTTTAATTTATAAATTATGCCAATAAAAGATTAACAACAGTAATAAAATATAACAGTTATAACAATATGTTGTAATAGAAGTTATGTGAATGTGGTCTCTCTCAAAATATTTTGTCGTATAAATTTAATGCCTTTTCCATCTTAACTAAGAACTTATCACGCACTGTAGTGATAACTTTTGTAGTTTGAGTTGTGGCAGCTAAACTAGCATGGGTTTCATTTGTCTTCTTCACAGTTTCATGTATAGAAGATTTGTTCTTCCTGTAGACCGTAGCAATCTCAGCATACAATTATTACTTTTTATTACGTGGAGAACATTTCACCTTTTCACTTTACAGATTCTTTTTGGTAGATCTGAATTGCAAGCATCACTACTTTTGCACTTTGGGTCATTATTATATAAAAGAAGGATGACTTACTTGAACACAAATGCTGATCCTGAGACAGTAGATCTGATAACTGAGCCAGCTACTAAGTGACTAAGAAGCAGGATATGCTGGACGAAGGGTTGATTCATTCTTCAAGGGATGACTGAGCGAAGTGGCCTGAGATTTCATCATGCTTCCCAGAATGACCCTCAATTTAAAACCTATGAATTGTTTATTTCTGGGATTTTCCGTTTAAAATTTTTTGAGCCACGTTGACCTTGGGTAACTGAAACAGCAGATAAGCAGGGAGGACTGTAGTCACTGGCTTGGGCCAGGTGTTAGGCCTTTTGCAAGCATTGTCTCTAATCTCCCAGGAGGGAGGGATTTTTATCTTTCTCCACTTTGTGGGTTAAGAAGTCAGAACTCAGCATGTAACTTGCACAGCATCATACAGTGGGAGGAACAGGATTTGAACTCAAATTTGTCTGACTGCAGAGCCTGAGTGGTCCACCCCTACACTGTCACTGATGTCTCCTATGAACTATAGCAACATCTGCGAGGAACAGGTGGTTTTCTTGTAACTTGTAACAAAACTGGAGGCATCAATGTTCTCATCAGCAGAATGGGGATCGGAGTCCCTGCTCCAAGCATTGGCAGAACTCGGGGAACAGGGAACCTGGCTCATGCCTTCTAGTCCCCTCAGCCTGACCATCTCGGGGGTGATGCTTCAGTCTGGCTCTTCTGTCGTCCCTGAAACTCTGACTTGTCTTCCCTTCTCCCGAGACCTCCTCCTGAAGGTGACAGGTAGTGTGCTGATCTAATGGACACTGCATATTCCCAGTCATGACAGGGCTTTCTCAGAGCAAATCAGTAACTTGGTTCCTGCTTAAGATTTGGCCTCTCTTGTTGCTTGACTTTAGAGAGAGAATGTGTTAGTCATCTGTCCTTCATTTTCCTTCCTCTCCATCAGTGTTTGTCTTCTGGAACCCCTCCCCCAACAACAAAGCAAGGAGGACAAATAGAACCAACTGAGGGCAGCCTAGGGTGGAGGGGAAGAGCCCAGGCATTGAGCCAAATGGCCTAGATTCAGTTCCCAGCTCCGCCACTGTGTACCTCTGTGTCTGCCTGTGCCTCAGTTTTCCTGTCTGTAAAATGGGAATAATGATAACAGTACTTATTTCAAAGGGCTTGTTGGAAAGGTTATATATGTCCATACTGGTAACATGCTTGGAAAGTTGCCTGGTACATAACAAGTGTTTGTTAATTGACAACAACAGCACCATTTTATAAATGGCCCTGCCTTCTATGGTCAGGATGTACTACTGTGTTCTGGTTTTTCTTTAAATCCTGGCAGGTGGGGGGCACTTCTGCTGTGTGGTCAGCACAGAAAGGTTCACATGTGTGGTCCGGTGGAGACTGTCTGTGATGGCTGGTTTGCAGAAGAACTTCACTGGCTGTGGAAAATGTGTGGCTGAGAAATACCAAATAGAACAAAGATTTGTCTTTTGCTAATAGAACAGAGTTTGGATTAGATGGCATTTTCAGCTAAATTTATGTATTTAAAAACTTTTCCTGGTGTAATACTCTGCAACCTGTGAGCCAGTAGTTTTATCTGGCTGGGTCAGTCAGTGGATAATTTTCAATTTGGCTTTTAAACAAATCAGGGAGACAACAAAAGATTTGGATCCTGACCAACAGAGTTTAAGGCTCCCCTGTGTCACCCAAACTGTGTGATCCCATTGGTAACCCTCTCTCCAACCCTTTGTCCACTCCCTCTTCTCCATCAAGAGACCTCCACTTTCTCTTCTTGTTCTTATTGTTTCTTCGCCACTAAAATTAGGTGCTGGATGGTCAGATGAGCTCCTTCATGTCTGGGGTCTGTGAGTGTCTCTCATTCTTGGTCAGGTAGCTGCAGAATTTTGAAGGAATTTTTTTTTTTTTTTAAATTCAGTTTTGTGGATGATGACCCTGGTCAACTAAAGAAGCAAATTGATCATCTTAATTTTTTTCTCTCCATTTGGCAGTTGTGCCCCTAAGAAATCTTCATTGCTTCACATCTTTTCAAATCTCCCCCAGTATTTCTGTGTCTCATGCTCAAAAAGCTGAATGGAACCAAATATTTATTACCATTCTGCTCTTGGAAGTTGGGTGGAGACTTTAACTGTTAAATTTAAGTGGTTAGTCTAATGCAAGATGTTTTCTGTGTCCCGTCTGTAGAAAGGCCTTGGAGCCCTCAACCATACCATTTCCCATGCTTACTCTAGTCCTGCCCTTGCACTTTTAAATCTCTACTTAAGGCTGATGATCATATCTTCTGTGATTTTGGAAGGGAGAAGGGAAGAATAGTGGTGTTGGAAGTTAAAATACCAATGTTAATGTAGCCATGCCGTTAATTGTTTTTTTCCGTGTGCATGTGGGCATGATTGGGGTTTATAATATGGTAAGTGTGTATGGGATGTATTTATAATACAGGGAAACTTCTTGGAATACCTTGCTTCTGTGTAGTACTTTAGTGTTTCACTATTTTGAGTTTTCAATGAGTGTATGAGATATGCATAGTTGCCCTTGTATTTTTATGGTGGAGAGAACAGGTTCAAAGAGGTAAGGTAACCTGCTTGAGATATATGTGCATAGTAGGTCTACTGATCAGTGTTTGACAGAGTTGTTTTGCTCTAAGAAAATTAGAGACTGACATTTTTTTTGAATTTCCAAGGAAGAGAGGACGTTTAGAAGGAATGGAAGTTATGCTGTTTATGTTACTATTAAGCTATCCCAAGGGCCCAGTCATAATATGCTTCAAGACTGGAAATTTAAAGTGCTGTTGATAAAGGCCAAGAACCATGGAGACTTCACTAAGTTTTCTCAATGGTATGACAGTCCATCCATCTGTCCTTCCATCCATCACCTGTCCATTCATTTTATCATATTTAAAAAATACAATATGTCAGCTTCCATGCTGAGTTCTGACTGGTTAAAGCAGAATGACATGTGCCATTGAGGATTTAAAATGTGGCCCAGTTCAACAAATTGAGGTGTGATATAAGTGTAAAACACCAGATTTCAAAGGTTTAGTATATAAAAAAAGTGAAACATCTTATTAATGGGCTTCTTAGGTGGCACTAGTGTTTAAAAACCTGCCTGCCAGTGCAGGAGACCTAAGAGATACAGGTTTGACCCCTGGGTCGGGAGGATCTCTGAAGAAGGACATGGCAACCCACTCTAGTAGTCTTGTCTGGAAAATCCCATGGACAGAGGGGCTTGGTGGTACAGTCCATGGGGTTGCAAAGAGTCAGACATGACTGAAGCAGCTTAGCACACACACACATCTTATTAATAAATCTTATGTTCATTATGAATGAAATGAATATGGGTATATTGGATTAAATAAAATATATTATTAACATTATTTTTGCCTGTTCCTTCTTGGCTTTTTAGAAGGATGGCTGCTGGAAAGTAACAAATTGCATTTGTGGCTTTCATTATACATCTATCATGATGCAGCACTGTTCTCAAGCTTATTGCCTAGTGGGAGAAGTAAGGCATACACTCACTTACCCTTCTCTGACACCATGCCATGCCTCTTCTTTGCTTCTCTGTCTTCTCAGTTGTCTCTCCTTCTTTTGGTGTCTTAGCCCATTTCAGTCTGACCTAAGCAGCTCTTATCCAGGTCTGTGGGGCTCAGTTCATATCTTGTTGGCACTGCTCTGGTCTGGCTTCTGTGGTATGGTCATTCTTGACCATGCTTGCTTCTTGACTTACATTATTCTTCCCCTGCATCTTCATCTGTCCTCAAGGTTTCTTTGCTGGCCCTTGTTCCCACTCACATGCAGAGCTTTGTCTTCAGCTTCCTTCTTTGTTTGTGCACTCATGACCCTTAGGAGGGTATACTGGGTTTGGACCTTCTGAGTCCCAGACTTATATATGTCAGTGCCTTTTGAATGTTCTGATGGGAAATCTTAATGTTAGCATTGTCTCTTATTGATAGCGTTATTACCTTGCTGAATGATAGCAATGTCTGTCTACTCAGTCAGTCAAGCCTGGAAATTGGGACTCATTCTGGATGTTTCCTCCGCTTACTTCAGCTATGCATCCTCAGACCTTCTTGCATCACCCATGGTAACTCCTCACACTCACCCGGTTATTGTTTAGTCACTAAGTTGTGTCTGACTCTTTTGCAACCCCATGAACTGTAGCCTGCCAGGCACCTCCATCCCTGGGATTTCCCAGGCAAGAATACTGGAGTGTGTTGCCATTTCCTTTTCCAGGGAATTTTCCTGACCCAGGGATTGAACCTGCGTCTCCTGCGCTGGCAGGCTGGTTCTTTACCACTGCGCCATCAAGGAAACCCTATATTTACCTACTAGAGGTAAGTACACCCTGCCTACCTGCTCCACTTTTGCTGCCCTGCTTCAGTTCAGACTCTTGGCATCTCTCTTCTGCAGGGTTTCAGTAATACTCAACTAACCTTCATTTTCTATCATCACCCTCCTCCATTCCATTCTCTGTTCTTCCAAAGTGAATTTTGAGAAACATACATATCCATTCATACCAAATCTCTGTTTTAAAATTAAAATCCTTTAAAGGATTTCTCTTTGAGACTCTTTTGCATAAGATAGAAAACCCCTGGGAATTGGGTCCCAGCCTCTTTTCATCCTTATCTTACTTATCTCAGAGACCGATCCTGTGCTCCTGGAATATATAGGGGATTCTCTGCAGCCTCCACAACTTAACACAGTTTTCTTGTCAAAATATCGCTCCTCTCTCACCTTATCTGGATAGCTCACAGGTTCCTTTCAAGACTTTGCTCTGATATCACCTCTGCTTGGAATGTACCTCTGACCTCCCAATCTGATAGTCCCACTTTCCCAATCTTTGCTATTTATTGCAGTTGGTTGCCTTTCCTTGAGTGCAAAGGTTATTTTCCTTTTGATTCTGTATCCTCAAGTCCAAAATAAGTGTGCAAGTGATATTTGTTGAACAAATAAACACCAGATAAAAAAAGGGTAGAGATAAGGCATTGTGGAAATTGGATGACAATTTGAGGTAGGTAGGGATGGGGGCAGGAAAGGCCCCAGGAGAAGTGGCATGGGAGCTCCACCTTCAAGTCTGGTGGCATTGGGTTGGGAGGATGCAGAGGACACCCTGGTGGTCATCATCATTGTGCTCCATTCTACAGCATACAGGAATATGGACTGCGCCCTCCCCCACCAGGACCATCATCACTGGAATAAACTAAGGAGTGTAGTCTTGGCAGTCCATCTAGGCCAGTGTCTGTCTTTGGTCCTGAGCTGGACTCTAGAACTCAGCAGACCCTCCTTCCCCCTGGGCAGGGCCAGCATGGCAAACTAGCACCCCATCTTTGCTCATGATCTGCCCAGGAGGAAAGGAATTCAGGACGGTTGCTTGAAGTTTTATCTTTACTTCTCCTTTGAAGCTGTCTTTCTGGAGAGCAGAGAGGTGACCTCAACAGCCAGAGCTGGAAACAGCAAAATGAGTCATCCCAGGCCCTAATGAAGTGCCTGAGGGACCCTTCCTGGGAGTGAGGGTCAGGTGAGGTCACACTGTGCCTAGGGTGAGCTTTGCCTCGGGGCTCCAGGCAGCACTGGAGCAGAGCTGAGCTAATTTTACCCACAGGAGCTGACTGTGCTGAAGGGCAGGGCTTATGACATTGGCTTTATCATCCTATGATACCCAGAGAGCTCCCAGGGTACAGCCCCGTTATGCCTGGACTGTTTTTCTTTTTCCCGTTTAGTACCTTTGTCGGTTAGGTATGCATATTAGGAAGCAGGACGCTGAGGTGCAGAGCTGTGGATTTGGTGGGAGGCCATGTGGCAGGGTTTGGATTCTGCCCCCACCTCTCGCTTATCAGCCATCTGACCTTGGGAGGGTTATAGAATCTGAGTCTCAGTCTTCCCATTTGTAAAACAGGACTTAGACCTGTGCCCTAAGATTGCCCCTAGGTTACACTCTAGGTGATTCTTAGTAAGCAGTCACTGTGGGCGAGTCACTCTTGTAGCTCTTTGTTCATGGTGATCCACCGGTCCTCTAAACAAACTGTGAGGAAGGTACTGCTGCCATCCCTGGAGAACCCAGGTGATTCAGTGACTGAATCCGCCCGCCCATGCAGGAGGCAAAAGCTTCCATCCCTGGGTCAGGAATATCCTCTGGAGAAGGAAATGGCAAACCACTCTAGTTTTCTTGCCTGGAGAATCCCATGGACAGAGGAGCCTGGCAGGCTACATGGGGTCACAAAGTCAGACACGACTGAGTGGCTGAGCAGGCATGCACATTTGACAAATAAGGAAGCAAGGGCAGGAACAGACCTTTCTGGAGGCCTCCTCTCTGGGGCTGCCAGAGCAGATGGCCAGGTGTGTAGCCGGTGTGCCTTTGAGGTACTGAAGGATTCAGCGGCGGATCTGGAAAACAAAGAGGTCAAGCCAAAGAGTTCTCAGGGAAGAGTCAGTAATTGTGCTATAAACGTGCCTCATTTTATATCAGTAGAATTTCTGTTGCGTCTAAGCTAGTTAATGACACCTGCTGCTTATGTCCCTTTGGTCTGTTTAGCTCATCACACTGAAGTGAGGTGTTTTTTTCCCCTTCACAGAGGCAAAGGAGAAGGACTAGGTATAGACAGACATAGATCTCGAGCAGATCAGAACTAGATAAATGGATGGTCAATTAATTGATCTATTTTTTCCCCCTTCTTGCGTGTATCAGGCTTAAGTTCAGGAAGAACATTTCACATACTTTAAATGGAAAGGGATTAATTCACGGAAAGAGATGCTAACAGAATTGTTGGAATGGTTGGAACAGTGGGAGCCAAAAGCAATGGAATTTAAGAATTTATTCCATAGCCACAATCCAGGGAGAAGGAACATGGGATTAGGAAGCCCTTACGGAGACCTCTGTTACTTTTCTCAGTATCCTCATGCTTATTGGCAGGACTCCATTACCAAATGGAATGACATTTTGACTCATGATTCCAGGGTGTTGCTTGCCAGAAGAAATAGCAGTAGGAGAATTTAGCCTCTCTTCCACCTTCTAAGTCTCACATAAGTACATCTTATTCCTGGAATCTAATCTACTAGTTTCAAGGGAGTATGGGAAATGTAGTTTTTAGCTGTCTTTTTCTGTGGCACAGGAAGGCCCTTCAGAGGGGGTAAGGGAACTTGGAGTCAATTGAGAAAGTATATTAACCGTGGACTATCATTTTAAAATACCCAGGGTTATTATCCCCAAATATTTAATATGTACAACTAATTCTAATACTATAATATAACCGATAGAGTGTTCTACTTAATATTTTGTTTATTTAAATAAAATGAACAGCATTAATATACCTGATATACTTAATATCCTTCAAAACAGGTCGTTTGTCCAGTGTCTGAAATGAGTTCTCCTTAGTCTTGACAGCAGTGGTTGATTTGTAATTTTCCAGCTCAGTTTAATCTCCTCCTGAGAGTCATGCCCTGGACAGTTGTCTTGTTTACATAATTTGTGCATAAATGTTTATTAAACACTTACTGTGAGCCTGGTGCTGAGCTAGATTTGGCACTGTGGGCAGAGATAAGTCACAGATTCTCCCGTTGGGAGCCCTCCCTGGAAAGAGAATTTGTCAAGTGCATAGTGAGAACAGTACCAGGAAGGCCACGATCCATGTCCTAGATAGCAGACTGAGCAGCCGGAGAAGAGAGACTTCTGGCTGGACTAAGAAGCAAGGGAGGTTCATGCAGGCTGGCGGGGCAGTACATCATGTTAGGGCATTGTCAACGTGGTGCGGTGTTTGTTGTCGTGTCAGTGCTGGAGGCCAGACCACCATTGTCCTTTAGTGATCAGGGCCAGAGATGTTAGGTAACACATGAGACACTGTGGAAATGACTGCCTTTCTTCAAGGATTGATCTTGTTCCAGTTGAGAACCACCAGTAGGCCTTGAAGGATGTGTAGGTTATCTATATTTGATATTGTTATAGAAAAGGGTAGCAGGTGAAGCATAGGCAACAGGAGCTAAGAATTCAGTCCGAATAAGGCAAAGAATATGTGCTGAGTGGCATCGGGAGGGAGTTTATGGTGGAAAGAGAAGATTGAGTCTGAGTTATTGAGAAGCTTGAGATATTAGATAAGGCATTTGGACTTATTCTGTGGCCATTGAGAAACCATCGAAGCTATTGGTGCAGGGTTCTCAAGAGCAGAAACCTAGCTTCATCTTACTGCTGTGGATTAAAGAGATACCAGTGATGCTTTTGAATGAACAAATGTACTATACAAGTTGTGCACAGAAGTTGGACCAGTTGCTCCTTGAGTTTTGCCAGATCTAGGATCCTGTGGTCCTGGGAGAGCCTGGCAGTCAGCATTTGAGCTTTAGGAAAACGCACAGTGATGGCGGCATGCTGCCCAGAAGTCTGGATGTGGATCCAGACACGAGGGCTCTGGTCAGGCAGCAGTTATCGTTGCCCGTGCTAAAGAGAGAAGCTCTAGTCTTCAGAATCTTGAAGGAAAGAGGCCGTTGCCCTCCCTCGTGAAGCCCATGTAAGATGCATACTGTGCAGTCCGCATTAATGCTTGTGCATCTTGAGCTTATTAAAAATGGCCAGTCAAGCCAGCAATCTGCTGACAAGGTTCACACGCTGCCACCATGACTGCGGTTGTTTTCAGGAGCAGCCTGCTGTCGGTGTGGTGATGCTACCACACGGCGCTCCCTGAGCTGTCCTGTAGCGTCCTGGTGGCTTACTGACACTTGGGTCAGTCCCTCTTCCTTTTGTGGGATGGGTGTGGGAGTTTGGGAGGGAAAGCTTGGGATGGAACTGACCAAAGACATAAGATGTTACCCTTGTTAATTCACCTCCAAGGCTGCATTTCTGAAATCTGATGAAGGGGAGAGAGAAAGGGGTGTGCAGATATTTGGGATGACCTCAGAGCCCTCATTTTGTGGCTCCATGAAGGAAAGTGATGTGCCCAGGGCCATGCAGTGAGCTGGCCTGGAGGTCGGCATTTTTTATCGCAGGGTTTCAGTTGCACTCAGCTCCTGTGAGAGAGTGTAGTGTGTATGGACTCTGGTGCTAACCTGTGCTTGGCTATCAGCTTAGCTACTGACTATATTCTGGACTCTCAGTTTCCTCATTTATAAAATGGGTGTCATGGTCATATCTTACATTATGTGTTTAAAAAGTTGCGACATGTGAAAAGCTTAGTTGACTGCAAAGAAATGCAGAAATATTTCTGTGATGTGGATGTTATGGACCCGTAATTGGTGGGACCATCTTTAAGAGAAAGGATGGGGCAGTGAAGACACTGCTGACTACACCGTGGTCACAGAACACTCCCAGGGCTCCTCTTCCCCATGTTACAGTCAAGAGAACTTGCACATAAATTTGCAGGCACAGGTCTAGGGGGAAGCATGGCTAAATCTTAGAGTTGGGAGGAACTGGGGGCATGCTCTTGCCTGATATCCTCAATGGCAATATCATGGGAGATGTGATTGGCAAGATGGGTTGGGGGCCCATGCAGGAGGCCCCAAGTGCTGGCCTGAGGGAAATTGGACATTATATTTTGTGCAGTTCAGAGCACTGGTGAGGGGTCACCTGGGAAAGTCGTGATGAAATTGGGGGTTTACTTGGCAGCACCTTCAGGATGTTCAGGGAACCTGGGGCAAAACTCAGGTGAGAGGGAATTTTGTAGTTGGAGCAGGGACCTCAAGGTGGGATGATGCCCAAGTTTGGGGTGGGGGGCATTCTAAGTTATTCTTTTCAGTGACTCAGCTTTTTCCTTCAGATTATAATAAAAATGATAATAGTTGTATAAATCTAGAGCTGTGAACCTGTCAAGAGTTTTCACACGCATTGACTCCCTGGTTCTACATAGCATCATAAGGAGGTAGAAGGCAGGATTGTTTTCATCCTTACTTTACAAAAATAAGGAAAGTGAGGCTCAGAGAGTAGGGGGGATTTCTCAGGTCACCCAGCTGGTCGATGTGGAAGCCAGATGCTAGGATGCCAAGTCTGATACTTTGTCCTATGCCAATGATCTGGATCAGTGGTTTCCCAAACTCACCTTTTGCAACCTGGATGTCTTGGTTGACATCCTTGGAGGCCTGAGATGGCCGTGAGTTTCAAAGTTCCCAGAGACAAGGTGTAATATTTTCAAAGATGAGGTGTAGGGAACTTGGGACAAGAAATATGTTCCTTCCTTTAGCCCTTTGTTGTCATCATATTGTTTGTGTAGGTTGAAATGCTCATGAGAGCAAGGAAGGAAAGAGATGGACTTCTGCCACTTGTTGAGCATCTTTTTTGCCCTGGATGCAGTGCTACTTGTTTTTTTTTTAATCTGTGGATATAGATATATTTATAGATGTAGTGATCATAATGTAGTATTTATTGTTGTACTCTGCTAAGCCACTTATGTGTTAGTTAATTCTCATAAAAACCTTATTAGATGGGTAAAAATATTATTTCCTATTTTATAGATGAGAAAACTGAGGCTTAGCAAAATTTAAATACTTTGCTTCTGAGAACACGTATCCTGAATAGATTATCTTCGAGGTTTTCTAATTTGAGCTCTTTCTTCCCTGCTATGCCAGGTATTGCCTGTCTCACTGGTAAAAATGTAGAGCTGCTTATCAAGGAGGTACATCTCTGACCTCCCCCTTTTCCTGTCCTACCGGCTTTTAGTAGCTGGCCCAGATATCTGTCCCTCCCATCGAGGGGGACCCTACTGAAGTCTCTTGTCCTGTATTATTGTTAGCCTTCCTCTTCCATGCTTGTGAGCTCCTTGAACTTGTCTGCATCTCAGAGCCCCTTGCTGTAGCATCCCTGAGGATGCAGGCACATGCTCATGGTAGGAATCACACATCTATGCAACAAATTAACAAAGTGCCTTCCTCCAGCATTAATCACAAAGAAGCAGATGATAAAATGCAAATCCAGAAAACAATTATTGAGCTGTGTGCGCATCAGCCTTGGGAATGGATTTCTGGGGACGATCTGGCCCCTCCATAAATGATGTGCATAACTTGGATCTTTGCAGGAATGGAATAGAATCCTGATGACTTTGGGGAAGGCCTGAAGGTAGCCAGACCCCCACCTGTCCTCTCAGAGCCTCTTGCATGCCCTCTGGCCCCTGGTGACCTGCAGTGGGACCTCAGGAATGGAAATGGGTTTCTCTGCAGCCTGGGCTGCCGGCATACCGGGCTGAGCCTCTGTGAACTGGGCCGGAGGTTTAATGGGCTGGAGATTTCTTTTGGAATCTGCAACTTGAAATATCCTGTATTCTTGATTAATTCATGCTTGGGAGCTTCCTTAGTGTTGTCTGGTAAATAGCTCCGTACCATACGTTTATTTCCCCATGGTCTTGTTGAGGAGAGACTGGAGCCTGTGTTTCTACCAACTACTCCAAGGAAAACATCACAGGTCACGTTTTCGGAACTGAGGCTCTGAATGGGGGTTGGAATGGGGGTCGGGGTCTTCCTAGTGCCCATCTCTATCACCTCCTTTTGGCCCGGCATTTGCTTGTAGCCAAAAGGGGCGAGTTTATCTTGAGCTGTCCTGTAGATGTTTGTGATGTGGCGGTTGAAAATCTGACAGTTGCTTCTGAGTTTCAACTGCATGAGTGAGTAGTGTATAGACAGAACCCTGAAAGGACATCGAGTCATTTCCCTTCAATTCCCAGAGCCTCACTCTGTCTTTGTCTTGAGAATGACCTCATTGCTTTTTTGTCTTTATAGTGGAATGCGCAGTCATTGACAAGTAATCACAATAATCCTGTACACTTTGGTAATGTGTACGCATTTTCCAGGGGGTTTTGCTCACATTATCTCATTTGATCCTTAATACTGCTCTGAGTGGTAGACAGAAGGGCTATTTTCATCTCTAATTTTCAGCTGTAGAAACTGAGGTTTAGAAAAGCTAAGCAGTTGGCCAGAAGTCGTACATTTTGTATGTAGAAGAATTTAGAACTGGAATTATAAATAGTCTAATTCAAATCAACATCCTTTTCACTACTTCTCGTTGGTGTGACCTTTGGAATATATTTACATCTTACTTAGCCTCACTTTTTGTATCACTACAATGGGTATAATCCTCCAGGGATAGTTGTCAGTAATGATGAAATGAGACTGTCTGGAAAAGCACTTACTAAACAGTAAAGCATGTGACAATGTGAGGCATCATTATCACAAGTACCTTGAATTCAGAGAGGGCCACGTCAGAACAATGGCAGAAAAGAGCATTTTTCCCCCTATTCTGTAAGGACAGTGAGGTCTAGAATGGTGTTGGCGGCTGTCAGGGATCACGAGCTCCCAGCCCTGTGATCAGCACATTGGCCCTGGTGCCCTGCCTGCAGGCCGCTTTGTTATCCTGAGAGCGCTGGTGTTGGCAAGATCCTCTTTCCTTACAGAGCTTGCTCTCAGTGTTCCTTGGAACAGTCCTGTATCCTGGAGACATTTTTAGGTCGGCCAGACTGGAGAGCAGGAGCAGGGAGCTGGGGACAGGATCTGCATTCCTGAGCTTCGTCCACAAATGGTGGAAATGTGGTGTGGCTGATGAGGTGGCAGTGAGGTGGATGAGGAACTGACCTCAAACTCTGCTTTCTCTCTTTTCTCATGCAGAATGGGCTGCTTCGCATTAACACTTATTGGAAAAACCCAGAAAAGATGGCTCTCAAGTTGGCAACAAATGCATTAGGAGTTAGTGGTGTGATATGGTCAGGAGGCAGCCCGGGGGATTGAAGAATAAGATCTTGGATAGCTTTGTTTCTAAGTCCATATTCAATTACAAAAATTCCAAGCCTATGAGACAGACATAGACACAGCTTGTTTGTATGGTTCTTTTTTTTTTTTCCCATTTATTTTTATTAGTTGGAGGTTAATTACTTTATAATATTGTAGTGGTTTTTGCCATACATTGACATGAATCAACCATGGATTTACATGTGTTCCCCATCCTGATCCCCCCTCTCGCCTCCCTCTCCATCCCATCCCTCTGGGTCTTCCCAGTGCACCAGCCCTGAACACTTGTCTCATGCATCCAACCTGGGCTGATGATCTGTTTCACCCTTGATAGTATACTTGTTTCAATGCTATTCTCTCAGAACATCCCACCCTCGCCTTCTCCCACAGAGTCCAAAAGTCTGTTCTATACATCTGTGTCTCTTTTTCTGTTTTGCATATAGGGTTATCGTTACCATCTTTTTAAATTCCATATATCTGCGTTAGTATACTGTATTGGTCTTTATCTTTCTGGCTTACTTCACTCTGTATAAGGGGCTCCAGTTTCATCCATCTCATTAGAACTGATTCAAATGAATTCTTTTTAATGGCTGAGTAATATTCCATAGTGTACATGTACCATAGCTTCCTTATCCATTCATCTGCTGATGGGCAGCTAGGTTGCTTCCATGTCCTGGCTATTATAAACAGTGCTGCGATGAACATTGGGGTGCACGTGTCTCTTTCAGATCTGGTTTCCTCGGTGTGTATGCCCAGCAGTGGGATTGCTGGGTCATATGGCAGTTCTATTTCCAGTTTTTTAAGGAATTTCCACACTGTTCTCCATACTGACTGTACTAGTTTGTATGGTTCTAAGAGATAGAATAAAGAGCCAGAGTTTGAAGACCCAGGAACCATGTTTATTTCCATATAAAGAAGAACTTTCTGCCGGAAAGATGGAATTTACAGCTGCAGAAGATACTGATCTCCACCTCACTGGAGACCCCAGGGATGCCTTGGGAGGGGTCGATAAATAGGAGAGACACTGAGCTCAGTGGCCTTTATGGTCTTTTCTTCATCTAAGATCCCAGAGCCAGTGGTTCTCAGGGGTCAAGAGGAAGAAAAACACATCTACATTAAAGAATGAAGGGTTGCTTTGTGAATATGGAAACCCATCTCCAAATGCTACTAGAAGAATGGAGGGTAGCTACAGACCTTTCATTATGGTTTTCACTCCTATCCCGGTGGCTGCCTCTTTGGTCCCTGGCCTTCAGAGTTCTCAGGCCATTCTTGGGCAGCTATTAATATTTTCCATGGGATATTTCTTTCCTCTGCTGATATGTTCCTGTTGGGATATGGGCAGGAACTCTGAGCTCCTGGAAAGATGACAGTCTTTCTGTAGAACCACCAAGTCTAGTGGTTGGTTTAGTCTCAGTTACGAGTGAGCAACATCTCCTTACCCTCTTCAGGCCTACTTCTGGGCCCTCCTGGGAGTATTGCAGTGGCAAGAATTCTATGCTGAGTTCTGGTTCTGACATGTGGCAGGTTTTCTGATCCCTTTGCCTTACCTCGTTTACTTATCACTTATATTTGTGTTCATTCATTAAATATGCAATAAATAAGAAATATTTGCCATTTTTTCAGGTACGTGGGCATGCTTGCAAAAACTGACAGCAAGTAATCAAAATAAATGTCAGGATTATTTCGATAGGCTAGTAGAAACTGCTTTTAGATCTGACGTAGTTGGACAATTTCGGGAAGTCTATTCAGTTTGTAGGTGAGAGAATATACAGTGCAGGAGAATGAATTTGTTCAAAGTGGGAAGGAGTGACTGATCTGGGTGTGGGGCTTGGGTCCTCTCGTTCCCTGGCCAGTGCTGTTTATTGCTTGACGGTTGCCTGGTATTAGTACAAGCAGCCTCATACTGAAGGCCCAAAAGCCAGTAAGTGGGTGATGATTCTGAACAAAGGCTCATCTGACTTACAGAAAGTCTTTACAGCCAGCAGTAGGACAAGATCATGCTAAGGAGTAGAACCCCTGGGAAGCCAAGACATGGATTCCTTCTCTGAGCAGACCCCAACTACTTCATACTGCCATTTCCCCAGCATCTCATCTCTCTTTCTTTTCCCCTAATTCAGTCTGGAGTCATTTCAGATCAGATTCATCCCTAATTGACTTCACTGGCCCAATTTAGTCATCAGATACTTTTCAGGACCTTGCCTTGGAATTACTTTTACAAACCAAGGGAATTACTCTTACAGATTAAATTGGGCATGTCACCCTTCCGTCCCTCTCCTCCAGTGTTCTCCTGAAAGTCTAGTTTTTTTCATGTGTCTTCTTGCCTGGAGTCTCTGTTCTATGAAGAACTCATGCAAAACTAAGTTCCCAAGAGGACTCTCAGCCCAAGGGAGTCAGGAATTGGGGTGTAAGGGTTGTTTGGGGACTCACCTGCCATCAAAAGAGCTGCAAGCTGGGTTTTTGATGATCTCTTCAGATGCACCCCCCCAAACAACTCCCCCTCACACTAATTAATAAATTAGCAGCATAAATGTACTTATATTCTAGGTGGCCCCATTCCTGAGATGAACTTAAAGCCTTTCAACCCAGCCACTTCCCTGTCCTGGCAGGAGAGCCTTTTTCCTGTAACAGGAGAGCCTATGGAACAGCTAAGATTACTTCTTTGGGGGTTAATCATTCACTCCCAGTAAGGAATTCTGTCTTTAGTGGGGCATGTTCTTCAAGTGCCAGAGGCAAGAAGGGTGATTTTTCTGACATCCTCCCGGCTGCTTCTCCATATATGGAAATGTTTACCCACCGCACTGATCTATTGGAAGGGAAGGAGGTGACTCAGGGTTTAGGAGAAGCAGGATTTGAATTCTTGTTTCCAGAAACAAAGTCGCCCCCCTCCCCCCTCCCCTCCCCCTCCATTCCTTTGCCCCTTGTTCTGGGAGCCAGGGAGAGAGTGTTTCAGTGCCTTGCCCTCGGGCCTGGGGACCACCTCCTTGCAGCAGGACTCAGGGTGCGTGAGAGAGAGTGAGTGCCCGTGGAGGGCTGGCTGCCTGTGGGGCCTGACGGCGCGTGAGTACATCAGTACTGCCAGAGCCGGTGGCATCTCTGCCCCCAGACCCGGGGCTCAGAGTCCGAGGGCGGGCTGGCTTGGGCGGTGATGGGACGCGGCTGGGAGCATGGCTGCTTTCATCTGGGGTGTGGACGGGTGCTTCCCCAGGGGAATACTTCTCACAGTGGGATCTAGAGATGCACTCTGACTGAGGAGAAATTCTATTCATATATTAAAAATTAGACAGCTGTACCTTCTACCTGAGGCCTAGCTTAAGCTGGGGAGGAGGATAATTTGGGAGTGCTGTTGTCTGACGGCTGGGACTAGAGCAACAGGCCAGAGGGGATGTTTGTGAACCTTTGGGGAGGGCTAATTTTATCTTAAAAAAGCAGAGTTATGGTTGGACTTATGAGTCCACCAAAGGTTGCCGTAGAGCACTGGCATGACATCCAGTCTGCAGTAGATGCCTGGTGTTTGGGACACTGTGTAAACGTGATGGACTGTCAGAGCTGGAAGGAGTCTTAGGCATGATTCTATTGATCTGTTTCATTTTACAGGGTGATGGTGGGCAGGGGAGGCCCAGGAGCTCACCTGCCTCACAAGTATGTGGCTGGTTAGGGAGATTAGAATCCAGATCTTTTCACTCTCAGTTCTTCTTCCACTGCACTGAAGTTGCCCCTTAGGCAGAGGCAGAGAAGATGCCCATTTTGCAGATGAGGAAATTAGAACTCAAGATTCCAGAGCTGCCCACACTGATTTCATTTGTGAGAAACTGACAACTGGAACCAAGTTCTCCCAGGTCAGATCTCTTTTAATCATGCTACATAGACTCAGAGGCCTGTCTTGGTTGGTTTTAAAAAAGTTCCCTTTTTCCCCCTTCTTTGATTTCTACTTACCTTTCTCTGCTTTCAGTCATGTGAATATTGTTTGAATGTGAACTGCTTCCTTCTGATCTGCTTTGTGCCTGCATCTCTCTCTTCCTGAAAGAGGATGATAGCCTGTCCAAGAGGAGGAACTGAATAGTGAACGCCTTTATTTCAATTTCATCTGTGGTACTGAAATTCTGCACAGGCCTTGAAAGAAACGGATCAGGGCTTTCCATTTTAGCCTCTACCAGTATTCTTGAAGCTGCAAGAATTCTGGAGTGTAGTTCCCCACCACAGGTGAGTGCTGACTCTCAATAGATTTTAGACACACACACAGACACACACACACACACAGACACACACAGACACACACACACACACACATACATGTCTTTAGCTTTCTTTGATGTGACAGCAGCATTTGGCAGAGACCAAGAGGGCACCACCCTGTTCCAGTCCCCCAGATGCTACACAGCCATAAAGAGTAACTCTTTGCAGTCAGATTAGTTTCTGATCAGGGGCCCTCCTCGAATGCAGGAAAGATGTTCGCGGTGTGTTTTGGAGCAGCACTTTGATGTCAGTGGCATTAGGTGGCAGATCATAATAGAGAGGAGAAAGTTCTCTGAGACCTGAGTCTGTGTGGTCAGTGAGAAGGGGAGGGGAAGCAGGTCTCTACGCTGAAGCACCGGGGAGGTGGAGACTGGCTTGGGACTCCCAGGAACGTGCAGGCGCCCTGTTCCTCCTTCCCACCTGTGCCTGGGCCTGGTTTGTAGGCTCTGCTCACCAGGTGGGAGGCAGCTACCTGGAAGCCTGATGGCTTGGGATGTTTTCCCTTTGTGATGTTGTCTATGGGCACTGAGAGGTTAGTGTTGATAGTACCGATGGGAAGACTATTCCTGCAAACAGGGAGAACTGATGTTCACTGACTGCTCTCTGGGTGCCCAGCACCAGGCTGAGCACCTGACCGACATTGGTTCTCCACTATAGCTACCTGTGAATAGGTACTCTTTTTTGGGTATGTATTTATTTATTTTTTAAAAAATTTATCTCATTTAAGTATAGTTGTTTTACAATGTTGTGTTAATTTCTACGGTACAGCCAAGTGATTGAGTAGGTACTAAGTTTTTAATTGCTTTTGACTTTGGTAGAATACACATGACCGTTTTTACTGTCTTGACCATTTTCAAGTGTACAGCTCAGTAGTGTTCAGTATAGTCATATGTTGGTCAATCAGCCTCCAGAATGCTTTTTATCTTTCGGGCTGAAACTTTGTATCCATTAAACATTTACTTTTCATTCTCCCCTCCCCCAGCTCCTGACAACCATCCTTCTGTTCTTTGTCTCCATGGATTTGACTTCTCTAGGTATCTTTGCAGACATGGAATCATACAGTATTTGTCCTTTTGTGACTGGCTTATTTCACACAGCATAATATCTTCAGGATTCACTCATATTGTAACGTGTCATAATGTCCTTCCTTTTTAGGGCTGAGTAGTAATAAGTTGCATATATACAGCACATTTCATTTATCCATGTAGGTGTTATTGCTGACCTCAGTTTTATAGTGGAAGAACCTGAGACTTGGAGGGTTTAGTAAGTAAGTTGCCCAGCATCACTCAGTCAGTAGTGGAGCTGGGATTTGAACCCGGGTCGTGTGGCTTCAGAGTGCATGTGACCAGGAGGAAGCAGTTAGTAGGATTCAGCTGGCAAGAGGATGAAGAACCAGGGTGATTCTCTCCTAGATGGCAATACCTTCTCACACAGTGCTGTGACATTTCAGTAACCATGTATTCCCAGGGACCATATGTACACAGATATTTTCCTCTGGTTTATATTGGCCTCCAGGTAACTTAGAGCCACATTCAAAGCCTACCTCTAGCAAATGGTATGAGACGTATGGTCCTTATCTTTTGTAACCCTTGTACTTTTCCTTAACTTTACTTTTCCATCTCCCTTCCCAGTTTTCTTACTTAAAAAAAAATCATGAGCTATGTACATCTTTTGTCAGGTAGTTCAGATTCTTTCTGGAACAAGGCAGAATATATAAATGAGTGACATGTTATCAGGTATTTTTGTTATTTTTATGGAAAGACACTAAAGGTGGGATCTTCTCACCTGACTGCTTCTGATTCAGTGTCTAACTTGGGCGAAGATGCATGCACCTTTCTGAATCTCAATTTTCCTTCCTGGAAGATGGGGCTGCAGTTGATGACAGCAAAGGTTTCTTCTGCTCAAGGCACTGTGCATGGTTTATCTCCTTTTGTTCTCCCAGTACTCCCACAACGCAGGTGCTGTTGTGCCCTTTTTACTTTAGAAAAATAAGGGCTAGAGAAGTGGGAAGGTTCACCGAAACTCCTGTATCTCCTAAGTGCAAGCATCAGTGATCCAGAATGTTAGCCACAGTACTGGACTACTGCCTTTAAGCAGCCTTTAAGGTTTCTGTCATCTGTGGCATGCATTCATCTACATTCATCAAATTGTATTAAATCTTTATAGGGTTCCCACTTATGTGCCTCATACTGTTCTGGGCATGGATCCAGTAGTGGGTTTGAATGAAGAAAAAGACACAAAACAACGATCCCTTGGAACTTACATTCTAGAGAGATATGTGGAGGAGTCAGATGATAGATGAAGATGTAAACAGCAGAGAATGATAAGTAATGCTGAGGAGGGTTCACGGAGGATGCCCTGCCTGTGAGGGAGCGGAGGAGGGGATGATGTTTAAGTTGAGCTCTGAATGCCGGGGAGCCAGCCATGGGCAAGTCAGGAGGGGGAGAGCATTATAGGCAGAGGGCAGGGCCAATATCAGGTCCGTGGAGCGGGAATGAGTTTGTATTTGAGGAAAAGAGGGGCCCAGTGTGCCAGGAGGGTGGGCTGCAGGGGGGGAAGCATGGGATGAGGGTGACGCAGGGTCTGGGATGTGGCAGTGAGCTCGAGAAGGGGCTTGGATCTGAGTCGAGTGCTAGAAGGCATCGGAGTTACATTTACCAGCATCGCTCTAGCTGCTGTGGGTGAAGTGCATTGCCAGGAGTAGAAGCGAGCCACAGCCCAGGGTCACAGTGATTAGGGTGGTCTGAGTGGGACCAGAGAGAAGCGAGCAGATTTGCTCAGGACATGCTTCTGAGGGATCATCTCCAGGATGTCAAGACCGGTCTCCTCCAGAGAAATGTCAGGTTCAAGTGGCAGGAATCTGAGAGACCCCCACGGAGGCACCGTAAGGGTTCACAGCCTGGCAGCTGGTTTCGACTAGGAGGCTCTGAGTGCTCCCTGCTCTGGTGTCTAGCTGGGAGCTTCTGGCCAAGGACTGGAGGGCAGTGGCTTCCTGCCTCTGACTTCCTGGCTGAGGGCTGCGGTAACGCCCCACAGTGAGCCCGGCAGAACATGCTGCTTCCTTTGCTGTCTCTGGGTATTTGTATAAAGCATTCTTTCCCACCAAGAATAGGGAACATCCAGAGTGATGTTGACTTTATGGGCCATATTTAACATAGTGTTTTCCTTTGATGCATGCTCTGTTCTTGCAGAGACTGCTGCATCCTATAAACTCTGTGGTGAGGCGCCTTCAGCCGCCCTGTCAGATGGATTGAGAAGGTTTGGTGGCGGCCCAGAAGACCTGGCGCTTCAAAGCCCCACTTTGCCTTGGGGACCCTGGTCCATGGGCATCCCCAGCTCTTTTCTTTTATTTACATTTGAATTCACACTTGCTGGCCCTTGCCTCTTCCCTGTAATTCCTTTTAATGGACTGGACTTTCCTGTAAATACTCTAGTTCTCAGTGGAGAAACTAGTCTCAGAGAAGTTGGGTGATGCAGTCAGTGTAAGGTAGAGGCTGAGTCACACAGGGAATCCACGAGGCCAAAGTGACCTAGTGCGTGTCTCATGGCGATCCTGTACTGCACTCTGCCTAAGCCTGGAGATGCTCAGAGATCATAGACAAAATCACCTGAAATTCATTCCTGAAGCTTCACAAACTCCTCTTCAAAGTTTGCAGTCTATAGTTATCAGGGCTTTTTAATTTTTTTTTTTTTTTTTTTCTTTTGGTAAACTTTTTTAAACAACATCTCTTAGAAACAATGTTTTGTTTTTGCTCGCTTCAGTTCCTTTGAAAATTTCTCTCATATTACCCGTTCATTTAGTCACCAAACATTTATTGAGTTCTTACTGTATGCCAGGCATTGTGCTAGGTGCTGGGGATGGATTCAGAGATAATTTGGAGGCGTTTGGGAGTGGATAATTACAGCACAGTGAGATAAGTGCTATAATAGAGGGATATATAAAGAGCTAGAAATAGCACTATGAATAACATCTCTGAACAAATTGCCTTCTTTTTTCCTTTTGGATTATTCCCTTATGTATATTGCCCAAAGTGGGATTACTGGGTCATTTAAAAGATGAAAACAATTTGGCACAAAAAGATGTAATGACTTGCCTCGGGAATACAGCTCAATTTTCTATGGGGGGGAAATTGTTGACAAGTCTAGATTTAGATACTTCACCAGGCGAATTGGGCAGTTTTTGTACTATTCCTGTCAATGTGGTGGTTTTCAGGGGAGCACCTCTTCTCAACATGTCACCTCACATGTAGAAACACTTGTCCTTATGTTTAATCTCACAGATCCCTTGTTGATGCTCCCTACCTATGTATTAATAAGTATGGTCATTTTCATTTTATGAATGAGAATGTATCTTTGTTAAAAGGAGGTGACTTGCTCAGGATTCCATAGTTATTAGTGGAAAATGGAAACATCAGGTGTAAGATTTTTTGATTCTGTATCTTCTATCTTGTTTTCCATGCTCTTTTTACCAACTGAGGCTGGGGCTGGGGTTACTTTGTTCCAGTGAGGGCCTGAAATTCATTTAGTGATTGTAGAAGCTCTTTTCTAAAAGGTCAGAATCCGTGAGATAGGTATAGAAGTCCTAACCTCCAGAGGGTCTGGTGTCCTTCTATACATTGACCTGAAAGGGCCTGAAGGCCCATTATTCCTGACCCTGGCTCAGGTCTTGAAAGGTTAATGCATGGCCTTAGCAATGAAGCACAGAATCCCAAGGAAAGCTGAGACTACACCACAGTCCAGCTTTGAAACATTTATTGTTTTTCTTATATACTCAGCTGTATGTTTCCCGACTTTAAATTCATTTATTTTGTTATTCATAACATTTTCTTAGTATTTTTGGCATTTAAGTGAAAACTTCTACCCCAGGTACCCATAATCAGGCAGCAGTACCTGTTCATTGTGAACACCCGTGATTCTCCCCATCACTCATTTTGTCACCTTCTGCCGTAACTCATGCTGTTCTTTTTGCTTGAGATGACCTCTCCCATCTTCATCCCTAGGACTCCTGCTCTTCCTATAAACTTCTGCACACATACCACCTTCTGAGTGGATACTTCACCTTCTGAGTGAAGTGACCTCTGATCACTGCCCACTTCCCGCCATCCATTCTCCCCCAGCATTGGTCTCTTTGTTCTCTGTTTTGCTGACTCACAACACAGTAGGCTCTGAGGCAATAAAGTGTAGCCATGTGACGCTTACAAGCATGGGATCTGGGTTTGAATCTTGCTGTGATGCTTCCTAGCTGTGTGATCTGTTAGGTCAGTTAAGCTGATAAGTTTCCTCATCTGTCAAGTCTGTGCAAGTAATCACGGCAACCCAGTGTTGTGTGGAGGATTTGTACTGTTATCTGTGCTTCTGCTATGGCACCCATCATCATGTAGTTTCTGTTCTATCTCTCTTTCTAGACTGGGAACTGTTTAAGGGCAGGAAGGGAATTATGCCATGCCTGTGCCTTTGCCATATGGGACCTGCTGCAAAGTCGCCTTTGAGGGAAAGGATTCCATGTAACATCACACTAGTGTCAGTTCAGGCTCATAGGTAGGCCCCGGTGGAGAGGTGCCAGGACTGTCTGGAGCTCTATGATGTGGTGCTTCGAGCACACACAGTACATGCTGGATAGACTTCTGGCTCCTGCTTCTTGAGTGACAGGAAAGAGGCTTGAGCTTGCGTTTAGCCTGTGTTCTTCTGATTCATCAAATTGGATAGCATTGTCATTTCCCTGAAGGCAGAGTGGAAATCCTGTTTAGAGCATGAGACTTGGTTTCTTTTCCGGGTTTTCCATGGGTGAGCATTCTGTACTAGAGGAAGGGGTCGATGGAGGTGTGGATTTGGGGCAACATTAAGGGCTACCTGCTCCTCTGACGTCGCTGAGTGGGCCCACAGAGAAGCAGTCCCGCCCCAGGAAGCTTTCTCTCAGACCCTCCTAGCTGTGCTATGTCTGGAAGCTGACCGTGGAGGGGATTTGGTTCCAGTAGCTCTACCATTGCACTTTCTCGTGTGTCAATTTGCAAAATGCAATAGCCGTGAGCATCAAGAGCCTGACACACAAGGTCTTCCATGTTCTGGCCACAACATTCCTTTCCACCCTCATGCCCCACCACTTTCCTCCGTGTTTTCTGCCACTGGCCTCACCAGATTAGTCACTTTCCCCGAGAACACCCTGAGCTCCTCTCCCCAAGGCCTTAGCACATCGTGTTCCTTGGACTGATTTCTCTCCTCCTCATACGTGGACATCCTCTTGGGTGTTCAGGCTCAGTTTAGAAGTCAGCATCAGCAGGGCTCTTCCTGACCTTCCAAAGGACACCCGCGTATACTGGTACTTTGCACACTTTTCCTACCATCTTGTCATGGGGGAGTGTGTCCTCTGTAGCCCCTTTGAGAGCTCAAGGCAGGTCCAGCTCAGTGCCCAACTCTGCAGGGCCCATACACAGTACCTCCAGGGCAGGAGGTGCCAGTGAATGTCTGATTTGTGCATCTCTGAGCTCAGGGCGTCTGACATCGTGGCAGTTCACGGTTGTGCCAGGAGTGGGGGTGGGGGTGTGTGTTCAGAAGCTCATACTAGGATTACCTGCGATTTGTTTCATCATGAGCCCAGACATTTGAATTCTGTTTTTGAGTTACTCTGGTATCAGCTCACTCTTAACCTTTCTCTGGCCTGCTTCCCACATAGCTGGCAGATGCCTTCCTAGTGCTCTGAACTTAGCACTCTGAACTTTTTATTTCATGTAAGAACATAGCAGCAAGATCATATGGCAACTCTGTTTTTGGTTTTCTGAGGAACCTTCATACTGTTTTCCATAGAGGCTTTCCAATTTACATTTGCACCAAAATGTAGGAGGGTTCCCTTTTCTCCATATGATCCAGAAATCATATGTTTGGACAAAAGTATAATTTTGTGGGTGTGTGTTTGGACAAAAGTATAATTCGAAAAGTTACATGCCTCCCTGTGTTCATAGAGGCACTATTTGTGATAGCCTTGACATAGTAACAATCTAAATGTCCATGAACAGACGAGTGAATAAAGAAGACGATGTATATGTATAAAATAGAATATTACTCAGCCATGAAAAGGAATGAAATAATGCCATTTGCAGCAACATGGATGGACCTAAAGATTATTATACTAAGTGAAGTAAATCAGAAAGAGAAAGATAGATATCTTAGGATATCACTTGCATGTGGAATCTAAAATATGACACAGATGAACTTATCTGCAAAACAGGAACAGACTCCGAGACATAGACAACAGACTTGTGGTTGCCAAGAGGAAGGGGAGGTGGAGGAGGGATGGACTGGAAATTTGGAATTAGCAGATGCAAACTATTGTATAGAGAATGGATAAGCAAGAAAGTCCTACTGCATAGCATAGGGAACTATATTTAATATCCTGTGATAAACCATACTGGAAAAGAATATGAACAAGAATACCCACACATATATATGTAGGTATATATCTAAATCACTTTGCTGTACAGAAGAAATTAACATCACATTGTAAATCAACTCTACTTCAGTTAGAAAAAAATAATAACAGCGAGGTGGCATTCAAGAAAGATCTACTTGCTTTTAAGGTGAACATTTTTCTGTTTAAAAGTTCAGACTTTGCTTTTTATCCCAAAGCTCCTTAAAATGTGAACATAGCGGATTATTTTTCCCAGGTATATTTTTGCCTCTAGCAGAATAGCTGTCCGTAGTATAGTTTTAACTGCAAAATAATAAAACCCTGGTCGTGGAGCTTGACTTTGAAGACTTGAGGTCAAATTCCAGCTTTACCATTTACTAGCCCCTAAATCTTGGAAAGGTGCCTGACTTCTTGACCCTTAGTTTCCTCAGTGGACAATAGGAAATCTTTCTTATAGGGCTGATGGACAGTTTAAATGAGGTCTTGGGCATTAAAACTGAGGTTTTTACTACTGTCTGGCTCATCAACTGAATTTGAAGGCCATCTTAGATAACTGTTCCAAAGACTTTGCTTTTGGTAGAAAATGTTTGGATATTTGTGTCTTCAGGTATGTGTTTTATTTTTGGATGATGAAATAAATGAATTTATAGTCAGGGGACACACAGCATCTAACAGACCTAGGAAGCATACATGGCTTGTAAGACTCAGTTGCAGTTCTAGTAAATTAGAACCACAGAATCATAGGCTTTGAGAAGTTGTAGATAGACTCTGGAAGAGGAGGATGAACATTGGTTAAGGTGCACTGTGTGCTTTGCATGCTGGGCATGGAATCCCAAGAAATGGTTGCATAAACCTTGATGGGTAGGTGTATTAGACCCATTTTGCAAACAGGAAAGCTTGAGCTCAAGGAGGTTGAATACTTTACACATGTCCGATACCAAAGCCTTGAAGTTTGCCCTGTCCTTGTGATGGGCTCTAAAATCCTTCCCATTTACAGATGTGGTAAGATCTGCCTTTATCCTCTCATTTCATAAGTTCTGGGCCAGATAAAGCAGTGGAATTTTGCAGTCTTGGTGTCCCATAACTGATTTAGTGAATCTAGAAGAGGATCTTGACGTTTCCTGCCAGGAATCTGTTCACTTGAAGCTCCTTTGAGTCATTCGTCAGGCGTTACTTCTCTTTCTCCCTTTTGGGAAGATACTTGCCATGGGCCAGCTCCACTTTTGAGGTCAGTAGTGTATTTGAAGATGACTTCATATTTTCTTTAAGAAAAAAATTGCAGGTGGAAATTAAATTTGTTGAGCATTTCCCATCATCTCCTCTATCATATGGTTTTGGGAAGTGACAGCACTGGGCTGGGAAGTAGGGAGTTCTCACCTGGAATCTGTCACTGACCAGTGAGAAAACTTGGGCCAAGCCTTCCTTTCCTTTGGGGCTTCAATGTCTTCATCTGTAAACAGTGAGGACACCATCAGGTGATTCTTAAGATTTTGAAACTCTTCATGTCTTGTGGTGTCAAAACCATCAATTTCTGCTGAGCTGTGTAATCCTGCAGCTGTTTTCTCTGATACTTTTCAATCTTTAGGTTTAATCTATTCCACAATGTATAATTTTTTAAAGGGATGCTTTTATAGACACTTCTGAAATATAAAATGGTTGGGGGGGGGTAAATGGATGTTAAAAAATAGAAAACAACCAATTAAATAGTGTATAGTATGTAATTCTCCTTGGAAACTTAGGAAGAGATTGAGGAGCACTTTAACAACTGGTAATTTAAATTGCATTTGAACTCTGCTAATGGTTTGTTTGCATGAGAACTTCAATCATTTCACAGTGGTTCTTCTGCGAAACTGCTTGTTCTCTTTATGGAAAGGAAGAAAAAAATTATTGAAAGAGAAGTTGACTGTGGAAAAGGGGGGGGCCACATTCATTTGTGCTTGGAGAGAAGGTAACCAGTGCCTGAGACATTGCCCCAGGGCCATGGTAGAGAGATTTACCTTTCTGCAAAGTTTGAAAATCTGGGGAAGTCAGCTGCCCTTTGCTGCTGTTGTAGAAACTGTTGATTGATATCTCCCTCTGCAAGGAGAGGCTTAGTTAGGTTTCCTGGGGCTTGGAGTTGGGATCTTTTGTTTTTATGAGATTGCATTGTCCACAGGGCAATCTGTTGGCCTCCTCGTGCTCCATCCCTCAGTGGCTTTGACAATTCGAGTGCCCATGAAGACCGCTAGTTCTCAGGAAACACATTGCTTTGCTGGACTTACCTTGATGATACTCCATTTTCTCAACTTAGTTTTTTCCTTTTTTTCTTTTTTTTTGCTATCGGGCTGTATGCAAGAGCTTTAAACAGGTGTTCTGAGGTCTGGGTGTGTAAGTCCTGGTTATCCTTCAAAGCTGATTGTGTGGCCGAGGGCAGGTCTCTCTGGCCAGCGAATGTCAGTCATTTCTTCCGTTAAAGTGGCCATAACTCGGTCCAGGGGAGCAGGCCCCAAAGTGGAGCCTTGGGCTGCCTACCTCTCACTGTGCTTTTGGGTGGCCACCTCCCCGCTCCTCCCCAGTTTCTCCTCCTGTCAGTTGGAAGGGTTGAAGTGGGTCATTTTTAATGTCCCTCTCTACTTTGAGCTTGTATAGGTATTTGAATGAGATCATATTCACAAGACGATTGTGTGATTGGGTCAATAATGTTTAAAATGACAACAGTGAAAATGGGAGTGGTCATTTTTCTGGTGTGTGGATTTCCCCTGAATCTACATTTTATAACCATCTGCTACCCTAGAACACTTGTCTGTTGGGATATATATTACAGGATTCTTGACAAAATAGTACTAGTTCTTAGTGAAATAAAGTAGTGAGGACTTACCAGGAAGCGTCAAGATTGTCCAGCCCTCTACTTCCCACTGACCGTCATTTTTCAGGCAATGAAACTAAGGTTCACAGCAGTTACTAGATCCCATAGTTAGAAATTTGTCTCCAAACTCATATTTTTTTTTCTCTTTTTATTTACTGTAGTTCAGATTTTGCTGTTAATTTTTTCTTGCCTAAAATGTATCTAATTGATCTCTTTCACTTTTGACATTATGATGAAGCTATCCCCCCACTTCCCCCCAAAGCTGAGGTATGAACATCGGGGTACCAGCATTCTCTTTCTTCATCATTCTGAGACATATTAGTGAAACAGAAGTGCCAGGAGCTGACTGGTGGCTTAGGAGCTACAGAGATCAGCCACTAAATTTGTGGGTTTCAAGCCTGGTGTCATTTCCAGTATGGTTTACCCAGCAAGCTCATAAGCTTGGGGAAATTCTACAGCTAGTAAGATCCTAGAGATTCATAATTAACCTCCTTGTCCCATTTCTACAGGTGAGATCATTGTGGAAACAGAACAGAGGACGGAATCCAGTCACCTGATTCCAGTTCAGTGCTTTTGCCATTGTTCTACAGGGCATTCGGTGGAGGGAAGATATTTTTCCTCAGCTGGTGAGTTCTGTTCAAAAAAGAGAACTTTTTCCTTTTATAATCAATATGCATATTTTAATAAATTTTAAAAGTCAGTTTCCATTTAAATCATGGGCACTGGTAACTAGGATGGAAGAACTAAGAAGAACAAAAATATTCTTCCTTTTTTTCTTGAGTTGATTTTATTGATGATGGACAATGAATGGCAAGATACTATAATGCTAATAAAATGGATGGCAAAGCTGAGGCAGGACTCAGCCTATGGAAGGTGGCAGGAAGAGAAATTGGAAGAAAATTTGAAGTAATTACGATTTTGGGTTGCCACTTACTGCACTGCTTCTTTCTTTCTCCTTTGGTGTGGAAGGGAGCATTCTTGAAATTGAACGACAAGAAAGAGTCAGTGAACAGTGTTATGGGTGTTTGTGAGGAAAGGAAGTAGTAGTTTTAAGTGGCTGTTGCTCACCCCTGTGCAGGGTGCTTCTTCTGTGATCGTATATTTTCACATCAACCCTTTGTGGTGGGAAAGGCTAAATTTCCTTAGACAAGGGTGTGTACCTGTCCTAAAGGGCCGGCAGCATTTCCACGGGGATCTGAGTTTTAATCCTGTTGCATACACTCAGAAAGGGGAATGGTGAGCAGGTAAGGTAAACTTTCCCTTGTGCTTTGGAATTCCTCTGTGTTTATAGCAGGTAGAACATATTCTAGAAAAGAATTGATGATGTGGGATATCCTGAGCTATAGAAGAATCTGAGGAAAACAGCTGAGGGATTGGGGGCAAGACTTCTATTTTGAACTCTAAATCTGTACTCTCATTCCCAGGGCCAGTCCCTAAACACCTCACCTCTGGCTTTTTACTGAATAAATAGTATGTCTTGCCATGTTTATGGCTTAGTTTTTCAAAAGGGAGAGGATTCTGTTGTGATCAGTAAAACCTAACTTCATTTAAAAGTGAGGCTGAGTTTATGGTTACATTTTGTTGCTCTTTCTTTTCTTAATCAATGTATCTTAAAAGAACACCTGGCTGGCTTTCTTTGCGCCTATGGATCTACCTAAGATAAAAGGCTGGAAACCACTGCTTGGACTCTTCAACATTCATTTCAGTCTGCAACATTTCAAATATGGTCTGGAATGTTTCTCCCCAAGCAGACACTTTGAGCATCAGATGTAAATCTTTGTTCTCTGCTCCAGCGCCTGAGTTTTTCCAGGGCTTCCAATTCAATTGTGATGAATATGAAGCCTTGTACTTGGGTTCAAACAAAAGTTCTAGTGTGTCGTGGCAGAATGGGAGACAGTGCGTTACCAGGAGGGAGTTGAAAGAAAGTCAGAAGGGTCTGTTGTCCATAAGCTAATTATGAGCTAACAGTGGTTTTTGTCCTCCAAAGCACTGATGCAGCCCCAGACGGAGGTTCAGAGAGGACAGTTGGGTGGCTGACTCTGTCGGAAGCCGGCAAGCCCCGAGGTCGGGTGGCCGTCAAGCTCGGTGTGAGCAGGCCCCGGGCTCTGTTTCTCTGACGTGCCCCTTGCTCTGCCGTCGTGTGTGTGTCAGCTTCATCCACAAGATGTTTCCCCTCAGGGTTGTGAACTGGCTGTCCGCTGTCGCCTGGAAACTCATGGCAGCTCCATGGTGGAGAAGAGGTGGTCCCTCAAGAGAATATCTGGGTGCTGTTAGGATGCAGAGAGAGGACTAATGTTTGTAGGTGACTAGGGACCTTATTTTACCCTCCCTTCAGAACTCTCCTAGGCTGGTGGACTTTAGTCCTTGCTTCCTCCTCTGAAAGGGACACTAGCCAACTGACCTCGTCACTGTGGTGCTGAGAGGACCGGAAATGATGTCCCACTCTTACTGGAATGGATCCAGAAAAGGCAGGATGCACAGCACACATCACAGTGGCCTTTAAGGATATAAAACACGGTCAGAAGAGGGACAGTATCTCCTGCCCGTGTGTGTAGCCCAGAGGCTGGTGGGATCTCTGGCACATGGTAGGTGCATGGTGCATTTTCATGGATAGAAAGACTAAATCTAAAGGCAATGACTGTCCCTTTTCCTGAGAGTGTTCAGGCACTGGCTAGTTCTCCGTTGGAAAGCTTTAGGAATTCTAGCACAGATGAGGCTGAACTGCATGATTTTATGAGAATGAAACAAATGACTGGACAGAAATGGGCTTTTGGGACCAGTATGGCTTAAGAAGTCTGTGAATACAGTGAGTATGGTGGGGTGGAGTATCAGAAGGTCTGTCAATTATTAGATGTGCAACCCTAGCAAACAATATCTCTCCACCTTCCTTTCCCTAATTGGAGAATTAGAAATAATAATCATTTCCTGCTCACCTCTCATGTTTGTTTAGAGCATGTGGATTGATAGACGCCAACCTGTTTGGGAACCTGTAAAGTGTGATCCTTACATGATGGGTCATCACAGTTGCTTTCTTCTTTTGTTTAAATACAAAGAATATAAAGAAAAATAAGATAGTGACTATAAAGAAAAATACTGATCCTAAATATAAAGAGACATAACACAATGTAATGTGCAGTCCCCTGGACTCTTCCTGGTGCATCATATATATGCTCAGTGTGCGTCCTTCCTTCCAGCTCTGCACCCCCAGCATCCCCAGGACTGGACGGGCAGTAATTTGTCCTCAATCTTGGAAAGCAGCTAGATCTGGAACCTGGCCCATTGATGATGGTTGAAGTTGAGATGAAGTTGTGTGTCATGATTACTTTTTGTATTTGTTTTTGCTCTAGGCAGTGGGAGGTGCAAGGAGGTAGATTTGAAGACTGAGAAAGTCTCAGTGCTTTTAGACATCCCCTAGAAGCTACAGTCTGCCCATTTGGGACTTGCTTTGTTTGATTAGATAATCACACCTTCTGCTCTAGGCGCGACTTACCCAGTGGTAGTCAGGGAGGAAATTATTTCCCTCTGTTGATACTAACATACAGTTGATGATGGTAGCTAACGGCTCTCAGTTTTAATATTTCCTCTTTGGTCCTCAGGAGAATCAGGTATTAGTCTCTGCCGGAAGCAAAGTATTGGTCACTTCCGTCAGAGGTGAAGGTCTTGGCTCCCTCCAGTCGGTTGGTGAAGTGGTTTCCGGCATGTGTGAACATCTGCGTAGCCAACTTTCACGTTACTGCTTCAAAAGTTACAAAAGGATTTGTTGAGTCTGAGCAGGGACTTGTCCAGCATCCTGAGGCTCTGTGGTTCTTCTGTAACCCAGGAATGTGTTGTCAGAGGTATATGCTGTCTGTGAAAGTAGAAGGTGGAGCTTTCTCTCTCTCTGTCTTGCTTCCTTCCTCCTCATTCTACATTCTTCTATTTCCTGACCTCAGCACAATGGATACACTTTTACTCTATCTTGGGCAGAGCCCTAGGGTAGTCAGGGGTTCTTGTGTTCTCTCTCAGTGGGCTCCTGTGTGGTAGAAGGGGTCTGATGGCCAATGGATGAAGAGCCCCATGAGTCCTGGGTAGACTGCTGCCAGATGTTTACTCCTGGTTCACAGAGCGCGTGTTTGCTCTGTACCCTGATCCCCGTGCTTGTCTGGAAATCAGTGAAACTCAGGGTCTTTAGGACATCACAGTAAATTAGTTGTAGTCCTAACCTTGAGAAGCTCATAGTCTAGTTGGAGAGAAAGACATACATAAAAGTGAAATACACGTTAGAAAGATATTGTTTACAACACACATCTATTGATCGCCAGATATGTTTCCATTGTCATGTTAGGTGCTTGGGAAATCAAGGTAAATAAGTGAAAGACTCAGGTTTCCAGGGGCTTAGATGACAGGGTGGGGGAATGGAAAGAACTGGGGACATTGGGAAAGGTTTCCAGAAGGAGGAGGTCTGACTTTAGAACTTCTCAGTGAACATGGAGTTGTCATCTGGATCACTAGGTCTGGATAGGGTCTGGGGGTGGTGTGACTGATAGTAGAGAATGGCTGGGTAGGTAGGAGTCTGTCATCTTCCACTTGTGCTTCAGTCTCTGGCTCATTTTTCGCCAATCTCCTGCTGTCAAATGCATCATGTTGATTTTGAGCTGCACTGGTATTATTTCCATGGTCATCTTTGGGTGATCAGAGCATGCTGGGTGTATGTTCCCAAGCTAGCAAGCATCTCTACATTCCAGGGGACAAGGGTTCCTTTCAAGAGTTCCTGATAGCAAATCTCTTCTGCTCTGTTGTCTAGCCTCAAGAAAAATGGTGGCATTGGTAAGAGGTTTTAAAATAATCCACAACTGGACCTCTCAGATTAGGGTGCTATCTTCCTTATCTATTGCTACTTAACAAATTACCCCAAATTTAGCACTTTAAAAAAAGAAACATTGATTATCTCACAGTTTCTGTGAGTCAGGAATCTGGGAACAGCTTAGATGGGTGCCTCCAGGTCTGCCCTGAGGTTGCAGTCTCATCTGAAGGCTCTGCTGGGGAGGACCCACCACATCACTCAGTCATATCATTGGCAGGATCCAGTTCCCTGTGGGTTCTTGGCTTTGGAGCCTCAGTTCCTTTCTCTTCCCATAGGCAGTTCCCAACATGGCAACTGGCTTCCCTTAAAGCAGGTGAGCAAGACAGAATCCTTCCAATCAAGCCATATCCTTTTTGTTACCCAGTCCTGGAAGTGACACACCGTTTCCCCTGCCTCATTCTCCTTTCTAGAAGCAAGTCACTACATCCAGCCCACAGTCAAGAGGAGGGATTGCAAAAGGGTCTGAAGAGCAGGAGGTGCAGTTACAGGGGGTCTCCTGGGGGGCTGCCTGTAACAGATACCCAAGCTTGCATGGCATGTGCTAAGGTACATATACTCAGTGCACCTCTGTAGATCAATTTTATTTGAAGACTGTTTTGGAGGAGAACTCCATTTGAAATCTGAATATAAGCTATGATATATAATTGCACAGAATGCAAAACTGGCATGACTTTTCAGAGGAAGAACACAAGTTTTTAATTAATGCTCTGCTCCTATACCTCTGCATCTTTGCCCACTTTAGCAGTTGGTGCTACTTTGGTGGAAATGTTTGCAAGTTCTTGATTGAGCTCTTTGCTGTAAAAGAGATGCTAAGACCCAGAGACAGGATGACTCTTCCAAGGCCATGGAGCCGGGGTAGCCTTGGGAGGGACATCTAAGGCACCTCTCACTCTGGCCCAGTACGTCCCCTCCACCTCTCCACACAGTCTCTGCTCCAGATCAGTCCATACAACGTTTAGGTGTGCTTTCTCTGCTTTTTGCACCCTGTGTCCTGTTCCAGAAAGAAATTTGGGAAATTGTTCCAGGTCAAAATTTGGAGGCTTGTTGTCCCTGTAGGTAAATTTCAGGGTCTGCATCTCCTGTTGAGTCACGCCATGTCCTGAAAAGTTGCATAAATCAGTGTTACTTGGCTCAGACAGTGTGTCTCTGCAGTTATGAATAACATTTGTATTAAGAACAGTGAGCCGATACACAGCATTGCTGTGAGACTGACAGGATCAGACAGAAAACCTCAGCCAATACTTTCTGTCTGGCAGAAAACCCTTTTCCAGAGTATCCGTCTCCTCCCCTCACCAAAATAGTCTTTTTATAAAACCAAGCTCAGCAGTAAATTTCATAGAAGTTGACAGGTTCCCTTAGAGCCCACCTTAGCATTCCTAAAAAATTAATAGAAGTGGGAGATTTAAAATGTTGGTCAAGCTCATTAGTAGCCCTGCAGCCAAAATATGGAAGGCGATCTGTAGTCATTGAGACTGTCACTGGCCAGTGTCAATACTTTTCCCCACTCCATGATCCCTTTTGGCTTTCAATATTTTTTTAATACTTTTGGTGCTTTCAAAGTGTTTCTTATCAATTGTTTAATTTTCATTGCAAATCCATAATAGGAAATAGTTTACAGTGGGACAATTAGATAAAGTGGAATTTGGAGTAAGGAGACTCTCATGTATTAGTTGCATAATCTTACTTACATCCTTTAATCATTTTCAAACTGCTTTCCATATCTGAAAATAATAGTGGTAGTAGCACCTACCTTTCAGATTCTTCTGGGCTCACAAAGCAGCATGTGTATTTAAAGTGCCAATTGTGTATGATATTTAGTGCATAGTTAGTGCACATTAAATGTTCATTTCCAATCTCCTTAGTAGTTTGTGACTGCTGGAAACCACTCTGGTTCTTTTCTCTATCAGGCCATCGTCTCAGTGTCCTTACTTTGTATTGTCCCCTTGGCTTGGGTCAGACCTGTGGCATTTGCATATGTCACCCCAGCTTTTATCTTTTTCTGAATAACTAAAAGCCTTAACATTTATAATTTTGCTCAATGGCTCCCAAGACGTAAATACAGACATCATAATATGTTCATATTTTCTGGTCTTTGGAAATATAGTCATTCTGGGAACAAGCTATTCGTACATTGTGTTTCATGAGGATGGTCTATTGAGAGGTCAGTGTTGGTTCAGTCCAGAGAAGATCGTTCAGTCCAGAGAAGGCATCCCACTCAGTTGCCATCAGCCAGCTATTCCTTTGTTAATGGGAGCTTCTCTGGGACCTGCCCAGGGCTGACCCTCTCTAGTTCCTCTTTGGACTTCTTTAGGATGACATCACCTCCCCCTGCTTCAATGGCGACTGGCTTGAGTTATATCAGTTATTAAAAATGATCTAATATTTTCCTTTTAAATCTAGGGCCCTGGCTCATTCTATGATTAAGCTGGTGATTTATTCATAATACGGTACAAGACGGCTGCAGCCACTCTATGATGTAATCTAAGAATGACATGAAAACAAAATAGGCTTTTACATAATGAAAGTGTTCCTGTAATACAGTTTAGGGCAAGCTTTTTTTTTTTTCCCATTGAGAATGGAGATGGATTCTTTTACTTTTCCTCCAATCCTTTCTCTGTTTTTCCATTTGTAAGTCTTAAGGCCTTTAAGTCAATTAAAAAAAAAAATAGCAGCATTGAAAACTCCACAAAGACTGTGTTTGACTCTTCTAATCTTGTCCTGTCTTCATCTTTGTTCTCCTCTCCCACCGATCTTCGTGGCCTCTGTTTTGGCTCCAACTCTCTCAGAAGCCCATAGCCTCCTCTCATCACCCATGGTCCTCCCCATTTCTTTGCTTATGCTGTGCTTGCTACAGGAAATGCTTTTCCAATCTTGAAATTTTTTCGCGTAAAGGCAAATAGAGCTTACTGGTTCCTACAGGTCTGCTCAAATGCATTGCTTCCTCCAAGCCTTCTCTGAAGCTTCTGCCTCCTATTGGGAAACCCTTTCTTTATCTGTATTAATACAACAGCAAGCTCCCCATCCCCACTCCCAGGAACACTGATAGAGTATCAGAGTTGGAGGAGGACAAAGGACTCAGGAATATGGGGACGGGACCTTTGTAGTTCTGGTTCTTTTCCTGACCCTGAGACACAGAGAGGTCATAGGTCATCTCTGAGCTCCAGTTTTCCTCATCTGAAGAATGAGTAGCTTGGATTTTATGTGGCCACATGGTAGATTTGTAGTGGCTGTTTGAGTGCTGTGTGGAGAAGGATTCTGAAGTTGTGCCTGACCATGATCATTTAGCAATGTCTGCCATGACTGAGGATGGGGAAGGGCATGGGGAGGTGCACAGAGATTGCTGGGCAGTTTTTGGACTGGATGATTTAGAGTTCTCTTTTTCGTTTACCTTCTGAGATGCTTTGATTTGTTGACTTTAAGTGTCTCACCAAGGTCACACAAGCAATCCAGTTCTCAGGTGTAGAGATGGCTAAAAACTACATATTCTAATGCAGGCTGGCCAGCTGGGACCAACAGGACTAGAGGGGCCATGGTTTACCAGAGGCACAAGACTCCCCAAATTCTGAATGTACTTGGGGTGGAGTGAGGTCAGAAGATGCTTCAGCTTTCTAATTTATGTCAATGATAGCATTTCAAGGTCAAGGGGGGAAAGTTAGGTTACTCTGCCAGGGTCTTCCTGGGTGGTCTCACATAGTTACTTCTCATGTTCTTTTGAATCCCCTGTGCCCATCTCCCCAACCCCAGACAAAATGCTCAGCTCTCCAAAGAATGCTAAATTGCTTGAGCAGTAGATCAGCTCCAAAAATAGAAAAAGAAAAGAAAGTCCTGGAACAGTGAGAGATGGAGGGAAGGGAAGGGTGCAGTTTAAGATGGTTGATGGCACCAGAAATCAGAGCCTTTGAGGGATGAAAAAAGGAACTGGAAGTGGTTAGTATGGAGAAGAGAGAAAGGGGTGGAGGAGGAAGGAGCACGGTGGGGGGGACTGTGCCCTAGAAGGGAATACAAACTCCCTCTTTGTGACCCCAGAAGGTTCTGGGAACATTGGGTGGAAGTAACAGAAAGACAGTGTGAGGGAGTGTGTTTTAGTATTAACAGCAGACTGCAGTGGCATTGGCCATTTCTGGGGTTATGAGTTCCCTATCTCTGAGGGTATTTAGATAGAGGCTGATACCAATGGGTCCTCTCAGGGGAAATTAGATATTGTTAGACTGGATACCCTTTAAGGTTGTCCTGGAATTTTCTGAAGAGATGTTTTGTGTGCATTTTGTGCAAATTAAATAATTTCCATTTTGAAATGAAGGCTTTATGGAGGAAAGTGATTCTTCTTTTCTCCATGGTCTTGGCACACAGAAATGCTGACTTATCTTGGGCAATCTTTTGTTTCACTTAGCATTATTGATGAAGGAAAGGAGGCTAACTGAAGATGTCTTGGTACTTGTTTGTGCTGAATGTATTTTTGAGGATGATTTCTGTGCTTCCTTTTAAGATAGTTCCAGAGAATTCAGTTCTGTTTGCCTCCTTCAGTCTGTTCCCCGCCCACTCCCCCTCCAGTGTCGAGAGCTTGCTTTTTCTGTATTATCTGAGTGCTTTGTTTATACCTTCAGTGGAGCATTCATGTCACTTTGCTCTGCTATATAAACAGATTTCCAGTCTTCCTTCTCCACTCGGTTGTAGACGCTTCCTAAGAGCATAAATCTTGTCTTTTTCCGTAAGAGGACTCTTGGTGTCCAATGTAGTGGTTTGCAGATTATTGTGATGACTCATTAACATAACAACTGGGTGTTTAGCACCTACTATGCGCTAGACTACTCCAGGTGCAGGGAATTGAACCGTGAACCAAATCAGACAAACCTGTTTGATGGAAACAGACCACCATCAATGAGTAAATAGATAATATTTAGGTTGTGATCTGTTTTCAGAAGGAAAATAAGGCAGGCTAAGGGCACAGAGGGTGGCCATGACACAGATTTAAATTCATTGATCTAAGAAGGTCTTACTGATATGAGTGTACAGGAGCAAGGCCTGAAGGCTATGAGTTAGTAAGCTGCAGACCAGAAGGGGAAGAGTGTTTCAAGCTGAAAGAAAGCAGTTGCCAAGGCCCTGAGGCTGAAAAGTGAGGCCAGTGTGACTGGAGTAGAATGACCCAGGTGAAGAGTACAGGAGAGGGGTCACCCATTCTCATAAAGATAGATGCAGCAACAAATATTTATTAAGAACATATCGAAGATGCTCAGAAAAAAAGATTGCCTTTGTGGTTTAAAGAATCCACAGAAATCTAAGCAAAGGATGGCAAAACTTATTTCTGGTTTTCAACTCTAAGATATAGGGACAGTGACTGGAGAATGGGGACTGTTTGGGGCGGGGGTGGGGGGGGCAGCTCAGAACAAGTCCATTTGCCGAGGGCACGGCTTCCCTCCTGTCTGTCGCTCTCCATGGTGGAGGACCTGCCTTTCCGAGTCTCTGCTCCTGCGTCAGGCGCACCTGCAGGGAGGCTGGGGCCCCGGGTGCAGATGGGCAATTGCATGCCTAATCACCCATTCAGGCACCCACTTATTTGTTTTCCACATGCAAATATGGGTTTTCTGCAGATGGATTTAATATATTTGTTGCTTCCCCATTTTATTTAAAACAAAACAAACGACCAACCATGTCAGTTGAGGGCAACAAATAGAAACATGAGTATTATACGGTCTTTGCTATTCGTGCTGATTACATGGCTGAGAGGAATCCTAGGCAAATCAGTCTTTTCTGTGTTCGATTTTATTTTTACTTTATAGTGCCCCTGCTTACTCTCATTATTGTTTAACTTTTTTTTTAAAGAGGGATGTGATATTATTTATCCTTAATCATTTTTTCAGTTTTTCGGGCTTCATATTATTTCTGTGTGGTTTCCACTTTCACCTTTTTAGTTTCTGAACTTCTGACCCATTGTTAAAAAAAATAAAAAAGGCATCATGGAGACTCCAAAGGCCATTGGCAGGTGGTGCTTGAAACTTCTTTAGCTTGGAAATAAACAAACAAACACAAATTAGAAGTATTTGCTCCTATTGATGTGCTATTATTACTTATTGTGCAAGATCATGCAAAGAGTCATCTCCATTTACCTGGGAGCTCTAGGTCAACACCAATACCAGAGACAGGGCTTTGAAGGGTGTTTGCTTTGATGGCTAATGAAATTTCAGAGCTCTAAGGAAGGATGTCAGAATTGATAGAGACTTTGGCGTTCATTATATCCCAAATGCCTCACTTTACAGTTAGAGAAACTGAGGCCCAGAGAGGTAAAACGACTTGTTCAAGATGTCAGAGAGTAAGGGGTAGAGATCGGACTCGAACAGCCGGAGTCCCGGCAAGTGGCTGCCTCTGTGGCCGGGGGATGAAGAGACTGCTGGAGCCCCCCTGAGGATCTCATCTCAAGGTGAGGTCTGTGTGTAAATGGGGTTCATGTGCCCTATGTTTGTGTCTCTTATAAACTAGCTAAAAAATCCTTTTGGTGTCAGATCTTAAGCAGGGAAGCAGTGATGGGGATTGTGGAGGAACTACTTGCAGCTTGCCTAAATAACAAGATTGTGGACTGGATAAGAGGGATCTTGGGGTGAGCATGTGTGTATGTGAGAGAGAGAGGAGATGAGCAAAGTAAGAGGGAGAGTATAGACCGCTTGGCAGTAGGCAGCGAGGCACAGGATTTGTGAGACAGAGGAAGTCTGCAGCTTACTGAATTGGGCTGCTTTATTTTGTAGGAAAAGAGAGACTGATATCTAGCATGACTGAGAGCCTTGCTCCCAATTATCCAACTTGAACTGAGTTGTTAGAGTATCAAGCCAGCAACATCCTCTGAGAGAAATTTTTACTTGAAAAAGTGCCGATCGCCACTATCAAATTGTATTTATTGGTTAGCCAGGAGTGCTGCTTATGTGAGAGGCAGCATCTGCTGCCTTGGGGGTTCTTTTCTCAGACATGATTTTGGCAGGAGGTGATTGTCAAGGTCTGTGAAAGCTGCATGCTCAGGTCTTCTCTGTTCTTGCCAACATGACAGATACCTAACCAGACATCAGATGAATGCTTAACTGACCTCCCCAATGGCCAGCTTCCAAATGACCCCCTGAAAAACTTAGGTTTGGAGATGAAGGCTAGTTAAATAACATTTGGTGGATCCTTAATTCGTTTCAGTTTTGAATGTTAAACGTTAAGATGCTGGATTACCGGGGATGTATGCAAAGTCCAAGGTGATGTTTTTGGAGGTAGCCTAAGAGCAGAAATGTCCATGTGTATGAAAAGGGCAAACTTGTCAGGAATGTACTGAGAGCACGTCCATGGGTAGTGGCTGCAGGAATGATAAATGGTTCTGGGGACAGCCTTGACCCCGAAGGCGTCCAGAAGCCGAGCGTGGTGAGTGAGGGAAGGACTGTCGGTATACGAATGCATTCAGCCTGCAGTGTCTGCTCTGTGCAGGGGCCCTCTCTGCAGCTGTCTGCCCTGAAGTACTCGCTGTCTTATTCCCCTGCTGATACCGCATGGCTTGATATAAATGCTTCCCACCACGTGCTGGAGGATCCCAGACACCGCCCGCAGCCTCTGTGTCCGTGTCAGACACAGCGTGTTGGGAGCTGAAGTGACTCCATCCTTTTTCCTGTGTCTTTCTGTCCCCTCTGCACCACTGTGTCCACCCACCTCCCCCTTCAAACAAATCCTAATTGTTTGAAGGCTCCTGTATGCGGATTTGTTTGCATTTGGTCACTGATTTGTTTCCTGTTCATGTCTGAAACGAATTCATTTAATGTGAAACCGCGTTATAATATACTTGAATTCTCTTTGACTATATGATTTCTTTTGTTTTTTCTTTTACTTAAAGAAGGTATTTTTCCTTCTCTCCTTGGACGTCTAGCTTTCTCGTCTACGCAGACAATCTATTTTTGAAGACTCTTCAGGGAGTTGCTGACTTTGTTAGAATTACTAGTGTAGAAGGCATTCGGATGACAGAATCCCACAGTTAACTTGCTTTTCTAGAAACAATTTATTTTCCCTTTAGCTCCAAGGAGTAGCAGTCGGGAATGGGGCGTTCTGAAAAGAAGAAAAATGTGCCAAATGAGTCGCAGATTTCCAGTGAGGTACACAGAAAAAAGGTTTTGATTTCAGTGACCTCTCTGCTCGTTGGAAAACTCTGGGCTGGTGGCTTTCATGATTCCCAGACTGAGCACTCTCGGGTTACCCTGAGTGATGTGGGGAAATCTCAGGGTGGAGGGTGCTCTCTTATTGGGCTCAGGGGTGTTATAGAGACATGCTGTCCTTTGGCATTAAGACACATCATTTCTTCCAGTTGGGTCATGTCTAAGGGCTAGTTCGGCTACATCCACATCCCCAACCAGAGCACAGAAGGAAGGCAGAGTGTCTGGGGAGTCAGCCTTCACGTGGGTTATGTTTGAGCATGGCCACTGGCCAAACTCTGTGATGCTTACTGATTTCGTTCAACCAGCTTCTTGAGTCTAGACGCAGGCCTGCATCTTACGTACCCCACCCACCCCCTTTGGTATTGTCTCTGATTTGTTTTGCATTTGGGTCTATTTGGTGTGTATTTTTAACACCCCTGAGTAAGAGGATGGCTGAGCTGAGCTCTGACCCCGGCTCTGCCGCAACCACCTGTGGAACTACCCTCAAAATTTTCATTTATTCAAGAAATATTCAAATGAGCACTTTTTACACATCAGGTACCTGAGACACAAAAATGTGTAAGACACGGTTCTCACCTTGGCTGCTTACAGTGGAGGCGGAGGGGAGGGGGGCGGTAGAGGACCACGTACACAAATAGATCACTGAGTGACTTCTCCTTTCTGGGTCTCCCTTTTACACGTGGAAGAGTCAGAGCTGAGCTAGGTGATGGCCGCGTTCTTTCTGAGGCTCACCTGTGGTCATTTCTATAGAACTCATCAAACATCCAATAGTCACTTACCTAACTAAAAATTGGCAAACGTTTCCCGTTACCCTCCAGTTAATCAGGAGTGGGGTGATGTTGAAGGTAAGTGAGGCAGTATCTACAAAATGCTTTAATAAGCAAGTTGGAAAAAGACATGCTATAAGTTTGAAGCATTATTATTAACAGAAAAATGAAAACAAGGGCTGATGTTTCTAGAGAGAGAACAGATGGTTCCTTTGTTTAGAATTTGAGTATAAAGGAGAGAGAAAAAGAGATACTTGCCATATTGTTTAGGCCCTGAATGTGAGTGACTTTAAAATACCAAAACAATCTGGTGAGGAAAGTCCCATGGATTCAAAATAGCTCCTACATTGATCAAACTATAATTAATTTAACAAAAAAAATGACAGTAAGAAAAATCCTAATAAGAAATGCCACGGTGACAATTGACAGAACCTAACAAAATCTCCCATTTTTGCATCAACTCTAGAAACTTATTTTTTCCTGTGTTCAAGACTTATACCACACAGCAGAACAAATTAGTGGGAACTGATTTAAAACTGTGTTTCTTTCAAAAAAGTCATCCCCGCCCCCCGAGTTATTTCAGTTTCCCATGACTCATAAAGGAAATCTTCAGGATTCACAAAAAATTGGCAATCCTCTCCTACCTTTGCTGTTGGAGGCTTCTAGAAAAACTGTGCTTTGGGGGCATTTTAAACCTCAGAGGACATGGGTTGGGATTGCAGAAGGCAGGGTCTGGAGAAGCTTTTCGAGAAACTTGTGGACAAAATGTTGTGAAATGGTTTCTTTCTCTCTTCCTTCATTTCTGAATTTCTTATTATCTGTCTTTGCAATGCACAGTTAATTAATGTATCCTTTTGGTAGGATCCTTGCACTCTTGTTTCCTATTACTCTTGAGCTGACAAAAAGTGGGCCAGAAGAATGAGGTCTTGGGCCACCAAGCCTTTCATCTCCTCTTAGGATGCAGCCTGTGTGCTAATGCCTCCCATACAACGAAGATGGCAAAATAAATTTGATAATCAAATAGTAAAGTTTGTTTCCTTCTCCAACCCTCAAGTTTTTTATAGGTTAAAACAACTCTGCTTCTGCCTGTGCCCTGCTTAATTAAAAAAAATCAAATCATGATGTGTTAGGGAAACAGAAAGATTTCCATTTCTTGACTGTAATTGTAGAAATATATATTCAGAATTTTCCATTTGTTGGCCAATACCATAGAATATTGTTCTGTGATGTGAGAATTTTCTAAAGGAGAAATGACTGAGAGTACCCCTTGTGTGTTGTTATATCGTTTAGTCATCTGAGTACGTACGTTTCTTTATCCCTTGTCATTTCTTGCTCTCTAAAATGAGATTCACAAGATCTCCATGACATTTTTTTCCCCATTTACGTAAAATTCATGGTTCTCGAGAGTTTTGGGAACAGATATTTCTAGGCATCTATTCATTTTTCTGAACTTTAAGTGGAATGATGACCCATAAATGCATGTAATCATCGGGCTCAGTAACTTACAGGTGCCTCTAGGAGGCAGACACCCTGCATTTCCTTGCACTAATTTGCTTGTGATTAACATTCTCTGCCCTTTCTCATATCCCATACTCATATTCTGAAATGTAACTATGGGGTCTTCTTTCCCTCTTGCACTGAATATCTTGCTCAAAGTTACTAATCTACTGCATGCATGCATGCAAACTTGCTTCAGTCATGTCTGAATCTTTGCGACCTCATGGACTGTGGCCCGCTAGGCTCCTCTGTCCGTGGGATTCTCCAGGCAAGAATACTGGAGTGGATTGCCATGCCCGTCTCCCGGGCATCTTCCTGACCCAGGGATCAAACCCTAGTCCCTCGGGTCTCCTGCATTGATGAGCAAGTTCTTTACCACTAGCACCACCTGGAAAGCCTGACTAATCCATCAAGTTACAGCAAACAACAATTTATTGACATCTGAGGCTTTTCTTTCATTTTATGACCTCAGATGAGAGGTTTTGAGTCTCAGCTTACTTTGCTAGAGGTTAGTGGACAAGGCCTGGTGAGGGGACTCTGGTCGTCTTGTCACCTGGATGAGCTAGAATAGGACTATAGTCATCCTATATGTAAGGGCTTGACTTTCTGACCTTCAGAAATCAGAGAGGCATGTCGGTGTGGAGTGTGGGGACCTCAGTGTGACTAAACTCAAGTCACTTGATCTTTCTGAGCTTCACTTGACCTATCTGTGAAATGGGGTAATGACCTCTTTTCTGCATGAAAGCCGGGGGCTTTCCAGGGAACTTCTAGAAAGACACTGATCTATGATCCTATGATAAAGTACCCTGCCCGAGGTACTAGTTTCCAGGGACTTGAGGGGGGAAACAAAAACAAAACAGTGGAGGATATTTTTAGAGGCTTAGACAGTTTATAGACTGTTTTGTGGGAGAGCAATGCCTTTGAAAAGTTAAGGAACCTTTTTACATATTATGTAAGGAAATTGATAAAAACTGATACTCATTTATGCAAAACACCTTAAAATCAATCACCTTTTCCCCTTCTAGCCTGGTGGAAATGGCTTGTCATTTTCACCATTTTATTTTTATGGAAACTGAACCAGGGAGAGAAATAACAGAATCTGTCAGGGTCTGTCTGTCTGAGGATCCTATAAGGCAGGAAGGAGATGGTTGAAGCTTTTCCTAGAGCTTAGGAGCTGCAGAGGAGTTTGCAGTCTTCCAGTCCAGTGGTTTGTAAGCCCACCTGCCCTATTAAAATCTCTGGAGGAATTAAGAAAAAGATGCCCTGTTCCTAAGTTGCTCACCTGAATTAGAGTGTGTGAGCTTTGGTCTTATTTTAGAGCTCCTGGGAGACCCATTGATGTAGTCTTGATCTTTGACCTGTGTCTTTGGTGGTATCCTGGTAATAACCCCTCTTCATGGACCGTATTTCTGGGCGGTCGCGACCCTGACACCCAAGTGAAACCGCTAGATAACCAAGAATTTCACCCAAACTACATGGAACCACTGGAGAAACTCTACTGAAAAGGCTTATAAGTTCTGCGAGGCCTTGAAATAAAGGGAGAGAAGGGGTTAACATTTTTTTGTGGTATGTGCCTTCTTTTATGCTTCTGAGAACGTTTAAAATGATAGCAAGGAATATATTTCATTGCTTTAATTGTTCAAGGTCTTTTTAAAGTGTGTTCAATAAAATACCATTTAAGCTAACTGACCTTTATATTTTAATGCTTTTGGAAAGGAACAATACCTAGTATTCAGCTGCAGTATAATTTTTAATTATATATATATATATATATATATATATATATATATATATACACACACACATATATATATATATCTTTTTTTTTTTTTTTTTTCTGTCTGCTGAGGCTGTTTTGGAATCAAAGAGCTGAGAGTTCTGTTGCCTTCCCGGATATTTTACCTGTTTCTGTTTAAACATCAAGTTCTATGTTTGATGGTTCTTGGCCTCATAATGTGTAACCTTTGTATCTTTTTTTTCCCCCTCTGAAACTTATCAAGGAAGGAAACTTCAAGGTCTGATTCACTATTTTTTCCTCCTGTTGGGAAGTTCAGGTGTGTAGTGGAAGGTAGCACATGTGGGTTAATCTATATTTTGACCAAAAGAGTGCTTCTTGTCCCCCGCCACCCCCAAGCTTGTGCATTTGGTGATAGTTAACTTCAAAGGCCAGTGCTGATAGATTTTAAAAAATTGATGCTAGCTATTATCATGTTAGATATAGCTCATCTTCCAACTCTAAACTTGCTCTTTCTAGAAGGAAAATAGTACTCAGATTGCAAATGTGGTGAACTGGAACTTCAGAGGCTTGAATTGACCTACAAATCTTGTAATTATAGCTCTGGTTACATAGACACTGTGGCCTTGGACGGGTTAGGAATTATTTACTCCAGGAGTTTTAGAAGAAGAAATTATAGGATAATTTTCCATGTTAAGAAATTAAAATATGCAGCATTCTTTATGTATCTGTGAAACATATGGACACATAAATATTACATGGAATGAGGTAGTTTGGGCTTAATTTACTAATTATTTTCAAATCCTATTAGAAAATAGAGCAACTTTAAAAATGTTATTTATTTTTAATTGGAGGATAATTGCTTTACAATATTGTGTTAGTTTCTGCCATATATCAACATGAATCAGCCATAGGTATACATATGTCCCCTCCCTCTTGAACCTTCCCCCTACCTCCCACCCCATTCTGCCTCTCTAGGTTGTCACAGAGAGCTACTTTTTAATTGCTACATTCCCCCCGCCCCTTCTCTTTCTCCGTGGTTATTTTTATTTAATTTTTTATTGTAAATAATTTCGAACATAAAACGAATAGTCAAAACAACACCCATGTGCTTTCAAATTTTTTAAAAATTATTTCTTATTGAGGTATAGTTGTACAATATTGTGTAAGCTACAAGTGTACAACATAGTGATCCACAGTTTTTAGAGGTTATACTTAATTTATAGTTATTTAAAATATTGGCTATATTCCCTGTACTGTACAGTGTATTCATGTAGCTTATTTATTTTATGCATAGTAGTTTGTGCCTGTTAATCCCCTATCTGTATCTTGCCCTTTCTACTTCTTCCTCTCCACTGGTAACTGTGAGTTTGTTCTCTATATCTATCTGTGCCTGTTTCTGTTTTGTTATATTCACTAGTATGTTTTATTGTTTAGATTCCACATATAAGTGATGTCATACAGTACATATTTCCTCTCTGATAAATTACACTAAGCATTATACCCTCCAGGTTCATCCATGTTGTTTCAAATGGCAAAATTTTGTTTATTTTTTATGACTGAGTAGTATTCTATTGTATACATGTACCACATCTTCTTGATCCATTCATCTTAGGTTACTTCCATATCTTGCCTATTGTAAATAATGCTATTATGAACACTGGAGTGCATGGAACTTTTTGAGCTAGTGTTTTTGTTTTCTTCAGTAATATATCCAGGAGTGGAATTGTTGAGTCAAATGGTACAATACCTATATGCTTTTATCAGTTTCATGTATTGTTAACATTTCAAGCTATTTGCATTTTCCCCCATCTTCTTATGTGTGTGTACATACACACACACACACACACACATGTATATACATATACACACATGCATTTACATATTTATTTTTTATAGTATTTTTTCTATAGTGCTTGAGAGGAGGTTGCATATGTCATGATACATCATGGCCTCCTATGACTAAGTACAGTGTCTATTTCCTAATAATAAGGACCATCTCTTCATATTCACATTATAGTTATCTATTTCAGTACATATAACCCTGATGTAATATTTTAATCTACTGTTTTGTCAATTTGCCAGTTATATACTTGACAGAATTTTTCTCCTCTAGTAGAGAATCCAGCCTAGAATCAGGTAGTGCATTTACTTAGTTGTCATGTTTCTTTAATCCCTTCTAATCTGGAACATTTCCATAGCCTTTCTTCTCTTATGCCATTGACATGACTCTTATGCATTGAAGAATACAATGCCTCCCTTTTGAGAAATATAATATCCCTCATGTTGGGTTTGTCCTCTGTTTCTTTGTGTTAAAATTCAGTTATGCATTCGCTGCTAGAAGACTGTGTAGTTGATGCTGTGTCCTCCTCAGGAGGCTCCTGATGGTGTTTTTGATCACCTGGTCAATGTGTTGTTCAGTTTCTCCACTATATAGTTACCATTTTTGCTTTGCAATTATTAAGTAATCCATGAGGATATACTTTGTTCCTCATCAAAAATTTTCTCAAAATTTTCGTGGAAACTAGTCTTTACTATTATGTTTGCAGTGATGCTTTTCCATCATTAGTGATTCTTTCATGTTTATTATGCAACATTCTGCATTCTATTCTAAATAAGACTCCTTCCCTTCTCTTTCTGTCTGTTTCAATAGATATGGACTCCATATATCTGTTTAAATCTTATATAGTTCATAGTAGTATGTAACTGTTGTGATGATTAAATTGTCCCTGTAAGCTGACTCCTGTGTCCTTGTGATACGTTCCCATCTTTGCTGTTAGCACTTATTTACCTGCTAGGATAAAAGGATATTCTAGTTTGATCTGTATCTTCTCTCTCTGAGCTCTAAAATCAACTGTTTCTTCTCTCTGTCTTGATTCTTTTCAGTGGAGAATGGTGTTGGGGCCAATATTTGAGTGTTGCATGTTCTTGAGTACTGTGGTGCTTTGGGTCCTAAGCCCATTCAATAGCCATAGCTGGGAAATATTGCACATAAAAGCATATAGGCACGTGTGTGTGTGTATATATAAAGTGCTTAAATATATATATATACCTGTGCTATATGAGTGTCTATCCACATCAGTTCAGTTCAGTTGCTCAGTTGTGTCTGACTCTTTGCGACCCCATGAATGGCAGCACGCCAGGCCTCCCTGTCCATCACCAACTCCTGGAGTTTACTCAAACTCATGTCCATTGAGTCGGTGATGCCATCCAGCCATCTCATCCTCTGTTGTACCCTTCTCCTCCTGCCCCCAATCCCTCCCAGCATCAGGGTCTTTTCCAATGAGTCAACTCTTCGCATGAGGTGGCCAAAGTATTGGCATTTCAGCTTCAGCATCAGTCCTTCCAAAATATTGGAGTTTCCGCTTCAGCATCAGTCCTTCCAATGAACACCCAGGACTGATCTCCTCTAGGATGGACTGGTTGGATCTCCTTGCAGTCCAAGGGACTCTCACGAGTCTTCTCCAACACCACAGTTCAAAAGCATCAATTCTTCGGCACTCAGCTTTCTTCACAGTCTAACTCTCACATCCATACATGACCACTGGAAAAACCATAGCCTTGACTAGACGGACCTTTGTTGGCAAAGTAATGTCTCTGCTTTTTAATATACTATCTAGGTTGGTCATAACCTTCCTTCCAAGGAGTAAGTGTCTTTTAATTTCATGGCTACAATCACCATTTGCAGTGATTTTAGAGCCCTCCAAAATAACTGACACTGTTTCCACTGTCTCCCCATCTATCTCCCATGAAGTGATGGGACCAGATGCCATGATCTTAGTTTTATGAACGTTGAGTTTTAAGCCAACTTTTTCACTCTACCCTTTCACTTTCATCAAGAGGCTTTTTAGTTCCTCTTCACTTTCTGCCATAAGGGTGGTGTCATCTGCCTATCTGAGGTTATTGATATTTGTCCCGACAATCTTGATTCCAGCTTGTGCTTCTTCCAGCCCAGCGTTTCTCATGATGTACTCTGCATATATGTATATACAAATAATAATAATGATTTTATTTTTACCGTCATCATGACACAACACAAACCTGCTAACAAGAGTTCAGAGTTTGTTTGTGATCCTCTGCCCCAACTTTAACCCTGTCTAGGACTGAGCGTATACTGTCAAATACTGTATTTAGGAGTTACCTGGATTAGTTCTTTTCTCTTTATGATCCTTTCCCCCAACCCCTCAGAGTCATCATGTTGTTCATTTGAAATGTGTTTGGATTCAATTGTTTCAAACTTTGTTGTTTCAGACTTTGGGTTTCAGTTTCCTTTCTTCTCACCCTTGTCTTGTTGATTGAATTAAATTTTTTGAATATGTAAAATAATAACATGCTTCAGTTGTCAAAACTAAACAACAAAGTATCGTCCAGTATTTCTTCTACTCTCTTACCCAACCAGCCTCATTGTTTCCTTAGTTTCTTTCTTGTGTCTCTCGTATTTCTTTTTCTTTTTTACATAAAAGGTAATATGCACACACACACATATGCTCTTAGGTACTTTGCTTTTTAAAAATCTTTTTCTTCTTTTTTTCTCTTTCTCCCTCCTTTCTTTAGAACTTCTTTCTTTTCTTCTGTCTTCCCTTCTGTCTCTCTTTCTCCCCTTCTCTCTCTTTCTTTCCTGGTTTTACCCATCTTTATGCCTTTCTTTCCTGCCTCATATCTCTCCCTGTCTCTCTATCTCTTTTATACAACTGATCTTCTATGCTTGGGTGGTAGAGCAGTTTCCTGCAGTGAATAATATTATGCATATTTATTTTCATAACATTGGAGGCTTATCTTCAGGCTACATTCTTAGAAGTGGGAATGCCGGGTCAAGGGCAGATGTCTTGTTATATAGGCAGTGCCGTAGTCCTCTCCCTGGGGGTGTCCCACCAGCATCCTCCACCACAGAGTGTATTGTCAAGCTTTTGAATTGCTGCCAATGTGATGGGTGAGAGATGATATCTCACTTTAGTTTAAATTTGCATATGTCTTATTATGAGTGAAGCTGAATATCTTTTCATGTGTTTAAAGACCACATTTGTTAATTTTATAAATTCCATTTTTTATGAATTATCTGTTCATATCATTTGCCCATTTTTAAAATTTGAATTTTGGTCTTTCTTTTCCTCAGGAAATCTCTGTAAATTAACCCTTAATTTATGAAATATATTACAAATATTTTCTCCCAATTTGTTGTTTGACTCTGTTTACAGTGTTTGTCTTTTTTGTCATGAGAAAAGACCTTTACACTTATATAGACAAATTTACAAATCTTTTGTAAAATTTGCTCCTGTTCTCTGATTGTAGCTAGAAAGTGTTCCTGACACCATGTCTACTCGTGTTATCTTCCAGTTCCCGTATAGTTTCTCTGTTCACGTTTAGATGTCTGATTCACATGCAGTTTATTCTTACATATGATGTGATGAATGGCTCTAATTTTATCTTTATCCAAATGACTATCTAGCATACCAGTACCATTTAATTAAATAATTCTTTGTCTCTGTGATTTGAGATTGATGGTACTTTTTAACTTATACCATGACTAGATATGAAGGAGAGGGAATGATGGGGAAGAGGCTGATTGGAGAAAAATTTAGAGATTCTGGCTGAAGGTTGAGACAAGATTAGAATGTAAATCTTCTCACTTTCAATACAGAGTGCTTGACTTTTTATAAGTCAACTTCTCTCATCCATTTTTCTTGTCCAATTGACTAATGTCTTTAACAGAAACGATGTTTAGAACAGAGGAGGGTTTAGGCTTTATCTGTGCTCTCTCCTCAGTGATCTGCAACCACTCCGCCTCCCTGAAATAGGTTATGAGAAGTTGGCTGCACACTCTTGTGAACACCTGTGTCTCTGTGTCTATTGTCTGTAGCACTGGCCACACGCTGACTGCTCACTGTGCCGTCCTCTGCCGACTACCCGTGCTTCAGGGACACCTCTACTTGTAGCCCGTAGCCACATGGGGTGAGAAGGGATCCCCAGAGGCCTTGGGGTTTTGGGGGGGGCTGAATTTATAGTTCCATAATTCTCCAGCAAGCTGGGAAATATACCAAAGTCTCATTTTCCTCGATTTTAGAGAAGGAAAAAATCCAAATAAATAAATTTCATACATTCAAGAATCAGATTTAAAGTTTTTTGTTAATTTTTATAGAACACATAATAAACTCTCCCATCTTTTTTAAAAGAACTCATCTGATGAGAATTTAATATTGATGGCACAGCCATTAATGGGCTCTTTGCAAACTGAGTTATGCTAAATGTCAGCCTTCTTTGATCTGTGGATAGGTATTCCATGAAAAGGGGTATTTTTGTGGTCAAACATTTGAGAAATGCCAGCTTATGCAGATTTAGACAAATTTTTTTGCAGTATGGCTTCTCAGAGCTATTAGTATGAATTTGTCAAATTTCTTTAAACCAGGAACAAATATCTGCCCCCCTCCTTCCAATACTTTACTCCTATTAATAGCTTAATACTTAGATGTACACAGTCAAGTGTATTAGGGCTGCAATATTATATCATATGGTACCAGGATTCCCCGTGACTTTTTGGTTTTATTGCTTCCTCCTAAATTAGAAGAATTTAGCTTCAGAAGAAGTTAAAGTCTGTGAAGGCATCATTCATTACTGTGGTGCAGACACCTACAGTGCCTGGAGTATCCTACATGTTCATTTGATATTTCTGAGCTTGAACTTGTCCGGTTCACTCTCATTGACCTTTCTACAGTGTTTTTGGTTTGGTTCTCCTTCCAACAGTATATGTTTGAAGAGGCAGTTTCTTTCTTCTTAGTCCTAGCAATCAGATAAACATATTTGCAGAGAATTTTGTGTATAACTTCCTGGCTTCTGTAGAGGTGTAAAGCTTAATCATGAATCATTATTACATAAATGATTTAATCATTGCTGCTTGTCACCCAGGAATAGGCACATAGAATTGTTCCTTGTACTTTCCTGTGTTTTCCAAATTTTCTACAGTGAAAATTAATTACTCGTATATTCAAAACGAGCGCCAACATAATGTTGAAAATAAAGCACATTAATAGCTCAGAATTCTGAGCTCCCAAAGAGCTCCTGTATTAAACCTCGATATTAGACACCTTAACTAGAAACAGCTAGTTAAGAAGGAAATGTCCGGGCTCAGGAGCTCTGCACTTCTGCGATTTCAGCTTGGGACTCATCCTGGAAACCACTTTTGGTTTTCTCTGTCTCATGCGTTCTAGGTTTGAATAGTTTTTCTGATCAGAGATCACGCTGATGTATTCCAGTTTCAGCTGCTCTGAAAGATGACCACCTGTCTCTTGGAGTTTGTCCAATCTTCCCTGCACCTCTCGCCTCCACCAGGGATCGTATAAATGGATCCCTGGTTATTTTGGGTTGGTTGGTATCAACCATAAATGTGTACTTAGGTACCTGTGTGCACATACATGCACACATGTACACATGCAACTTCTGAGTGAGGGGCTGAGGTGTCAAATATCTAGGTTTAATACAGGGGCTCTTTGGGAGCACAGAATTCTGAGCTATTAGCGTGCTTTCTTTATTTTCAATATTATGTTGGTGCTCGTTTTGAATATACGAGTAATTAATTTTCACTGTAGGAAATTTGGAAAACAGGAAAGTATGAGGAACAAAATCTGGGTCGTCTGTAATCCTATTATCTCGAAATACATCATAATGAATAACGTTCTGTCCTGTGTATGTGCCTGTGTGTGTATACAGACTGTTGACCGCTGTTCTGTGGCTTGCTCTTTAAACCAGTCCTCCACTGTTAAATATGTTCTGTATTTTTAACGTTAAAATTAATAATAGTTATGTATTGCAACCCTGAACAGTTAACCTTTCCTTAGTGCCTACCAGGGAAATCACTGTGCTACACGAGTCAGTGGTTGCATCCTGATTCACCTTTGTACTTCCAGGGATTAGCTCAGGCCCATCTGTGCACGTGGTTTTTGCCCAGTAAATGCATAATGAATTTCTGCTACTAGACATTAAACCAGAATTGGGACTGCCCACCTATTCTTAAGAAGTTAAACTCTACACATGATGTGTTCCAAAACTACAAAAGAAGGTGAGAGCCAAGACAGATGTAGCTGCCCTTATAAGGGCAGGGCAGGTTCAGTAAGACAGTACCAGTTTAGTAGGTGTTGTCTCTGGTAAATTGAAAGTGTCTGCCAGTTATGAGACAGGGCTTCAGTGTACTTTGTGGTCAGCACACTTTGTATCTGGTCCTCATCATTTTAGGCCTGGAGCCTCCCACCCCGCCTTTTTTAAAATAGTGAGTCAGAGTTTCAGTAGTCGGATGGAGAGGAAATTGCATTAATCAGATCCACGAGGCAGCTCAGGATCAGCTCAGTTTCACTTCCATACATGCCTGGGAGCAAGAGCTTTGCATTAATTGGCTTGCCAATTCCTGTGTTCTGCCTCAGACGCTTTGGGAATGGGATTGGTTGTCAGAGGCATTGCATGGGGAAGAACCGGAGCAAACTGTTTGGAGGATCTAAAGGAGAATATTCTCTGCTCCACGAGCATCTTCCTCTCTGGGGCCCCAAAAACTTGTGCCCACCAAATGCAGTGGATAGAATTCCCTCACTGCCTCTCCTCCCATTGAAGATGTGGCATGTGTAGCTGTAAGATTATACATCGCCCAGGGCAACTGTTAACGAGCTGAGTTCCTGGAGTGTAACCTCTCAAAAGGACTTCTAACAGAACTTGATGCCCAAATATTTAGATCCCTGGAGGCTTTGTCCTTCTCAGCCATACTTGGGAGTCCCAGTGTGGTGTCTATCTCTTCTGTGTGTTTGTGCTTGCTCAGTTGCATTTGACTCTTTGCGACCCTATGGAATGTAGCCCACCAGGCTCCTCTGTCCTTGAAATTTTCCAGGCAAGAATACTGGAATGGGTTTCCATTTCCTCCTGCAGGGGATCTTCCTGACCCAGGGGTCGAACTCATGTTTCCTGAATCTCCTGCATTGGCAGGCAGGTTCTTTAGCACTGCGCCACCTGGGAAGCCCCATCTTCTTTGTGTAGTGCTAAACACAGATAAATCCTTGCATCCCAACTCACTCCCATTCCATGCCAGGGAGGTTATAAAACGTTTGAGTGACTTATTTGTTATTCCTATTGGCTTCTTGAGAATGTTCCCTATGCCTTGATGGAGTTGTGGAAACATCTTGGTTGTTTCAGCAACAAGGCTAAGAACCATGTCATAGAACCATTTGTCTGAGCTCATGTACTGAATGTGTGAATTGATACTGGGAAGGGAGGGAGCAAAAAGGGTACAGAACGCTGTATCCAGCTGGGGACTCTGTTAGATACTTCCGGTAGACACCTCATAAGTCTTTCCAGCACCCTCTCAAAATAAATGTTATCCCATTTTACAGATAAGGAAACTGAGACTCAGATATTTTATGTTACTTCCCAGGTCATGAAAATGAAACTCTGAAAACCATGTCTGAAAAACCATGGAATTTGTGACTGTTCTTGTCCAACCTGCAAACTGACACATGATTCTAGAGCATCACTGTTTCTTTGAGCTTGTTCATAGGTTTGAGGCATGCAGCCTCCATTTGGGGCTTGAAAGTCCTATTTGGTGAAGGTTTTCCTAACGTCCCATCCCGTACCATACACACTCTGTGCCAGACCTCTACAAACACAGTGATGGTTGTTGTGTACATGTTTGTCTCCTGTGCTGAACTGTGAATTCTTCTGGATATCTTAGTATAGTATCTGATTCATGGCAGTCTTTTGATACATATGTGTTGAAAATTCTCATTTTTTTGTCCCATGTCGTGTTTCTGTTTTAGGATACTAAAAATCTAGAAGTGCCCTTTTAGTAGAAGTAGGCAACTCATTTGCCTTAAAGGATGCACTAACTTTGGTTTTTGCTTTAATATTTGTTGTAAAGATGCTCTTTGGCTTAGCTCTCTGCTTCAGCCCTTGGAATGGTAAGATAGCCAGTTGTTGACTTTATTAACATTATGGGCATCTCTGAATTTGTGAATAACTAACATAACATTGGTTGCTGTTATATCAGCATAAAACCATTTGTAATATGAGCAAACATGTATTTCAGTTTTGTTGTTTATATACAGATATTACTTTCCACTTAATATCTATAAAATAAATTTCTAGATTGTTACTTTCAAATATAGGTGAATTTTTTACATATAATTTGTAGTAAATGGTCTTCTAAAGGTGCTTTATTCCCTGAAATTCTACAAATCCACTGAAATATTAAAGTATATGTTATAAGAGCAAAATACAACAATATTTAACCATGATTATGGAAACTATTAAGAACTTTTGAATAGTTAAGCAATTAGGGAAATAAGTTGATAGTAAATGCTAGTATTAGATTTGTGAAATCTTTGTTAATAGAGTACATTAGCTAGATACCTTTGGGAAGAACATTGTATTTTTTCCTAGCTAATGTTTATAAAAATATAAAGTTTAAGAGGCATTATTATGAGATTAAATTATAATTCTAATCATTATAGAATTGGTTAGTGAATGCATTCATAATTAAAAAGAGTGACTATTTTTAAGAAACTGTTTTTAGGTGCTTCCCAGGTGGCTCAGATGGTAAAGTGTCTGCCTGATATGCGGGAGACCCAGGTACGATCCTTGGGTCAGGAAGATCCCGAGAAGGAAATGGCAACCCACTCCAATACTCTTGCCTGGAAAGTTCCATGGACGGAGGAGCCTGGTAGGCTACAGTCCTTACTTAGGTCGCAAAGAGTTGGACACGACTGAGCGACTTCACTTTCTTTCTTTCACTTTTAAGTTTCAGCATTTAATTTTAATTAAGGCCATGAATCTTTCTAGACAAGTCCTATAAGAATAGTTTAGTTTTTTTAAAGATAAATTACAAGTAGATTGCCAACTTTGTCTCTTCAACATTTCATGATCAGAAAAACTTCCACAATCATGTAACAAATCCCAGATAAATTATCTTAAACACAGAGAAATTTTGTATTTATTCTTGTATCAAGGAAATCTAGATGATGATGGTAATAGATTTTCAGTCTTGGCTTTGGCTTAATATTGATTTTAACACTCAGCAATTTAACATTTGACCCAAGTCTGTAATGGATACAAATATTCTATTGGTAGATTTTTATGCTTTTGTACTGGGAGACAGCATGTAGGTCAGATTGGAACAGATTCCTCATGTTTATCTACCACCAATTTGTTTACAAATGATTTCCATGATGACCATCTATTAATTCTCTCAGTGATCCTTAAGGAGCTCAATCCCTCATTAAAGAGAGGGAAGCCATGGCTTAGAGAAGTGAAGGGCATTCATTGTCTGAGGATACCAGGTGGTAGGAGAGCCTAAACATTTGACCTTATCTCTGTCCCAGTGCTTGGCATCCCCCACACCTGTGGAGCTGGCTTTGGAGCTGTTCCTGGCACAGCTCCTTACACAGAGTAAGGCATTAATTTCCATACGGTCTGTCTTATAAGAAGTGTTAGTAAATTTAATCAGAGTGTGTTTATAGTTCTATTCTGAAATCATTGACTTCTAGGTTTAATGAAGATTGACCACCTTCTCGAGGACAGACGTGCTCCTTACATACTCTGTGTCCCCATGAGCCTGATGGTCATGTCTTCTCCAGACCTTTCAGCTTTGTCTTTCTGTTGTGTGATAAGGGCTGAACAGAGGAAAGACGAATCATAATGACTGTTGGAATCCAAGCCAGTTTGTATTTGCTGACAGGTATGGCTGAGGGAGCTTCCCTGGTAAGCTCACTTGGTAAAGAATCTGCCTGCAGTGCAGGAGACCTGGGTTCGATCCCTGGGTCAGGGAAGATCCCCTGGAGAAGGAAATGGCAACCCACTCCAGTATTCTTGCCTGGAGAATCCCATGGACAGAGGATCCTGATGGGCTACAGTCCATGGGATCGCAAGAGTTGGATATGACTTAGCGACTAAACTACCACCACCATCACCACCATGACTGAGGGAAATAAATTACCTCTAGGTTTAAGCAGGCTGGTTTTTAGTTGACACTGGAAGTGTAAATAATACTTCTTCCTGGTTTATGAGTTGAAATTGGTTGTCTGCTGCATAAATTTCTTATTTTGTCTTCAGTTCATGGTGTGATCATGGAATGCAGTTTTGGAGATAATTTCAGGTCAGTTTATTTGCTCAATAATGATAATAATAACATTCATTGTCATTTAGTGAGCATCTAGTAAATACCAGACTATGTACACACATCATTCTTTTTTTTCTGTATTTTTATTTTATTTTTTATTGGAGTGTAGTTGATTTATAATGTTGTGTTAGTTTCAGGTGTACAACAAAGTGATTCAGCTATACATATATATGTATGTGTGTGTATACATACATATATATGTTGTTTTTCATATTCTTTTACCTTATATGTTATTACAAAATATTGAGTATAGTTCTCTGTGGTATGTATAGCTCCTTGTGGATTATTTATCTTATATATTGTTGTTGTGTTAGTTTCTCAGGCATGGCCAACTCTTTGGGACCCCATAGACTGTAGCCTGTCAGGTTCCTCTGTCCATGGAATTCTCCAAGCAAGAATACTGGAGTGGGTAGCCATTCCCTTCTCCAGGGGATCTTCCCAATTCAGGGACTGAACCCAGGTCTCCTGCATTGCAGGCGGATTCTTTACCGTCAGAGCCACTTGCTAAGTTGCTTCAGTTGTGTCCGACTCTGTGCGACCCCGTAGATGGCAGCCCACCAGGCTCCCCGTCTTTGGGATTCTCCAGGCAAGAACACTGGAGTGGGTTGCCATTTCCTGAGCCACTTAGTACTATCTGAATGTTCATCCCAAACTCCTAATTTAGCCCCCTACCCTTTTCCTCTTTGGTAACCATAAGTGTGTTTTCTGTGTCTGTGGGTCTATTTCTGTTTTGTACACAAGTTCATTTGTGTCGTTTTTTAAAAATAAGGTTACACATATAAGCAATATCATATGATATTTGTCTTTCTCTGTCCAGCTTACTTCACTCAATATGATAATCTCTAGATCCATCCGTGTTGCTGCAAATGTACATTATTCTTAACCTTAGAAGAAAAAAAGACATTTACACTTACAGTCTAATTCCCACTCTACAGATAAGGAAACATAGACTCAAAGAGATGAAAGGACTCACTTATGCTCATGAAGAAAGTGGCCAAGTCAGCATTTACCTAATTGTAAAGCCTGTACCCTACTTCCACTTCCACACTGCCCTATCACTGAAGGCTGGAAACTGACATCTGCAGGCTCCTGCTTCCTCCTGTCCTACTACAGTGGGGGAAGGACTGTGCATGAGCCAGTGCTGGCGCCTGCTGCCCAGGTGTCCTTGGCTTGTGCTCTGATGTAGGGGGCACACCTTTGTTGAATAGAAGATGCTGATGACCCTCCCAAGCCATCTGCTGACAGGCCCAGGGGAAGCTGACCCCCTGCCCTTACCATAAAGAGTTCACTCTGGACTCTCCAACCAAAGGGAGGGGGGCTTGACAATTACTGTGCTGTTGAGCTGAACCCAGTCAGTTCTTTTCATTTATTCGCTGCCTTGCTTTCCTTCGAGCATTTTGTCCAAACTTCTAGCGTGGACTCTCAATCCTCGCTGTACATTAAAATCACCTGGGGTTTTAATTCTAACCATGCCTGGGTACCTTCTCTAGACATTCGGATTTAAATGGACTGGGGTGGGGCCCTGGCTATCAGCATTTGAAAAAAAAATTAGTACTGCAGAGGATTCTAATATCCAGCCAAATCAATGCTTTAAGGGTAGAAAAACCCTCTCTTCACTCTTTTGTTGATGTGGTGTATTTTCTTCTGACTGAAGTGAACCCTCAGTCTTATGATGTTATCATTCCATTGAGAGATTGAATCTACTCACCCAAAGCATTCATGCCTTTTTGAGAAGTTTAAGACTTTGAAGATGCTACAGGAATGTTCACAGATGCTGAAATTGGCAGCCATAGGGCCTGGGAGTGAGTCACTTTGGATTGGATCGCTCAGTCAGTTCAGTTCAGTCGCTCAGTCATGTCCGACTCTTTGAGACCCCATGAATCACGGCACGCCAGGCCTCCCTGTCCATCACCAACTCCCGGAGTTTACTCAAACTCACTGGATCACTAGGAGCAACCAAAAGACCGAGCCATGACTTTGCCACCTTCCCTCCTAATTCATTGTCTTCCCACCCCCTCACCAGATTTTCAGTGTTGAAGGAGTTGTATGTTTTAGTTGTGGGGTATTCACCATCCAGTGATTTTCCTCCTGAGCCTATTGTGGCTCATTTACACTGGCTTGGATATGTTTATAGTCTCTTAACTTTTTGTTTGTTGTTGTTCAGTCGTTCAGTTGTATCTGACTTTGTTGTTGTTCAAGTCGCTCAGTTTGGTACCCCATGGACTGCAGCATGCCAGACTTCCCTGTCCTTCTCCATCTCTGAAAAGTAAACTTTTTGTTTGCCGATTGAATCTACTGCTACTCTGAAAAGAAGTGGCTTCAGTGGAGAAGATCACTCTGCACACAGAGGGCCCCATCGCTCTCTAGTGGAAGCACAGCCGGACTCTCAGCGTGGAACTTAGGGCTGTCTCCATCATCTGACTCCAGTCTTTTACTCTAGAATCAAGGCCACTCTTCCCTGTCCCTGGGCTCCAGCCAGGTGAACTGTACCCTGGACCAGGATCTGCCCTATAGCTGCCTTTGTTCCCTTTTTGTCCTGCTGGAACATTAGCTCTGTCCCTCATCCCAGTGGCTAGAAATAACCTTTTCTTTCCTAGAACCCTGCACTGCTCTGAGTGGGAACACTTTTAGAACTTACTACATTGTACCTTGAGCTATCGTTATTTATGCCTGTGTATAGTTCTTCCCCTTCTGAAAGCTTCCGGAGGGTGGGGCAGCCTCTTACTTTTGGTGTCTCCTGCCGTGCCAAGAATATTGGAAGCATTCCCTGAATGTTTTTTGGACAACTCAGCCGTTGTCCAAAATTAATCTCATGAGATGTTGGTAGCTTTGGTGAACATTTGGGAGAGGTCCTCTGTGATAAAGTGAAATCCGGTGACCTAGTTACAGAATATCCCCTACAGGCACACTGGTGAGGCAAGGCTCATGTTTAAACTCAGTGAAAGAAGAGCCCGGCTTATTTATGGTGGCAGTTGTTTACATGTCTTTTAAAATGACCCTCCTCCCTTTTTAATGGCTCCAAGATTTAAAAAAGTTCTTTAGATATAATTGAATATTATCAGTCTTCTTCCTGTAGTAGTTCTAAGCAAGGTCTTTTGTTAATTGAGGGCTTATTGACTAAGCATGTATTTTTTTATTTAAAGCTCTTAAATTTTATTGATTTAGTTGATTTACAATGTTGAACAACAATTTAGTTGATTTACAAATCAATAAAGTTTATTGATATAGTTGATTTACAGTGTTGTATTAGTTTCAGGTGTATAGCAAAATGATTCAGTTATACATAATACATATATTCTTTTTCAGATTCTTTTCTCATATAAGTTATCCCAGAATATTGAGTAGACTTCCCTGTGCTATACAGCAGGTCCTTGTTGACGATCTGTCTTATATTAGCAGTGTGTGTACGTCTGTTCATCCCAAGCTTCTGGTTTATCCCTCCTACCATGTTTCCCCTTTGGTAACCATAACTTTGTTTTCCATATCTGTAAGTCTGTTTCTGTTTTGTAAATAAGTTTATTTGTGTTTTTAAAAATTAGATTCCACATATGAGTGGTATCACATGACAGCATTTAGAATGGGGCTGGCATTGAGCTGTCTGCAGGGATTAACAAGAGGTGGAGATGCCACTCCTGCACTTCCGGCTGAGCCTGGCCAAAACCCACACACCCAGAAGCCCCATGTGCTGCGGCGGGTCAGTGAGTGGGCAGGGGACACAGGGGCAGTGATGAAAGTCACTGTTCTGGTCTTCACTTATGAAAATAAAAAGACTGGACTCACTTGTTAGTGAGTTTCTGGACTCTCCTGATATTCCCTGCAATGATAATTCTGTTTATTATTAAAATTAATGATAAAATTAATATTAAAATAGTAGTTCTTCTGGTAAAAGTAATATATGCTCATGTTGCAAATTTAGAGTGTAAAAGTATAAAAATCCCACACTTCACAGGTAACAGTGACATTTTATTTGTGAATGTCTGACTATGTGACCCCAGCTTTTTTAACCTGAACTCACCCCCAACAATCTAGTTCTCAGCTCACTCTATATAACATTTTAAAAGCATTTGTGATTAAAAGAATACTGTATTTCAACCAAAATGTACTTTCATATGTTTGGACACCTGCTACCCTCATACATATATATATATATATATATATATATATATATATATATATATATATACATTCATACACACACGCACAAAAAGAGGAATAGTCATTGTTGTTGAGAACCAACCTCTCATTTTACAGATAGAAAAACTGAGGCCTGGAACTTGTCCAGGATCATTTATAAAAGAAAAGTGGCAACCGACCCTTCAGCCCACGTCTCCTGAATTCCTGTCCAGTGCTCTTTCTCCTTGTCAGTGATATCTCCTTACTAACTCATGGAAGCAGGGGTAGAGAGAGAAAAGGAAAAACACATCAGTTCTAAAGAGTGCAGTTTTTTTCCTGAGTTCTTTTGAGGAGCTATTTTTGTGACTATTCAGAGCATGTACAAGGCCGCCTCTTGGAGTGTTCAGGCTGGACCAAGAGGCCATTCACTGCTGACTGCAGCCTCCATGGCAGGCTCCGTAGAACCCTGGGTTCAGAAACCAGATGGGAACAGACTTTTTCAGTCAAATTTCAGGGTCTCAGTGTACACAGAAAAAATCTGACTGCGCATCCTGTTAAACTGTACCTAACAATGAAACAGTGATGAATGAGTGTGACTGGCTGGGGCGGGGGCAGGGCTTGCTGTTGGGATGGGTTCATCTTAGTCTGTAATTCATTCTTGAGCTCCAGTAAGTCTTATACATGAATGCAGATTATTCATTCTTTCTCAATGTGACCTATTATTCTAACTCCCCAATCATTTAGTTGTTTCCTTTTTCATACAGAACAAAGCATGGACTCCTTTTTGACATTTAAGGCCCTCTGTGATCTATCCTTTTTTTTTTTTTTTTCATTTTTTTAAAAAATTTTAAATCGGAAGATAATTGCTTTACAGAATTGTGTTGGTTTCTATCAAAGGTCAACATGAATCAGCCATAGGAAAATATTTATTTGATTATTGGGCTGTGCATGTGGGCTCTAGTTCCCTGACCAGGAACTATCAGGATTGAACCTGTGTGATCTATCCTTGACACTGATATACTATGAAGCTGTAATAACATAGTGATTAAGAACCAGCCTGGGCAGCCAGGCTGTTCACCATTAATTAGCACTCTTACCTCAGCACATTACTGAATCTATGTTTCACTTTTCTCATGTGTAAATGGGAGTAAGATTGTTCTGGTGAGTAAATGAGTTAGGATTTATAAAGGTGAACCAGTGACTAGGTCCTAATTCCTGACGTGGAGAGTGCTTTCTTTGTTTATTAAATGGATGCTTTTCCAGTTCCTCCACTAATAGCATTTCCCTTTTGCACTAGACTTCTGGTCATTCGTGAGATGGTCCCCTCATTTTTCTGTCTCTGTGCAACTGTGACCCTCACCTTTAACACACTAGCCCTCTCATTTCTGCCTGCCCAAATCTTAATCATCCTTTTAAGGCCAGGCTCAAATGTATCTTTAGCCATTTCTTTCTTCACACATTCACATATTCTTCATCCCTTTAGCAAAATTTTTTATAGAGTGTCTATTGTGTGCCAGGTGCATTTTCTAGGAAGGTTTACATGGTTCCTCAAGTGGGGAGAAGTTCGTCACATTTGCCACTGCTGTGACATATGGCCATTAATATTGCTTTTCATTTTCTGATGAGCTAGTTTGATCTCCGCTACCAGAATATTAGCTCTTTGAGAGCAGAGTGCTTATTGCATGGGTGTGTGCTAAGTCGCTTTAGTCGTGTCTGACTCTTTGAGATCCCATGGACTGTAGTCTGCCAGGCTCCTCTATCCATGGTGATTTCTCCAAGCAAGAATAACTGGAGTGGGTTGCCATGTCCTCCTCCAGAGGATCTTCCCGACCCAGGGATTGAACCCGCATCTCTTATGTCTCCTACATTGACAGGTGGGTTCTTTACTACCAAGGTCACCTCAGAAGCCTCAGGGCACTTATTAAGCTATATTTAAATTGAATAAATAATGAATAAAGACTTACTGTTTGTGGATATTTTTATTATCTTCTAATAAAGTTAAGAAGATAGGAACAATGCTGTGTGTGTGTGTGAGAGAGAGGGAGAGAGACAGAGAGAGAGAGAGAGAAGAGATACTTTGAATGAGAAGAAGGTTGAGGCTGGTTTTGAAGACAAAGAACCACTTCCAAGCTGGAAACAGGAATGAGAGTAAAGCTGCAGATGCAAAGAGAAACAGGATGAGAGAGTAGGTTATTGTTTGAACTGTAAAGCAGTTGCTTCAAGAAATGGTTTTCCTTAAGTGGTATAAAATGTGAAGTGAATTGGGTCTCACTTTTCCTTTCCCTCTTTAGGAGGTTGGAACTGATTTTTAAAATGAGGTGGTGGAGGAAGGTGGAGTTTGGAGAAGGAAAGTGAAAACTCTTTTCTGAGTCTCTCTTTGCCAAATAGCTCCCTGGAGAGAAAGTTCAGAGGGAGGGCCTGGCCAGGCCAACCAGCAGCAAGAAGACCAGCTCACTCTTCCTTTCGTCATTGTCCCGGTCACTGTCCCATCCCTGTTCCTCATTTCCAAACATCTTCTTTCCTTTTTCCTTTTTTTAAACATATTACAGGTGAGAAGCTAGGGGAAAGTTGAAACAAAACACAAAGGAAGCAGACAATTTCAATATACAATGATGAAAATGATGCATTTTAGATTTATTTACCTGGTCTATTTCCCACTTCGGGCATCCCCTCCTGCCACCCCTCTCCTCATTTCATTTTCCCAACTTCTGCCCCTCTCTGACTGAAGGCCGAAGGAGACTCTGACGACACAACAGGTTTGAGAAGGCAGTAGGGCAGTTTTCAAGTGCTGACTCTAGAGGTTTAACCTGAGCAAATTCCTTTTTCTGAGAGTTTTTAGCTGTTTTTTTTTTTTTTTGTCTCTGGAGTTTACTGCTAAAGATGCTTTGCTGTGGAAGGCATGGAGTTTCAGTGATGGGCCTGCATTGACTGAATGCTTGGTGTATGCACATATCAAACTACATGGGAGAGGGATGCTGAGATAGGAAAATTGGACTTCTGACTGCAAGGGCTCAGGGGTGTGTGTGTGTGTGTGTGTGTGTGTGTGTGTGCACACGCGTGCGTGCTATGGGGAGACCGGTTTCTGAGGAATGAGGGTAGGTCAGGGGATGGGTAGATTGGTGTGTTAATCAGCTGGAGGCTGGCTGTAAACTGATCAATGATGCGGGGAAGGGCGGAGGGTTCTGTTTGCTGCTGCTGGGGAAGGCTTCACTGGAGGGTGTGGTGTTGAAAGTCTTGAAATATGGATAGGACTTCTATAAACAAGGAAGCTAGACGTGCGTCTTCAACACAAAGGGAACAGCAGAGGCCTGGGAAGACCTAGAAAAATGGGGAGCGGCAAGCTGTGGAGGTGAGGCATTTGTGTCAAGTCACAGAAGTGGTATCCAGCCCCTCCCCACCCCTCAAGCCCATCGTATGTTTGGGGCTTTTATTATTTTTTTTTCCCCCACTGTAAGCAGTAGAGAGTGGTTATGAGTTTTAGAAAAAGCTGTGACAGGATTGCTCTGGTGCATGTGTGTGTTTTGTTTTGCTTTTCCTTTTTAATTTTCTGAGTCTTTTTAGGAACTGTGAGGCAACCTTCACTCTGGGAAGTGTGCACTGGCTGTCTTCCTGTGTCTTTTCTTTCCCCTTCCTGCCTGGCCCGGGGCCTTGTCCGGCTTGCGATGATGAAGTGTGGCAAGGCCAGCTCCTGGGAGCTGACCTGAGGTCTCTGAGTAGACCGTGGGCACTCTTCAAGGTTTCCCATCCTTTTTCCTCCTCCTTTTCTCTTCTTCCTCCCCTCCCTCCCCCTCTCTCTCCCCACCCCCAGCAGCAGCAGCAGCAGCAGCCCTCCCCTCCCTAAAATAAATAAACCAGTCGCTCCAAAAGGTTCCAAGCACATTAGTCACATATCCCAGAAGTTTAATACAGAATTATTTTGACAGCGAGAACAAGAAGTGTTTTCTAGTTGAACGCACAGAACTTGCTTCTTCCAACTGGGCTTTCTGCCGCAGAGACAGATGATATGTTTTTAGATGGATCTGCCGCGCAGGAGACTGCGTCGCTTCCCTTGGAAACATGACAAACTGCTCACTCCCAAAAGTGGTTGGGGAAAAGATGTGAAATGAGAGGGAGAGGGAGAGGGAGAAAGCACAGCCTTATTGAGAACATAACTTTCTCCCTAATAACTTCAATCAGCCACGGAGAGCTTTTCTATGTGTTTATTTATTTGGCTGCCCCTGGAGCCGGGAAGTCCTTTTTTAAACCCCGGGCTCATGGGTGTTCTAAAAGATGAGGACAGGTCGAGTTATTGCAATGCGGGTGGCTCTCCAAGCATTCCAGTTGAATAGCTCTTCCAGAAATATTTCTTGACTCACTTATTTAGCACTTTCTGTTGCCGTTACTAAGCAGATTGGAGAGTCCTCCCTGTGATTTCGCCAGACTCCTCTTGGGCTGACGTGGATCCGCTTATTCCTATCTGGCCCATGGAAAGGCGGAGGAATGCAAAGCCGAAGTCCACCGGTGCCCAGCAGGGACTTCAGCCTGAGAGTCCAGAGCGCAGCCTGAAGAGCCAGAAAAAAGTGTGTGCGCTCCTTTCCCGACTTCGCCCTTCTCCTTCAAGACCCCGTCGCCAGGCTGGAAGAGCTTTCTTCCAGGGCGGCTCACCTGGGTGTGACGACCCAGAGATGAGCCTGGAGGAGAGACATTAAGGAACTTCTACACCTGGGATGAGTGTCCTTATGGCTCCCATGATCCTCCACTCTTGCTTCTCAAATCTTTCTAGAGATTTCCAGCCTTTTGTGGGGGCTGAGCTGACCTCTCTAGTTTTAGTGTGTACCCGCAGGAGCTCCTTTAACCCCCTCTCATTGTTCTTCATGAGCCCCTCATCCCCAGGTCTTCATCCAAGAAATGTCTGTGTGGTCTGGAAATTAACTGGCCATATGACCTTGGAGAGTGGACTCATTGGTCCTTAGTATTTTCAGAACGTTTCCTTTTTAAACACCTCATGAAACCTCATGGGAAATCCCAATACAGGTTTCCCCTGCTCTAAGTACAGTGTTCCTGTAAAACAGTTCCTGAGCCAAAATGGAGTAGAGTGAAAATTTTCTTCAGCTTTCTTTAGTGAAAACTGGTACTGATGTAGGTCTTTCATAAAAGCAAAGTGGTATAAAGAAAATTATTGAAAAGCAGAAGATACCTATATATAAAATAACCAAAACGTTAACTACATGGTGATGGTGTCATTGACTGTTGTTAAGTGGTTAAATAGGCTTCCATTCATTGCCAAGCTATCATCCAGAACTCTGGCTCTGTGGAACCTACTCTGAAAACCATTGTATTGGAGGCACTGCAGGACTTCTGGTAGCCCTGGTGACCGTGGTTCTGGCTTCTTCAAGTTTCCTGCCTCTCTGGACATGTCTCAGGGTTGGGAAAGTGGCACTTGTACAGATGAGGAAGATGGGCCTGGAGGGAGACATGACCCTTGCTGGGTTCCTCACACTGGCTTTGAAATCCTGTGTGATGAAGGCCTTTTGGCTGGTTCCCCTCCAGTGATTGTTCTCCCGGGCTGCTCTGCCCCGAGGCTTCCGCACCTGGGCTGGGACCTGTGCCTTTCGGTGGCCAGCACCTCATGATCGTTCTCTGAGCTGCCCTGAGCAGTCATCTCAGTGGATTCTTGGTACCGTTGTTAGGCTCACAGGCTCTGTCTCAGAAACATTACGAGAGGAGTAATGTGGCATTCAAGCTGTTTTTAAGGAAACTCTTTTTTAAAAAAAAGTGCTGAAGAGAAAAGTTAAGTGCTAGGAGAAAATTAAAAATGGGCTGTCTCTCATTCCTCCTCTGATTCTTATGCTGTACCTACAATTGTGTGACACTCTACTGTTTCCCAGAGAAGGTTCTGACTTTTACCACCGTATTTTACATTTTCACATTGCAAGACAATTTTTTTTTTTTGCCTATTCTCTGTAAACCTTTATTTTACAAGTGGCTTTCAAACTGGTTTGTTTGACCAGTTCACTTACGAGCTCTAGTAGGTATTAATTTTTCCACAACATTTCCTTACTTTTAGAAATTAAATTAAAATTTCCTATATACTCCCAACTCCATAGGAATGTCAGGAAGTTGGTTATGCAAGACAAATTCTAAGGAGCTTTTTTCCAGCAAAGATCTCACTTGAGCCTCACCATAATATAGACAAGAAGGAGACTCAATGAGGTAACACATGTAGAATCAGAATTAGGCTCACAGATCAGCTTAGGTTGAGAAGAATTTCGGGGATATGAACCTTAGGCTCCCTGACTCATAACCATTGCAACAAATTATTCCTTTTTCTTGTAGCCAGAATTATGAATGAATATCCTGTTAACACTACTGTTTATTAAGTGTTTATTTATGTGTCAAACACTGCTAGGCAGACACTTTATAAAAAGCTCATTTAAACTCTTCAGCTGCTTTATAAGGTAGAAATGATCATGTCCAGTTTGTAGATTAATCACTGGAGATATTGAGAGGACAAGTAACTTGTTGAAGGTTCCTCTTCACAGAGTCAATGGACCTCATCTTATAACCAGGACTGCCTGTCTCCAGAGGCCTTTCAAATAGAGAATGTGATCTCTACCCATCCTTGTCCTCACCAGGAGACGAAAGGTACTCTCTGGAAAATGACAAAGCTAGTTTGTGGGTGACCATGTGCTTCAGTGAGTGCTGAATACTGTGAAGGGTTAACATGTAGCCATTTTCTGTCTCTGCTCTTGGAGCTCATAACTAATCTTTATGTAGTCTCTTCTACTTTCATTTTGGATTTTATGTGCTCCACGTGGAAATTACTGATCTATGCACCATTGGGCGAGTCATTGCTATTCCTGGGCCCTTGGTTTCTCCCTCACTTGAAATAGCTCTTCTTTCCTGCTCCCATATTTCTGTCCTTCTAAGTTGACATGCCTGGGGAATGTGCTTATTGAATTCTCTTTGTATAAGTCCATGGCTTCCCCAGTGGTTCAGCGGGTAAAAAATCTGCCTGCAATGTAGGAGACGTAGGAGACACGGGTTCGATCCCTGGGTCGGGAAGATCCCCTGGAGGTGGAAATGACAACCCACTCCAGTATTCTTGCCTGGGAAATCCCACAGACAGAAGAACCTGGCGGGTTACAGTCCATGAAGTCACAGAGAGTTGGACACAACTGAATGACTGAGCATAGCACACAGCAAGTCTTTTCAAGAATATTGTTGGAAATTATAGATGCTTTCTAAATGCTTGTTTTAAATTGAAATAATAATTGCAGGTAATCCCCATTTTCAAAGAGTTTTTCTGCTTCTGAAATGCTATTTGCAAAAGTTTGAGAGTCAGATACCACATAAAGAGATAGCTAAGTCATATCAGGAAAGATGAATCCCTAGTATGTATTGTTACTGGTTTGATGGTGCTATCTTGCTTTTTGCATCAGTTTTGTCTTTCTAACTCTGTGTTAGGACAACTATCCTCCCCTCCCCGACACACATGTGAATTGCACACATACAGACACACACACACACATGCACACACCTCTTGAGCTAGACACTCTTTTGTATCTGTTAAACTTGTCACTTTCTCCGCAGAATCTGGTTAGCATACCTTTGGGTGAGCAGAAGAAAAATCTGGTTCTGTGTGCCAAGTTCAGGGTGTGAATCAATTCTCCCTGCCTTTTGCATTTTAGTAAATGTTTCCTAGATGGATTCGTCGGATTTTCAGTAAAGACAAACAGCGCAGAAAGCAGATTGCTTTCATACCCGAGGCCTGAGTTCTGTGACCCAGACATTGGAGCTCAGTTCCATATATGGCCAAAAGAGAAACCGGGTGAAGGAGCGGCGGGAGAATACCAGACATAAAATGCATTCCTGTGAAGTGTGCGTTCGCAACTAACAAAACAGGACCCTCGCTGGTTTCCATCTTTTGCAGAACATGAACTGTAACGTTTTCAGAAAGAAGCTAATGTTCCAAGCATCTGCCACAGGGAATAGTTTATTTTCCCTTTTCTTTTTGGTCACATGTAGTTTTAATTTGGAATTAGTGTTGAAGTCAGTGCGAGCAAGGAATGAGGACTAAGAAATTATTCTTGGAGTCAGCAGATGTGGGTCCTCAGCCCAATCCGACCGCCATCCAGCTGTGAAACTCTTTGGCTTGTTTTGCTCAGTGTCAGAGTGGCGGGGCTGAATTTGATGATCTCTGAGATCTCTACTATTTCTGTTGTCTTTGGTTCTAATTTTGCCTGAGATTTTCCAGTTCCTGTGGAATTCCCCACAGAAAGAAGTTTCTAATTCTTCCAAATACTTTCTGTGGTTTGAACTTAAAAAGACTAAATAAAAACCCTGGTCTTGAATTTTTCTTTGTGATTTCCTTAAATATAACTTGGACACATTGTCGGCCTTCACTTGGCAGACAGCTTCCTGCCCGAGGGTGGAGAGGATTGCATTTAGTGCGCCCTCATGGTCTTCCCCCTCTGCCTGTCCTTATTGTTGGAGAAGAAATTTGGGTGTGTCCACCGCAAAGCTGTAGGAACAGGTGTGCCCTTGGCCAATGCAGCCTTGTAATGGCCTTATTAATTGTCTGCTGCTTTTATAGATTCTGTCTTCTCTGTGAGAGAAATGGGACTGATAGGAGACCATTCTGGAAACTTCCTCACACTGCAGGAAATGGAACTAGGGACGTGAAACTGAGGTGTTAGCTTTCCAGTTAGTAATTGGATGAGTCAATTGCCTGTCACAGATGTTAAGAAGGTTAAGAAGAAATAAAAATACAAAATTCTGATCTAGAGAGGACCAGTCATTTCTACTTTATGAGACCAGGCATGATTTCTTCCTTCTTGTCTTCCTTCCTTTCTTTTTTCCTTTCTCTCTTCTTTCCTTTCTTCCTCCCTCCTTCTCTCTCTCTCTTGGTTCCTTGCTTGCTTCAGGTCTCCAAGCCGTCATTTCTCCATCTGGATCATAAAATGCTAGTGGGCCTTCTGAAAGCGTGGATTGAGTATATTTCCAAATTGTCTCTTCATTCCTCCTACTTCATATCCCCAGTCATACTGAGCTCATCAACATGCACAGAGTCCTGACCAGGCCTCCTCAACATCCTACAAGAACAAAGATAAGGTGACCCCTCTGTGAGCTCCCATTCACTATGCTAGTCAATATGTTGACCAAATTTTTTTTTAGTAGGACATTCACCTCCCTTCACAATCTGGTTCCTAGAACCTAGGTTGGGAAACGAGGGCTTCAGCAGCCTTTCCTTACATGTGTGGTCTTCATCTTGACTTTGAGCTTGCTCTGATCCCTTTGGTGCCATGGAGGTAGGTGTGTGTATAAAAGGAGAAGACAGCATATGATGGCAGGGCAGCAAGCATACCTGGGGCTGGAGTAGAACTGAGAAGGATGAATCAGGCTCCTGGGGCTCCGTGAAAGACTCTACCATTAACTTAGGGACTATTTAAGGAGACTGAGCACAGTGTATCTTCTGCTTTAGTTGGAATCATCCATTATAGTGGCTTCAAATGCTTGGTGCTCTTATAAGAAAACCACAGGGAAGAGCAGTCATATAAACAGTAATAATATATTGGCTTTGACTCATTCTTTTGGGAGTACGATATGTGACGTAGGTTTCTGTAGGGCTTTCTAGTGGACTAATCCCTTACCGTACCTATGTCCTCATCAGATCCTCACAGGTGAAGTGGCAGGCTAAAGAATATATCCTCACTTTATTTAAGAGCAAACTGATACTCAAAACTTGAAGTATCACATGGTAAAGAGATGGCATAGCAAAGATTTGTCTAGTGCTCTTACAAAGCTTTAGACATTCTTATGAAGCTTCAAACATATTGACTTGTGAAGCTTCAGCCTAGCCAGTAAATTGACACACACACACACACACACACACACACACACATGCAGACGTACACACCTACCTCCCTCATTAATGGATGGTGCCGTGCTCAAGTTGCTAAGTTGTGTCCAACTCTTTGTGACCCCATGGACTGTATGTAGCCAGGCTCCTCTGTCCATGGATTCCCCAGGTAAGAATACTAGAGTGGGTTGCCATTTCCTACTCTAGGGTATCTTCCCAACCCAGAGATCAAACCCACATCTCCTGCATTGTAGGCCGATTCTTTCCACTGAGCCATCAGGGAAGCCCCATCAAAGGATGGTAGAGGATGGCTTTTAATTAGTTGTGAATTGCATGAGCCATACTATTTGGTGAATCAGTCTTGGTAATGAGCAGGGTGATGGGACAGTCAGTTCACTTTCACAACCGAATTCTCACCTAGGGCACCCTGACAGAGAACACAACTGAGGAATTCTTGTTTGGGACTGTTCATTCTTGCTTGCATATTTTCACTTACTTGAGGCAGCAAAGAACTAAAAATTATTGAACATTTAATATGTGCCAGGCTTGCTACTAGAGGCTAATCCTTAGAAGTGAATCATAAACCACTTAGTTTAAACTTTAAATCGTGTGGAGAATACCCCATCTTCCCTCTCATCCATCCATCCATCTTCTGTTATTCTTGGCAGGTGATATGTTCATCTGTACTTGACTATTTCATGTCTCTTATAGAAGTAGAAGGTAGTTACTCCAAATACTTTGATCTTTCAGTTAAGTTCAGTCACTCAGTCATGTCAGACTCTTCGAGACCCCATGAACTGCAGCACGCCAGGCCTACCTGTCCATCACCAACTCCCGGAGTTTACCGAAACTCATGTCCATTGAGTCAGTGACGCCATCCAACCATCTTATCCTCTGTCATCCCCTTCTCCTCCTGCCCTCAATCTTTCCCAGCATCAGGGTCTTTTCATCTTTACTGTTTAGAGAAATACCCAACCTACTTACAACTTCCATAAGTATTAATTTATGCATCTATTAAGTGGCTTTATGAAAGTGGAGTCCTTCTCTTAAATTTATGTTTTCTTTTTAGAGTAAGTTCCTTGGGTTGACTATCTGCTCTTGAAAGAGATTATTAACCCCCATTTCTTCTAGAATTTCCTCTTATATGATTTGGGACTGCTTATCTTGAGTCTGGAAGGTGAAAATTGAAGAAATAAGTCCATATTTCTTATTTCTTTCTTTTTAAAAAAATGTTCTTTCCTTTTAATTTGATTTATGGGGCCAAAATTGTATTTGTTTAATTACTCAAATTTTGGATCATGTCAGAACATGTTCTGCTCCTGGTATTTGAAACCTATTTATACTTTTGTAGAAACCCAGACTCTTCAAGTTGGAAGAGAGTGTAAAGATTCTCTCAGATGGCTCTAGGCCTTAAGTTCCTTGAGGCCAAGAGCTGTGTCATATATATATTTCTGTACCTTTTCCTGCTGCAACTCCCAGCACTTTAGCCCCCTGCCAGGGGGCCTTAAAGAACGAACTGGATTGATTTGATTTCTCAGTTTTAGTGTTTTCTTTGCCCCTTTCTTAACTTGTCCAGTCATTGGAAGGAATTGTGTGGACCCATTAAGTGTGGTGAGTAAGTAAATCATGGGGCTTGCCCCCCTTCCAGTAGGTCTTTAGCTGTGTTTAGATTTAAGAATGCTGAGTAACTAATAAAACATGACTCCAAAGAGCTCTACAGATGGAAAGTGCTTCATGTGTAATAAATAATAACAGGCTCTTGAGATTTGGCACAGCCATAGAAAGAAGTGCCGACCTTGCAGGCTATGGAAACTTCTGATACAGCTTATGGTGGAAGAGTGTAGTGGTTGCTATTAACTCTTTTCATCATTTTGTAATTAGTGTTTCCATTTTCAAGTCACTGTTACATTCCTCATTATAGGCAAAGTTACTTTCTGAACTAGTTGGGAATTTTTAGCCTTCCAGTTATCGTTAAGAGAATGATCGAAGGAACACCATGAAAATTGATAGGCAAGTCTTCCAGGCAGGCTTCAATTCAGTGCTTAAATCTAGTCCTTTCTAGGTCCCATCCTTTTTCTCAACTCATTTCTTTTATGGAGTCTGTAGTCCCCTCTATTTTATTTCCAGAGCATTGATATTCTCAAGCAGTGGGAAATGGCACCTTTCTCCAAAGGAGACAGTGAAATGGCCAGGGCTTATCCTGGCTTTGAACCATCCAATTTAGAGGAATTTCATCCAGGGAATGGCCTCCCTTTCATTTGTCCTCAAGTGTGGGTCAGTCTGATTGAAATTTGGTGATCATATTTGAAATTTGGTGACTGCCCCCTGGGAGCCCTGCACTAACTCTGTTTTCACCTGTGTCCTCCCACCTATAAAAGCAAGTGAACTGAAGTATAAACAGAATCTTGCTATTTTTCTTGGTGATTTTCAAAGCCTCTTTATTCTCAGCAACAGTGACCCACTGTAGCTGAGCATTATTCATTCAATCAGTAAATATTTATTCAGCACCTTCTATATTCCAGGAACTCTTCTCGATGCTGGTCAGAGAATAAAACAAAGTTCTCTCAAGCTAACATTTGAAGGATTTAACCAAAGTATGATTTTTTTAGAAAAATGACATGGCAGAAGTATGCTTAAAGAAATAAACACTACAAACAAACAACACACCAGCTTTTTCCTTTTGTCCTTTCCTCCTACTCTTTCTCTTCTCTCTCTCTCTTTTTTCTTTCTCTCTTCATAACCTGACCATTTATTCTCACTCTGTTTTACTAGGAAGCCCATATTTTCTTTTCATCCCTGTTTTTCATCTCCTTTTTATGTCTGCTTTGCTTTGTACTTGGGGTGCAATGAGACTTGGCACTGGCTTGATTCCAACTTTGAGCTCCCTCCCTAGGTTCCCTGTGCTTCCGCTTCTCTCCTAGTGGAGTGGTGGGTAGTTGCCCATGTTGCAGATTGGAACCTGGAGGGAAGGAAGACCAGTGCTTCTGGGGCTTTTGGTTCCCCATCCAATGGCACTGCATTGTCAGGATCTCGCTGAAGAAAAGGATGTAGCCCCAAATTCTAGGTGCCCCAGCAGATGCTTAGCTCAAAGGGACTTCTTCCAGGAAATCTTCCTTGATCCTCTCCTCTCTTAATTCTTATGCATCTTTGGCAGAATAGGAGCTCAAGAAATTTAGTTTCTTTTGCTTCTTCAAAGTCTCATGTCTCTTTTCTGGGCTTGACTTAATGGGACTACTCTTTAATTTCTTGGTTCTTCCTTTTTTTTTGCCTGCAGCATGTGGGATCTTAGCTCTGGATCAGGGATTGAATCTGCACACTCTGCAGCAGAAGAACAGAGTGTTAACTGCTGGTCCATCAGGGAAGTCCCAATTTCATGGTTCTCATGCCCATTTCTTACTTCTCTTGGAGGTATGGACTGTGTCCATGTGTGCTATAAAGTATGTTAAAGGAACTGGGGGTGGGGGTGGTTTTTTTTTTAAAATAACTTCGTTTCTTGTTTTGGGATGAGAATCTTGGAGCCACATTTACTACTCAATCCTGGATTTTAATGGCTCAAATGCCGAGAACGGACCTCTACACTGACCAGGTGGTTGAATTTCCAAGTGTTCCTGGATTTCCACTTAAGTCTGAGGTTTTCAGATGCCTGACCATTTTTAGATTATTGTCATTCACCCCTAAATTTAATACTCAGGAATGTGACCCTGATAACTCCCTAGTGAATACAAAGTAGGACTGGTAGAATTGAGCCTCTTTTCTCTGTTCCCATGATCTTTACCTCTAACTTCATGTTTTACTTTTTTGCCTTTTTTTCTGTGCTAGATTCCAGCCTCCAGCCTCTCTGGTTAGCACGATGACTCACATTTATTGCCCATGTGCTAAATGTTAGGCACTGGGTAAATTTTTCCCCGTATTTCCTTTCATTTAATCCTCACAGCCCCTGGAAGAGGAAATGGCAACCCACTCCAGTGTTCTTGCTGGGAAAATCCCACTGACAGAGGAACCTGGTGGGCTACAGTCCATAGGGTTGCAAAGAGTTGGACACAGCTGAGTGACTGAACAATCCTCAAAGCCAGCCTGTGCAATAGGTAGTAGAATTATATATGTTGAACAGATGAGGAAACTGAGGCTTAGAGAGGTTTAAGTAACTTGCTCAGCATCACAAAGCATTTGATGGCAGGGTCAGAGTTAGAAGTCATGTCTCTCAGACACCAGCGTTTGATCTGAGTTACTCTACTCACCCATAGCTCCCTCTGCTACTCTTTTCTGCTCACCTTGCTAATGAGAGTCAAGGACCGGGTATTGAATGTAAGGAATGCTCTATCCTCACTTCTTTCTCCCATTGGCACCTGCAGCCAGAGCCCTAGAGGGTGTGCTTTATTCTTCTGACCTCCCACCAGACTCTAAATTGGCTCTTAAGGCTGAACCCCCTGACAAGCACCTTCAAATGGGCTCATTGTTTTTCATAGTTTACTTGGTTTATCACCAGTGAGGGACAGCTTGACATTTACTTTTCCATCTGTTCAATTCTGATCTCCTGTAGGTGTTTCTCCAAACTTAGCAAAACTCTCTGACCGTATGAATTGATAGCAAGTGCTTTCTCATGTTATCTATTGTAAGACAATAACATGCAGAGGCATATTTGAGAATTAGGGAGCAGTCTCAGATGGTAAAGAGTCTACCTGCAGTGCAGTGGACCCGGGTTCAATCCCTGGGTTGGGAAAATGCCCTGGAGAAGAGAATGGCTACCCAGTTCAGTATTCTTGCCCGAAGAATTCCATGGACAGATGAGCCTGGTGGGCTATAGTCTACGAGGTCGCAAAGAGCTGGATACGACTGAGTAACTAACACATTCACTTTCTTTCTTTCTAAGGAAAGAGAATGAAGTTTGGAGAGAGGCATGGTTTCTGCATCTTCTGGTGGATGGTGGTGAGCACAATCATCATGCTCTCCAGGGACCTGCCTCAGTTCGGGGCACTTGTATTATTGGTGCTTAGCATTTCTGTATTACTTTACATTTGCAAAGTGCTTTCCAGTGATTTATTAGCTGTTCTTGTTTTTAATAGCCCCTGGAGGTAAGTTGATATTCAGCCTTCTGAGAACATAAATGCATAGAGAAGGCTCATCTCATCAGATATTATTGGATCTGGGGTCAGGACTTTGAGCTCCTGGGATAAGGCCATTTGGGGTCATTGCCTCATGAGGATTAATAGGAGATCAAGTGGACTTAACTTCAGCTCCCAGAGCCTCTCAGGCAGAGGTGGAATGATGGCAGCTATTTAAAGAAATTGCATAGAAGTCATTATCAAAAGACCTGGATTCCAGTCCTGATTCGGCTGTTGACCATCTGTGTTGACCTTGAGCTGTCACTTTGCCTATATGTGTCTTGGATTCAGTCTCTGGTAAAAAGCGTGTATCTCCCAAGTCCCTTTAGATTCAACATTGTGTTAAGTATGATTCTTTGACTTTGAACCCCTTCTTTGGAAGGGGTAGTTGGTGAATTACACGACAGGGAACATGGGTGTTGGTCTCAGTCACTGGAAGGCACTCTGCAAATGTAAAGTAATACAGAAATGCTAAGCACGACAATACAAGTGCCCCTATCTGAGGCAGGTCCTTGGATGTCAGGTTGTCAGTTGTTAGGGGATGTGTACTCAGAAGGTGCTCACCTGCCCTTTTTTAGGATCCAAGGACAACCTGACAATGATAAGCCTTCAGATTTATTTGAAGAAGCACATAGTCCTTATTCACTATAATGCTGAGATACTGAGTGGGACTGCTAGAAGAAAGCCAGACTGGAGCCAAGACCATCAACCCTGTGTCTTATGGATGTTGTAGAAAGTAATTAGCAGGCTTGATTATCTCACTGGTTCAACACACGTTTTAGGGATATGATGTAATGTGAGGAAACATTTAGTTGTCAGATTTTAGAGCTTTTTCAAATTTATTCTTGCAGGGAAAGTCTAGTTGTCCTGGCAACCTGAAATTGATTTTCTCTTTGCTCTTGTCAGCTGAAACCAGTCCCCTTTGAATCACTCCTCTAATTTAATATAGAAAACTGTGTGTCCTTACCTGGTGACCAAATCTTTCTTAATGACAGGTAACTCCAGCAAATGGTTCCTTTTTCTAACCTGAGCCAGAGGCTATGGTTTATTACTGCCTTCACCCTATGTTGTTCTCTTTGTGGTTATTTATTTGTCCATGGAGTCAGGTACAGAAGTAAAGTGGCATTCAATTAATTAAGAGTTCAGTCAGGCCTGCAGAGAAATGATGTAATTGGCAGCCAATCACAGCCTTTCATTTCCAGTTCCTTTCTGGGCAGGGATGGGATTAGAATGGGCTCCAGGGGAGGGAGTCCTTTAGTGGGGACACCTGGCATTCTGTAACCTGGGGAGGGTGATGTAACGGCCCAGATGACAGAGAGAAAACTAAGCTGCATGACTGTTTCTGCCTCTGTCAGTCATCTCTGTCAAGGGAAGGGGGATGATCTGTAAGCTTGGAAGTGTAGAATCGATGTCATTAAGAAGAAATTGATGTCCACGGTGGAAAAGGATGTTGCAAGAGAGCAGTCTGCTCTACCAAATGATTTCAGAGGTCATGGACCATGCATGCTACATCTCAGGATATGGAGAATGGCTGATGGTGACCATGGAAGAACTGCCAGTAATTCTGAGGAAACTGGAAATCAGCAGACGTGCCAGAAATGAGAGATGAGGAAATAGAAATCAGTTATCAACAAACAAACAAACAAAATAAACAAAACCAACAAACCAGTATCCAGAGTCTAGGATCTGCTGACTTTATCCTGGTTCCTGGTATAATTCTAGGCTGGTTTTTTGACAGGTGATTTAGAGTCTTTGGAAGGAAGCAGTGTGCACCAGGAGCCAGAACAGGGTTCCCTCACCATTTACCTTTTTGAGTTAATCAAATGATGGGTTTGAGTGATGTCATACACATAGTAGTAGTAGCCCGGCAAGCTTTGGAGTCAGGTTGTTTGGGTTTAAACCCAGAGTCCTCTGCTTAGTAGCCACAGACCTCAGGCAAGTTGCTTACTTTCTGTAATGCAGCTCCCTCTTCTATAAACTGGGGGATAATGATAGAACACAGGGCTTCCCATGTTCAGTGGGAAAGAATCTGCCTGCCAATGCAGGAGACGCAGGAGATGTGGGTTCCATCCTTGGGTTGGGAAGATCCCCTGGAGTAGGAAATGGAAACCTACTCCAGTATTCTTACCTGGAAAATTCCATAGACAGAGGAGCCTGGTGGGCTACAGATCATGGGGTTGCAAAGAGTCAGACATGACTGAGCACACATGTGCACGTATAATAACAGAACAGAGAAAGACTCTGAGATAATGCATGTGAAGGTCCTAAAACACCTTGTACATTCAGTAAATGTTGCTCTCATTACTCTTAGCAGGGAGACATTTGTATTTAATAAAACATTTAAAACATTACATATTTGTAGATAAATATATGGAGACATGTAGGGTGGATTATGGAGACATGTAGAGTGGATTATGAAATAGGCAGTGGATTAACATATGGGTCAATGAGTGAATACACACTTTTTAGTAACATGGGTGGAGGAGCTTGAAATGTATTGCAAGAGTGAGAATGCAGGGAGTGGGTGAGTTTGAGACGCTTTCTGCAACTTACCAAACCCTTTCCTACTCCCTCACCCTTTTTTTCTCCCAAGAAGAAACTCAAAAATTATCCATATGAAGTGTATATTCCTTGTATTTTCAAAATAGTGCCAAGACTTTCATAATGGAAATAGTCACTTGAAGCTGTAGTGCCATGTTTGATTTATATATTTTCTAACTGAAGTATAATTGACTTACAGTATTGCAGGCATACAGCAAAGGGTTTCAGTTCAGTGATTCAAGCATGCATGCTTGTGTATTAAGTTGCTTTAGTTGTGTCTGCGAGCCTGTGGACTGTAGCCCACCAAGCCCCTCTGTCCATGGGATTCTACAAGACAGAATCCCATCTACAGGACAGAATCATGCCCTCCTCCAGGGGATCTTACTGACCCAGGGATAGAACCTGTGTCCCTTGTGACTCCTGCATTGCGGGCAGATTCTGTACCGTATGAGCCACTAGGGAAGCCAACATCCTTCCATACCCAGCTCAAATTCCACCTTCTCAGAAATATCAGCTTTTCCATTAGGAATTGGTCTCTTTCCTTCTACCTCTACCATCCCATGATTTGTATTTTCAGAAACTCTTTCTCAAACCATCTTGTATCTTAATGGGTGATATGTGTTTCTGAGCTCTGATCTGCAGAAGGCAGGTATCTCTGAGCCTTTGGAGCATAACTCAGTAGCTGGCATGTTTAGATACTCTGTAAACGTATGTTAAATTGACTTACTAAGGAGGCCTGAGGGATTGGAAGGTTACCTATAGTTAACCCAAGGAACTAGAAGGGCTCCTGGGAACTGATTTAGGGGCCTATAGGTTTAAGAGCAGCTATCAACTTTTCCCTGGCTCCTTCTTAATCCTGCTTTCCCAGAGGCAGAGGAAATGGTGGTATCTGCCTAAGATGCTGGTGACATTCCCATGAGATTAGATCAAGATGCACCATCTCTTCTTCTAGCTCTCAAGTTCTTGGGGCTGTCAACCTCCCTTCTATTGGAAAGATTTCCTTTTGAAGAGGAGGTGTACATGATGACCTCTGGATTTCTGAGTTTGATTATGAAACTTCTTGAACAATACACTGCAGTTGCCCCTTCTACAAGGAAGGTGGACAAGCCAAGGTGTGCATTTGTGAAGCTGAGTGACTTTGACCCTTGGGAACAGTCCAGGGTCAGCCTGTGCTCACATGGCATGCTCCAAATCCACCTTCCACCATCACTGTTGAGATCTGAACTAGATCGCTGCTTGTGAAGCACCTTTTCGTGACTTGCAGATTCTGTATGGACTGCTGAAGGTCACTTCTAGTGACTCATGCATAGAAGAACCCATTATGTTTAACACACCACAGACAGAGACTTTGTGCATAAAGAAGATGTGTGATACAGAGGAAAGAGAAAAAGAGCAAGTCCAAGACCCCTGATTCTAGTCCTAAATGTGCCAGACACATGTTGTTTGGTATTTGGCTTTAGTTTCGGATCTGTAAAATGGGACACTAAGAATTACTGGGCAGGGTTGTTCTGTACGTTACCCAAGATTATTTTTGCAAAGCATCTGGCAGAGCACTAGACCCTGCTCAAAAACAGAGAGTCTCAGTGAAATTGTACAAACTTGTTTATAAACCTGAGCTCCAGTAGCCTTGTGAATTAGGATGGTATGTGCCGCAGTTGGTAAAGAATTCACCTGTAATGCAGAAGACACAGGAGATGCAGGTTCAACACCTGGGTCAGAAAGATCCCCTGGACAAGGAAATGGCAACCCACTGCAGTATTCTTGTCTGGAAAAATCTCATGGACAGAAGAACCTGGTGGGCTACAATTGATGGGGACACAAAGAGTCGGACATGACTGAGTGTGTGCACACGCACACACATACACACACAATGCATAACTCTAGTGGGACTGAGTTATTAATACTAAACCTCTCTGAGTCCTAGTTTAAATGGGTTTTATTGGGGATTGAATATACCTTGCACGCTAAGTTGTAAAGATTAGAGAACATTTGTATAAGACCCAGCATGGTGGTGTTTCTTACTGACCCCGGGACTGACTCCCCACTGCCGCAGCTTCTCCAGTTTGGGGCAGTGTGCCTTGGAGGTTTGACTGAAGGTCCTTCTAGTGCCATACTGCCTGTATTCTGGGCACAAAACCTTTTTCTCTAGACACCAGACTTATAGAATAGACTTAGTTATAGAGGTGCTGCTTTTAGTAGGATACAAATCAGAGCATGTGGAGAAATGCAGCTATTCTGGTGGAGGGTGTTTGAAGAGCTTTCGTTTGTTGAAGGGCTGGCAGTATTTCATTTAGAGGAAGATGGATTTCGGGTGTGAGGGGAACGTTGCAGTTGGTGATGGGGAGAGAAGTTAGTGCTTGTGCAGGGTAGAAGTGACCAGACCTCACAGAGGAGAGTGGCAGGTGAGGCTTGGGAAGTGGGGCTTAGCAGAAGAAGGCTGGAAATTAGGAGGCTCAAGGAAGGAGGTAGTGGAGGGTTCTGGTTAGACCGTTGGGTGCAGAGGCTGGGGACACTGCATGAACAATTAGGATGTTGCTGCAGGGCTGTGCAGGGTAAATAAAATGGGCTTTCTGTTGTCATGATCCCACTAAGGGAAGGAATGGGTGGTCTTAGGTGTGTATATGTGCACCTGTGTGTGTGCATATGTGCTTGACTGTGTATCAGTAATAGGACCAAAGAGATTGGGGACTTACCCAAGGCTATGCAGCTAGGAAATATCTTTCATTTGCTTAAAGTGCTAAGTTTAGTAATGACTGTAAGTGACAGAAATGGGCAGAGGGAGCACGGAGGGAAGGGGCCTCGGCCCCATTTCCTGCTCCCTCCCAGGTAGGTAGTGAGTAGGAGTTTTGAGTTTCACTGTTTGATAGCATCACCTCCTCTGCTTTCCCAGAAATTATTCCTCGAAGTATGACTCGAATCATTACTCTGTTGGGAGATGTCTCAGTTCAGAACTGACTTTCTGCCGAGGTTGTTTACTAAAGAGGTGGCAGCCCTGGCAATTCAGAGGTGGCTTAATCAAGTGGAAAGAACAGGGGGCATAGATCTGAGTGTTGATCCTGCTTTCAGAGACCTCTGAGACTTGAGTGAGTGAATATACATCTTAGTGCCTGGCTTTTTCCTCCTGGAAATTGGAGGATAGTGATCCCTACATGATGAATTTGTTGTGATGTTGCTTTGAAAATTGCAGTGTTGGTCCTGGTACAATAAAGATAAAGGGGTGCCTGGACTTGGATTTTATTTCTTCCTGTGTGAAGCAGAAGGGAAAATGATGAGTTGGTCAGCTCCCTTGGGTGGTGTGGATCACTAATATTAAAGTGATACCAGCATTTTCTCTTATTTGGTGATGGTGTGTCTTGGAACATTGTGATTAATGATTGTAGACTCTACTGATTGTGTGGCGCTACCTTGCCTTGGGCTGACCACCTACCTGTACTGGCATTTCCCCAGCTCTGGGCTGAGGATCTCTGAGCTTTTGTGTTATCTGCGAGGAATCTATGAACTTTTAGTCTTTTGTTTCTTCATCTGCAAAATGGGGATAGTAATAATCACCATGGCTTTGTTTGTGTTGTGAAGATTTGCTGAAGAAAAGGGTGTGAGAATTCTAAGTTGTATTCATCTCTGACTCTTTGGAGCCCATTTTCTCTCCCTTCTCCTTTCTGCTAATGGCCAAAGGACCTCTTTGGTCTTGGAAAGGTGAAGGGGCCCAAAGGAAGAAATGGGAGATTATAGAGGACAGTGATTCTGTAAGGCCCCAGAGTGAGTTTTTGAGTCCTGGCATCTGTGCCCAGTTTTGTCACAACTTGTCACATTCCTACATGCCATGAAAGCCAGATGTGTCCATGCCTATGAACTAACAAGGGGAGATAGGGACTTCTGGAAGGGGTGTCAGCTTTTGGAAACCCTGGAGGTGGCAGGTGAAGGCGCTGGCACGGCGGCTGTGGGTGTTGAGGTTCCTGCTCACTCTCTCTCCTGTCCGGCAGTGACTCGTAGCTTGGGTATTTGGGTTTGGGGTGAGTCAAGAGGCCCAAGACCCAGAGGACCTGCGTGTGCTCAGGGGCAGGCTGGAATTAGTCAGAAGGCAAAACTATTCGTCCTGACCCCAGAACCCATGTACTCTGCCTGGGTGGGGAAATCCTCTCTGATTCTTAATTTTCTTATCTATGGCAGCCTCTGGAGAAGAGAATTTTCTCTTTCCTGCCTTATGTGGTTCTTATGGAAATAAAGGAGAAAAGGATTTTTTTCATAAATAATATTGTGATATTCAGCATTTGTTTATGCTGCTTGAAATAGGAAGCTGACTTCTCTTCTTTGTTCCTTTCCAGAGTTAATGTATTGATCCTAAAGAAGAGAGCCAGAAAAATTCCTGAGAATAGTTGGTAGACCATCCAGTCTTGTTTACTATATGTATTTGGTGTCTGAGATCTCTGAATTTAAGCCTGAACCAGTTTAAATACATCCTGAGGATACACGATAAGGAGGTACCATGTAAATGTAACAAGGTCAAGAATCTCACATTCCCCTGATGTGCCTACCTTGGCTTATAGTATTCCACTCTTCATATACACTGGGGCTTTGGCCCCCATTTCTTCTGTCCCCCATGGAGACTCACTTCTCATAAGGACTTGAACTTTGGATGCAGAAGGTCCCTATGTAGGAAACTGATTCCTGTTAGGGCCTCCCATGGAGGAAATGGCAAAACTCAAGACGAGAAAGCCAGCTCTTTGAATCCTCAATTCCATGTTCTTTCTGACACATCACTCTTCCCTCCTGTCAGGTGAAGAGAGAAGTCAGATGGTTTGACAAATGGTTCTTGTTACTGTCAAATCTGCCTTCTCTTTTTGCTCAGAAAGACAGTTCTTACCTTTCCTTTTTGAGGGGATTAGATGGGTGGGGGGAGAGAAAGGGAGGTGCAGGAAGAAACACATTTTATTGCCCTATTTTTTCTGTGGCAGAGATGACCAATAAGCTCTTGTTTCTCCGTCAGGAAGCAAGGCTGAGGCAGTGAGGAACTGTCTTCTCGAATCTAAAGCACACAGAGGCCTAGCAGTGGCAGGCTGTATTAGGAGACAACATTGATTTCATATACTTATCTGAAAAAAAAAACAAAAAAAAAAAAACCCAAAACATGTTTAAGATGCCATATCCATAAATACTAATAAGGCTGTCTGATTCCAATTTTCAGGTGAGATTAGCATTTTATTGAGTATTTTATCTGTCAGATTCAATACTCGATGTACCATCCTCCCAGGCTTATTAGCATAATTGCTATGCTTAAGCAACAATAAAAAATTCAGCAGTAAAATAGCAGTTAGTGCAGGCAATTTGTTATCAAAAGCTTTTACTTAAGGACAGCTCCAGCCTGCATTTATTAGCAAGTTAGGGTTATAATTTATTTTTATTTGGAAAAACAAAAGAGGTTTTTGCTTTTTTGTTTTGGAAATAATAGAGAAATTAAAAAGCATTGCCTCTCTGGAAAACTGTCTGCATCCCTTCTTTCTGTGCAGGCTGGGATGGGAATAGACTCCACTTGTGAGGCACAGTGGCTCAGATGAAGTCTCTCTCCTCGGCATTGGAATAAATGGGTAGTAACACCCATTTATGTTTGTACAGATGTTTCCACAACATGTTCACATCTCTTTTGTTGCTTAGCTCTCAAACCAGTCCGGTGAGGGCTCTATTCTGAGTGTGGGAGACTGAGGAATGGCAACTTGTTCCAGATGGGACAGTTGGATGGCAGAGCTGGGCTGCAAATCCAGTCCTCCAGCCCCCAGGGCCCTGGCAGCATCATGACCCTTCACACGTTGCCCAGAAGCCCTGGTATGGGCACTATTTTTCTTGCCCTGTGGTCTGGCCCTAGGTCTTTTACATAAATGTTCATGCATGCATGCACACACATCCACATACACATACATGCGCATGCACACACATACATTTTTTTTTTTCCTTTCTTCTCAATTTAATGATGTATTCTTATAGCTGTTTTTCCTTTGGTGTCTTGGTTGAAGCAGTTCTGCCGTATGAATTTTCTGTTAATATCAAATATCCTCCATTTCTTGTGTTTTCAACCTCTCTCTCTCTGTACCTGTCTTTCTTCCCCTTTCTACCTCCTCTCTCTTGCACATTAGTGACAGACCTAGCAAAGCCCTTTGGTTAACATCTGCAAAGGACCTGTGCAAAATACATGATTTTATTAAGCAATGTGACGATCTTTGTAGAGAAGAAGGACATAAGATTTGAAACTGTGGAGGTTGGGAAATCATTTTTCTCCTTTATTTCTTGAGAAATGTGTCAGAAATAAATAAGAACAGTCAACTGACTGTTTCAGTGTGACTTTTCAGTGTGTTTTAGGCTTCAACTGTGGGTAATAATTCTCACCCTGAAGGTAACATTTGGGGTGAAAATGGACAACTGAAGCTTCCAAACTTTCAGAGGAGTTACCTTAGCATCTTAGATTTTCTTTCCTTGGTAAGTTCAGAGAAAGATTATATGATCATTGACTCTGAACATCTGTAATGTACAAGGCATGTGCTGGCCACTGTGGGGTCTAGGGACTAGATCAGAGAGGGCTGTGAAACTCAAGACTATCAGAGAGGAAATTCATAGAAAATGAAGATCATTTTTATTTTTGAGTAACTATTATATTATTGGAACTGTGGTAGAAATTGTTCTTAGATTATGCCGTTTTATCTTTGTCTCACTCAATTATTAGTGAATTTTTATTTTTATTTTTTAAGCACTTATTATGTATTGGTCCCTATCATAACGTTTTACATTCATCATCTTATTTAATTTTTATCACAATCTTCAAGGCAGTGTTAGGTACTATTATCATTGTTCTCATTGGTTAGATGAAGAAACTGAGGCACAGAGAATCTGAATAACTTGTCCAAGTCACACAGTTAGTAAGTGATGGAACCTCTCTGGTCTTCCTGTCTCCCAAACATATGTTCTTTCTGCTTCACCGCTTGGCAAAAAATGAATGAGTAGATAGCTAGGTAGGCAATGCTTATGATGAGTAGAGAACTGTGTAGTTTGCTGCTGTCAGAGCTGGGGCAGAACATGGGTATTTACAGAGTTCCTAAATTTGAAATTGGACAGAGGTTCAAATCCTAGGTGCTTCTTAGAGTTTGTCAAAACCTTGGTTAAATAACCTCTTAGAGTCTTGGTGTCTTTCTTTAAACGCAGGATGATAGCATCCCTCTCCCAATGTCACTGTGAGAATAAATTAGAAAATATATGTGAGAGCCTCCAGTGGTGCCTGGCTCCTGGTGGATATTCATCCAGTGTGGGAAGTACCCAGGGCCAGGCATTGTGTGTGCGGGTAGGAACAGCCATCAAAGCCAGAACCACCAGGGTTTAAAACTGCCCACTATGAGATATTAGAGAACTGTGGGCAAACAACTTCATCTCTCTGGTACCTCAATTTCCTCATCTTTATGGACTGTACTTACATTTTAGGGTCATTGTGTGAATGAAATAAGCTAAAAGATGAGTTAAAAAATTAATATTTAATAGTTAAAAATGTTTGTAAAGTATATTTCACAGTGTCTGGCGCAGCAAGTGCTCTGTGTTAGTTCTCATTATTTGGTCCTGCTACAATGATGAAAGACAGGTACCAAGTGAATGGTTTATGGCTGTTTTAGGACCCTGACCTGTTTACTCGAGGACCAGGAGCCAGTTTAGCCTGGTGCGTAGGAATCGAAAGCATTTGCACAGCCTGTCGTGACCTTGGAAAAGTTTTGGCTTCTCTGTCCTTGATCTTTGCTTATCTGTAGATGGTAGTTGAGAGAGTAAACTTCAGATGATAGAGCCTGTGTGGGGAGTGAAAGACAGCCACATCCTTGATAAGCTGCTTCCTGGAGTGTCGCCGTGTGGCTACCGGTTTGCTGATCAAAGCTGGCCTGTGGGGTGGAATTTTTTCTGTGTCACCCAGGCAGGGTCTATCTTCCCTCAGTCTGCGTGTCTCTGGATCCTGTCTTCAGCACTGGCTCCCACTTCCCTCCTCTCCAGATGACACTGGAGCCACTTCCTTCTGGGACCATCTCTTCTGCACCCGAAGGAGGTGGGTGGGGATTTTGGCATACTGCCTTCTGAAAGGTGATATACTTGAATATACTTCATATGCCTTCGAAAAACAAGAGTACATTGAAAGACACTAATATTAAAGTTGTTCTCATGAGGATAGCTCAGGGATGGAAGATTCTTCAGGAGCTGGTGCTTTCTTGGGCTTATTGTCTTACACAGTACTTATCATTACAAAGCTTGTGTGTGTGTGTGAGAGAGAGTGAAGCTTCCTGGAATTAGTGGTGCTGATTTTGGGGGTGTTTCCTTAGCTGATTCAAAATAGAAATAGAAAGGCAAAAGTGTTTGTTCATGTCATTTAAAAATGTCTTTATAGGAAAAGACATTAAGATAATACCTTACACTGTGAATACCTCACATTGTGTATGGGGCTTTGTGGTTTTCAAAGCACTGAAATACACATTTTCTCATGTGTACCCTATGGCATCCCCATGAGGTAGGCAAGGCAGAACTTGTCATTCATTTCCCTTTAGAGATGATGTAACAGGTTCAGAGAGATGAGTTGAGTTTTAAAGTGGCGATGGATGCAAACCCAGAGCCTTTAACTCTGGGCTGCTTTCTGCTTCGTCGTCCTGATTCTAGTGTAGTGAGGTCATTCTTATCAAGTGCTATCAAGACTATATAGAGTTGCAATAAACCTGAAAATGCTCCCCTTTAGTTTTCTTTTTTCCATTGGTTAAAAACTTAGCTATGATTTGATATTCACTTGTTTCTCCCAAAGTATAAGCAGCAATGAATCTCTAAAACTTTCTGTTAAATCATCATGTGTTTTTAAAAAATCAAATGTCAAAGTACTTCCTGAAACTTGCTTTAATGAACAAGAGAGGTGAAGGTAAAATTCCCTTTTTTGCATGAGGTAATTAGGAAACAGGAGGTACGAACTCGCTATAGGAATTTAAAAAGGAACACTTGTACTGATGTACAAATTGGATGAATATATTAAAGAGGGTTTCATGCTGGTGGAAATTGTAAGTGATTAGGTGTATCAATTGTTTCTGGTTTGCATGGAAACCTAATCTGTTCCGTGAGTTGGATCCAAGGAAGATATATATTCTTAGATGCCAAGAAACAAAAACATGAGTTGAATTTCTCGTTTGATGGCATAGTGCCTTTATCTGGGAGCTCAGCTGTGTCCTCAGGATATGGGACATAAGAATAGAAGATGCTCTTGACCTTCTTAATGACTAGGAGTCAGCTCTGCTTGCCAAGAGGGTGGGGAGGACTGAGTTCTCTTTGGCAAATAACTTTGAGTCTCTTAAGCACATGGCACCAAATACACAAAGTGCTGCATTATTTGACCTCATGTACCAGGTATGAGTTGTTGTTGTTGCTCAGTTGCTCAGCTGTGTCCGACTCTTTGCGACCCCGTGAACTGCAGCACACTAGGCTTCCCTGTCCTTCCATCTCCTGGAGCTTGTTCAAACTTCTGTCAATTGAGTTGGTAATGCCATTCAACCATCTCATCCTCTGTCATCCCCTTCTCCTCTTGCCTTCAGTCTTTCCCAGCATCAGGGTCTTTTCCAGTGAGTTGGCTCTTCACATCAGCTGGACCAAGTATTGGAGCTTCAGCTTCAACATCAGTCCTTCCAATGAATATTCAGGGTATGGGTTAGATTACATGTATTTTGGAAGCCTGTTTCTTTCCTTCACGTTACCTGGTTGCTTAGGTGACAACTTCTAAGTGAATTGCCTGCTTCCTGGCAGTGTTTTGAAATGCCTGCTTTGAAGGAGGCAGAAAGTCTTTAGGTTTGGATGGATGACCCCCTTGACTCTCCATCTTTGATGGTTGTTTTTTTGGTCTGCATCATCTGGTGATGTTACTCATGTGGGTGCTAAAGTTGACTCTGATTTATACTCCAGATACGGATCAGTTTGTACTTTTTCAGGATACTCATAGCTATGAATTCTCTATCTTCATGAACGTCTACATACCATCTACGATTGTCATGTTGTAAATAGCTCCCACTCGATAAACAAGGTTAGAAGTGGAATCAGTAGCATGGCAAGTGAGATGTAATAAGCTAGAGATTCTTTCCCTGGGTTTCTCTCACAGCTTTTATTCTGTTCATCTGGCACTGACTTGTCCTGTGTGTACTCTTTTGGTCTCTTCTGCTAGATTTTAAACCCCTGTAGGGCAGGTGTTGTATCTTATTAGTCACCATGTTGGTGCCTGGCACATCATATGTGCTTATTACTAGATACTTGGTCATATCTTAAGAAACTGAAAAAGTGGCTTTTCTAGAGGGAGAGGTGGTTGCTTGTATTGTTTGTTCAGTGCATTCCAAGCGATGCTGGTTGTCTTGGGGAAATCAGAGATGCAGACACCGAAGCTCCTTCCTCGAGGAACCACCGCCTAACTACGTCATGTCAGTGAGAGCTCTTTGTAAACTGTGAAACCATGTGCAGACGGGTCATCCTGATGAGCCTTAACTTTAGTAAGGCTTGGGCGGCTAGGCTCTGCCAACTCCTCCCACATTTGTGAAGCCCCTACCACAACCCCACATACTTTACATGTCTGATGGCGTAATCGTGACTAGATCATTCAGAGGATTAGCAGATTATCTGCCAGGCTGAGTGCTACTACATAATTTGCTGTTCTTTGGTAGCTCTATTTTATTTTTAAAAGGTGGAGTGCTGAATAGATAAGTGAAATTTGCTATAAAATATAGTATTATTAAGCAACAGAAAGGAATGCAGTAGTGGTACAACACAAATAATCTTGAAAACATTAGGCTAAGTGAAAGAACCTAGTCACAGTAGGCCACACATTACATAATTCCATTTATATGAAAAGTCCACAATAGGAAAATTCGTCAAGTCTGTAAAGGTAGAAAGTAGATTAGTGATTGCTGGCAGGGATTGGGTGGGAGATAGAGAGTTACTGCTAATGAGTGTGGGTTTCCTTTGAGGGCAGTGAAAATGTTCTTAAATTAGATGCGGCAATGGTTGCACAACTCTGTGACTATATTAAAAACTGAACTGTAGACTTTATTTCTTTATTCTTTTGGCCATGCCACACGGCACATGGGATCTTAGTTCCCTGACCAGGGATCGAACCTGTGCCCCCTGCATTGGAAGCACAGAGTCTTAACCATTGGATCACCAGGGAAGTCCTCAAATTGTAGATTTTAGGTGGGTGAATTGTGTGGTGTGTGCATTATGTCTCAATAAAGCTGTTAAAAGAAAATCAACACATTGCTGGGACTTCCCTGGTGGCCCAGTGGCTAAGAGTCTGCACTCCTAAAGGTAGGGCCCGGGTCCAATCTCTGGTCAGGGAATTAGATCCCGCATTGCCACAACCAAGACTTGGTGTAGCCATGTAAATAAATAAATAAGAAAATCAGTATATTGCCTTTTAGTCTACAATCTTTGAGGGTTTTTTTTCAGCAAATCAATCCAGAGTACCAAGTTTTTAACTCACCTTGATTTGTTTTGGGCCCAGAAGTCCTATGTCCTTAACCATGGTGACCATTCCTAATGAAAAATTGATCATAGAACCAGAGCCACCAGCCTTGGGAGAAATCTATTTCTCCCCAACTTCATGCACAAGTCTTTTCAGGAGCCTTAAAAGCTTATACTTCCAGAAATGTTGATTAGTGAGATATCCAATAAGAAATAACAGGGTACTGACAGCCCTGATTGTATAAATAGGCGTTTGGGATTGCGTTCATGGTTTGCTTGTCAGTACAAGAGAAATGTGTGATTATGTTGAATGATGGTTAATTTCCTTATCCACCCATTTTAAAAATAAAGATGTACGGCTGGGAGACAGGTGCCCAGGGAGAGAAGGAGCCCTGCAGCTTTGATAATGAACTCCAGAAAGGAGCAAGTTCTTACTGAGGAGCTGGCCATTTGCGTCCTAGACCATGTCAGGCTGTGGCTGATGAGCTGGGGAACTGTGTCTGTTGCCATACAGAGGATTTATCATTTATTTGTGTTTTGTGTGTGGACAACTTTCCCCCTCTTGGAAGATCACCGTACCACCTTCTCTGACTAACTTACGGTGTCAACAGTATTAGAGGAGCAGTCATTGGAGTGTGTAGAGGCTGGGGAAGAGCTGCACTTTCTAGCTTTGTATGTGAACACTTCGTACACAAATACTTCTCTTTGATTAAGTATCCGGTGAAACCAATTCACATGAACTCCAATTAAACTTTAATGAACAAGTGGGTGTATTAATATCAGCTGAGTAATGCAGCATGGATTCCAGTAAGTGAGTCACTTCTCTGAGCAGCTCATTCCCCATGCACAGTTAGAGTTACTAGAAAGCTTCCAGCTATATTTGAGTGGATCTGGTCTGGGCCTTGTAATTCGAGTAATCCTCGGGGCTTGTTATTCATCTCATGACAAAACCACAGTGATCCAGACCTCTGTTTTCAGAGCAAGGATTGGGGCTGAGGAACCTTTTCATACTGAGTGATTAGACTTTTCATGGAGCAGTGACCACCTGGACTTTCATTTTCTCCATCTTCTTTTCTTTCTTAAACTGAGAATTCTTTTTCTCCTTAAACCCAGGGCCAAGTGTAGGTGAAGGGCAAGGCAGTGAAGGTGGAACCTCAGTTTTGAACTGAATTTCGTGCCTGAGTCTCACTTCCCATCCCCATCTGCTGTTCTGCCTCAGGTCTCTAAGCCTCCCATAGTTATACCAGACACAGTGAGATGTGCTTGGCATGGTGAGCCTTTTTGAGCACAGACCCTGTTTATTCTAGAGAATAATAACTGTACGTACTTCTTAGGGACAGTTAAACAAGGTAATGATCATGATGCTCTTAGTTTCATGTCCGATAGCCTGATACATAATAAATTCTCTGTAAATGCTGGTTGGGCTTTCCTGGTGGCTCAGACGATTAAGAATCTGCCTGCAATGCGGGAGACCTGGGTTTGATCCTTGGGTTGGGAAGATCCCCTGAAGAAGGACATGGGTACCCACTCCGATATTCTTGGTTGGAGAATTCCATGGACAGAGAGGCCTGGTGGAGTACAGTCCTTGGGGTCACAAGAGTCAGACATGACTGAGCGACTTTCACTAACTAACTAAATACTAGTTAACTTGTGCCAAGGGAGGATGGGTAGGGAGGAGATGATTGGGACTTGACAGTGAAGGAACTAAGACTCTCCCAGGGATTTGACTTACCGATAAAAATGTCTCAGATTAGATTTATGGACACAGCCATGGGAAGGAGCAAGTGGGATGAACTGAGAGAATAGCTTCGAAATACATACATTACCATCTGTAAAATAGGTAGCTAATGAGGAGTTACTGTATATCACAGGGAACTCGGCCTAGCGCTCTGTGGCAACCTACAGGGGCAGGATGGCGTGGAAAATGGGAGGGAGGGATTACCGTATATACAGACGGTAAAGTGTCTGTGTATCAATGCAGGAGACCTGGGTTTGATCCCGGGGTCGGGAAGATTCCCCGGAGAAGGAAATGGCAACCCACTCTAGTACTCTTGCCTAGAAAATCCCATGGACGGAGGAGCCTGGTGCAGGCTACTGTCCCTGGGGTCGCAAAGAGTTGGACACGACTGAGCGATTTCACTTTGTCTTTGTCTTTGTCTTATGGCTGATTCATGTTGATGTATGGCAGAAACCAGCACAACATTGTAAAGCAATTATCCCCCCACTAAAAGTAAGTAAATTTTTGTTAAAAAGCAAAAAAAAAAAGAAAAAAAATGTTTACAGAGTGATGACCAAGAGAGAAGAGACCAAGAGAGAATGAGCAGTGAGGATTCAGGGAATGGAGAGATCTCTGAGGTTGGCAGCATCTGAGAAGGCTGGGTGATCCTGGGCTGGGGGTCAGGGTTGGGTCAGGGAAGGATCTGGAAAGGTAGTTTGAGGATGAATGAAGAGTGTTTGTGAAGGCAGAAGCCCTGATGTACCATGTCCAAGGTCAAGTATGTTCACTGTGGGTTAGACTAGGTGATATGTAAGCGCTTGAGGGGGCTCATTGAGACTGAATCTAGCCTCTCCCTTGGCCCTTAAGCATCAGTTCTAGCACCATTTGTTCTTCTGCTTCCTGTTCTTGTGTTTCATCTAGAAACCAGTTGAAGGTAATGCTGCGTTAGGCAGCTGGAGGTAAAGACTAGTTGGAGAATGAACTATAGGCCTGTTAGCTCAGTGTGCTTGAGCGGTAGGGAGGGTATTCCTTCCGCAGTCAGATACATCCCAAGACTGGGAGGAAGGGCCTGAGTTGCCCATGCCCAGTTTCTCCTCCAGACTCAATAATTAGATACCTCACTTATTCTTCCCTGTGGACAAGGGCAGGGTAGGGAGATGTCAATGTGAAGAGGCATGGAGCAAAGTAGAAGAGAGATGTTCTGCCACATCCTCTGCCCCTCAACCCAAATTACAGTACAGTTTTTTTTTAGGGGCAATGGTGGGAGGTTGGAAGGAAGGACTGAAATGTATTGTGAAGTGAGGGTCAGTTCTCTGAGCTGAGAATGATATAATTCAGCTAGCCATGCTGTTTATTTATTCAGGAAACACCGATGGAAGGACACACTTAGATAACTCAAACTCAAGGTCCATCAGTCACAGAATCAGCCCCCATCTCAGAAATAGCAACCACTCCTCAGTGTAAAACCTCAAACTTCACATGTGAATGTCAGATTCCTTGCTTTCCGCGCAGACTCCTTTCCAGAGAATGTCATAAGATGAGGAAATCCACAGGGTAAAGGCCTAACTTCTATGATGATAACAGAGGTGGGAGAATCTAGTCAAACAGATAGCTTGTGTATTTGAAATTTTGGATAAAGCAGAAGGGATCCATGCAATTAAGGTTTGCATAGGTTGATGACGCAAGTTAGAAACTAGATGTTACTTATTGAAAACAAAGGAAATGTACAATAGATTTTAAATACGTCAAGTCATTAATTAATTTAGCAATTGGAGTTAGGCATTTCATTATTTGGCAACTGCTTAGTATATTTCTTTTTTATACTGTGCAGAGAAGTCTGTTTTTCCTACTTTACAAATGAAACGACAATAGACAAATATGGAGATCGTATCCTAGGACACTTGGACTAGGTTTCATTGGTCAGGTCAATCCTTTGTTTAATATTGGATGCTCATATTGAAGTGAAACAATAGAATTTGTTTATAGGGACTCATAAGACAAATGAATTGTACTTGGTTTTGACGTCCAAAGGCATCAGGGAGGTGTAATTAGCTAAGCACTCTGCCTTGTTTTGGCTGAAGAGATTTGTCATAGAAATTTAGTGGCCATGATGGATTATAGATTATACATCTTTGATATGGGGGCCGATGACAAATTCCTTCCCATTCAGGGTTCATCCGGATCCTGTTGTTGTTACAGCAATATTTAAAGAAATGTGCAGAGGATATGCTTATCTATTTTTATCTCTGTCTGTTTTCAAGATAATAAATGAAATATATTGTATAGACTGACTAATTAGGTTTCTTGAAGTGAATACCTTTTGCAAACCCAACCTTGCAAAACCTGAATGCTGTCCTGATTTCCCTGTTTATCTCACTCCAGGTCTCCTAAGTGGACCCTCTTTTCTGGAAGTCTTTGACAGGACAGACTGCTCTTCCCTTGGGGTATCTGCCTATTACCTTGGTCACTCTCTGGTCTTTGTTTTTCTCCCTTGGTCCACTATGAATGCAAGTTACCTATGGGCTTGATCCTCCTGGGGACACTCGCCCAGGTACCCCGAAGCTTTCCTTCCCATTGGTTCTCCTGAGTTCACGTTTGGTGACTGCTCCCTACAGCAGTATTTTCTCACTTCAATTTATGGATCAGCATCGCTTAGGGAAGTTTTATCAGAATTCAGATGTTCAGTCTGCATTCCTAAATCTTCAGGTGTGGATGTGGGCATTTCCATTTTGAAAACCTTTTTGGGTGATCCCAGTTTTCAGAAATTCTGAAATATACTGTTTTCAGTTTACTTATGTTGTGCAGTGCTTCAAATAAAAGCTTTTAAAAAGACTTCTAAGTCATGGATTCCAGGATGGGAAGGACAGACTCAGGACATGAAAAGAGAGTCAAGGAAGGTGGAGAGGAAGCTGATGATGCTAACGAGGGAACTGAAGCTCAGTGTCCTGACCATCTACTTCTTTTATTCCCCAGGCTTTTGCCCATTATATTTATTTTGACCAACAAACATTCTTGTTATTTCCACATGTATGTGCTATGGGTTCTGTTTTAGAAGTTTCCTTGGCAGGAGGACTGAGGTCAGGAGTTTTTAGCTCATCCCTGCTAAAAATGAGACCAGTCATGAGACTGTCTTACTCTATAGCTTCCAGCCTTTCTACAGAAACTCACCCTCTGTTCCTGCCCCCAGTCCCTAAGCAGAGCCAGCCTTTTTCTTTATATATTCCCCATTTAACTAATCTGTCTTTAGTAACGCATCAAGTTTTGTCAGAATCAGTTAATTCTTTAGTAAAATATCCAGAACAAACAGACTGTGATGTGCTTGCTTACTGGTGGAGGTGGAATGGAGACCGGTGTTCCTTCAACCAGCGTTTTACTCTCCTTGGGCCTTTGTGAGTGTAGTATGTGGAATCAGTGACTTTTCAGTCATATCTTCCATATTTTGACTGCAGAGTTTATCATACCACCTGACTGGGGAGTACCTCATCAGTAAATTCTAATGGAAAAAACTTATGTGATGAATGGGCAGGAAGGCCTCACAGCAGCACTGTGAGTCATTCCAAGACCGGCAGGATTTGAGCGGTGGTGATTCTCCAATGCTGACTCGAAGCCTCCCTCAGCATTCTGTCATCTTAAGCAGCTTTCGAATCCTTGTCTCAGATTTCTTTATCTAGCTCAGACCATGTCTTTTTAAAAATTGTGTCTGGACATGTCCTTCATAGATCGGACTGGTCCTGCTAGGATAATTGGCTTTATACACTTTGAAAATAGCAACAGTGGGGCATTTTGCTATTCTTTTTTTTTGGGGGGGGGTAAATTAGTTAATTTATTTTAATTGGAGGCTAATTACTTTACAATATCGTAGTGGTTTTTGCCATACATTCACATGAATCAGCCATGAGTGTACCTGTGTTCCCCATCCTGAACCCCCCCCTCCCACCTCCCTCCCCATCCCATCCCTCAGGGTTGTCCCAGTGCACCAGCCCTGAGCATCCTGCCTCATGCATAGAACCTGGACTGACGATCTGTTTCACATATGATAATATACATGTTTCAATGCTGTTCTCAAAAAGCATCCCACCCTCGCCTTCTCCCACAGAGTCCAGAAGTCTGTTCTTTACATCTGTGTCTCTTTTGCTGTCTCACATATAGGGTCATCATTACCATCTTTCTAAATTCCATATACATGCGTTATTATACTGTATTGGTGTTTTTATTTCTGACTTGCTTCACTCTGTATAACAGGCTCCAGTTTCATCCACCTCATTAGAACTGATTCAAATGCATTCTTTTTAATAACTGAGTAATATTCCATCATGTATATGTACCGCAGCTTTCTTATCCATTCGTCTGCTGATGGACATCTAGGTTGCTTCCATGTCCTGGCTGTTGTAAACAGTGCTACAGTGAACATTGGGGTGCACGTGTCTCTTTCAATTCTGGTTTCCCTGGTGTGTATGCCCAGCAGTGGGATTGCTGGGTCATATGGCAGTTCTATTTCCAGTTTTTTAAAGAATCTCTACACTGTTCTCCATAGGGGGTGTACTAGTTTGCATTCCCACCAACAGTGTAAGAGGGTTCCCTTTTTTCCACACCCTCTCCAGCATTTATTGTTTGTAGACTTTTTGATAGCAGCCATTCTGACTAGCGTGAGATGGTACCTCATTGTGGTTTTGATTTGCATTTCTCTGATAATGAGTGATGTTGAGCATCTTTTCATATGTTTGTTAGCCATCTGTATGTCTTCTTTGGAGAAATGTCTGTTTAGTTCTTTGGCCCATTTTTTGATTGGGTCATTTATTTTTCTGGAATTGAGCTGCATGAGCTGCTTGTATATTTTTGAGATTAATTCTTCGTCCATTGCTTTGTTTGCTATTATTTTCTCCCATTCTGAGGGCTGTCTTTTCACCTTGCTTATAGTTTCCTTCATTGTGCAAAAGCTTTTAAGTTTTATTGTTCTTGAACAGATTTCTCTTCTCACTCTGGGGTGAGGTGTTAAGGAGCCAAGGTATGCTTGTATGTGAAGTTTTTTTTTTTTTTTGATAGAATGTTGACATTTTGGGATTAGGAGGAAAGCAGGACAGTATGAGAACTCTTTTGGAAAAAAAAAAATTCTGCTTCCCTCTCAAACAATACTCTTTTCCTGAGATAAATGAATGGATCTTGTAAAGAAGGTGATAGAGTACCGAGACACCTTGAGTTGGGTCTGCTCTGTCCCATTTTGCTATATGAGTTTGACTTCTTGCTGTTGGTGGGGATTCTCACACTCATCTCTCTGAGTTGTTGAATGGATCAGATGAATTACTAATTCATATGAAAATGGTCTGTAAACAGAAAAATCAAACAAACCTTTCCTATTTGTTATTTAGCACAGGTGTTGGACTTTTCCCTAAAACAAAAATAAATAATCCTTTCTTTTTAAGTTGTAAAAGTTATAGACACCTATTTTAGAAATTTAAAATACAAAAAAGTTTGAAGAAGATAACTAAAACCCCCATAACCCATCATCTAGATAACCGTCTTCCTATTTTACACACATAACCACGCTTCTGTTTTTAAAGGATGGTCATGTTACACATGTTTAGTTGTATATGTTTCTGTTACATAATGTGTGCATTTTCCTATGTTATTAATCATTCTTTAAAAGTATACATTTTAATCACTGCTTGTTAGTGCATTAAGTGAATGCTGTGTTTGCATTTATTATGATATATTTGATCATTGTTTCTATTATTAAGTGCTGACCGTTTATCAAGAAGAAAACTTGCTTATAAACAAGGCAGGGATCTTTGGCACTGTTTTCTGTAGTAGAGGAATTTGGCATATTTTCCTTAATCCTGTATTAACATGCATAGGGCTGGAGTTTAGTAGTACTTTTACTTAAGATCTCAGTTTTAAGGTAAAGTTACACCTGTGGAATAGTTAATTTAGAGAAAATTCTGACAGTAATAAAGTCTGTTAGGACAAGTTCTCTTAATTAATATTAATTAGATAAACATTGAAACACAATATGGGTAGTCTTGTGAATATACTGCATTAGATAAGTTGTTTCATGTCTTTTAAAATTTTTATTTTCTCTTATTAGGAGGATGTGGTCAATTTGTTTTACCCAAAGGATTCATTTTCCACTGCTGGGCATATATATATAGTACTACAGTTACCACAGGGCTTTCCCGGTGGCTTAGCAGTAAAGAATTCACCTGTAATGCAGGAGTCGCAAGAGACACAAATTCTATCCCTGGGTTGGGAAGGTCCCCTGGAGGAGGGTATGGCAACCTGCTCCAGTATTCTTGCCTGGAGAATCCCCATGGAAAGGGGAGCCTGGAAGGCTATAGTCCATGGGGTTGCGAAGAGTCAGACACGCTAAAGTGACTGAACACCCATGCACAGTTATCACCCACTGGGATATGATGATGAAAAGAAACCTTTGGATACTTTTAAAAATGGAAAGTTAAAGAGCAATGGACTAGATAGAGAATTTTGCTAGTATTTCTGTCCTGAGATTGATCTTTTTGTCATGGCTTTATCTCTTTGTCTCTATGCGTTGTATGTGTCTGTATAGCATCTTGTCATCTATGTTTGCCTGAATTCCATGCCTTTCTTGGTCTATGCCCCTCCCCATCCATCCTTCTGCTTATCCATCCAATCATCTATCAAATCATCTATCCCCTGGCCGTTCTTACCTACCCCTCTCATTTATCTCTCTCTGTCTTCATCAGTCATCTTTGTCCATCTATTCGATCATCCATATCCATCTGACTATTTTGATGGAAACATAGGCATTTCTTTGTTGCATTTTACCAAGAGAATCACAGGAACCAAGGGCATAAGAACTAGAAAGTGAAAATTACTAGAACTCAATCATTTTTTTTTTTATCACCTTCAAACGAGAGGGGATATTAAAAACTGACCTGATTACTTATTTTATGATGTTTGTCAGGAGTTTCTTAGTATATTACATTTTGGGGAATATTGTTTCAATTAATATTTTGCTAGAAATCAGTCACCAGGAGATAGACTAAACAAGAGCTATATTATAGCTTTTGAGTAGTAAATTCAGAGGGAACAGAATTTTCTTGAGCTTGGACTAAATGTGAACGATGTGCAAATGATGTCTTTCCAAATTTATTGGCTTAATGAATGTGTTGTAACATTTTTAGGGAGTTTAGATATACAAAACAAGGGTATTTTGAGATATGAAGACCTATGTTGCACTTGTTATTTGATAAAATGGAAAGAAAGGCACCTACAGTTACTGAAAACCTATTTTCTGCTGATTCTGGGAAAACTGATTTGCACTTAATTATCTTCTACAGATAGTGATGCAACTTGTATTATTCCCATTTTGTGGAAAATAGGCAGAGCTTTCTTGAAATTGAGACTTGTTTGACTCAACCTGTTATTCTTTGCAGTAAACTGTACTGACACTGTCCTGAAGACTTGTAAAATTGTAGCTATATATTAGCTCTCTGTTTTAAATTTTATAGTAACTCATCCTCTGAAATTCTGTAGTTTTCAGTTCTTTTCTTGAAAGATGAACAGGTTTGCACATAGACATAGTAAAGAAGGCAGTTCTGAGGATATGGACATAAGACTAAATCTATAAACTTGACTTTGGTATTTGACAGAATGGGGTTTTCCTCATGTGCAGCTGTGTGTTTATGTTTGACTTAACCTGAGTCTTCTTAGTCAGCTTGATTCCAAAGACACAAAGGTCCCATCTACAAGACGCATCTTATGAAGGCAGACAAACCAATGAAATACAATAACAGCTCTCATCAAACTTTTGTAAGCTCTAAAAAGCCAGAAAAACACAGTTATTGTCATATATTTTGCCAGACCAGCTGCTATGATCACAAGTGGGCCTGAAATAGTCATGACTTTTGAAGACACAGCAAATTTATTTTAGTTCTTAAATTTTCCATAGATTTGAAAGCTTATCTCCTTTCTTTTTATCTTGCTAAACTGTAACATTGCTAATAACATTCTGGAAGTTATTAATTAGTAATGTTTTGACATTTCTAGGAAAGAAGATAGAAACTGGGTAAAAGAGGCTCTGTCATAGGACCTGCCTTACATGATCTTATTCTCACTTTCCATCTTCATTTTATTCTCACAGCATTTATTAGTTGCCTCCTGTCTACCAGGCACTCTGCTATATGGGAAGGATATACTAGAACAGGGGTCAGCAAACTTTTCTGTAAAAGAGGGGTGGTAAATATCCGTGTGGTCCATGTGGTCTCTGTCGTAGATTCTCATTTACACAGTCAACGTGTAAAACACTCAACTCTCCCATAGACAGCACGTAAACAACTGAGTGTGACCGAGTTTGAAGTAAAACGTTTTACAGAAACATGCAGTGAGCCATATTTGGCCTGTGGGCCACAGTTTGCCAACTCTGGTACTAGAATGCCTATGAAATAGTGAACTTGGTCTTGTTCATTGCTACGTCACCACCAGTGACTGGAACAGTGCCTGGCATATGGTTGATGCTCAATAAATATTCATTGAGTAAGTGAACTAATGAATGAATGAATGAGACTCATTTTGTCATCTCTAGGGGTTCATAACCCAAGAGAGGAGTCAAGAAATATAAGAGTAGTGGAATCAGGTGGTGTTTTAACTGGCTCCTGAAGAATAGGTAAATACATGTTACCAGCCAGAGATGGTGAGAAGCATGCTGCAGGGAGAAGAAACACACAACATAGACAGGAAGCAGGACATTTGTGATGAATACTGAATAGTTTAGATAATCTGTAATAGGATTTCCCTGGCCTGCCTGTTGATCAAAATCACTTGTTATTAATAATATAGGTTCCATGTAAGGCAAGTTTGGCCAATACTTGTTTATGAATAAAGGTTTGCCAGGAAGTAATTTTTTTGGGAAAGGTATACTGGGATCATTTCTGATGGGAAATGAACTTTTATTTTTCTTTCTAGAAGAACCAATATAGACTGATGGTAGCCGGACCTAGAATTTTCTCTACTTTCTGTCCATAGCATGGAGGGGGAACTCTGGTAGATATCCACCATGCTTGTGTGTCCACCTTCATATGTCCCCTATTGATCTTGCAGGAGTACTCCAGCCTTTAAATGGAATGGCATGCAATTCAGTCAGTTATGTAAATTATAGTGAGACTATCAAATTCTGCATAGCTACTAGATTCGTTGCTTTTGAATTTTTGAGTGGCAGACATCTGAGAGGGCAAATTTATTCAAGCAACACAGTAGAAAACTTGCTTTCTCTTCCTGTAACTTCCACTCAGAAGGCCGTTTTAATTGAATGCCCAGTTTTGTAGACCATGACCACTGGGAGGGCCGTAGGTCTCTTTAATGATGTGGGAAACAACTAAAACATAGACAGTTTCTTGCTTAAGTTCTATCACCAAATTATTGGCAGAACCAGGAGTGTAATGCAAATATCAAGTTATTCAATTTAATTTTCTTGTCACAGTGCCATGCCACATTATCTATAAAGGTCCTAATTTGCATAATTTCTCTTCCCCTTGAATCTCACAGTCTTTTGCCTATACCTGTTGCGTGCTGATTATCATCAAGTTATCTGTTAATATCTTCTCTTGAACCCGTATCTCACTGTTACCCCAAATAAAGACCGAGCTCTGTTTCCCTGGAGAGCTTAACATATTTCCTGGCACTTTAGCATGTATTCAGCAAGTAATTGTAGACTTGAAATATCTTGAGCATCTTTTCCTTTCTTGTATGTTTTGATTCAAGTTTCTGTGTAGTTATATTGTCAGGAAAGTCAGACTTTTCCAGAATTGCTAAAATACAAAGATATTTTCTCTTAAATTTTCTTTAAAAAAAAAAAAAAGTTGAGTTTCCTATTATAGCTGAGACCTTTCTTAACAGCTCTTTTGATAGTTAAATGTCAGCAACTTCAAAAAAGAAATGTCAGTAAATTATCAGAGAAAGGAATTGCATATTTATTTGGGTATATATATTTTAATTGACCACTTAAAATAAAAGATTATAGCAAACTCCTGAGAAATTTCATATCTTTCACATTTCTCTCAACTGCCAAAACTTTTTTTGCTTGTATATCTTAGGAGACTTAATTTTTATTTCTTCTGCATTATGATTATATATGTATATTTGTCTCTCCCAGTAGATGGTGAGCATCTTGAATCAAAGCTTTAACAAAATTAATATCTGCATCTTCACAAAGCCTGGTTCTGTAGGTGCTTGCACGCCAGATATATTTATTTAAGGAAAGATGGATAGAAAATGATCAATCTTATCTTCACCCATTCACTTAATTTGCTCTTATTTTGCATCTGACTTTGTGCCATGCTTTGTGCTTGATATTGGTGGTAAGGCTGGATTGGGGAGATCATAGTAAAGTGAATAAAAGATAGTTCTCTCTCTCAGGGAATTCTAGTTTGATGGGAATGTTGACATATAACACATAAATATAGTATGATGTAGAAATCTTTGCTATGAATAACCTGTACTGGAATCTGCAGTAAGGTTAATTCTGACAGGGTGAATCAAGGGAGGCTTTAGCAAAGAGAAAGTATTTGAGATGAAACTGGATGTGTCTTGCTCTTGCATTTTGTGCTCAGTTGCTTCCATCCTGTCCAACTGTTTTTGCGACCCTTTGGACTGTGGCCTGCCAGGCTCCTCTGTACATGGGATTCTTCAGGCAAGAATACTGGAGTGGGTTGCCGTGCCCTCCTCCAGGGGATCTTCCCAGCCCAGGAATTGAACCTGTGTCTCCTGCATTGCAGGCAGGTTCCTTACCCAGTGAGCCACCACTGGTTTTGATCTTTGTCAACACAACACATACAAACATACACGCACACACATACACACAGTGTGATGGTTGTTGTTTTTCTTTTGTTTCTTTTTCTTTTTTGCAACCTGGCTGTAGATTTTAAAGTAGAACTGTCTTTCTATGGGACAAAAGGTAGAGAGGAGCAGGTTTCATTGTGTAACCTGCAGGTTTCTCAAAGTCCAAAAGACAGAGATGTCCTTCGTCATCAGTGGTATGGACAGTAAGCACATTGGCCAGAGAGAGGTTATCCTGTTCTAATGGTATTCTTTCTAAGAATTTTTCCATCTAGTTTTTGTTCTCCCTAATAGTTGAATTACACTAAATCGTTCCCTAGGTGAGGGGAGCATCGCGTGTTGGAAGAAATTTCGACTTTGACGTCAGAAGGTTCTGATTCCATACCAAACTTGGCCATCCATTATTGATGTGACCCAAGACTGTTCCTTATCCTTTCCAAGGTTCAGTTTCCTCATCTTGAAAATGGTCGTAATGGAAAATACTCTCCAGAGTTGTGGGATTAAAGGAGCTAATGTTTGCCAAGCTCTTATTTCAGTGGCCAGAATATGAGAAGACACTCGCCTACAGAGCCAGGTGAATCATGTAAAAGAGGGAGCCAATGATGTTAAATTTTCACGCTTTTGATGCAGACACATTGCTTTGACAGAGTTCAGAGGCAGAGATCCTTGACTTCCAGAAAGAAATGCTTCCAGTCCCTTTGCTTGAAACACAAAGCCCTTTCATCTAGTTTTCCTTTTCCCACCTTAGAATCTTAGGTACTGTACATACTTTGTTTTCCTTTTTATTGTTGGGAAGACAACCATACAAGTGTCACTGGCTTCTGGCCTTTAGCCACAATCTGAGCATGTATCTTGGGGAGAGAACTGCAAGGTGTGGTTGGGGACTTGGAGAACTTGAGGGGGATGTCTCTGAGAAGGGTGGCAGCTGTCTGGACTGATCAGTTATTGCACATAGGAATGCATGATCAGATTTTTTTTTAACGTGAAGTGTTTAGGTTTTCAAATGTTGGCAACTGATTCAAATATTTTAAAATATGGCAAGAGACACTTCCTCATGGAAGGAGAAAAATGCCACTTATGATCTCACTCTGTAACATCAACTTTGGTTGCAAACAATGACAACAGCAAAGTGCTTGAGAAGTCCACAATGTATCTGGCAAACAGAACCCATCTAAGGACCAGCTTTGAACTCTCGCTCTCCAGTTTGCATCTTCTATGCATATTTTTAACCAATAAAGGTAATAGTAAATAATGGCTAACACTTCCCAAGTCTTTTCCATGTTCTAGATGCTCTTCTATTAACTTTACCTGTATCATTTAATTCTTATAATAACCCAGAGATATTCTACTGTTGGGGCTTGCCAGCTGGCACAGTTGTAAAGAATCCACCTGCCAGTGCAGGAGATGCAAGAGACCCTGGTTTGATCCCTGGGTCAGGAAGATTCCTTGGAGTAGGAAATGACAACCCACTCCAGTATTGTTGTCTGGAAAATTCCATGGACAGAGAAGCCTGGTAGGCCACACTGCTTGGGGCCACAAAGGGTCGGACACGACCAAGTGACTAAGCACTCTTACTATTGTTATCTCAATTTATAGCTAAGAACACTGAGGCTCAGAGAGATAGAGTATCTTTCCTCAGATCACACAGATCATATGTAACAGGTGAATTTTTTTTTTTTTTTTTTTAAGCTCTAGAGCAGTGATAGAGGTAGAATAAATATAGATAACAGCTTCTTTTTCCACATCAAGCATTCTGTATCCTCTTTTATTTGTCTTTAGGGCATTAATTATTTTCTGAAAACTATATATTCATTTACCTGTTTGTGAATATTTTGCCTTTACTATTGGGATGTCACTTCCATGAGCTCATGAATTTAATTGGGTTTTTGGTTTTGTTTGTTTTTTGCTGTATCCCCACTATCTAGATTACTGTCTGACACATTGTAGGTACTCAGTAAATATTAATTTGAATGAATCATTGGTCCTTCATTGCAGGATATTTACATTCTAGTGAAGAAGACAGATAATACATACTTGGTTCTACGAGAGAAGCTGATAACAGTGATGGCCATGCTGACTTCATTGAAACTTGGAATTCTGTTGTTTATCTCTTAGACATTGTTAGCATAAATTGTCTTGACACATGGCGAATAGACTGTGGGGCATTTTGCTCATGTGCTGTGTTGGACAGGATCCCTTTTGTGATGTGTATGTAAGTAAGTGTGAATTGAGTCATAGGTAACTCTTACTTTGCCCTTTTTGGGTATAGTTTTTTAGTGAGATAGCTAGGGATTACAAGCAGGGCATTCTAAAGTTTGTTACCCAAAGAACAGTCCATAGAACAGGTTCATGATTGTTGGTAGAAGTTTACCTAGTCTACAGGGAATTCACATATACTCTTCTCTTTCTAGGAAAGCCAACGTCTATAGGTCACTCTGTCCCCACCATCTGTAGCAGTAGTTCTCAGCCTTTATTCCTCACAGACTCGTATGCTAGATAATGTTCTTGTGATAATTACACCATGAGCTGTGATCAAGGGAAGGCAGGCTGAGGTTACATGGAATAACTAGAGACCTTACTATAACTTAGCCTCTTGTTCTTCCCCTTAAGAAAGTCAATGAGAGTGTGCTTGATAGTATCATAGGGATTACCTTGATAGAGCACTAGTTTCTAAATAAAAACAATTTATTTGGAACTTTAGGATTTTAACAATGATAAGTAAATTGCTTGTGACATCCGACAACAGATGGACCCTGATGATAGTGAAAATACTTAATTTCTGGAATGGCCTGGACACAACCATCAAAAGCGATCTCGATAGAAAGAGTTGTGCTGTAAAGTACAGCTTTGCTGATGGAGTCAGGGCCTGTCATGATGAAGATGAAGCAGCTTAGAGCCAGCAATGGGCAAGGGGTTGAGGAAGATTCTGAACTGCTCTTCATAGGAAGTGGAAGAGAGAGTGGAAGAACTCTCGTTTCCCAAAGATAAAACTTGGCTTGAGTACCTGCTCTTGCTAGTTCTTGCTGTGGGCTTCTGGGCAGTTCAACTTGCCCTTTCTGAGACTAAGTTTCTTCTAACAAAAGTGGAGCTGAGTTAGAAAAGGAGTCTTAAGATGGAAAAGTGTTAGTTTCTCAGTTGTGTCTGACTCTGTGACTCCATGGACTATAGCCCACCGGGCTCCTCTGTCCTTGTAATTCTCCAGGCAGGGATACTGGATGGTTGCCATTCCCTTCTCCAGGGCATTTTCCTGACCCGTTGCAGGCAGTCTTAACTGTCAGAACCACCAGAGAAGCCCCAATATGAAGTGAGGGAGAGTAGTTTTGGCGCCCCCTATTTCCCAGGCATAATTGGATGGTTAAGTGCACGTGAAAGATCTTAGCGAGATAAAGCAGTAAAACCAAGGTAAGGATGATGATGAAGGGGATGGTGATGGCAGTGGTTTTTCTCCTCTTGTAGACTGATATGCCCCTGCTTTCTCTGTGCCACGTAGTCAAAAGTGAAGGCTGAGAGGACTTTGGGGGAAAGCCAAGAAAAGTAAAGGCAGGACTGGACTTTCTTTTGTGCTTCTCCAGAAGAGTTATGTTCTGTGAAGTCCAAAGATACAAATCAGTCAATCTGTTTCATGGTTAAGATTGTTTAATGCAATACACTGGGTCTGAATAGGCTCATGGCTGCTATGATATTCATAAAAAGTGCCATGTCTTAAGTGGCCTGGTTGTTTTGAAAATGGGCTGATTTTGACAAAGGGGAAAAATTGGGATTCGTTTACTGTAAATTGCAAGTAAGAAACAACAGAAAGTTGAATATTAGAAGAACTTGGCTATCGCAAAAACCACACACTTTCACATCAGTAAAACATGGAGTTCTGATCTGAGTGGAATGTGAAACTCCTTGTAGACCACAGAGAGTAAAAAGGAGTACTGTTGTTTCATTATTAATACCATTGTCCTTATTTCTCTAAATGAGAATTGATAGCAACCATAATAGAATCTTTCTCAAAGACCCAACACAGAAAGAAAAATAAAACGAAATAAACAAACAAAAACCTCACCACCACCATCACCACTAACAAACCCCAGTGTGCTGAAGATGCATGGTCTCTAAGTAGCCATTGTTAAGTCATCATGTTCTAGGGGAAGGGGGCCACATTTCTTCTTTTTTTTCTTTTTTCTTTTTTTCCTTTTTCTGGCGGACTGGCCAATTTGGCCTTCTATAACACTGCAAGAAGGGCAGGTTTGTCCTCTAATGTGCATGGGCATTTGACACAGATGACTTTGTGTGTATTGGGACTATTCACATTCATGAAGAAAGAAAGATCAGGGGTGCTGGATTGAGGGGTGTGCTTTAGAGTAGAAAGAACGCTCTTTGGAGATAAAACATGTATCCTTTAAAAATCAGAGACCAATGGAGTTGAGGGAAAGAGGCCCATTCCTTGCCGACACATGACATGTGGTGGAAAATCCATGGAATGGAGGTCAATAGTCTTGAGTGTTCATCCCCTGGGGCTGCCACTTAACCACAGTTGACCTCTGTTCATTTCTCACCGAAATGAGGACCTTGAAATGGATATTTTCCAGTCATTCTCCTGACCAGTATTTAAAATTGGTGATTATTTATTCAACTCTTGCTTCATGGGGAGTTGGGGTGTTGTGGCCATGAGAAGAGAAGCTGAGGCCAGGGGATGGGGGTGGGTGTTGGATTGAATGAATGTGGTTGAGCAAAACAGCACTAGAATGATTATTATTTTTATTGTTAATTCAGGAACAATTAATTCAGGAACAGTCTTTGTAGTACAGAGAGCTAGCATTTATTGAACATACAATCCTTGCCAGACCTTGGGCTATGTCCTTTATACTTGTTATCTTATTTAATTTTCACCACAACTGTGTTGAGGTGTGAATTTTAGCTTTCTGTTTCACAGCTGTAGAAACTGAGGTATTGCAAGAATAAAGAACTTCCCCAAAGTCAAAGCTATTAAGTAGCTGCTTTAGGGTTCAAACCCTGACACCTCTATTGTTCTCGTTTGCCTCTACCAGATTCAGTTGCAAAGTTGGAAGGTTGCGGGTCATCTAGCAGGCTTCCTTCCCCTCCATTTGAAGTTCTCATTGATGCATTGTTAGTCTGACTTTCTTTAAAGGAAACTAAAAATTAATTTGAATGATCAATGCAACAATATAGTACACAATTGTAAAGTTACAGAAATGCGTATAATGAAAAACAGATTGTTGTCTTAAGGTCTCATCTCTTGACTCCACCAAGAGGCAAACACTGTTATCAGTTCCTTGTGTCTAAAAATAAACTGGGTACAAACAAACATATATATGTATTTATATTGCTTTATATCCCAGTATATATAGAATATTTACACAAAAGGGAGCGTACTATGCAGATTATTTGGCACCTTGCTTTTTCATGTAATTATATATCTGGATGACCATTTCTGTATCAGTATCTTGCAGATTTAATTTACATTTCTATTGTTTAGTAATTTGGGACATTTCACATAGGCCATCCCCACTGTATTTCCTTTTCTTGAACTGCCTTTGCCTCACTTTCTATTGGGTTGTTGGATTTTTGCCTATTGATTAATTATAGTTAAGTGTTCACTTTGAACCCTTAGTCTGTGATAGGAGGAGCAATAACCTGCCGTTTTGCATTTGTCTTTTTAGCTTGCAGATCAGAATTTTAAATATATGTATATAGTCAGTTCTATCTTTTGGTTTTATGGTTTTTGGGTTTTGTGTAACACTTCAAACTGCCTTTTCCACTTATTTTTTAAAATCTTCTAGTTTTCCTTCTAGTTGTTTCATCTGCTCTCTCTTTCTCTCTCTGTCTGTCTTTCATCACCAACTCATTGAAATTACATTTTGATAAAAGATGTGAGGTAGGGATCCATTTTTATATTTTTTTCAGATCCACCTGTCCAAAAGCTATTTATTGAATTGTCTATCTTTTCTACACTGATTTGAAAAGCCACCTTTATTATATATCAAATTCTTTAATGCTTAAATATGTAATACTTAGGAATTTCCCTCATTTGGGGAGGGCTTCTGTTCCATTCATCTGTCACTGCGTGCACCATTATCAATTACTGTAACTGTATAATATTTTATTTTCTAATGGTGCTACTTCACTGTCATTAGAGCCTTTTTCCCCAAGTTTTTGTCTTTTGGCATTTGTTTATTTTTCCATGAACTTTAGAATGAACTTGTTCAGTTCTAAAAATAATGTCCTGTTGACATTTTCATGGGAATTGTCCTAAATTTATTCATTAACATCATAGATTATGCATTATAAAGATGTTATTTCTTGTTCCTAGAACACTATGCCTTTCCATTTGTTGAAGTCTTTTATTGTCCCAAAGAGCATTTAAATTTTTCATGTATACCATGCATGTTTCTTCTAGGTTTGTTTTCCTAGGTGTTTTCTGTTTGTTCTAGTTAATGAAATTATTACTTATGCCATCTAGCTAGTTGTGTGTGTGTGTGTGTGTGTGTGTGTGTGTAACTTCTTGATTTCAGTACTTTTTGTACCCAGCCAGTTTACTCAGTTCTTTCATTAGTTGAAAAATTGAATTTTTTCTAGTTTCTAGTTATATAATCATATCATCTGCCAATAATTTACCTTTCTCTTTCTAATTTTTATAACTCTTATAGCTTTTTTCTAATCATACTCTTCATCCTTATTCTGAGAATGTTTTCTTATTTTTATTTTTTTACCTTGAGGCTGGTTGTTAAATGTTTATTTAATACTTCTTTTGAAACTATGGAAATAACCACACATCGTCTCCTTTTCTCTGTTCTAAGGAAGGAGATTTTGTCTTTTTTATCCTATAAATTTAAAGAATATACAATGCATTTTTCAAACAGGAAATCATGCTACTGTTTTTGTAGTACTATCCACTTGCTAATAGTTTGTGTACTATTTATTTTATTTTTAGTGGTTTTAGAATCTGGAGCTTGATTTATTAACAATTTTTGCACTTTTCCTAAGTGAGATGATTTAAAATTATGTTTTTGTGTATGTGTGTTTATTTACATATTGAGATTCTATTGTTAGTGTTATGCATATTCAGTTCAGTTCAGTTCAGCTGCTCAGTCATATCTGACTCTTTGCGACCCCATGGACTGCAGCATGACAGGCTTCCCTGTCCATCACCAACTCCCGGAGCTTGCTCAAACTCATGTCCATTGAGTCGGTGATGCCATCCAACCATCTCATCCTCTGTCGTCCCCTTCTCCTCCTGCCCTCAATCTTTCCCAGCATCAGGGTCTTTTCCAATGAATCCAAGTTTGTATCAGGTGGCCAAATATTGGAGTTTCAGCTTCAGCATCAGTCCTTCCAATGAGTATTCAGAGCTGATCTCCTTTAGGATGGACTGGTTGGATCTCCTTGCAGTCCAAGGGACTCTCAAGAGTCTTCTCCAACACCACAGTTCAAAAGCATCAATTCTTCCGTGCTTAGCTTTCTTTATAGTCCAACTCTCACATCCATACATGACTACTGGGAAAACCATAGCTTTGACTAGACGGACCTTTGTAAAAGGCAAAGTAATGTCTCTGCATTTTAATATGCTGTCTAGCTTGGTCATAGTTTTTCTTCCAAGGAGCAAGTGTATTTTAATTTCATGGCTCCTGTTACCATCTGCAGTGATTTTGGAGCCCAAGAAAATAAAGTCTGTCGCGATTTCCATTGTTTCCCCAATCTATTTACCATGAAGTGATGGGACCAGATGCCATGATCTTAGTTTTCTGAATGTTGAGCTTTAAGCCAACTTTTTCACTCTCCTCTTTCACTTTCATCAAGAGGCTCTGTAGTTCTCCTTCACTTTCTGCCATAAAAGTGGTGTCATCTACATGTCTGAAGTTATTGGTATTTCTCCCAGCAATCTTGATTCCAGCTTGTGCTTCATCCAGCCGGGCATTTCGCTTGATGTACTCTGCATATAAGTTAAATAAGCAGTGTGACAATATACAGCTTTGATGTACTCCTTTCCTGATTTGGAACCTGTCTGTTGTTCCATGCCTGGTTCTAACTGTTGCTTGTTGACCTGTATACAGATTTCTCAGGAGGTGGTAAGGTGGTCTGGTATTCCCGTCTCTTGAAGAATTTTCCACAGTTTGTTGTGATCCACACAGTCAAAAGCTTTGGTGTAGTCAATAAAGCAGAAGTAGATGTTTTTCTGGAACCCTCTTGCTTTTTCTGTGATCCATCGGATGTTGGCAATTTGTTCTCTGGTTCCTCTACCTTTTCTAAATCCAGCTTGAACAAATGGAAGTTCATGGTTCACATGCTGTTGATGCCTGGCTTGGAGAATTTTGAGCATTATTAAGTCATCATGAAAATAATTTGGAAGCTTTTCTTTGTTCCTTTTTGAAATAGTTTAAATAATGTTTAGATGTTATATTCCTTAAAGGTTTGAAATAATTGCTCTGTGAAACTGCCTTGTTCTGTTGCCTTGTTTGGAGTTTTTTTTTTTTTTTTTTGCTTTTAAGTAATTTTTTATTTCTTCTGTAGTAACTGGACTGATTTTCATTTATATCTTTTCAGTTGGCACTTTTGTTAATTGTATTTTAGGAAAGTCACCTATTTCTAATTGATTTGCATGGAGTTAAATGATTTCTTGTAATAATTTTCATTTCCTCTCTGCATATGGTTATTTCCACATTATTATTTAAAGTTTTGTGGTTTTCTCCTCCAGTTCCCTGCTAGCTATCCTCATTTTGATTAGTTGAGCAAAAGTCTTATAATTTATTCAAAAAACAGTTCTTATATTTTTTAAAACTTTTTTTTTGGTATTGAGCTATAGCTGATTAGAAAACACTGTTGTGATTAGGTTACACAATGTTGTGTTCCGGTGAACAGTGAAGGAACTCAGCCATATATACATGTGTCCATTCTCTCCCAAATGCTCCTCCCATCCAGCCTGCCACATAACATTAAGCAGAGTTCAGTGTACTATACAGTAGGTCCTTGTTTGTTACCCGTTTTAAATATAGCAGTGTGTACATGTCTGTCCTAAACACCCTAACTGTTCCTTCCCCCATCCTTACCTTGGGTTTTGATTTAGTTATTTTGCTATGTACAGGTTTCCATAATGCCAGAACCAATTATAATTTAAACCTCATGAGGATAGAAGGTTGTTTATTCTTTTCGAACCTGCCGTAGTGACTCTTACATAACAAATGCTTAAGAAACATTTTTGAATGTATAAATAACCCTATGAAATAATTATGAAACTTATGGCCAGTTCTCTCCTATTGCTGTAGTTCATCTCTGCAATTTTTGGACAGTCTCTCTCGGTGTCTACTAATGTGGAGGCATAAGAAAGTATTAGACATGCTTCCCATTCCATTTTCAGAGAATATTGTGAATAGATTTATTTTTAAAGCCTACCAATATAATTTTCCCTGAATAAAATAAACCTGAGTAAAAAGATTTTTGTAAAAATTAGCTCAGAGAAAATATATTTGAGTAGAATCCAAAAGTGAGAGCTGATGATCTATCAGAGATCATGCCCATGATTTTTGTGGACTTGGCCCCTTTGCTCAAGCTAAATCTTACAGACAGGCCCGAATCCAGAATGTAAAATGATAAAAACAGACCTGCTGTAGTAGGGGAGAGCCCAGAGCCAGGGGAAGCCCAAAACCCTACTGTTGGCTGCCTTCCCTCCTGACCTCCTCCCGTGTCTCATTTGAAAACCATAGTTTAAGTTAAAAAACTCAATTGTCAGATGAGAATGAAAACAAAAATGCAAAGAAGGCAAATGATTCATTCAAAGTTGCCCAGTGAATTAGAGGCACAACGTGGGACTACAACTTCTGCCTTCTGTCTCTGCATTTAGTGGTATTTCCAGGCTCCCAGGAAGCCTTCTGTACTTTGTCCCAGTGAGTCCTTGCGGATGGCCCTGATATTTGATGACCTCCCTCGGCAGGCCCAACGATCCTTGCTAGGTATAGACCGTTTATTTGCTGATCCCAGAGGGGATAGCTGTGATTCAGGCTCCAAGGTCTAAGAATTGCAGACTTAGTTTCTAGTCTCCTGATGAAACTTCTAATCTGGGTGCCAATGGTGTTTCTGCTGCACGGACACCTGCCCACACAGCATGATTAGAAATTATAATGATGACGACGATGAGTCTTCCAGGACACCCACGTTCTTTGCAAGATATTTCTGCTAATCGTTTCTACCAAAATCATTTGGAAAACTTTTTTCTTTGAGGTTCCCCCCTACTTCTAAATCAACAAAAAATGCTGGTCTAATTCTGGTGAAGATTAGGATTTCTTCACCATTCTGGTGTGTAATTTGTTGTGCAGGGAATCCTAGGACCTTGAGTATGTGAGGTGATAAAAAGCACCCTGAGCCACATATAAGCAGATTTGGGTCCCAGTTTTAGCAGTGCCAAAAATTTCCTGTGAGCCGTTAGTAGAGGTTACTTCTCATCTCTGCAATTACACTTCTACTCTGTTAAATGGGCATCCAATTCTCTTATGCCTCTTTACTAGGATAACATTTGGTGTTGTTTAGTTGCTCAGTCGTGTCTGACTTTTTTGTGACCCCCATGGACTGTAGCCCACCTGGCTTCTCTGTCCGTGAAATTTCCCAGGCAAGAAAACTGGAGTGGGTTGCCATTGCCTACTCCAGGGGATCTTCCCAACCCAGGGATTGAACCCACATCTACTGTGGCTCCTGTGCTGACAGGCAGATTCTTTACCAGTCAGCCACCTGGGAAGTCCCCTCTACTAGGATGGTGGGAATCAAATGAGGTTAATGAGTAAGGAAATGTTTCGTTCACTCTACACTGTAAATTGAGAGGGTTGTCATTGGAGTTACTTTTTCATTGATGATAGTTTAGTCTGTTAAGGTTATATTTAGTGTAATACAATCAAACACTTGGTTTGAGAGTTGGGAAGGCAGGTTGATGTATTTATCCAACATTGGGGATGGTTAGGGCAGATAAAGGGCCAAAATACCATGTGAAATGTTGTAGGATACAGGCTCTACCTTGAACCAGGAAGAAATGCTGCTTTGAGGAGATGGTGCCCAGGGAGAAAAGAGATGATCCCAAGAACTGGAAGTCTCAACGGAAAAGTAAAAGTAAAAATTAGAGGTGGGAGAATTGGAGGCCTGAGTCAGAATGTATGGTAGTGAAGAGATGACCTACAGATGAAGATGGACAACCAGAGAAATGCCAGCATGGGCTTTGGACTCTGTGTAGCTGGAGTGTGAGAGGACAGGTAGACACGAACAGAGATGTTGCAGGGAAAAGAGCATCCTCAGAGAAGAGCTATCCTCAAGAAGGCCCTCCACATGCCCCCACCGCCACACCTACCCCAGGACTTTAGAAGGGATTCCAGAGTTCCTTAGCCAGGGAAGGCCTTGTCCTCTTTGTCTCTGAGTGAAGTGAAAGTGTTAGGCGAGCAGTGGTGTCCGACTCTTGACCCCATGGACTGTAGCCCGCCAAGCCCCTCTGTCCTTGGAATTCTCCAGGCAAGAATACTAGAGTGGATTGCCATTCTCTTCTCCAAGGGATCTTCCCAACCGAGGGAATGAACCCAGGTCTCCTGCATTGTGGGCAGATTCTTTACCATCTAAGTCACCAGGGAACGGACTCTGTATCCTGCCATTAGCGTGGCACTTTGTTCACAGTACTTGCCTTTGGAAAAAAATCGTTTTGGACCTTGTTTTTTAATTCAAGGTTAAATATCCGAAGGAATGTTTAGGAGGGGTTCTGACAGGAAAGAGCTGATTTGTGTAATTCCATTTCTCTTTTAGCTTCACTGTTTCCTCATCCAAAATGTGTTGGGCTCCATGACTCGGTTTCTGTAACACTCACTATCTTTGTTGAAGGGAAAACATTTTTCTAAAACTAGGGATAAAAAAAATTCTCAGTGAATATGTTGATATTTCTGTTACAGTGCTGAGGCTTTGAGAAGGAGTAGAATGTTTCCAAAAGTCCTTTTCCTTTAATAAAGGACTTCAGCTTACTTACCAGACTCAGACAGTCTTAGCTTTTATTCTTGTTCTTTCTCTCTCTCCACCTCTCCCTCTCCCTTCCTCTGTCCCTCCCTTCCTCCATCCACTCACTCACCCACCCACCTAAGCTAGCTACCTACCTGTCTATGGAAGATGGTAGAATTTAGTTTCTCTTATGTTTTAGGCTTTGGTTGGTTTGGTGAGCCAAGTCAACTGAGTTGAAGAAAAACTGACTTTTGAAAAAAAAAAAAGGAAAAAAAAGTCCTGATTCATTGAAAAGAATTTTTTCCAGCCTAGGTTATACAGTTTTACAGACTCGGGATGGGAACTAAAAAGTCTGGACCAAATATGTGAACACCCTGTGAATGTGTTTGCTAAACTATTTTTCTTTTTAGTGCAGATGGAGACAGACTCTTTTTTTCAGTAAAACAGAGCCAATATAATCTTTGAAACTTTCAAATGTGATGTGGGAAGATGATTCTCTATATAATGTCCACCCAAATATAAAATTAAAAATTTTAATAATTAGCAAATATGTGAATTTTTCAATTATCAAATTCTTTTTTGGCAAAGTTGGCCTTTCACATTCTATTCCTTTATTTATTTATAACTAAAAAGTTTTAAATTCAGCTAATTTCTAGTTTTCAGTGAGCCTTTTAACTAATCAAATATTTTGGAAATGTTTTTTAATTTATTATAAGAACAATAAAGAGCAAGAAGTCACTTTATGTAATGTCTTTTCTTATAGTTCAGTGTTGTCAGCTCTTTTCCTGATGGACTTTGGTTTGTGTGGAAGCAGCCTGAAGGTGTTCATTCCCCATTAATGCTTATCTGTTGCTATTGGAGTGTTACAAAAAGAGTAGAATGTTCCTTTATACACTTGACCCAGTTTCTGCTAATGATAATATCTCACATAACCAAAGTGTATTAATCAAGGCTAAGAAAGTATGATCATATTATTAATTGATCTGCTCTTTTTATTTGGATTTCCCCAGTTTTTCCACTAATCCTTTTTGTCTATTCCACAACCCAATTCAGAATACTCCTTTGCATTGGGTCATCATGTCTTCTTAGTATCCTGTCTATAATTGTTTCTCAGCCGTTCCTAGCTTTTTATGGCCTTGGCACTTATTCACTGTGTTGGGCACTTATTGCATTGTAGAATGTCCCTCTGATGTTTTCTTAGAATTAGACTCTGTTGTAGAGTTTGGGAAAAAAGTCTTTCTCATGGCTTCGTATCCAGGAGTTTGTGATATTAACATGACCTCTTACTAGGATGCTGTTTAGTATTAGTATTAATATTTAGTATTAGCAATTAGTATTGCTGTTGATCAGTTTTGTTTTATTATGTTTTAACTAAAGATCATTTGTCTGGGACTGTTAATTCTCTGACACCTTGGCCCATTAATGGTGACTGTCATTAATGGTGACCATCATTGACTAGTCTTTAAACTACCAGCTTCATTTTAATGGAAAGCCACAACTCCTGCCATAGCTCAGTTAGAAATTGTGGTTCAGACATGAGGCCCATGTTGGGGCTTGCTACAACATTTCTTCAGTCCTTACCCTGGGACTTGCCTGGTTCTCTGCATTCTTACCCAGTAAATAACTCAGGGATTGGGACCCAACCTCAGAAACCAAATCTCCAACAGGAAGGAGAACACTAGGGAAGGCAGGAAAGAGTGAGCTTTGGACTTCATAAGTCTTCTGGAGATGAGCCTTCTCCTTGACTGATGTGGCTTAATGGATGCCAGCCATTACCATCCTTCCTCCTGTCTTGGGGGAAATCTGCCAGAGGGAGCGCTCTTCAGCATTTGACAAGGCAATGGAATCTTTGGTATTCAGGGACCCAAATCAGCAGTGATGAAGAGGTGAAGAGTTTCTTACTTCTCTTTTCTGTCCCTTCCTGCCATGATGCATTACACATTTACTGAATTTTTATCTACCCTGTCTTATTCTCAGAGGATGCACAGTGGGTTTGGGAAGAGAAGTACTGATGACTAGAGTTGGAAAACAAATCTTGATTCAAGCCACGAAAGACTTTAGGGTAAAATCTCAGGCCCTCTATAAGATGATATCAGTATCCCAATGGGTCATGTGGCTAAGTTGCTATTTTAGGGGTAGTAATGTGGGTCCTATTTGGTGTTCCTCATCCTCACGTATGAGATGGAGCATTTTCTCTTTCTGACTTTGCCATCACAGTGATCTACAATCCTTGGTCTTGAGGTATAAGGCTGAGAGGAATACTTTGCAATATTGGGTGAGTTGGGTCTGGTGAGTTGGGAGTCCAAGTGTCTTAATAGCTATTGTAAAAACCTGAAACCTTTCTCCCACAAATGTTTCCCTCTGTTCACTGTTCACTTCTTTCTTGGAGGTGAAGGTTGAGGAGAAGTGGGAGATGTATGTCATACATGACCAACCACTAGTCACATGCGGCTATTGAACACTTGCAATATGTCTGGTACCGCATGTTCAAAGAATAACATTTTGTATCTTTTTGTAAAATAAATTGCTTTTTAATATTCTTTGAAATGTGATGACTAGAAAAGTTTAAGTTGTATATGTGGCTCACATCGTATTTCTATTGGACAGTGGTTAGAACCCGAGAAGATTATGAAGCACAGTGAATTGACCTTGTGTTCTCCTCTGAGTTCTAATAATGTTGGCATTAAAGGGAAAAGCTTCAAGAGTCATAATTTTCATTAAAAAAAAGTCTGATTCAGAAGAATTGGCTCATTTTACATGATTGCTTGGACTGGAGAAGAATCTGACATTTGGTATTTTCATAATTGAGAACATAACTTGCTGACTTTAAAAAAAAAAATCACAACATTTTGTGCTTGGCCTCAGGTACCAGACTTTGAGTTCTTTGAAAATAGCGATGGTGTCCTTTCTCTTTTACCATCCTGTCCCTCCAAACCACATATTAACTAACACACAGAAGGTAGTTAGCCTGGTATTTGGTGAGCAGCAAAATAACTTTCAAAGAAGAGAAAACTTTAGGAAGCTACCCTATATTTACGGTTGGAAGAGAGAAATACCCACCTTTATAAGGCAGTCACCAAAAGTAAAGAACATTGATCCAAGTGTTTATTTTACTTCTTGATTTAATTACCATTCTCATCAGGTGTTGCTGTCAGCTGTGCTTATGATAAAGGATCTTTTCAAAATGCTTAACCTCACCATCCCCCTGGGTGAGGGGGAGACAGAAAAAGATGCTGCTTACACAAATTAATCCTCACCTTGTTCAGATATTAAATCTAAGGGCCTGAAGACTGGATTATTCTTGTTTTTCTTCTTGTTTGATCCTTTTTTTTTTTATCACTGCCCATGCTATGGAGGATCTAGAATGAATAATGAAAAATGAGTTTAGGCTTGGACTATATTAACTCTTCATCTGGTTTTTAGCTTTTATCCTACTTCATGCTAAGCCAGAGCCTCTGTGAACACATGACTTACAGGCCCTCAATCTTCCATTGCATTCATTCCCTCAGCCTTCCTCCTTCACTAGACGCCCTGGAGCTGGGTGAAAGAGCAGGCTTTGTGCTATGTTGTTATTTGGCCTGAGCCCTGTGCTGGGAAATTCAGGAGGAGCCTCCTTGGTTTTTGATTTTACATTATGCATGGCTCAGACTCCACCTAATCCATGAATCCAGACATAGTTAAGGGCTTGTTGCCTGAGTTGCTTAGTCGTGACTGACTCTTTGGGACACCGTGGACTGTAGCCCACTAGGCTCCTCTGTCCATGGGATTCTTCAGGCAAGAATACTGGAGTGAGTTGCCATGCCCTCCTCCAGGCCATCTTCCTGCACCAAGGATCGAACCTGGTCTCCTGCATTGCAGGCAGATTCTTTACCGTTTAACCTACAAGGGAAGCCCCTTGGTCAGAGGCGAGACGGAGAATCTACGATGGCTTTGTTGCTCACTATTCCTAATAAAGGCCTCCGGAAAGAGGTTTTTTGGTTACATACATCCTTATTTCTTGAGAATATTCGAACCTTTGATTCTTCTGCTGAACAGAAGATAACAGATTCCCTTACAAGTGCGTATATGGTGGTGGTAAATGAGTGGAAAAGTACGGACTTTGGAGTCAGAAGACTTCCTAGCTTGCTATTTTATAATTGTTAGACTCTAGAAAACTAACATATTATCTCTGAGCATAAATTTTCTCATCGGTTCAAATTGGACATTATCTGCTTCACAGGGTTGTCATGTGTTAATAAAGGTGCAGGACTTATTTTCGGAACCAGTCCTTAGGCTTGACAAACACTAAATGAATTGGTTTTCTCACACAGGTCTTGTGATTTTCCTGGTGATAGACCACTCACCATCTTCTGTCTTCCTTTGGAGGTGGGGGAGGAGGGCATTGGGGTGATGATGTGGTAAAATCCACTTTAACTCTAGCTGTGAGAAAAGAGCAGGGAACATGCGGTAAGCAATTGCTTCTAAAAAGCTCGGACTAAAAGCACTTGATGGATTTGTGCTGGTTTCCCGGTAGACTCATCTCTGTACTGCCCGCATAGCACAATTAATAGTTATTACTCAAGAAGGAACATATAAAAAAAGAGAGAGAGCAGACATAAAAACATCCTTTCATCTTCCTGAAGACGGTCCCCTTTGTCAGGTCCGTGGAGCCATACCTGTGAATCATCCTGGGAAAGCACAGTGTGGGTGACTAGAAGGAAGATCTTGTGGTTCATTTCTTACCCACTTCCTGGGCTGGGAACTGTCTATGCTCATCTTTCTTATCTGCTGATGCTTTGTCAATATCCACTACCGTTCACAATGTATCTTCACAAACAGGGGCCTCTTTCTCACATCCTCACTCAAAATACGTCAGTGTGTAGAGAGCCTGTTACTTTCTGGGCAGAAAATGTTGGAAGGCAAAGCAGAATGTAGTTGAGAGGGTAAACCTGGAGCACGGAAAAACACTGGAGTAAGTGTGTAGTAATGGGAGTGTGAGTGTGAGCACAGAAACACTCCAGCCATGCTTGTTTTGTGAGCAAATGAAATGAATCACAACGCTGTTCCAGACTGGCCACCTGACCTTGGGCACTTCACTCTGATGCTACTAGAGTCCCTGGATCAAGCTTTGCTACTTGGAATCTTGAAGCTTAGATTAGAAAAGAAACCTGACTTTGAGGATAGAATGCCCCAAATGGGCATCTAATTCTCCTATGGATTTAAATTTGTAGGCAGAATGGAGGTGACAGTCATGGATTATAGGGTGTATTCTTGTGTTTGAATTCAGGTGACGCAGGAGTGATTCTGCACGAGCTACATAATGTCTCTGAGTTTCAGTTTTGTCTTCTGTGAAACAAGAATAGGATTGTTGTCAGTGCAGGAGATATCACATGGTATAAGGTGCCTGGCACAGAGTAAGCTCTCAAGGGCTTTCCTGGTGGCTCAGACAGTAAGGAGTATGCCTGCAGTGCAGGAAAACTGGTTTTGATCCCTGGGTTGGGAAGATCCCCTGGCAAAAGGAATGGCAGCTCACTCTAGTATTCTTGCCTGGAGAGTTCCATGGGCAGTGGAACCTGGCAGCCTACAGTCCATGGGGTAGCAAAGAGTCAGACATGACTGAGTGACAAACACTTTCACTTCCATTGTGTTTACTACTGTTATTTTTATTATTTATCACCACAATCATTTTCCTTAACCTTGTGTTATAGGGATAGACTGTGGCTACGGGAAATACTAGCTGTGAAAGTGCTTTGTGTTAGAAAGATGGAAACTACCTATAGAGTGAACAGTCATTAAAGAAAGCATGAAATCCATTCCCCCATCTTCCTTTTTATTTGTACTCATGGATTGTTTGACTTCATGTCTTGAATATTATTATTATTATTTTTTGGCTACATCTCTGGGATATTTTCTCCTTTTCTCTATTCTATCAATCATTATCCTAAGACATGTTCACATTGCCTCCTTCTCGACTGGAGTTCCTGCCTCCAGACTCTCCTAGAACCCTGGTTCTCAAAGTGTGGTTCTCTGAGCAACAGTATCACCATCAAGCCTCTCAGCTGGCTAGACATGAAACATTTTAAGCCCCACCCAGACCTGCTGACTCCTGGGGCACACTCCCTATTCTGTTGCAGGGCCTGTGTCCAACTCCACTTGATACCACCTACCACTTTTGCTCTGAGTATATGCATACTTGTCCGGTGTGTGTTCGTTCTGCCTCTGGAATGTTTCCTGATTCTGATGGTTCTTACCGCCTCTTTTGCAACAGGTGGTTAAGAGACTGAGCATGTGCCATAGAAAGAATGAGTAGAACAGTGGCCCAATCCAAGTCACCATTCATAACCTTGACTGTGGCGATAGAGTCTCTGAAATGGTCCTTATACTTTTATGATTTCCCCTTGTGACCTTTCTCCACACTTGATGAGTGCTTACTATGCACGAGGCATTGCTTATAGTATACTCTAATGGATTCAGTTCAGTTCAGTTCAGTCGCTCAGTCATGTCTGACTCTTTGCGACCCCATGAACCACAACACGCCAGGCCTCCCTGTCCATCACCAACTCCTGGAGTTTACCCAAACTCATGTCCATTGAGTCGGTGATGCCATCCAACCATCTCATCCTCTGTTGTCCCCTTTTCCTCCTGCCCTCTGTCTTTCCCAGCATCAGGGTCTCTTCCAATGAGTCAGCTTTTTGTATCAGGTGACCAAAGTATCGGAGTTTCAGCTTCAACATCAGTCCTTCCGATGAACACCCAGGACTGATCTCCTCTTGGGCAATCGAATTATCTCACTCTCTTAAAGGATTATTTGTTGATATCTTTATCTTCCTCTTGTCTTAGGATGTCAGCTCTCTAAACATGGGGACCTTGTCTGTTGCCACTATATCCCTAGCCTGTGGAAGACTGCCTGACGTAAGAGAGGAACTTGGGGAATGGTTATTTAGGGAATGAATGGGTCCCAGAAGATTATCATTTGAGAACAGACCTACATTCCAGCTATGTTCCAGGGGAAAAGAACCTTACGTGGGTCTTTATCTTTAGTCTAAGAAGTGGAACAAACCCATTGGAATGTGATTAAGACTTGCTCTAATGGCCTTGGGTGCACATGCAGATCCTGTCTGGGAGAGAGAGAGATCCTTGAGCGGCGCCTTAATGAGAACAAGTCTTTTATAAAGCCTTAAGTTTGGTGCTTGGCCTGGTTGGAAATACAGGGCCTCTGACTGCTATTCTTTGTGCGCACGTTGTCGATGTACGTATGCGAACCTTTTATTATTATGGACTCAGTCGGCAGTAACCATGGTGAGTAGACCTATCACACAGCATTTTTCTGAGTCAGTTTAAAATGCTGACAATTAAATATACCGTACTCGTTTAAGCGATCCATCAGTCTCCCTTGTTGTCATGGTGACTGGAGTATATTTAGAAATGTGACAAGTACACTGAGTTCAATTGCACTTTTGCCAAAACATAGTTTTGCAGCTAAAATTGAATTTCCTGATTGAAGATCCAAGTGCTGTTAAGGGGGCATGATCATTCCTATACATTATTCTGGAAGCATAACTTACATCATTATATTAAGTCAGCAGTTAAAGTCTTATCAGGCTAGTAAGATATTGACACTATAAGTTGTTATACTTAGAGTTGATGAAATAAAGTGAAATAAAGATCTGTCTTTTTTTACTTTAAAAATGAAATTTGGGCCTCTTCAGTATAACCAGTTTAATGATTTTATTCCTTTATACATTTATAAAAATTTGTAGGTAAATGTGCGTATGTCTATTCCTCCAGATTATATTTTTTATTTAAAAAGCTTATTAGGGACTTCCCTGGCAGTCTAGCGGTTAAGACTCCCTGCTTCCACTCATGGGGCAGGAGTTCAGTCCATGGTTGGGAAACGAAGATCCTGCATGCCATGTGGTGTAGCCAAAAAAAGAAAGAACGAAAGAAAAAAAGAAAGAAAGAAAGAAACTTCTCAAGGACCTCCTCTCTTCTACTTGTAATCCATCCTTAGCAATATCAGGACATCTTTTTTCACTTTTGGTCTGACCTCAGATTGACAAGCATCCTTATTTTTCCCCAAACTCACTCCTGTTGGGTTTCAAATGGAGTAAAGAGACCTTTTCCTCAAACAAAGGAAAAGTGAAAGTCTCTTTTGTCTGGTCAGGAACTTGGTTTGAATCTTCACTCCCCTCGTGTCTTGTCACTACAATGCTAAGAATGATGCTGATTATGAGCTGCTTGCTTGTTTGACCACAGATAGTTTAGGGAATTATGCAGTGGCTAGGTCATTATTATAACTTGGAATTCATTCCTGGTCAAAGACAGATTCTTGTTCTTTTTTATTTTTTTAAAGCAGAATGACATTTTGTTTATTTATTTATTGACTACACACTGAGGCTTACAGGATCTCAGTTCCCTGAACAAGAATTGAACCCGGGCCACGATAGTGAAAGCCTGGACTCCCAACCACTAGGCAACCAGGGAACTCCCCAGATTCTTGCTCTTGAAGTGAGAAACAATTTGCTTCTGGATACTTCTGCTTCTGTGTTTCCGTGGAGCCGAATGCTTTCGTAACTGGGGTTGATTTTAAGTCCTTGATAATATATATGCTAAACTTTTTATTTCTTTTTTGTTCATGATAAGTCTGTTATGGTAAGAGACACCCTGATTATAATAACAGTTGGTAAGATTTACTGAGTCTTTACTATATGCAGGCACTGTGTATACTAAGTTCTTCAATGGATCATTTCACTGTAGTGACACAGTAATCTTGAGTGAGTCCTATTGTCATTCTCATTTTACATTAAAGAAGCAGGTTTAGAGAGATTTTCTATCTTGACTGAGAGCATACCTTGATGAGTAATGGAGTCTGGATTCTGACCTATGTGGCATATTAACCAGTGTTCCCCTCATGGAAAGCACACAGTGAATATCTGTTGACTAATCCATTGATTAGTCACTAATCATGATGAAGTTTTATGTCCATGTTTCAGTGTTTCTGGGGCTCAGAAACACTGATAGCTCATTAGGTAAAGAATCTGCCTGCAGTGCAGGAGACCCTGGTTCGATTCCTGGGTCAGGAAGATCCTCTGGAGAAGGGACAGGGTACCCACTCAAGTATTCTTGGGCTTCCCTGGTGGCTCAGCTGGTAAAGAATCCGCCTGTAATGCAGGAGACCTGGGTTCGACCCCTGGGTTGGGAAGATCCCCTGGAGAAGGGAAAGGCTACCCACTCCAGTATTCTGGCCTGGAGAATTCTATGGACTGTATAGTCCGTGGGGTCGCAGGTCGCAAAGAGTCGGACACGACTGAGCGACTTTCGCTTCAGTGTTTCTAAATACTAATGTGGCAGCTAATAAAGGTAAACAGATAGCAGGATCTGAATGTAGAACTGAGCTACTCTGTGCCTGGAGAATCCCATGGACAGAGGAGTCTGGCAGTCCATAGGGTTGCATAGCGTTGGACATGACTGAAGTGACTTAGCATATTGCACGAATCTCCCCTAAAGGCTTGGAACCAAAGATGACTAGTATGAAGCAGTAAGGGAGTAGACAAATCCCATCAAGTACAGTGGTTCAGTCTCAGGACCTATTTACACTCTTAAAAATGAGGTTTATGGGAGTCATAGCTAATGCTGTACATTATCATAGAAATTAAATTAATTACATAGAAATTAAAGCCAATATTTTAATAAAAATTATTTGTATGAAAATAAGTTTGTTTTCCAAAATAAACAAAAAATTACTGAAAAAATTGGCAACTGGAGTCTTTTCATTAAATTTTTTGCAATATGTATTTTGATTAAAATTTTGGAGGAAAATCCTGAAAGAATTTACAGAAAGGGAGTAAAAAAGAGGTAATCATGGATTTTTTTCTTTGATACTACACCGATATATGATGAGTGGTAGTTTCTTAAAGTTTAATTGCAATGTGAAATGTGAAATCATATCAATAAGCCTTTTTTTTAAGACAACTCATTATATTAAAATCTATTGGTCTTATTTTTGCTTTGAATTGATCTTCGCCTATGATTGTGTAACATCATTTATTACTTGTTTCATGGAGTTGTGCATATCTTCCAAATATTGACATGTTTTGTTCTTTAGCACTTTAAAATAATCACATTCATTAATATCACCACTGATTTCATCAGCAAGAGTATTTTAAGTATTAGGAAGTTGTCAAATGTATAATATAAATAGTAGATGCAAGGTTTTCAAAATTCTAATTTTCACTTTAACATTTGAATTTCATCATTGACAATAAAGCTTGTTAGTTATTTTTCTTGAAATGATGTTTTTTTTGGTTTAGTTTTGAGAAAATGTATGACAGGACCAAGTCTGAATGACCATTCTTTCAAGTAAAAATGGTGTTTCAAGCAAGGAGCCATTAGTTCATTTCTCAATTCAAACAGTCAAGCACGTGAGTTTCTTGGAGACAACCATTATAGTTTGGGATTTAGCAGAAGTGCTTCATGCATACTTCCTCTGTCTCACACAGAATATTAAAAAGATGTGTCAGTCTTACAAAGATGCTATAAAAACCTCAGGATTGAGATTTAATAAAATTAAGGGTTTTTGATTCATTAAGGGCAGTTTCAAGTGAAGTGGTCCCCTTGAAGCCCCCCTTTACTGTGGGTACTTGGTGATGAAAAGTACGACTTTCAGTACCTTTTGGTGACACTTCCCTTGATTCATGTTAAAACTCCAGTCATTTTAACCCACACGTTGCTTTTGTACCATTGGTATAAATGTACACACAGTGAAAAAGGTTCAAAACATAATAATGAACTTTCAGTCCCTTGGAAGGGTCTGGAGGACCTTTACTTTAGGGGTTTAACTCCTAAGTATATGGATCACACACTGAGAGCCACTGATCTAATCCAGTCTTTGCATTTCATGAGAAAGAGGAGCTGGAAAAGACCAACCCAAGACAGCCCCATCAGTTAGTGATGGAACAGGGAGAAGAACTCAGTACATTCCTCCTTTTTCTTTTGATTTCCTGTTTCAGTTTCAGAAATCTCAAGGTAGATGTTTGTGAAGTTCTTTTGTGAATATAATGATACCAAAATATATAATTATTGAACATATTTAGGAAGATTTCTGTTATTTTTTGCATGTTAAACCCTTTGCATATTTTCCCTACTCTGTACTCACCACTCTCTCTTCTGCTTTTCAATATTTCAGTAGTCACCACCACTGCCTCTGTAATCAGAACATGCTTTGTCTTTGCCAAATGGAGAGGAGGTGAGGGAGCAGTTGGTTGCTTATTCATTTTCTGGTTTAGAATTCCAGTTTGTGGGGAAAATAGAATCAGTGAGTTTGTGCTGAAGCAGCCATTTCTTTCTTCACCTAGACTATTAGTTAAAAGTCATAGGAAAGGAAATTGTACAAACAACCATTATCTTTCATATCACAATAAGTCATCTCTCTGGCCAACCAAACTCAACCTTCAATTATCTATTAAAGTTTCTCTCTCTCCCTGCAGGAGGGACATTGTCCAACAAAAATCACTCTTAATTTTGCTTTTGCTTATGTTAATATTTTATGTGATCTGTTTTCTTCCATAAAAATTGGTCAGGTTTTGAAATTGTCATGATGGATGCTAAGACAGGCAGTAGAACCAGACCTAGATATTGAATTTTCACTTTAATATCTTCCTCTCCAGTTTTACAATAGTTTTGAGGGATGTTGGGGTTTGAAATCAGTTGCAGTGTATAAAAATGAGTAAATTTGGCAAACTATAAAAGGAGGTTTGCAGACTCTCAAATGTATTGTTCTCTCATCTTCAAATTAGTTGGATATTCTTTTGCAATATGCCATTTTTTTCCTATTTCTCATCCAATGATCATTTTCCCTCACCTGTGAACTCTGTGAACTAAACTTTGTCTTTTAACCTTCTGATTCTTCCCTCGTGATTCTCATTACCCCAAAGGCTGACCAAACTTGGTCTCTTGTCACCCCTGGTGGTGCTAATGGTAAAGAATGCATCTGCAATGCGGGAAACCTGGGTTCAGTTCCTGGGTTGGGAAGATATTGCTGGAGGAGAGTGTGGCAACCCACAGTATTCTTTCCTGGAGAATCCCATGGACAGAGGAGCCTGGAGGGCTACAGTTCATAGAGTCACAAAGAGTTGGACCTGACCGAAGGAACTTAGTATACCTACACCTGTTTATCAGCTCTTCCCTAAACCAAGGGCTTTGGTAACTGTTTTTTCTTTCTGCAAAACTCATGTTTCCTGTCTGTAGTTACCTGAAAACCATTGAGTCTTTTCTGTTTCTTTTTTAGAACTTCTAGTTATGGTTTTTCCTAGCCATATATTAGGCTCAAAAATTGCCTAGCAACAGTTCTTACTCTTTACAATGTTTTCTGCTTCCTTTTTGGAACCTCTGGAGCTTGGGTCTGTCCTGCAGTTAGTGCATCATAGGAGCTTCATGGATGTATGAATGGATGTTATTTTTATCCAGAGATCTTTTCTTCAAAGGGCATTCTCCAGATTTTTATCTGGTGATCTGAACTGTTGCTTATCTTTCAGCTAAGTCTCTGAAACCCAGAGCTGCACTGGCCTGTCTTCTAATGCTGACTCCCTCGCATTAGGATGTCATGCATGCCTTTCCTGGCAGATGGCCACTTAGCCTCTCCTTGAACACTTCTAATTCTTTGTGAGGCGATTGGTTCTACTACTGGACAGCTTATGTTTAACGATCTCCTTTGCATTGTTCTGAAATTGAATTTACATGGTTTCAACCCTAATAGTTCTAGCATTGCAGATTTTTCAAAAGTATCATATAATTTATACAGGACACATACTTAGATACCCGAAGATAGCTTTTTATTCCCCATCCATCTTTGTTCCTCCTTCAGTCTTTTTCTTACTGCTTGTATCTTGGTCTCTAAAAAGGTTTGGATGCTCAAATTCTTTATACCTTCCCTATTTCATATTACTTTCTAGATTTCCATCGTGCAGTCTAATTCTAAGAGTCTTTTTTAAACCCACTTTTTTTTTTTTGTTATTATACTGAGAACAGTGTGAGTTTGGGACCCTAAAAGCTGGGATATGAATTCTAGTACCAAAACTTATTTGGTGTGTGAACTTCATCAGTTACTTACTCCTTCTAAGCATTCCTTTACTCAGATGCAAAATGGATGTATAATGATTTCTAAGAAAATTTTTAAGGATTGAGATATGTGAAGTGTTTAGCTTAGTTATTGAAACAAAGCATGTTTAATAGATATTTATTTTAACTTGATCAACTTTAAAAAAGTCTTTCCTTTTGGGTGGGGGCTTCCCTTGTGACTCAGCTGGTAAACAGTCCATCTGCAATGTGGGAGACATGGGTTCTATCCGTGGGTTGGGAAGAGCCCCTGGAGAAGGGAATGCCTACCCGCTCCAGTATTCTGGCCTGGAGAATTACATGGACTGTATAGTCCATGGAGTTACAAAGAGTTGGACATGACTAAGTAACTTTCACTTCCCTTTTTTTATTGAGTTAGAGTTGATTTACAGTGTTGTGTTAGTTTCAAATGTGTGTTTATATATATATATATATATATATATATATATATATATATATATATATATATATATATATGTATATGTGTATACATGCATATCTCAACTCTTTTGTCTTTGATATTTTTTCCCCTACATATGACTTTTTTTTCTTTTTTAGAAATCATTATTTCAAGAATCTCTCCTTTTATAGTCTATGGAAACTTGAATAGATTTTGTATCCTACTATCTTGTGACTCTTGTATAAGTCTTAATTATATTGAGTTGGTTCATAGTGCTTTTCAGGTCTACTATATCCTTCTCAACGTATCTACTATATCTACTTCTCAGTTCAGTTTAGTTCAGTCACTCAGTTGTGTCTGAATCTTTGTGACCCCATGAACCGCAACACGCCAGGCCTCCTTGTCCATCACCAACTCCTGGAGTCCACCCAATCCCATGTCCATCGAGTTGGTGATGCCATCCAACCATCTCATCCTCTGTCACCCCCTTCTCCTCCTGCCCTCAATCTTTCCCATCATCAGGGTCTTTTCCAATGAGTCAACTCTTTGGATCAGGTGGCCAAAGTACTGGCATTTCAGCTTCAACATCAGTCCTTCCAATGAATATTCAGGACTGATCTCCTTTATGATGGACTGGTTGGATCTCATTGCTGTCCAAGGGACTCTCAAGAGTCTTCTCCAACACCACAGTTCAAAAGCATCAATTCTTCAGTGCTCAGCTTTCTTCACAGTCCAACCCTCACATCCATACATGACCACTGGAAAAACTATAGCCTTGACTAGATGGACCTTTGTTGGCAAAATAATGTCTCTGTTTTTTAATATGATGTCTAGGTTGGTCATAACATTTCTTCCAAGCAGTATGCATCTTTTAATTTCATGGCTGCAGTCACCATCTGCAGTGATTTTGGAGCCCAGAAAAATAAAGTCAGCCACTGTTTCCACTGTTTTCCCATCTATTTGCCATGAGGTGATGGGACCGGATGCCATGATCTTAGTTTTCTGAATGTTGAGCTTTAAGCCAACTTTTTCACTCTCTTCTTTCACTTTCATCAAGAGGCTTTTTAGTTCTTCTTTACTTTCTGCCAAAAGGGTGGTGTTATCTGCATATCTGAGGTTATTGATACTTCTCCTGGCAATCTTGATTCCAGCTTGTGCTTCCTCCAGCCCAGTGTTTCTCATGATGTACTCTGCATAAAAGTTAAATAAGCAGGGTGACAATATACAGCCTTGACATACTCTTTTTCCTATTTGGAACCAGTCTGTTGTTCCATGTCCAGTTCTAACTCTTGCTTCCTGACTTGCATACAGGTTTCTCAAGAGGCAGGTCAGGTGGTCTGGTATTCCCATCTCTTTCAGAATTTTCCACAGTTCATTGTGATCCACACAGTCAAAGGCTTTGGCATAGTCAATAAAGCAGAAATAGATGTTTTTCTGGAACTCCCTTGCTTATTCGATGGTCCAGAGGATGTTGGCAATTTGATCTCTAGTTCCTCTGCCTTTTCTAAAACCAGCTTGAACATCTGGAAGTTCACGGTTCACGTATTTCTGAAGCCTGACTTGGAGAGTTTTGAACATTACTTTACTAGCGTGTGAGATGAGTGCAATTGTATGGTAGTTTGAGCATTCTTTGGCATTGCCTTTCTTAGGGATTGGAATGAAAACTGACCTTTTCCAGTCCTGTGGCCACTGTTGAGTTTTCCAAATTTGCTGGCATATTGAGTGCAGCACTTTCACAGCATCATCTTTCAGGATTTGAAATAGCTCAACTGGTATTCCATCACCTCCACTAGCTTCATTCTTAGTGATGCTTTCTAAGGCCCACTTGATTTCACATTCCAGGATGTCTGGCTGTAGGTGGGTGTTCACACCATTGTGATTATCTGGGTTGTGAAGATCTTTTTTGTACAGTTCTTCTGTGTATTCTTGCCACCTCTTTTTAATGTCTTCTGCTTCTGTTAGGTCCCTACCATTTCTGTCCTTTATTGTGCCCATCTTTGCATGAAATGTTCCCTTGGTATCTCTAATTTTCTTAAAGAGATCTCTAGTCTTTCCCATTCTGTTGTTTTCCTCTATTTCTTTGCATTGATCGCTGAGGAAGGCTTTCTTATCTCTCCTTGCTCTTCTTTGGAACTCTGCGTTCAAATGGGTATATCTTTCCTTTTCTCCTTTGCTTTTCGCTTCCCTTCTTTTCCCAGCTATTTGTAAGTCCTCCTCAGACAGCCATTTTGCTTTTCTGCATTTCTTTTTCTTGGGGATGGTCTTGATTCCTGTCTCCTGTACAACGTCACGAACCTCCATCCATAGTTCATTGGGCACTCTGTCTATCAGATCTCAGTATATTCAATTCTATTAATTTTTGAGAGCTTGATATTGAAACTCCAACTAAAAATCTTAATTAATCTACTTAAAAATAATTATAATATATAGTGGTACTATATGCAACCTTGTTCTGTATTTTCCAAGTCTCCTGTAAATGTGTTATCATATTTTCATAATTTAAAAAATGCCTTTACAATAAAAAATAGGATCTCTCCTTCCCCTCTCTCTTTCTTTCTCCATTTTCCCCTGTTTGGATTTTATTTATACTTATAATCTTAAAAAGAAGTCCCATTATCTCTAGATTTGTTTCCTCTGTTTTTTTCATTTGGTATCACTTAGCATGGTTTTCTTGACAATCATTGTTTTTTCTACAATAATTTTCTCAGCTCCTGCCTGCATTTCTATTCATATCTTCAGCCTTTATTATTCTTACTGTGAAAAACATTTCTTCACCCGTGTACTGCGTTAATGATGCCTGGGCCATTGCAGGTTACTGAACTCTTCACTGAACCACTCACTTAGTAGCTTCTAGAATCATTTAGTTGCACAATATACTTTTTTATTACATTAACTGTTCAATTAATTTAAATTCACCCAACACGTACTAACCTCTTGTTATGTGGCATATTGACTTAATGCTATGAGTTACATAAAACACTTTTATCATTTGTTCATGCAGTCATTCAGTAAACATTTTCTTTAGTACTTACTAAGGATCAGATTCTGGATTTCGGATTTGGTTTCAAGAAACTGAGTTAGACAGAGTTTTTTCTTCAAGACACACAACGGAGGAAAAGTTATAAAACAATGTGGTAATTTTGTTGTTGTTTAGTTGCTCAGTCATGTTCCATTCTTGCGATTCCACGGACTATAACCCATCAGGCTCCTCTGTCCACGAGATTTCACAGCAAGAATACTGGAGTTGGTTGCCATTTTTTTTTTTCCCCAGGGGGTCTCCGCAGCCCAAGGATAGAACTTGCATCTCCTGCTTGGTAGGTGGCTTGTTTACTGCCGAGCCACCTGGGAAGCCCCGGTGTCAGTTTTAGAAATCTAGATATGAAACTAGGCATTATGGTTGTCTTTATAAAGCCTGCTTCATCAAACACTTTTGGGTCAGGAAAAGCTTTATAGCAAGAGAGACACTTAAAGGCCTGGTAAGAGCTTAGAGTCCACTGGAAATATAAGACCCATACTAGGGTTTCATTATGTTTGGTTATAAAGCCAGCTTTTAAGTTCTGTGTGTTATCATTGGCTTCTCCACCCCTGCTTCCCAGAATTGCATACATGCAAAATTTGCCCGTTTTTTTTTTTTTCTTTCCCCTGTTTAGTTTAGGGGCCTTAGAACCAGTGTTTGGGACCTAATTGCTGCATGAATACATATTTCTATATTCCAAAGTAGGAATAATGACATAAACACATAAAAATAATCTCATGATGCTAGGACACTTTACAAAGTGTTTTTCTATCCATTTACTTCTTAAAGAACGGCTTGTGGGTTTCCTCAGTGAGTATCTTAACCACTGTTACTGGTAGATATTAGAGAAGAATTAGCACTGAATAATTATGTGTGGAGGATTTGCAAAGAATTTTTTCTCTCATTATTTCAAAGTGATTATGCTGTATTGTCTGATTTTATTTAGATCACAAACCAGCTTTGCCCATTACCAGGTATCTAGGAAAGAGTCTCTTTTTCACTCTGAGGCTAAGCTTTGTCACTTTCCAAATGGAGATGTTGCAGCTATTACTAACTATTTCACCTCGTTGGATTAGGTGAAGAATAAAATCATTAATTCATGTGAAAGAATAATGTATATATCTGATCACAACTGAAAACACAATAAATGTACTTTTTGAGTGACCAGATTGTCAACTACTTTGTCAAGGTCAAGTCACCTTAAGTAATTAATTTTCACTTGTTAAACTTTCTGAGGCAGCCGCATGTCTTGTGTGCTCAATTGTTTAATCTTGTCCGACTGTTTGCCACCCCATGGGCTCCTCTGTCCATGGGATTATCCTGGCAAGAGTACTGGTGTGGGTTGCCATTTCCTCCTCTAAGCTACACGTCTTCCTTCCGTCCGTTTACCCAGTAGTGACTGCTGCCAAGTGCTGTATGTTCAATAAACACTTGTTGATTGGATTTTTTAAAGTACTGGTCTGAAGTCCAGAGCTGGAAATTTATGAGCTACTTACATTTTTGCTTTGGATTCCTAAAGCCTCTGATTTAATTTCTAGATTATAAGTTCCATTGATAGAACCCTTATAAATATCACATGAAGAAGATGAGCATTACCTTTAGGCCACAGCAATTTACTTTTTAAAAATCTGATTAATTTCAACACAATCAGCCAGGATGTCAGAAGATCTCAGTGTTTTTGATAGATGCTGACAGCTGAGGAAATTAAAATCAGGGAGGGAAGCAATTAAATACTGGCAAACATTACTTTAATGAGACAACCAAATCAGTCATAAGCCATGGAGTATGTTGTATTCTTGATAAGTGTCTTAGGGTATCATCTAAAAATGTTCTTCATGTGGGATTTGATGTTGGGAGTGGAGGACATTCCATGTTTGTCATTTAATACCTTTGGCCTGATCTCACTTTTCGATCACTTTTGGGATCAGATTTCCCAATAATCATGTTTAAGATTATGATGTTGTTTAATTTACAAATTATCATCTCACCACCACTTTTATCAATTCATAAAACTTACCCAAATGCACAAAGTCTAGACAAAATAATGTTTGGCTTTTTCACAGTGGTTTAGGGATAGCCATGGTCAAGATTCATGGAAAGAGAAGCAGAAAAATGTATATCTCATAGAACTTTTAATTGAAAAGATTTGGAAATTGTAGCACTAAAACCAGAACCAAGATCCTCAGTCCCTAGTCTACTGTTCTTTTTAAGATAGCACCCCTTTTTCAGAATAAACGTCTGGCATTACAGGACTGAAGACTTACTTCAGTTTATTCACTTAGAGCGTTTTTACAAGGCTCCGTCGACCGCTCGTTTGCACTACAGCACTTGTAAAGTATCACATATTAAGGGGCGTCTATACATTGGCCTCAGCTTCCCTGGTGGCTCAGCGGTAAAGAATCTGCCTGCAATGCAGGAGCTATAGGAAGCATGGGTTTGATCCCTGGGTCGGGAAGATCCCCTGGAGGAGGAAATGGCAACCCACTCCAGTATTCTTGCCTGGAGAATCCCATGGACAGAGGAGCCTGGTGGGCTACAGTCCATAGGGTCACAAAGAGTTGGACACAACTGATGTGACTTAGTATATATACATTGGCCTTAGTGATTCTCATGCCAGTTGATTGGAATTTTTCTTCATAATGTCAAGATCACCACCTAGAGTTATGTTGTCTAAAATTGTCCAGGGGTGGAGTGGTCGATCCAGAGGCTACCATGGTTGTTGGAAAAATCTATTTATATCTCTTCTATCTTCATTTCTCCTGACCTCCCATTCCTCTCTTCTTTTTGCCTTATTCTTCATCATTTTTCTTTCCATTCACTCTATTTTCCCCCCTTTGGCTCCATTGTTCTCTCCAGTTTCTCCCCTAAATACAGTAGAAATGATCAATTATTTTATACTAGTCCCAGCTCTAGGTTTGTTGGTTCTTGTTTTGCTTTGATCCTAATTAATGTGTTAAAGTTTTTTAAGTTAGAGGTTGATCATACAAGTTTTTTGTTCTGTTTTGGTTGAAATTGCTTCTGGAAATGAGAAGGGTTTTCTTGAGAGTAATGGGATGGGTGATTTGGCAAAGGATGCAAACCCGCCAGCAGTTTGGGTCAGCAGTCATAAAATCCACAGAGGCAGCCAAGGATAACTGACTTCACTACTAAGATGCTAGAGTTGGATTTGTCACTTGTCCCAGATGTCTTTATGGGTCTAGGGGAGAACTCCACTGCATCAGAAAATACTCAAGTTCCTGAGGGCACGTGCCACTCAAACCGTGTGAGAAGAGGATGGTGAACTTCTTAGCTAGAAGGTTTCAGCTCTTCTACAGTGTGAGATGAAACTTACTGATGCAGACCCCTTTACGAAAATTCAGTGGTACAGCCTTGTATTGTTTCTGTGGCTTGTGTTTCGATAGCTTGCGCAAGGATGTCACATCTCTGAAACTTCACCGGGGAGAGCTGAGAAAGTGTTGATGGTAACCCTGCATCGAACACTCCTATGCCTCAGCTTAGTAATGTGTCACTTTCTGGTTAGACCACAGATGTGAAGTCTCTCTCCTTTCACTTGCTAGTGAAGCAGGACTCAGTACTAAATGTGCTTTGGCCCCTTGACAGTAGACTTCTACAGGTTATATGCTCACTTTACCTTTCCTTCCAAATAGAGTGTTCCTAAATGGGAGGCTGCATCATGTAGTGGAAGGGTCCTTACTCCTTTGGGGATCAAGATACAAGGTTAAACTTTTATATGTTTCATATTAACCATGTGATGTTTGAAGTTTGGCTTCCTGATCAGTAAAATTGGGGTAATACAGTTTCACTGGGGTTATGTCAAGGATGATTTGAGATAACATGATCATGAAATATTTTTCAAACTATAAACTATAGTATTACAGATGATTAATATTTTGATTTTGGTGGCATATGGCAAGAATTTCTTGCAGAATATCATATCAACCATGCTGTATTCATAATCATCTGATTTAAGCTCCTATATTAAAATGGGATATATCAGTAAAACTTCTGAGAGATCTTTCAGTTCAGTTCAGTCACTCAGTCGTGTCCGACTCCTTGTGACTCCATGAATCGCAGCATGCCAGGCCTCCCTGTCCATCACAAACTCCTGGAGTTTGCTCAAACTCATGCCCATCAAGTCGGTGATGCCATCCAGCCATCTCATCCTCTGTTGGCCCCTTCTCCTCCTGCCCCCAATCCCTCCCAGCATCAGGGCCTTTTCCAACGAGTCAACTCTTCGCATGAGGTGGCCAAAGTCTTTACTTCTCAACAAATCTATCCCTGTGTTAAAACTGACCCCTTGTTCTTGCAGTCCTGTTGGAAGCTCCATCTCTCTGAACCTAAAGCATGATACAGGCACAAGCTTTAGACTGACCTATGATAAATCTGCAGGCTTTCCCCTAAAGCAGTTTCTTTTGCTTTTTGGGTTGAGGGGATACATGATTCTTCAGTTTTTAGGCTGTGTCACGTGGAACAAAAGTTCTTTGTGATGCTGGTAGGTGAAGTCATGTAGATTAACACAGATAAATACTGTGGTATTTTAAAACCAGAGACATGAATCAAAGAAATACCCAACCCAGAGATACCCTCTATCCTTGTGTGCTTAGAACATTATTCTTTGATCATATAAGCATGTGCTCATAGGAAGAAATTTTTTTATACCATTTTGTTGACCACGCCACCAATGCTTATAGATATGAAATAATGGAGGAAAATCTTCCCCCCAAAAGTTTAACTCATCTTTGTCTATGAAGTAGGTATTATATGTCTCATTTACATATAAGGAAATTGACACTTGGGGTTTAAGTAACTTGCCTAAGGCCATTGGTAAGAGGCAGACAGGTCTGACTGGCTCTAAATCCTGTGTGTTTTCCCCATTTCCTCATGTCAATCAAATAACTGGTTTTATCTCATTATTTCCTCCTTCACTAAGTCTGGTGGATCAAGTCAATGAGTTGTCTGTCCTCATGATTTCCCAGCCTAATATTCTGGATGTAAAGGAAAGGCCGCTGGCTGAATAGGCAGCACTCAGAGGGTCCAAACTCTCGTCTTGCCCTGTATTGTACTGTGCAGTCCTGGGCAAGTTACCTACCTTTTTTGAGCTTCAGTTTTCGCATCTGTAAAATGAGGAAAATAATACCCATTCACATTTGTGAATTTAACCCTGAGAGAGATGTTAGTTCCTTTCTTTATCCTCCTTGTCCTCTGTGAGCTTTTGTTTCCTCACTTCAAAGTGGTAGAATAATCTCTTCCTGCTTCTTTAGCAGGTTGACATGGACTGAAATGAGATAATGAATGTGAAAGTGTTTTGTGAAACCAGAAACTGCTGTATAGATAGAAGAGTTTATGATTATTAGTGAATACATAGAGCTTGCAAACTAAGGCTAACTTTTCCCTGTTTTGTTTACAGACACTACCGTTACAGTTTGCTGACCCTTGTGTCCACTGATCATTCCAAGAACGAGCTGTCCAAGGTAAGAGAGGCTTGGTGTCATCACATTTATGAAATGCTAATAGGCATCTTAACCAATAGAGTTTAAGGTAGATTTCACTCCCAACAGAAGAAATACGAAGGTATTCCAGGAACACCAAAACCTGAAAAATGGCCAAGGCAGTGAACTGCTTCCCCTTTTATGTTTCCTTCTTTTGATTTCCTTTTTAATTCCAGCTTTTTAAAGCTTCCTACCTGAAGCAGAGAAGTATTTTGGTAACATGGAAGTATCAAAGTGTCTATAGTATGCCATGTCCAAGGATGTTCTTATCTAGTGTCTTCTTATATCCCCAGCTAGTATGTAGCAGGAGGGCTTTCTCTAGTTTCCTGGTCATTGATGGGGTGCATTTTTCACTACACTATGCTGCACTGTTACCTGGCTCTGAAGGAGTCAAACTACTAGACGGGTCTGTCACTGCCTCTTACCTGCTCCCAAAACATCTTTAAAGCACATAATCGAAGGCTATCACAACAACAAAATCCTTCAAAATACAGGAAATGAGTTAGCTTTTTGAAACCCAGGACCTATAGTACCTGCATTCCACTCTCTTGGGGAACCAGTGTAAATGAATTATAACTTTGGCAGAAGATTTCATTCTTCTTGAGTTTGTCAAGAAAATGGAGACCAGTTTAAAATAAAAAGAAGAAAGCATAAAATTTGTTTTATGTGTTTAAGAAAGCATAAAAAGTTTTAAAATTTGCAAGATGTGTGTTTTCTTCTGCAGATAACCAGTTGATAATCTGTACTTCCCAGCTAACTCTGCTGTGTTCCCTGTAATCTCCTGGAAGTCTTAGCCAAAAAGAGGCGAAGTAGTCACTATGGTGCTCCTAACTGCAGGTCCTATAGGATAGAACCTTTGTGGAAGATTTGATATCAGTATTTAAAGTTCTGTAAACACTTCTTCTGATGAATATTTTTATTATCTCTTTGGTATTTTCTTTACGTGATTTTGAACATACTTTTTTTTTCCTGAGTTTGTTGGAGTCCAGTTGATTTACAATGTTCTGTTAATTTCAAGTGTACAGCCAAGTGAATAAATTATACATACACATATATCTATTCTTTTTTAGATTCTCTTACTATATAGGCCATTGCAGAGTGCTGAGTAGAATTCTCTGTGCTATACAGTAGGTCCTTATTAGTTATCTATTTTATATATAATAATTTAAACATAATTTTAATTACACAGGGCTTTGAACAAATTGAGGTTTGTTGGTACTGCCTCATATTTGCAGGAGTTGCAGTTTAGAAATGAGTGAAAATTTTGGTGTCACATTAATATGGTTTTCAAAGCCAACACTCACCATATACATCAAATAAGAAGAGATCATGGATGAGCAAGGCCAGTGAGGGAACGTATAGACTGTGAAACTCTTCTATGAGCAGATCAGACCTATATGCCCTATGTGGTGTTTAGATTTTATACTAGTTTCTACAAGAAGAGTTACTAAAAAAAATAAGATGGTAGCCAAAAATACCAGAATGGCTCCTGCTCACCTTTTTGTTTCTCTCTAGTCCATAAAATGCCCCTGCAAAAATATCCTTTCTTATGTACTTCATGTATTTTCAGGGATAACACATCAGAAAAGAATGTACTGTAGACAGGTGATAGCATAATTTTTGATAGCTCTGTTAGGCAGAGATCTATTTGTTCATTTAGAAGCTACAGTTTTTATATTAACTTTCCTCCAAATGCAAATTGTTAAATATTAATAAAATACTTTTTGAAAAGTGGTTAACTATGCCCCTGCTTCCCCACTGAAACCCATTTGAATGTACAAAGAAGAGTTTAAGCAAGGCTGGAAAGGTTATGAAAAATTGCTCTTGAGAAAAGAATTTCATATATATCTATCTATCATCTATGTATTATCTATCATCTATCTATTATCAGTCATCTGTTATCTATCTATCTATCTATTCATCTATCTTTTTAAATTATTTAAGTGGATTTGGTGAGGAAAGAAGGATATTCTCAAATAGCCTTTGGATGATAGAAAAGTAAATATTCTGAGAGCATACTACAGAAATTTAAAATAATCTTATGGTAATAATTGATGTCAGTGTCAGTAATGAATAAAGAATAACAGTTTAAATAAATAATTAGGCTTGACGGTAGCTGTGTCAACAGGTACCCACGTAATGAGTGTGTTCATTGTTTTTCTCGGCTTTCAACGTTGATCCACTGACTGTGGTGTGTTCCCTGTCCCACTTCCAAACCAAATCTATTTAAAGCTGTACTTCATGGAATCTGAAACTGTATACCCTGTTTACTATTTAGAGCTGATACCCAATGTTCTTTAACAGGGAAGATCTTACTTGAGTAAGAACAAGCTTCTGGCCTTTGGTAGACTGTTGATTATCCTTGTTTTCCATGGGATGATTCATTAGCGAGGATGAATAATGCCCAATTAATTCTCACAGACTTGTCTCTATTGCTAGAGTGAATTGGTTATTATAGTTTGATGGAAACAGCTCTAGTCTGCCTTAAATCAAATAAATCAGCTATTGTTATTTGAGGTGGAGTTAGAGACAGTAGTTATAAGTGAAATTATGTTCTTAGTTACCTGAATAGAATCTCATTGTTTGCAGGAGTGAAGTAATGCATTATGGGTTATGTTCTATGAACCAGGAGTCATGAGAATCTATTTCTGCTCCCAACTCTGACTGTGTCACCTTGGGCAGGTCATTTTCCCTCTTTGGGGTCTATTTCAGCATCTGACAATAGATAGAGTTAGACCAGTTGGTCATGGTGTTATTTCTAGTCAAATGTCCTAATGTTAATTGCTATGATTTTATTTCTTGGTCAGCTCTTTATTCCTTCTGCTGCTACTTTTCCAAAGTCATAGAGAGTCTAGTGTGAAAATTGTTGTTTTTTTTTAGCTTTTAATTCTACATACCTGAAAGGCAGTTTATGATTTGAATTTTAGATTGGACTGTGATTGAACATTTATGCATTGGTTGTGTCTACCCTAGCAACATTCATTTTCTAGTTAGAAATCAAAAAAGTACATTTTCCTCTATGTTTTTCTGCTCCATAATCTCAGTCTCAGTTTTAGAGGCTCTGGTAAACTTCTCAACTAGCCATATAAAGAGGTTCCTCTTCAGTTGTTTGACTTTTCTGGGATTGAGTCCGTGACCTATAAGGAGATGTCAGAATATCAAAGACAGAGGGGGCATTGAGAACCAATCTAGACAGAATTTTACAGATGAATTTATTTGCAAAGAAGAAATAGAGATACAGATGTAGAGAACAGACATACAGATACCACGTGGGGGAGATGGGGTGGGATGAATTGGGAGGTTAGGATTGACGTATATACACTACTATGTATAAAATAGATTATAATGAGAACCTATTGTTCAGCACAGGCAGCTCTACTCATTGCTCTAAGTGAGAAGGATATCTAAAAAAGAGGGGCTGTGTGTATAAGTAGAACTGATTTGCTTCACTGTACAACAGAAAGTAATACAACATTGTAAAGCAACTATACTCCAATAATAAAAATAAAAAAAGAACCAATTTAGCCAAATCCTTTCATTTCAGAGATGGAGATTTTGGGCTCAGGGAGGGAATCTGATTTGTCTAAGGTATTAGTGGCAGATCCTAGAATTCTTTCTTCTGACTCCTTCGTTGCTGTTTTAGGAGAGGAATCTCTATATGTGAAATGTCCTTTCTCTTCCCAACATTTAAAAGGACATTATCTTTCAGGCAAAGCCAATCACATTGCCAACTCAGGGATATGAGATGCTTTCGTTCGTTCTGTGAAGCACGGGATAGAGGATTCTGGCTGCCTCTGCTCTCTGTGCTTGTTCGGAGTCCGTGGTTCCCTTGCAGTTCTTCTTGACCCTGACATCACCACTATTTCCTCCTGTCCTTTTCTAATCCAGTGAATTATAGGAAGCTAAGGATGAGTTCCTAACTGGCTGTGTACTGTGCATAGTTGGGAACATTAATAAAGAGAAGACAGATGCAGGATGAATATGCAAGAGGACAGGAGAGTAATAGCCAACACAGTGAAATCTAGTTCAAGGCCTGTGGTTCCCAGTTGCTGTGCTACATAAGATTAATAGCAACATCTCTCATCCTTTCAGATCTTCTTTCTGCCTTGTTCTTGTGGGACTGGGCTGGGAATGAGGAGCAGCTGGAATGATCTTTGCCAAAACCAAACTAATGTTTTCATGAGATTTCCAGGTCCAGAGAAGACAGCAATAATTATCCATCAGCTGGAAGATAACTTGGAGGCAACTGGGTCTAAACACTTACCTTGTACTTCATAATACTGATGTACAGAGTGTGGAAATCATTTTACTGGGTCTGAGGTTCAAATCCTGGCTTTACCTTATTGGCTGTGACTTTGGTGAAGGCATGATGTTCCTTCCTCTGAACCTCAGTTTCTCCATCTATGAGATGGGAAGAGGAGCAGGAGGATGAAATAGAGGATGTCAAAGGCTCCCAGAATCTTGATCCTGAGTCTCTGACTTGCCTAAGGTCCTGTAGCAAGATTTTAGCCGAGCTGTCTTAGATTCAGAGCTCCTTTCTCTGGTTTGGCATGCTCATCATGAATACTTCCACTGCCCATACTTTCTAAACCACATGCTTGTATCTTTCAGCCTTATTTTATTGAGTAAACTTTTTCTCTCTCCATTGGCAGATCCCTCTGTCAAGGGACTTGTCTAAGGCAGTCATTATTAATTTGTGTGTGTGTATTTAGTGGTAAGGGAGAGGATTATGGAACATTTGGAATCTCTGTAATAGTTAGAAAATAGACATCTGTATAGAATGTTGTCTACAATTTCATGAGGTTTGTAAACTCTCTAAAGGCCATACCTAGGTTCTAGGTTAAACAAAAGATGGTTTTCAGTGTGGGAAGTCTGAGATGACATTTTGATAACACACATTTCCTTTGCTGTTGGATTTCTCCCACAATTCACCTATTGTTTTGCTCTGAGTGTCAGACTCATTTATGAGTGTGACTCTGGGCATTTGTATGTTTCAAACTGTTGAGTGATGTTTTAATATTCAAACTCTTACTCTGCTTGCTTTATTCATTTATTCACTCTATCACTCAAATGTACATTTAACCCAGAATCTGCTAATTGCTATCAGTTTTAATACATCATTTCACTGAATCTCATAAAATAAAAAAAATATTTTTCCCACTTTTCTTATGTGGAAACTGAGCCCAGAGAGGTTGAGTAATTTGCCTAATGTCATATAGCAAATGAATGCAAAGTCTGGAATCAAACCTAGATCTGCTTGAAAATATGTGACTGCATCTAGAGATAACAGGCTTCCCAGGTGGCGCTAGTGGTAAGGAACCTGCCTGCCTATGCAGGAGACATAAGAGATGTGGGTTCCATCCCTGGATTGGGAAGATCCCCTGGAGAAGGGCATGGCAACCTACTCAGTATTCTTGCCTGGAGAATCCTATGGACAGAGAAGCCTAGCAGGCTAGGGTCCACAGGGTCGCAAAGAGTCAGACATGACTGAAGTGACATAGCATGCACGCACACAAGAGATAACAATGAATGTGAACAGGGACAATGAAACTATTCTATAAACTATAGAAATTCCTAGTAAAAAATAGTCAGTGGGCCCCTGAGGAGTAACAGTGAATATGTGCTGTGGGAGTTTAAAGAGGGACAAGCTCATATATCCTGAATCTTTTATATGATAATTCATTAATTACATGCTCTTCTGGTATCTTAAGGCAGGATAAGAAAAGTTGGGCAGTTGTCTAAATTGTATTATAAATAACTCATGTTTTCTCTTTTCTTGCATACTTCGATCAGGTTAGTGGTCTGAGAGTCTCCAGTTTTGTGAGTGCAGGAGGAGGTGGTGATTATAGAGTCATAGAGCCCTGATCGCACTGCAAGTTATCAACTGAATTGGAATTTCAATGCTTTGGGGAATCCGTTTGTTGTTTTCTCCCTGTTATATCGAGCGTGGGATTTTTACCAGAGATGGACTTCTGGCCGTGCACAGATCAGCACAAATGCAGATGTGAGCAGCGAGAATTTGGATCGTGCCAAGAGGTAATGACTGCCACATGTGTGAAGCTAATCTCAGTGCCTGGTGACCCACTGTGAGTCTGTGTGGGAGCCCTGAGAATGAAGGCTGGTGTTCGACATGGAAGAGGCCCTGGAGGTTGTTAGAGGCAACACCTTCGGGTGGGAAGATGAGGCCCGGAGAAGGGGCAGCAGCGGGCTGATAGCAGCAGAGCGAGAACCAGACTTCATACCAGTGCCCTCCAGTAATAGCGCCTTAAATTTCCTGTCTTCCATTGGCTCGTGCCCCCATTTGACGCTGGATTGGGAATTCAGCATTATTAACTCCATAACCTTGGAAGCATAACTTGATTTCTTTGGGTCTCAGTTTTGTTGTCTGTAAAATGAAAATCACACCCTATTGGCAGAACTGTTGTGAGGATAAGTGAAATACCATGGTGCTGTACGCCACGCGGAGGTGTTACCTCATATATGCTTAACAGTCCTTAACATAGCCCAAGGAGATAGGCGTGCGTGTGTGCTAAGTCGCTTCAGTCCTGTTGACTCCGTGTGACTCTGTGGACTGTAGCCCATCAGGCTCCTTTGTCCATGGGATTCTCCAGGCAAGAATACTGGAGTGGGGACAGGTACACGTATCCTATTCTTCTTCTACAGATTCTACTTCCCAACTTCGTTTTGATACTTTTCAGATCGTTGCTTCTCAGAATTTGGTCTGAAGACCAGGAATGTCAGCATCACCTGGGAGCTCCTTAGAGATGCTGACCTCAGGACCCATTCCAGACCTCCCTCCTTATCAGAATCTGCATTTTAATAAGATTTCCTAGGTACTTCTAGGTTCATTAGAGTTTGCAAAGCAGTTTTTCCATTGGAGACCAATTCTGAGTCTGTTGGCCACAGGCCTCTGCTGACATTGACAGGGTTGGAACCAGTATTCCAGGGCATGCCTTCCCCATGCCTGGAGAGACAGGAGGGAGTCCTTGTCAAGCAGCTCCCTGGGAGTAGTGGAAGGCCGGGTTGCAGGAATCCAACAGGCTGTATCTTTTCAACGCCCTTCATTTCCCCAGAAGTAGTATTCACCAGGGGTCAAACTGGGATTGGATCCCAGGCTTTGGACTCCTAAAGTCTGTGTTCTTTTCATTACACCACCATGCCTCAGTCAAGAGGAATGCCGGGCTGTGTGGACCATAACTCTTCATTCCCCATAGTGCCAGTATTTCCACACTGGCTGTTTTACTCTATTACTCAATTCCTAGAGGGGAGGAATTTAAAAAAAAAAAAAAAAAAGAAAAAAGCTTGAGTTGAAAGCCAGGATCCTGCAGCTTAATCAGTTATTTTCATTTTTTAATGAGGGAGACTATTGTGAAATAAGTAATTATTAATTACTCAAAACTAATGAAATATTTTAGTTTCCTTGCTAAAAAAGCATATGGAAGCTAAAAGAAAGCATATGGGTGTTTTTCGGGAAGCATATTGGTGAATGGACGAATTCTGGCGGTGCCAGTATGCCTTTGCTGTCTGGCTGGGGCCATCCCTGCGTGCGCTGGCATCTGAGTCCTTGTGTGTTTGGAGGGATTATTTAAAATTCCCATCTGATGTGTGCCTTGGGTTGCCTCTGGAGTTACACAGCTCTGCCTCATAAATCTTTCTGCCGTGTTTTCACTCTGATATTTCTGGTGGAGTGTCACTCAGTATAAAACCTTTACCATCAGGGGCCTGCCATGCTCTGCCTTTCCAGATGTTTCTCTTTCTCTGCAGTGGCCCGAAAGGGCCTGCCCAGCTGATGGTTGGGTGTAGAGACTTTGTTCACCTGATGGTTTACCATAGCATCCTTGGACCTCCTTGCTCCACTGAGGACCATCTGTGAGACCTCTGGGCTCCCTACTGAGAAATCTGCACTGCAGATTTCTCCTTGTAAAACCAGAATGGTGATTCAAGTGCAGGTCCGCTCAGAGCTGTTTATCATCAAAGTCCATATCCTTTGCTCCTCCTCTCCTTTTCTTTATGTCTCTTCTCTCTTGCTGTGTGTTTGTGGATCTGGTAAATGGCTTGATGGATTGGGAGGTGGTTGAAACTCTTTTTGGCCACTCTGGTGATCCAGGCTTGTGACGGTTAGAGGCAGCATGCTATGTTTGAGAAGGTACTTGGCTGAGAGTCAGAAAACCGAGGTGCAGATCAGCCTGACTTAAGCAGCATTTACTTAGCACCTATGGAGAAAGATGGCCCACTAAGACAGGGAAGGAGGGAGGTGGCAGGTGTGTGGAGATGAACTTGATGCAGGGCCAGCCAGGACTCAGTGTGACGTGTGGGCTCAGAGATGAGACTTTGTGAGTGAGAGAATGTGAGAGTCCTTTCTACAGGAGGTTTCTTATAAAAGCAGGGGCTGGAATTGGCTTTGAAGGATGATCAAATGGACTTTGTTGAGATATTACAGGGGCTTCAGGGGGACACTCTGGCAGGCAAGAATCAGCTTGAGGCAATCCCCAGAAGCAGGTGAATACCATCCCTGCCCAGAGAACTGGGCACAGATGACAGAAATGTGTAGTTGAGAGAAAGCACTTCTTTTCTGGCAGACGTCTGTCTCCTCATCTGCAGAGTGTACCGTTTGGACAATTTGGTTCTCAAGAAGCCTCAAGACCTCCAATTGGTCTTGAGGCTACCGCATCTCCCAAGACCTACCACATCTCCCAAAACCTACTGCATCTCCCATCCTAAAGCCAGATAAGCATTAGCTAAAGGCTGGTCACTCTTAGTGGCGATGGAGCAGGGCCCAGAACCCATGTGCCTTGTTTCTGACTTCATCACTCTCTCTGTGACCCTACAGGGCATTAAAAGGATGAGTGGTTGGGATGACCATTATTATTCTAGCCTTTAATGTGTAAAACACAGAATTTTAAAATAATCTGCAACATAAATAAGATATTTCACCGTTTTACATACTTTTTTCACCCTTCCACTGGAGACCATCCACTCTTATAAAATGCTTCCTTCTTCCATTTTGCCTGTGTGGGCTTTGCTTTCCTGCCTGAAAAACCAGCACACATCCCTCCTCCTAGGGAGCCTTCTCTTTCCATCCTTTGGCTCAGCTAGTGTTGGACTTTGTTTTCTTTTGTATTGCCACCTCTTAATGTTTCCTCTTATCTCCTACCCCCTATACATGTATTATGAGGGTTCTGAATCTAAGGACTATATTCTGCTTCTCTGAATTCCCTTTCACTTCTGGCACAGCAGTGCCCATATCATTCCTGATAAAGAAACACGCAGCTGTGTTCTTCAACCGTTTCCCTCTCTGCTTGGTGCTTGTTTTTGAGATGGATATGACACTTAGAGATTTATAGAATTTCCGAATGGGAGAGGAATTTAAAAATTCACTGTCTAGTTGAGCTCCACCCCAGGGAAGAAATGGCTTACCCTGCTGTACCTGCCCAGTGAGTAGTGGGTCTGAGAGTGGCACCCTCATCTGATCAAGCAGGAGAGGGGTGGTTGGGGCCTGAGCTCCTGCTCACCCTTCAACAAGTGTTGGCCGGGTTCCTTCTTTCTATGGAGAACTTTGGGAGTAAAGGTGGTACACGTGACGCTGCTGTCTTATGAACCAGATGGAAGCAAGCAGACGCTTAACCGGTGTCTCCTGTGATGTACTACGTGACAGGCCCATGGCAGGCGCTTTCCCATCGTTTGGTTTAGTCACTCATCATAAACTAGAATGCCCCCACCCCCTGCACATGGGAGACAGGTTGTAAACAGGACATTTAACCAAATGTAACAAACATTTACACTGAAGAGTGCATGGTAGTGGATAGATTTTTGCCTGATAGGCAGAGGGCTCTTCGCGCTCTCAGCTGTTATAAGCGTAACTGATCAACGATCAGAATTGTGGTGGGAAAACCTGTGTTCCCTGGAGTATAAGAGAGGCTTCAGCTCTCTCTCCTGTCTTCTACACATGCATCCCTGAGTCTTTGGAGGGATGAGACTTGCCTACCTCCCACTTGGGGGTTGGTAGTATTGGATTGTACTTGTTCTGGTTACATCTTACTCCTGCCTCTCCCTTGGCCTCCAGCCCCACTGAGTCTATTTTTCTATCACTCCTATTCATTCTTCTTCACCCTGCTCCCTCCCTTTCCTGAGTTAACCCTGGGTGGCCTTAGGTCCCAAAGACTCTCCGATGGCAGACTCCCCTGGACTGGACTGTAAAATGCTGGCCGGGAAGACAGGACACAAATCTGTTAAATACACAGTAAAAATAGCTTCTGATCTATGCAGCTCGGTATTAGGCAAGATGATATTAACGAGGTTTGAGTGCTGTTCTGAAATGTGGCAGCTGCACATGCATCTTGGCTGCTTTTCCTCCCTACCTCTGGCAGCTTGCGAGCAGTGTTGCCATGACACTCCTTGGGCTCTGTTTAGATCAGCTATTTTCTGAAGGAGTCCCTGACCTTCCCCACAATAGAAACCGTTGATGTGGTCAAGTCAGAGCCCCTCCAGGAGCCCTGGAACTGGTGGGCCCCCAGTTGTGACTTGGAAACTGTTGGAAGCTGTAGGTCAGGACACAGACTTAGAAGGTTTAGGAACAAGAGAGGCTGTTGAATATCCTTTAGTGTCCTTTGATGAGGAGGATACTGAGCCCATTGCTTGAAAGGGACTTGTTCAAGGTCACAGAGTGAAGTAGGGACAAGGCTGAGACAGGAACTTGGGTTTCCAGATTTTCCAATGTTCCAATTGTGCCACTCTTTCTCCTGCCTGGAGGGCCCTTTTCAGCCCTGATGGCTGTGGACGGAGAGGAGACAGGCCTGGGGACATCGATGTCCCTAGGAATGGGCAGAGGGAGTGAAGAGAGGCGGGGGGAAGCTCAGTGCAGAGGGAGGAATGAGGAAAAGAGGGTTACGAATAGTGTAGGGGTGACAGAGGCCAGAGTAAATGCCCTAGGTACCCCTCAGCCCATTCAAAGAGACTCTTTTCTATCAGGTTCCACAGGTTGGTCCACTGAGAAATAGATGCTTACAGAAGCAGGGGAATAACAAGGTCCTGTTCTCTGTTGCCCCGAACCCTTGCCTAACCTCATATTAGACTTCACAAAACACTACCCTTAAAAGCCATTGTCAGCATCACCCTCTTTGGGATACTTTATTATACAGTGTTGAGTATTCTTTAGAGAGTTCATATGTAAAATGCTATCTTCTCCACATGATAGCAGGATCTCAGGAGACAGAAACTGTGAGTCAGATGTACTCTCCTCCCTTCTCCCTTCTCCTCCCTCCCACCTTCCCTCCCTCCAGTCATGACACCTGGCAGAGACCTAAATCACATATGATGAGCATCCAGTAAATTTTTGTTGAGTTGAACTTAGTCGAATTTAGATGGTCTCAACATTTTTATTAATTGATGGAGTGGGTAGCCATTCCCTTCTCCAGGGGACCTTCTTAACCCAGGGATTGAAGCCAGGTCTCCTGCATTACAGATGAATTTTTTACCTTCTGAGCCACCAGGAAGCCCAACAGATGGTGGACTTTGCCAAATAAAGATTTGGGGGAATAGTCATCTCATCAGTTTAGATTCAGTGAGATTTCTTAGTTAACCTTCGTGAAACTCAGTGCACTGTCAAGTATTATTCTCGTTTAACAGTGAAGAAATAAAAGACAGGTGACCTGCTCAAACTGAAAGAGTAAATGGTGACGTTTGATTTGCCTCTAGATTGTCTGTCTTCAAATGTTATATTACTTCTACTCTTCCTCAGTACTTATGGAGGAGTGATTGTTCCATAGACAGTGGTTCACCCTTTCATTGAGGAGTTCCAGCCTTTTAAGGTTATAACCTACCTCTTAAGAGTTTAGAAAAGTAAATATGAATTCTCGGATTTGAAACAGTGACTTACTATGCTTTGGACCACCTCAGGCTGATTTTTTAAAAAATTTTTTCTCTGTAAGCCAAGGGAAAAATAACACATTTCTGTATTCTTTAATTTGCTTAGTTTGAAATAAACTTTGAAATGGTATGTAATACTCTTTGAACTTTTAATACATTTGGATACATCCAGAATATGAGGGAAAAAGGCCTTCTGCCCTAAATGAATTGACTAATTGAGCTGTGAACAAAGTTAGACCTTGTTTTTGGTTACAAATGAAGGATGCAAGAATTTTTTGATGCTGTAGCTGAAGTCTAGGTTTTGGTTGGTATCAGTGTTTTGCAGGTATTTTTCAATATTTGCCATATTCATAAGATGATATACTTTATGCTTTCCTAATTCTCACCAGATTTGGATGCATTTGGCTGATAACACCCTGCATCCTTTCTGAAAAAAAGCATAAATGTGGAGCCATCTTCCTTTTTCATGTATGTGCTTCGGAAGACCACAGTTGTCTAATTTAAATTTCAGTACAGAGGCAAAGCTTATCAGTAGTGAGCATAATATCTTGATATATATAGATCACATGTTTCCTTTTGTGTCTAACATTCCAGGTGTTTAAGGAGGAGAATGAGTTGAATAATAATGGTATAATGTCCAGAGAGAAAGTTGAATACATACAACAAATATGCTTGGAATCTATTTCTGTAGTGTGTATGTGTGAGATTAGCTCAGTCTTTTTATAAAGTTGTCTATACTTGAAAGTACATAAAAACTTCAGAATTACCAGAGAAAATTGAAATAAAAACTTGGATGATTGGGGGGTGGATAACTTATCTTTTTTTAGAGCTGTAGGTAAAGTGAAAAGTCAGAAGCACTATGGTTTGGTGTTAGATGGAAACCAAATAGTATCTGTATATTTTCTTTGTGAAGAAAGCTTGGTTTGGGAATCTGAATATTCTTTCAAACTTTCCAAATTACTTCAGCCCCCACTGATGCCCATACTTTGCTTAATTTGATTGAATCAGTTTACACTGAACAATGGCTTAGAAAACATGTTATTTATTATAAGCAATGCACATACACACTACATAAATAAAGGAAAGGAGAAAAAGAAGCAGCACTTGCATATGTGAAGCAATCTGCCTTGCTTTAGAACTGCATATGTGTGTGTCTTTTTGCTTAAGTAGATTGGGAGCACCTTGAAGATAAGAGAAATGTTTTGTACATGTTTGTGATAATGGTTTTTTGAACTCAAGTGCAGTAAATCAAAACAACTTTGGTAACATCTTTTGCCTGGAGTCAATAGACTTATTCAGAATTTCTGTAGAAGTCATTCTATTACTTGTGAAATCCCTCTGCTTTATAGCCTTTCTGTGGAATTACTTTTGAAATCCATCTGCCTACTTGCAAGAAAAATGGATAGTTAAGTAGTGCAATAGCCTGTTTACATACTGGCTCAAACTGTCACTGTGAGAAAAGGTTGCATATATTCTAAAATGTTACACAGCTAGGAAAAATATACACACATAATATATAGAGTGACTATATATGTACATATATATACAATCATATATATATGATCTGTTCCTTGTCACAATATTTAACCCAACGTGCTATTTACAGTAATGAATCAAAATGTCAGTTTTAAAAATATGAAGTGTCAAAGTGTTCCCACGTTGCGGGAAAGTTTGATGTGACAGTTTGTTAATCATATGACTATTATATCAAGCGTGTCTCACAATGTTTTTTGCTTGGTGCTCTTTCTTGTAGGCTCCTTGCACTTTTTCAGTGAATTCTAAGTTCAAGTTACTAACCCAGGGAACACATTTGGGTTACGTGTCTCCCACACCTCACACAAATGCTGCTATGTTTTCCTCTACTTACAGCTGAATGGATTTAACATCATTTCAGAGTAGTTTGATTTTGTGCCTGACACATTTATGTATAGAAGCTAGAAGAAAAAAAAAAATTCCCCTACTGTAATTTTGTTGTTTTCACTGCAAAACCATCACATGAAACCTTGATAGAATAGCTATTTTGTTTTTCTCCCAGCTGGGTTTCTCAAGGTATAATTTAGATGTCCTTACTCTTTGACCTTGGGTACATTTTTGAATTTTGCTTGGCACATTGATTATACTAACTTCTTCACCCTAATAAAAGAACAGAATCCTAGAACATAAATACCATATATTTGGGAAGAGGCAGCATGGTTTCTCTCTGAAGTGTGGCTATGCTTCTTACTACTTCTGGCTACATGGATCACATTCAATCTTTAGGTCTCAACTTCCTCTGAAGAATTGTTAAGATTGAAATTAGATTAGAATAGTGTATTTTTAAATGCATGCCTTCAAGGAGTCCAGAGCTCTGGGTGGATGTGTGACCTCAGATAATAGGGTACAGGGAAAGTGGTGAGGACTCTGGGCCCTTCTACTTGAGCAACCCAATCTTACATCTGTTTTCAGTTGTACATAATATTTCATTTTGGAAGAGGAAATGGCAACCCACTCCAGTATTCTTGCCTGGAGAATCCCATGGACAGAGGAGCCTGATGGGCTGCAATCCACCTGGTTACAAAGAGTCGGACATGACTGAGTGACTGAGCATGCACTATTTCATCTAAGTAAAAGGTTCTGCTGCTTAAAAAGACCAACCTGCCCACCTGTTGGCAACCACTCTACCAGGTGATCTAGAGTCAGCGTTCTCTGGTTCTGCGGCCCATTTTCTGAGAGATCACACGGCAATCGCACCAGCAGATCTTGATTCATCTGGCCTTAGGTTCTGCCTGTGCATCCACTCAGCCTCCGTGGAAGTCCTTACAATGGCAGAGCTTTCTCCATTGTGAGATTTGACGGAAGAGCTGAGGTCATGTCTATGTCTGATTTTAATCCTTGCATCATTTTGGTTTTAGTAAACTTACTTTCCAATTGAGCAGATTTTTACGTCAGCAAAAACTATTATTTAGAGCAAGTATAGACAAAAGAAGATAAAGAAGTTTTGACAAGTATTTTGTCTGCTTCTGGTCAAGGATGTGAATGTTATTCCTTAAACTGGAACATTTCAGCCAGTTTGGGGAGGAGGGTGGGCACCCACAACTTGAGATTTTAGTTCATCATTTATCCTTCCTCCCTCCACCCCATACACGTGCAACCACCACCATCTTGATCCACTATGCAGGGCATATTCCTATGTATATTCCCCAGAATGATGCAGCAGGGGAATAAAAAGTTGTGCATTACAAATCAAGGAAGAGACTGTAAAGAATGGCAAATGGTCAAGGGACATGACTTAGTAAGACTTTAGAAAAGCCTTTAAGTGTGAACATAATAAAATCAAATTGGGAAAAATATATCTCATAGATATAAAAGCATCCTAAAAATGGGAAGGAGGGTGAATGTCTATTTTGTTAGACATTCAGAAGCATCATTTTCATATTTCCTGAGGGATCAAATTATGGGATTGTTTTAATTCTCCTAATATCTGAAATTGTGAAGGAAGAGGATAGTCAGATCTACAATTCTATCATGACACTTTCTTATGGTGAAATGCCCCTTTGGTAACAGAATTCATACAAACAGTGTGAGTGTCAAGACAGAATGTTCTTTTATTAAGTCACGTATCAGCCACTGGGGATGCACCTGGGTTTATTGGGCTAGGGGGGAGGGATGACCCAAAATCAGTGTTTAGAATAATTAGAAAAAACCCAGGAATGATTCCTGACTTGTTCCTTGAAGGATCTGGTGAGATGAGGCAAACTGCTCTAAACCAATGTTGAATTCAGAGATCCAGTTTTCAGTGGAACAGGAAGTATTGTGTGTGTCGCTGCTGCTGCTGGGTCACTTCACTCGTGTCCGACTCTGTGTGACCCCATGGACTGCAGCCCGCCAGGCTCCTCTGTCTGTGGGATTTTCTAGGCAAGGGTACTGGAGTGGGTTGCCATGCCCTCCTCCAGGTGATCTTCCCAACCCAGGGGTTGAACCGAGGTCTCTTGCATTTCAGGCAGATTCTTTACTGCTGAGCCTTCAGGTAAGCCCCATTTTGTGTGTAGTCTTGGTTAACATAGACTAATAGAAAAATACATATTCATGGGATGGAGAGGATGACATGAGGGCAAACCAAAATAACAGTACGTTTGCTCTCGTTTATTTGTTTACTTTACTTTTCCATGGGCTACCTCCGCCTCTCTTCTTTATCTCCTTGCTGGACCATAACGACAAGAGAGTTGAGAGCCTTGTCATGCTTCTTCTCTGATTTCCAGTTGCCTAGAGTCACTTCTGACTCATCCATGAGCTCAGTAAATATTTACTGAATGAATGAGCGGTACTGAAAGATAGCCCTTATTGAGGAACAATCATGATATTAATTTGGAAAATTCTGATCTGGCCACTTCTACACTCTCTGGGAGTTTTACTAAATACTTACTGAGTTAGGCATTATTCTGAGCACTTTGCATTGTTAACTCATGGAATCCTCACAACCACCTGCTGAGAAAGGTATTGTTATTACCACCATTTCACAAATGAAAAACTGAGAACCAGAGATGTTATACAACATACCCAAGGTCATGGTTCATGAAAGGTAAAACTCAGGACTTGAACTCAGGTAGTCTGTCTTCAGCTATCTCAATCACTAAGTTATGTTGTCTCTGTACTATTGGTATAATTATACTGACCTGTTCTTCCCAGCATGTTATGAGACTGAAATAAGATGATAGGGAGGTTGGAAGTTTTAGGGAAAGGTGAGCCAATTATGGAAGGTGAGACAGCACAAAATAGCTTTAATCTAAATAGAAAGTAGAAATTTGTTGAGAAAATTTAGAGAAGAAAAAGAATGGTCACCTCTAACTGAGGTGAAGGGGAGGGGGTTAAAATAAGGGTTCTTGAAGTTGGCCTTGAATGAATGGGATTTTGATAAAGGGTGGGGTGCTTTCTAAGCAAATAGAATGGACAGTGGAATAGAGGCACCGATGTGCAAGGTGGTGAAAAAGAAGGCATCAGTTCACTGAATGATGATGAGTTTAGTTTTAGCAGATTCTTTTCAAAACAGTGTGCACTGAGGAACAGGGAAGGGAAGGGGCTTGTGGAGGACGAGGAGGATGTGGAGAGTAAGGTAATGAATGGGAAGATGAAAAAGCGTAACCAGTAACTGCCATCTTCCTCTCTCTGGAAGTCGACTCTAGGCAAATAGATGACCCTGCCTTACCTAGATCATGCTTTGACTCATTGCTTTCTTGTGTGTGGTCCATAAGTACTAGTCCAGGGAGATAACCCTCTGAAAAGATCGGTCCCCACAAGCCTGGAGAATGCAGCATACTCTGGCGCCCTCTTAGGCATTGACAATGTACCTTAGCTTGTTAAATCTTTCAGGAAGCCTTGTGGACAGCACTCAGCTGGTTTGCAGTTGACTCTGGAGCTTGGTTTCTCCCTCTGAGCATCCCTAGTTAACATCAGTGAGCAGACACACTCTCAGAGACCACCAGCCCGCCAGCTGGGCTGATCTGTGTCCACTGTCCAAGAAGCATCTGAGAGCAGAAGGAGACCCACTCTCAGGGCAGCCTGAAGCCCCATTCTGAAAGGAGAAGTGCTCCAGAGCACTCTGGCCTGTAGCGATGGTTATGTGTCATTTAGAAAGAAAGCTGTGCTCAAGATAACCTTGAGAACCTGCAACCCCTCTGAAAAAGTAAGAGTGAGAAGCAGGAAGTGAAGGAGCTCTAGTTCTTGAAATGGAATGTGGCTGAGGGTGATGGTTTGCAACCATGGGACCTCCCCTAGCAGGCTGCCTTGTGAACATTTATAAGCAAACACCTTTCAAGTCAGCGAGCCAGCCCTGGAGAGGGCCAGGTACCTAGCTCACTCTCGCACGTTGCATTGGTCTGAAAGGCAAAGAAAGGCAGTGGAATGTAGAGTGTCCGCTCCTTGACGGATAGCATATCCGGAGTTGTGTCAAACTACCTCACTTTAGGGAGGAGATGGTGTGTTAGTACTTAGGCATTTCTTTCCAGAAGGTATCTGTTACCTTTTTTTTTGTTTTTCCCTTTCTCTGGTCTGACCTTAACTTTCAAGCACCACTTTTGAAAGTTGTCACTGTTTGGAATCACGCTCAGAGGTCATAATACTGGAGGTTTGAGAACGCAGTGTGGGAAAGTTTGTGTTTCTAATAAACTCCGAGATGATTCTGAAACTGCCAGTTTGTGGGCTCGCTTTGATTAATGCGCCTTTAAAGTATAGTTCAAGACCCTTGTTTTCCAGGAAATTTAACTATCTTTACCCAAAGTGGTTTCTTTCTTCCTTTCTCTTTTTCTTTCCTTCTGTCATATTCTAAGGGAATCCATCAGAGGCCCTATCTGAATGAGGTAACTTCTCATTTATGTAAGTCTCTGGGGCTCCGTTATCAACTTCTTGTGTGTTTAAATACTTTAGCTAAGAAAGACAATTGTATAAGTTGTATAAATGAACACAAATCCTGATGGAGACTTTCAAATCCTGAATTCACATCTTCTTATTGCTTCTTATAAGCTGTGTGTTTAGGGGCAAATCACATCTTGTAGAGCTGTTTTCTCATCTCTAAAATAATTATTCCGTTTCTTCCTGCTGCAGAAACTCATGGAAAACATCAATTGAGAGTCTGGATATTTAAAATGTGGTAAAAATGCAACAGTGTTCACAGTAAATTATTGTTGGTGTTTTGTTTGTTTTGTAAAGTTGACTCATGCACTTTATCATTAATGATGAGGCATGAAGGAAATGCTGTTGGTTTTTAATGAGATGTGGAGTGGAGGGTGGGGCTTAAGTAATGCTGAGATTTCAGGAAAGCTCTTTTCAGTTCCTGGAAATTATTCTCACACTGACAATTATAAGCTTGTGCTCAGGTCAGGAAAAGCAATGTGCATTTATATTGAACTTTTTCTTCAGGTAGACCATGATAATGAAAATTGTGTTCATTTTCTGAACTTCTCATTATAAACTGGAGAAGAGATGAAATATTCATAGTGGTTGTCATTGACAGGGGTTTGTAGGGTTATTGCTAGTGAGTAAGTTTATAAATCCTTACATTTCTGTTTTCTATAACAAGAATACCTAAAACAGGAAGTGTCCTCTTCTAGGTTTTCTTAAGATAGCATATGTATTCCTTAAGTGTCTACGGTACAAAACCTAAATCAGGCACTGAAGAATAAAAATATGGTTAGATGTGTAATTTCTTTTTTCACGGAGTTTCCAATCCAAGGGGAGAGCCAGACACATGCATAACTAGCTGTTTCACAAAGCAAAACAAACTAGGTGACAAAGGAGAGGTACCGGTGGCATGCTGTGGGAACCCAGAGCAGGCTTTCGGTGGGCGTGAGTTGGGGAGGGGCTCCTGAAGGAGGTGGTTTTTAAGCACGCCTTGAAGAACTGAAAGGATTTAAGCAAACTGACTTTAGATCACAGCAAGCCAGAGAAAGACAGTATGTTAGTACTTGGGCTTTTCCCATAGTATTTTATAGCCAAGGTTATGGGAAAAGTATTGATGCACAGAAACACATCTTCTGTTCTGAAGATCCGCCACTGGTATTCTGGTCCATTTGACTGTGCTTATTTTATTTCCTTTAGTTTATTTGTCCCCTCTTTCTTTATAGGGTATTCCTTTTTGCCACTTCCTGCTGGCATGTTTTTTGCCTGGTCATTGACCTCTCTCACCTGCAAAGTTGGCTCACTCGCTACCGTATTATCATACTCCTTTGGATAAGCTCTTTTCTTTGATCTCCAACTATTGTAATACCCTGTTCCATCCTCACTCTTGTTTTGGTTTGCAACAGTAACAATAGCCTTTAAAAAATGTCCCTGTATCGATTAGATTGACCCTTTTGTAGTATGAAGACACTGATTTCTGTCTCCTCTCCAGACTCTGGATCGCCAAACTCAAAACACCAAGTCTGGGTATATAGTATACATACCAGATATATAGTGCTGGTTATTGCTGAGAGAAGATAAGCTCACAGTGAAGGGAAACATGTTGTTAAAATATGTTGGAATGAAACATCAGGTGCTGGACCTGTCTAGGAATACAGTGTAGATTGACTTCACATTCTGTGTTCTGCACGTTAGAAGGTTGTGATGTTCAGAACCTTACATTTTGATACTTATAATCATGTAATATAAGTTTATATCAACTGAATCCAGGCAATTTCACCATCCACTACATTATTAATTCCAGATGAGAAAATTCATTAGGGCTCAAATTTTGTTTGAGGCCCAACTGTTTCTTAAATTATTATTACAATTATTATCTATTTTATTATCTGTTTATTATTTTTTTTACAACTGATGGGAAGGGAAATTTAACAGCTGTGTGATTAGCAGGGCATGAAATTAAAAATGTTTTGTACAGAGTTGAGAGGTTGTTTACTGCAGAATTCCTCATCTGAGAATTAAGTATCATTAAGATTGGCCATAAGACGATCTCCTTCATCATTTAAGTTGGATTTCTCACATCTAGTCATTTGCTAAAAGTAAAGGGCCTTTTGCCTTTTCTGGAAGGAGAATACTGGCCGGGTTATGCCAGTGCATCTCTAACATTGGCAGTCAAGGTAGCAGCTCCATTTCTTTCACTCATAAAATAACAGTGCAAGGAGAAAGAAGTTCAGCCTCACTGCTCTTAGCAAAGAATGAGTAAGTTCCAGTTTGAGGAAGTCAGGTAAATTAGAGCTACAACTTTAAAGTGGCTTTAGTCTTCTCCTTTCAAACCCCAAGAGTGTCACCTTTCTGTGAGTGTGACGTCTAGCATGTGCTGTTGATCCTTAAAGTTTCCTTTAGCGGTATGCTGTTGTTTCTTGGGTCCTTTTGCAAAAGTCCCTCTTTTGACCGAGTTCTAGACAGTACTACCTCCCTCTTCCTTTTTGCAGGTTGTGCTCAGTCTTCTCTAGAAGCAGGAGAGCATGGTGGTCAAGCACGTTAGCCAGAGTCTCTTTGCTGGAGTGTGAAGCCAGCTCATCTATTTGCTTGGGCAAGTGGTGTTCGTTCTTCGCTGTACCTTTGCCTCGTCCCCTTATTGAATGGAGGTAAAAGGTAGTACCTACCTCTGAGGTTGCTTTGAAGATTATGAGTGTTAATACCTGGAAAATGTTTAAGGCTCTACCTGACCCCTAGCCGGTGCTCAGTGAATGTTGGCTGCCTGCATTTCTGTAAGACAGTGTAGTGTCCTGTCTGTGAAGGTCTTTGTTAGTACACATCCGCAAGGCCTTGCTTCACTTCTAGCCTGGGACACTTCCTCTATCCCTGCTGCTTGGTCTTGCAAGGGATCATTCCTGTAAGATAATTATTTTATTCTTGTCTTAATTCTTTCTTTAGACAGATTTTATTGATGTCTTTCAGTTTGATGAATTCAGCAAGACCCAGTCTCTGCTCTTAAGGGATATTTTGAAGGGGAGATTGGGATTGATGAAAGTTAATGCAGATGACTCTTATTGGAGATAGACTAGAGATTCAGTCTTAACTCCAGAGTTAAGGTATTTGAATAGTATCCCTAAATATTCCGAAGTCTAGTTAAGGAATCTGTGGTCCTTAGAGGAGAGAACATTAACTTTGGTTTGGATTGAATGCAAATGTTGCAAGTCTTCCTGGAAGAGGAGGGGTTTGATCTAGGACCTGAATGCTGGGTAGAATTTGACTTGACCAAAAAGGGGTAAAGACTTCCCAGGCTAAGTGAAGGGTGTGAACTACACTTAGTTTTTCCACATTTGCCACCATCCGGGCCTTTTGGACAGCTGTTATTGCAGGTGGGACCTCAGTTAGAAAGCCAGAGAGGGTGTGACTGAGGCTTTCATAGTCCCCAGGTCCTGTATAAAAAATGGATGAAGGAACCAGTCTCCTGGTGCAATGTCTTTTAAAGGGGGTATGAGAGAGGAAAAATGGGAGAGACAAACACAGGAAATGTTGGATATTTGTAGAGGGATTATAATCAAGACAATTGATTGTTCTTCATCTTTTCTTAGATCATATTTAGGGGAGATACAGATGCTTTTTGCATATATTTCCAAAGCTCCAATACTTTGGCTACCTGATGTGAAGAGCTGACTCATTGGAAGAGACCCTGATGCTGGGAAAGATTGAAGGCAAAAGGAGAAGCGGGCGGCAGAGGATGAGATGGTTAGATAACAACACTGACTCAGTGGACATGAAATTGAGCAAACTCCAGGAGATGGTAGAGGACAGAGGAACCTGGCGTGCTGCAGTCAGTGAGGTTGCAAAGAGCTGGATGTGAATTGGTGACTGAACAACAACAGTGACAACAACAGCTATACTTATATGTACATATATGTGTCAAAGTGTCCCTTTTTTTCTCCTTGTTTCTTCTTTTTTTAGTATAAGCCAGTATTAAAACCACTCAATCCTTTGCCCTTAAAAATAAATCTGGGTGGGAGTTAGACAAAAGTATTTCCTGGAATACATTATATGCTGGGCAATAGATGTGGGTAGTTAAATGCCTTTCCTGTAGAAGAAAGTCATTATACGTCGGGATGCTGCCAGCAGCTCTCTTGGTGAGTGTGTTTCAGCACTGTGGCTGCTCTCCATCAGCTCTCTGCCATGTAAGAGTGGTTTTAAACGTACTGTCACTTTTAGCAAGTGACCTGATGAGGCACCATAATGTGCACTGGCCAAACATAACATGGCATGGTTGCAAAATAACGAGACTGGGGTTTTAGCCAGCACCCTGGAACATGTAGATGCAGGTAGTAGAGACGTCTAAGCAGTGCTTCTTATGGGGGTGCCGTTCCAGCCCAGGGAGCACTGGATCCTAGGTTGCTTCCACTGCTCAGCTCAGAGCAGCCCTGGGATCGCCTTCTGAGATAATGATGAGTGACCCTAAAAACCATAGAACCATGAGATAGAGACCATGAAATCCACTTCACTCATTCTGAATGTGGGAAAACTCAGGCCCTGAGACAAAAACTGATGTGTGCAGTTGGCTTTTTTTCTTAGACGGGGAAGCGTCAGTTCTGAGTTACTGTTAGCTCTCTCTGCCTGTTATTTTCTCATTGTTTCTCTGTCTTAAGGAAAATTGATTCTGTGTTAAATCTGTGAATAATTAGAAAGACAGTAAAGATGGAAAGAGGGTAAAAAGTTCCCCTAGTCTTTCTTGCCTGGCATCACAGAATGTATATGTAGCATAGAGAAAATACAGCCCTCTTGGGATGAGGCTCCTATATTTTTAAGAAAATCTCAAGAAATAGAAATCACTTTGTCAAAGTTTTCAGTTGGTTATAATTACATCTATTATAAACTCAGATGTAGATAGATAGAGGTAAACACACAAGTTCCTAATTGAATTGTAGACCTTACCTTTCAGGGGTAGGGATCCTGTCAGTGATAAAGCTATATCCTTGTCATAGCCTGTTGGCAACATTTCCTAAAATGTCCTCCGTGGGATACTAGCTCCAAATGTTCAAATCAAGTGGGAATCAGTTGCTTCTTTTGAAATTAAATAAATTGGTTAACTGCACGAGATCTTAGATGTAGCATGTGGGATCTAGTTCCCTAACCAGTGATGGAACCCTTGCATTGGGAGTGTGGAATCTTAACCACTGGGCCACCAGGGAAGTCCCAGGAATCAGTAAAAATCTCCATTTTGGACACTCTTGTGGACCTTAAGCAAGATTAACTCTGAGAACACCTACACATAAAAAATAACCACACCATTCCTTTCTGTTTTGTGAAATTCAAGTTTTGTCAAATTTATTTTATCATGGGACCATTTTGTGGATGATTTTCCAGACTAGTGTTTTGTGGAACATTCTTTGGATAGCATGATTTTATTGTTAAAATTCTTAAGGTTCACATCTGTTGTCTTGTAATAATCTTGTGTGAAATATAAAGTCATTTGGGCTAAACTATAGACCTCCACTTGGCCTACCTTCTCCATAGGAGAAATTACAGGTTTATTTCAGGATCAAACACTTTTCAAATGAAATGTTGTTAGGAGGAAAAAAAAAACCTTTTAGAGACTAATAATTGCAGAAAGAAGACAGTGTTATACGGGCCAAACCCAATTTTGTGAATTAGGGCTTTAACTTGGGGAGTTGTTCCTGAAAATAGCTTGTTTTTAAGCAAAACTTTATGGCTTTTGGTGGGGGCCTTTCTCACCATCAAAGGCATGAATATGGCTGCTTTTAAACTGACATGTTTCTTGCATTCAAAACCAGGGCTTGTGGAGGAAACAACACCTTCTTTAACTTTTTGAAATAGTTGGCTTGACCATCATGACATTTTTTTCCTGCTTATTTAGGATATTAGCTTTTTTTTTTTTTTTTAATGTTGGAAGGCTCCTTGTTGATCTTGTCCAAGCCTGCACTTGACAGATGAGGAAACAGAGGCCCAGAAGTCTTTCTAAGTGTCTTTAGTAATTAGTGACAAAGCCAGAACTAAAATCAAGAACTCTCACTTACTTATTGAATTAAGTTTAGTACCTTTTTGTTTATTGTACACTCTGCTACAGTCCATGGTGTTGCAAATGGTTGGACATAGCAACTGAACAACCACAGCTGTTAAAAAAAAAGGAGTTAATTGCTTATCTTGGTTAGATAGTAGATAGATATGTATTACACACACATCAATGATGGATTGTTATTGTTTAGTCGCTAAGTCATGTCCAATTCTATGTGACCCCATGGATTGTAGCTAGCCAGGCCACTCTGTCCTTGGAATTTCCCAGGCAAGAATAAGGAGTGGGTAGCCATTTCCTTCTCTAGGGGATCTTCCCAACCCAAGGATTGAACCCATGTCTCCTACACTGGAGGTGAATTCTTTACCACTGAGCCTCATGGGAAACCCTCAATTATGGATAAAGGGTCATAGTTAGAAACTCTTTTACCCTCAAGGTAAGAAGACCCTCCATAGTCCCTAGGTTGTCTCTCTCTCTTTTTTTTAATAAAAAGAACTTCACCCACCTCAGGCTAGTTTTTTGATACTGCTTACTTGAGAAATTAAATTACTTCAACAGAAGAGATATGTGTGAAAAAAAGGGTCCTGCTGCACATTTTAATCTCCCTTGTTTCAGGCTGAGATATTCACTACAGCAAGGTGGTGTTTAAGGTTTTCGACATAAGGAGAAGAACTGGCTCATCACCAAGTGCTTGAGGGCTATGGCTTAGTTACACATCGTCCTGTGGTTCTTTCTTTCCTTCTCCCCACTCCCTGCTTCTACATCATCTTGTGGCTCCTTCTTTCCTCCTCCCCGATTCCCACTTCTCCTAGTTGCACCCCTTCCTTTCTCCACCTCCTGTGTCTTCAGCCAGAGGGCTATCTTGCTTCAAAGACAGGAAAGGAGCCTCCGATCCAAGGGAGACGTTCTTTCTGCGAGGCTTTGCCCAACTGTAACAAAGGCAAAATCAAATCCTCATGCCTTTGAGTTTTCTCCTTTAGGTAGAAAGATTTGATGGTTAGCGATCTTAAGAAGGGCTTCCCTATTAAAAGGCTACTGCAGAATCTGTAGTCTGGTGCTTGCCGTAACTGTGGTGTGTGAAGAAGGCAAGGGCGTTAAACTCAATGGTGGAAAATATGGGTTTGGGCTGCACTTCTCTGTTAACTAGCTGTGGGATCTTGGGGAGACTAAAAAACTTCTTTGAGCTTCATTTGACCCCATCCTTTCATCGGGGCTTAGGAAATCATGATTCCTGGAGCTGTGTGGATCAAAAGAGATAATGGATATGAAAAGGACTGTAAACTGTAAGTTAGTTAAGTCGTTCAGTCGTGTCCGACTCTTTGCGACCTCGTGGACTGTAGCCTACCAGGCTCCTCCATCCATGGGATTTTCCAGGCAAGAGTACTGGAGTGGGTTGCCATTTCCAAACACCCTATAAATAGTGTAAACTTGTTTATAGTAATCAAGTAAATGATAATAATGCAGACATATCCATACTGCTGATTTTGCATCCAGTACCACTTTACACCTTGTATGTCTATTAGTTCACAGTTCTGACCGTAGACCTGTGTGTTGGTGAATGGCTCCTGGCATTATAAATCACCAGGCCTGGCTGCTAACTGGGACTGGCTGGTGATTTACTCAGTGGTAGTGGGTAGTTTCTTTGTACCTTGAGCCTGAGATGTATTCTTTGTAAAAGAAATGCTTGGACTCTTACTGAATGTAAGGGTGCTTCTGTTCTGCTTGGCAGTTTTTTTGTTTTTGTTTTTGCAACCTCGCCAATTCAGTCACTGACCAGTAATCAGAGCTCACATTTAAACTTAGGGCCATCATCATTTTCATTTTACCAATGAGGACACACATAGGCACAGAGAGCTCAAGTAACTTTCCCAAGGCTGCACAGCCAGTGAGTGGTGGAGCTGGGATTCAAACTCTGCTCTGGTGTCCCAGAGTGACCGCAGCTAGATGCATTTGAAGAACTCTCCAGAGATCCCAAATGTGTCATGTTGTCAGATTCCTCGTCTAATCTGCTCCATGATTATCATTTAGCTCTTTAGGTTTTTGGTAGTGGTTTAGGTTTTAACTCCGCAGTTGGATTCTCAGCATCTTGATTGCAGGTTTTTGGTGCTGGAAAGTATATTTCCAGCGTCCAAAGCAGGGTTTGGCATGTGGTAGTGTTCCCTGGTATGTGCACCGTTTGTTTTTTGGCCAACCTTAGATTCTTTGAACCCCTTAGGGAGGCCTGCCATTGGCTTCTTCCCCAAAGTGTGTTTGACGAGATGGCCTCTTCACATCAAAAGCCAGCTGAGGTCTCTGTGGTGTGACTCTGGACAAGTCTCCACAGGGGAGACAAGACAAGTTGCAGCCCGCATGGCTTGTGCACTCCGATTTTCTCATGGCTGCTTAACCAAACCAGAGTGAGTTCTGGTGGAAGACTTTCCACCAGAGTCTCCCCGCTGCTTCAGCCTGTTTTCGCTTTGCTGTTGTTTTATTTTTCTTAAGACCTGATTTTCTTGGATTCTGCTTGGATGTAACCCAAGATTTGTAGCCCAGTTGCATCTGAGAAAGAGTCACACCCATTGAAATTGGGAGAAAACTGACTCTGAGAGCCCAAGGAAATCAGCATAAATTGTAGATGGCAGATGTCTTCCATCTCTGAGGCTGCCTTTCTTCTTTGTGTGATGCTGTTCCAAGACCTTTTACTGGGACCAGCTTTCTTGGAGGGTTGCCTTTAACTCCTAATTCATGCAGTGTGCTTATTTTACCATTCACACACCTTTTCAATCCCCATAAGTGACTCACTCTGGCATTCACTTATGCTTTCATCTACATATGAATTATGCAATATTTTCTACCTATCAGACACAACAGTGATACCAAAATGAGTTTGACACAATCCTTGTTTATAAAGACCTAATTCCTTCGTGGCTCAGACGGTAAAGAATCCGCTGCAATGCAGGAGTCCTGGGTTTGATCCCTGGGTCAGGAAGATCCCCTAGAGAAGGGAATGGTGACCCACTCCAGTATTCTTTCCTGGGAAATCCCATGGACAGAGGAGCCTGGCTGGCTTCAGTCTGTGGGGTTGTAAAAGAGTCGGACACAGCTAAGTGACTAGCTCTTTCACTTTCTTTCAGTTCTTTGGAGGGGGAGGATTCACTTTGGCAATCAACAATTAGTTCTTGAGTGCCCACCACGACCACGTACTAGAACAGCGGATACCAGCTGATTCAAGCCCTCTCAACATAGGACTTTTGGTCCAGGAGTGACAACCACCACATTCATAGTTTCTCAGATAATTATATAATTATGGCTATGATAGTTGCCACAGAGCAAAGGTACAGGGTGTGACGGGAATATTAAACAGTTGTTTTTTTCTTGGCCTAGTTTGTTGGTGAGGTATGTTTCCCCAAAGAGTTGGAATTAGGAAAAGATGAGAACAGGGGAGTGGGCTTGGGCAGACACCTCTCATACTACGTAGAAAATGGTCAGAGCTCAGCTCCAGTGCTGTGGAAACTGAGATAAGCAAGAACATCTTAAAAACTAGGTTGATGATAAGACTCCTTTCAGGGTATTTTCTTGCTTTTCACTCTATAAATGGTGGGCTTTTGTGTATCATGACCTGGTTTAATAGTTCTAAACTGACTTAAGAAAAAAAAAACTCTGTTTTCCTTACTACTTTCTAGATGTGTTAAAATAATTCACTGTATTTCATATGTATACCCAAGATCTTTGAATCCAATTAGTAGGAAAAACACTTTTCATGTCATTGTAAGTAATGCAAAAATAAATAACAGGTAGAGAAAAAACTGAAGTACCAATGCCTTAAGCTTTTTGCTGGAATCTGGGAGTGTCTTATCGTAAGAAATGATTTCAGATGTACCATTTTCTTTCTGCATGTATTTATCTATTTAGAGTGCCTTCCTTGGGTTACGTATTTTAATGGACTGTTGGAAGTGAGAAGCAGGACGGCAGAGGCAGAGCTGCTCATTCTACCATTCGAATTCTGTCCTGCTTCAGGGCAGGAGGGGAGTGGGACTCAAATCCTACCCCCTCCTCTATTGGTCAAGCCGAGATTGGATGCGATTTTCTGATGTGAACAGAATAACCTAATGGTTAGCAGAGGCCTGGGTATAGAAAGGTCTGGCACAGGTTGTCTTTCTCTGAAAGCCCTCATAGCTTAGTGGGGGATGCAGACATGGGAATGACTGCCAGCCAAAATGAAATAGGCTAACCAGAGGTACACATGACATGTCGAGGGGCTTTAATTGAAGGATTTTAATTCTGACAGGGTAGGGAGAGTAAATTTATACAGCAGTTGAAAAGCCAAGTTGGATGGACAAATTTTTTCTTCTTTTTTCTTTCAAATAGTAGCTTTATTGAGATCTAATTCATATGTCATACAATTAACTCATTTAAAGTATACAATTCAGTGGTTTTTATTACATTCACAGGGTTGCACAGCCATCACCAAAATCAATTTGGAACTTTTGCATCGTTTCCGGAAGAAATGCTGTACCTTTTGACAGTCACCCCTTTCCTGCTCAATAGAGTTGCCCAGTCCGAGCATTTCATATAAGTGCAGTCACACCATATGGGCTGTCTTGTGACTGGTTTCTTTCACTTGCCGTAATATTTTTCAGTTTCATCCATGCTGTGGCATGATAAATAGGTTTTTGATTGCTGGAGAATGGGAGGAAGTTCACCCCAAAATGATGCATTAGGATGAGGTAAGAGAAAGACCTTCTTCACACAGTTTGGGCTGTATTTGAGAGGTTTGAAGTAGAATATTGTGTCCACAGAGTAGGGTCTGCTGTCAGAGATATTATGGTAAATGTAGCTGGAAATAGAATTTGGAGTAGATTGTGAAAATTAGGAGTAAGTTTGAATTTCTTTCAGGATGCAGATATGTCATGACTCAATAGATATAAGATGAAGACAAATAATATTTAAGACTATAAGGTCACCCAGGTTGGTTGTAGAAAGCAAGGTATGAAATCAAGAACAGTTAACTCCCAAGTAATTTTTTCTCATATTTCATTGCCTCCTAATATTTATGTTTGTTAGCTGAAGTGAGTAAAAAAAGCACAGATGACTTTTTCTGTTATAACTATTTTTTAAAACTATTAGAAGCTTGTAAAAAAAAAAATTAAACCTGTATAAAGTTTTGCCAAGAGAACGCACTGGTCATAGCAGACAACTTCTTCCAACAACACAAGAGAAGATTCTACACGTGGACATCACCAGATGGTCAGTACTGAAATCAGATTGATTATATTCTTTGCAGCCAAAGATGGAGAAGCTCTATACAGTCAGCAAAAACAACACCGGGAGCTGCCTGTGGCTCAGATCATGAACTCCTTATTGCCAAATTCAGACTTAAATTGAAGATAGTAGGGAAAACCATTAGACCATTAAGGTATGACCTAAGTCAAATCCCTTACAATTATACAATGAAAGTGAGAAATAGGGATTAGATCTGATAGAGTACCTGATGAACTATGGATGGAGGTTCGTGACATTGTACAGGAGACAGGGATCAAGACCATCCCCATGGAAAAGAAATGCAAAAAAGCAAAATGACTGCCCGAGGACGCCTTACAAATAGCTGTGAAAAGAAGAGAAGAGAAAGGCAAAGGAGAAAAGGAGAGATATACCCATTTGAATACATAATTCCAAAGAATAGCGAGGAGAGATAAGAAAGCCTTCCTCAGTGATCAGTGCAAAGAAACAGAGGAAAACAATAGAATGGGATGGAGAAGGAAATGGCAACCCACTCCAGTATTCTTGGCTGGAAAATCCCATGGACAGAGAAGCCTGGCAGGCTACAGTCCACGGGGTCACAAGAGTCGGATACTGAGATACACTTAGTGACTAAACTACCACCATAGAACTGGAGAGACCAGAGATCTCTTCAAGAAAATCAGAGATTCCAAGGGAAGATTTCACGCAAAGATGGGCTCAACAAAGGACCTCACAGAAGCAGAAGATACTAAGAAGGGGTGGCAAGAATACACAGAAGAACTATACAAAAAAGATCTTCATGACCCAGATAATCATGATGGTATGATCACTCACCTAGAGCCAGACATCCTGGAATGCGAAGTCAAGTGGGCCTTAGGAAGCATCACTATGAACAAAGCTAGTGGAGGTGATGGAAATCCAGTTGAGCTCTTTCAAATCCTGAAAGATGATGCTGTGAAAGTGCTGCACTCAATATGCCAGCAAATTTGGAAAACTCAGCAGTGGCCACATGACTGGAAAAGGTCAGTTTTCATTCCAATCCCAAAGAAGGTATGCCAAAGAATTCTCAAACTACTGCACAATTGCACTCATCTCACACGCCAATAAAGTAATGCTCAAAATTCTGCAAGCCAGGCTTCAATAGTACATGAACCATGACCTTCCAGATGTTCAAGCTGGTTTTAGAAAAGGCAGAGGAACCAGAGATCAAATTGCCAACATCCGTTGGATTATCGAAAAAGTAAGAGAGTTCCAGAAAAACATCTATTTCTGCTTTATTGACTATGCCAAATCCTTTGACTGTGTGGATCACCAGAAATTATGGAAAATTCTTAACAAGATGGAAATACCAGACCACCTGACCTGCCACTTGAGAAGTCTGTATGCAGGTCAAGAAGCAACAGTTAGAATTGGACATGGAACAACAGACTGGTTCCAAATAGGAAAAGGAGTACATCAAGCCTGTATATTGTCATGCTGCTTATTTAACTTTTATGCAGAGTACATCATGAGAAATGCTGGGCTGGAGGAAGCACAAGCTGGAATCATGATTGCCGGGAAAAATATCAATAACTTCATATATGCAGGTGACATCACTCTTATGGCAGAAAGTGAAGAAGAGCTAAAGAGCCTCTTGATGAAAGTGAAAGAGGAGAGTGAAAAAGTTGGCTTAAAGCTCAGCATTCAGATAACTAAGATCATGGCATCTGGTCCCATCACTTCATGCCAAATAGACTGGGAAGCAGTGGAAAAAGTTGAAGACTTAATTTTGGGGGGCTCCAAAATCATTGCAGATGGTGACTGCAGCCATGAAATTAAAAGATGCATACTGCTTGGAAGAAATGTTATGACCAACCTAGACATCATATTAAAAAGCAGAGACATTATTTTGCCAACACAGGTCCGTCTAGTCAAGGCTATGGATTTTCCAGTAGTCATGTATGGATGTGAGGGTGGACTGTGAAGAAAGCTGAGCACCAAAGAATTGATGCTTTTGAACTGTGGTGTTGGAGAAGACTCGTGAAGGTCCCTTGGACTGCAAGGAGATCCAATCAGTCCATCCTAAAGGAAATCAGTCCTGAATATTCATTGGAAGGACTGATGTTGAAGCTGAAACTCCAATACTTTGGCCAACTGATGCAAAGAACTGACTCATTTGAAAAGATTCTGATGCTGGGAAAGATTGAAGGCGTTTGGAGAAGGGGACGACAGAGGATGAGATGGTTGGATGGCATCACCTACCCAATGGACATTGGTTTGAGTAAATTCTGGGGGTTGGTGATGGACAGGGAGGCCTGGCATGCTGCAGTCCACAGGGTCACAAAGAGTCGGACATGACTGAGTGGCTGAATTGAACTGTATAGGTTATAATTAAAAATACTGTTCCTTGGACATTTGGGATATGGTGATATTTTCATGGTAAAACCTGCTAGGTACTTATCACATCATGAAGAAACACTCTCTGCTGGCTCATTTGTTTGTCTCTACAGTTATCATGTGCTGTTTCTGATACAAAATTTGTATTCGTCCGTTTGGGCTGCCATAACAAAATACCATAGACTGGTTGGCTTAAACAACAGAAATTTATTATTATTATTTATGTTTCTGGATGGTAGAAGTCTGAAATAAGGGTACAGTGTGGTCAGGTTCTGGTGCGGTATATTTTCCTGGTTTGTAGAAGACCAGCTTCTCACTGTGTCCCCACGTGGAAAGGGGGTGGGGGGAGAGTAAATTCGTTGGTGTCTTTTCTTATAAGAGCACTAATTTCGTAATCATGGCCCCCACCCTCATCGAAACCTAATTACTTCCCAAAGTCCCTATCTTCAAATATCATATTGGATGCTTGAACTTCTCTCTCTCTATATATATATATTTGTAGTGAACATTTTTCAACCCATAGCAGAGTCCTACTTTGTTTTGATTTCCTTTGAATTTGTGGCCTTGGCCATATTCCTTTTATTCATTTGATAGATTCCTTCCACTCAAATGAAAGTTAAAGTATCCCAAGTGTTGGCAAGTGTTTTGTTGTCTTAAAGCCCAATAGAAATCACTCATCACGTGTTTCTGATCTGACAGAGCATCTGGTTCATGGACTATTAACCTAAGGGTTAGTGGTCCATGAGCATCCTGAAATTGTTTGCATACTGCTCTAAATTTGTGTGGGGGCATATCCCCATTCCCTCAATGTCTGTAAGATTCTCAAATGGTTTGTGTCCCTCCAGAGAGGAAAAATCTCTTATATGTTCTAAGATATTGAGCTCCTCTTCTTAGATCATTAAATTTTACAATTCATTCTCATGTATTGTGAACTGAATCATACAGCAATCATCAACTTGCCCAAGGTCACAGAGCTGGTTGGTGACAGACCCTGCAGTGTCTGACCCAGAGCCCATGCTCCTCACTCTTACGCACTGTCACCCTGCATGTCCTTTGTGTTCCTCTCTTTTAACCTTGTTTAGGTTCTGGAGTTGATTGACCCTCCTTTGATAAATGTGTAGAAGCAGCCCAGAGAGAAGTGAAACACGTTCAGTATGGTGCTGTGATTAAAAACACATAGCTGTCAATGTGTGACAATGATACAAATAAACCCAAAATCACACCATGAGACTTGAACACAGGTTTTAAAATTAAATTCAAAATGCTCCCTTTTGACCTTTGGTTCTGCTTCTGATCCTCATCTTCTTGCCTGCACCCCTTCTTGACTCCTTTTCTTCTTCCCTCTCTTGTTTGTTCCTCTCTCCCCTTCCTTTCTTCCTTTAGGTATTATTGCACACTGACCTCATTGCTCTGATATGGAATCATTAGTGACTGAATGTTTTAATGTTCCTGGGATGGTTTTATGGTGCAGGACCTGGGAACTTTCCTCGTCCTCTGTGGCCAACACCTCGCCATCCCAGCAGGTCTTTGGTGGAGTGCCACACAGGAAACAGGGTTGAGGGAAAGCAGAGTTCCTGAAGCCAATGCCTTACCCTCCTACAGAGGAGGCCCCCTGATTTCTGATTTTGGAGACTGGATGGTGCCAGTCATTGAAATAGGCATACTCAGGGGAGCGCCCCTGTTATGTGGGTATAGGGCAGAAAGGGAGTTTTTTTTTTTTTAAGCTTTTCCAATTTGAAAGTGTCGCAAATGAATTTTGGTATCTTCAAGACTAATATTTTGAAGAAATGTCAGGGCTAAAGTTGGGGACTGTCAGGATACAGTGAACACAGAGCAGCAGATGCGATGGGTCGTGGAGCTTTTAGGGAGAGAAAAAAGTCCTCTTTTCTCATTTAATTCTAAAGGGTGACATCTATCTCAAACCCCATCTGCCTAGATAACCCTTTTGTTACTAACCTGGCCACTGTCTATCAGACCCTGATCTCCTGTAAATCTCCCTTTGTGATTTAAACATGTGTTCATCCAGGTCACTTGTATATTTACTAAAACTGGAAGGGAGGTGGCACAATGCAGCGGAACTCTATTTCGAAATCAGCAGAGCTGTTCTTTGAGTCCAGGCTTTCTTATTCTTTATTTGTGTGACTGATTGATTGATTTTTCTCTCAACATCAAATTCGAAGTCTATAAAATGAGGTTAACAATAACCTACCCGATCTGTGCCACACAGTTGGTATTCACTTTTTGACTATGGTGATGACTATGAAAGCTCTTTAAAAGGAATCTTTAAGAAATCACTTTTACCCACGTTAATAATACAATAATTACAATTTTTTTGTCGTTTGTTTTGCTTTCACTTTCCAGGTAAACTCTTAAGCTCCTTTGCATTTATATACATTTTTCCTTTTTATATAAATTTGTTTCCTTTTTAGCTGCATTATTACCTATATGTGTTGGATGTTCATTGCACAATGATGATTAGTCTTATTTCTTTTCTTCTACTTTCTTATTTATGTAGCATTTATTATGAAGAGGTTTTCCCTGCATGTTATTACAGGGATCCCCAAGCCCCTGGCCTTAGACTGCTGCTGGTCCCTGCCCTGTTAGGAACCAGGCCACACAGCAACAGGTGAGCTGTGAAATTTCACAAGCCAGTGAAGCTTCCTCTGTATTTACTCCTCATCACTCTCATTACCACCTGAGCTGTACTTCCTGTCAGATCAGTGGTGGCATCAGGTTCTCATAGGAGCACAGTCAATGTAATATGCTTGAATCCTCCTTAAACCATCCCTCACCTCCCCTCCCCAGGTCCATGGAAAAATTGTCTTCCACAAAACTGGTCCCTGGTACCAAAAATGTTGGGGACTGCTGTGTTAGTGAGATGTTAACTTCTCCATAAAAAATTTATTCTTTGACTTTCTTGGTCCCCTCCCTTATGTCTTACCTTCTGCTAGTATGCCGTCCTCATACCATCAGGCCGGTCTCTCTTGACATCTGGATATTCTTACTCTGCCCCAGAAATGATGCCAATAGCATCACTTAAATCCTATAGGGACATAGCATCCAACTGCTTCATAGAGAACTGAGGCCCAGAGAAGGTTCATCTATATTTGGTTCAGGTCAGTGTGGGTCCTGGTTTTGGATCGGTGCCAATTTTGTACTTTCCACTCAGGTTTACTGCTGTTTGTTTATCTTCTTGCCTTTTAATTTCTTTTCTTTTTTTTTTAGCTTTTAAGATGAAATTACTGACTTTTATCACATTAAAATTTCATTAGGATTCTATTTTTGAACCCACTTTCATCCTATTCTACCTCGAATTGCACTCTCCTTTTCACTCTTTTGTAGTGCATTTGTTCCTAGATATAATCAGGAGTGACACCAGGTATAGAAAACATTTTTCCATGTATTAGTGGAAAATTTACTTTGTGTGTTTTATCATGTTGAATGTTGACAGTATGGATCCATATAATCCATTCAAATTGATTTTTGGGTAAGTATTATTCTCAGTTTTCTATACTTTCTCCTCATTTCCTTAGCATGGTTTGCCACTTAATTTTTTTTTTTTTCAACCAGTCATTGTGTAAGATGTTCTAGGACTTGAGACCATGGTTAAGGTGTAGTTCCTACCCTCAAGGAGCTCTGTGTCTAGTGGAAGAGATAATAAGCATGTTAACAGGAAGTTTCCAGTTCTAGCTGAGCTAGAATACTTTCAACATTTAAGGTGCAAAACTGTTTTGGAGTATGTGAGAAGGAAAAGTTATACTTGAGTGGGGATTCTCAGGAAGTTGCCGGTATGCTCCTTTTTTATTGTATATTTAACCCTCACATTTCTCTTGCTGAGGTGATTCTTCTTTTATATAACATAAAATTTTAAAATGAAGTTTAAAAGTAACACTATACACACAGAAACAAATGTTCTTTATGTATTATACAGAATTTTACCTGGCTTTTGCCTCATTCCAACATTCAATCTTTTAATTTTATTATGATTTGAATAATAGAAGTAGAATGAAAGATTTATGCCTTTTTTTAAATTTCAGAAGATGAACAAAAAAGGGTGTGAGGATGATTGATGTGTATCTCAATGTTTAGAACACCATAGGAATTAGGGAGAGATCTGTAGCACATCAGGAAATGGAAAGCCATCTCACCAGTTGCTGGAGGTGGTTGCTCAGCTTCTAAAAAGCGTGCCTTCGATAGATGATCCTTAAATCATAATGTATGCACACACACAAGCATGCACACACCAGTCTCTGCCTCACTAGCCGTTTATTCTCCACATTCTTTTGTTTGATGATTTCTTTTACCTTGTTCCCTTCCAAATATTACCTCCACTGGGACCTAATTAGAACCTCTCAAAATTTACAGAACATTAGAATACATGTGGGCTCCAAATGTTATCTTTGGGCATTATGGAGTATTAGAAACTAATTATGGCTATCCGTTGTGTATACAGGTATATAAATACCTATTCTGCCAAATTTGTTGTCAGGCTGCAATGAGAAAAGTTAAGGAACTAGTTCTCATTAGCTTTTGAATTTCGAAGGAATTTTTTCCCCTAAAGTTATAATACTTCAAGTTTAGACTCTGTGGGTTCTAAAGGAAGTATCCAAAGACAAAATTTACTGTTTTATCAAGTTAATGCTTAACTCAGCACTGAAATTGCGCTATGACTTTATGAGGAAATGACTATTTCTACTAAGCAAGCTTTTGTAGAAAAGACATACTTTGATACCCTCTACTGCGCTAAATAGCCATGTTTAGAAAACAAGTTTGATTCAATCTCTAGTTCGTCAAAGCATTTTGTAGGATTTTAAAAAGCAGTTATTCTCTTAGAGAGGCAATTGAACATTGTTATTTTCATTTACTTATTTGTAATATATAAAAATTTTAAAATGACCTCAGAGTTGGTTTGAGAAAAATAACAACACAAAATGCTTTGTAGAAAAGAATACTGCCTTTTGAGTTTGAAGACCTGGGTTTTAGTCCTAATTCTGCCTGTGACTGAATCTGTAGGCCTTAGAAGAGTCAGATCAGATGCCTCAGTCTCATGTATCCACCTTAAATATCAAAGGAATTGTAAACTTTAGATCGAGAAGGCATCCGAAGTTGGTCCCCTCTTTTAAAAAATTTTGTAAATAATGTTGCAACATTGCATCAAACTGAGATCCTTTAGAAGGAAAAATGTTGCCCATAATTCTGCCACCTTGGTAAAGGTATTAATACAACTTACTATTTTTGTACATTCCCTTCCAGTCTTTCAGTTCAGTTCAGTCGCTCAGTCGTGTCTGACTCTTTGCGATCCCATGAATCGCAGCACGCCAGGCCTCCTTGTCCATCACCAACTCCCGGAGTTTACACCAACTCATGTTCATCGAGTCCGTGATGCCATCCAGCCATCTCATCCTCTGTCGTCCCCTTCTCCTCCTGCCCCCAATCCCTCCCAGCATCAGGATCTTTTCCAATGAGTCAACTCTTTGCATGAGGTGACCAAAGTACTGGAGTTTCAGCTTCAGCATCAGTCCTTCCAATGAACACCCAGGACTGATCTCCTTTAGGATGGACTGGCTGGATCTCCTTGCAGTCCAAGGGACTCTCAAGAGTCTTCTCCAACACCACAGTTCAAAAGCATCAATTCTTCGGCGTTCAGCCTTCTTCACAGTCCAACTCTCAAAATATAGCTTAGTTCATCAAAAATCTTATACATGTTGGAGGGTTGAGACCTCAGGGTTAGAGGTTAGCATTTTATAGTTATTCAGAACCACCAATGACTTGTGTTCTACAAGGAATGCTTATGTAATTGCAGCAGTGATCTGTGAGTGGTTTAGCATCTCCCCAGTGCTGCCAGCATTTGATATGTTGTCTTCTTGGTACTAGCATATTTTTTGGTTATTGTGAGGTTAAACATGTATCCTCATGTGTAGTTATATTTTGTTTATGGCATATGAAAATTACTTTGTGATCTATGGAAACTTATTCACAGCAAAGCAGAGTCAATATTTTAGTCAGGATCGTGCATGGCTTGTTCAAAGAACTTCTAGAACTGTTTGAGTCTTATGAAGGAGCCCTTGAATAAATTTTAAAAAGCCCTTGAATAAAGTATGAAAGACATACTTTATTCCTAAATGGAAATATAAAAGTTGTTAAGTAGTTATTTCCCCCTCCATTTTATGTAATCTCAGTACAATTTTTAAGTTAATTGTTCTTGAATATTAATTCTAAAATAGACTTGGTAATAAACAGGCAAAATAGCAAAGAGAAGTTTGAAAAACAAGAGTGATGAGGGGCAGGGACCATCCTGGCCAGATGCTAGATCATAAGGGAACCATAATTGAAATGGTGAAGTGTTGGTGCTAGAATAGATAATGGCCATTGTGGTGAAATGATCCACCTAGCAACAGAGCAACTGCAGGTCAAATTGAATGTGCAATAAAAGGACCATCTTAAAACAGTCTGAAAAGGGAGAGTTTTTCTAATGGCCTTGGGATAGTTGATGTGTGCATGTGCGTGTGTGATCAGTTGTGGATTGTAGCTCACCAGGCCCCTCTGTCTATGGGATTTTCCAGGTAGGAATACCAGAGTGGGTTGCCATTTCCTCCTCCAGGGGATCTTCTCAACCCAGGGATAGAACCTTGCGTCTCCTGCATTGGCAGGCTGATTCTTTACCACTGCACTACCTGGGAAGCCTGGGATAATTGGTAGGCATTATCCTGGCATGCCAGTTCATGGGTCACAAAGAGTCAGACAGAACTGAGTGACTGAGCGACAACAATGAAAAAGAGTTGTATCTAAATAGATCTTGTTATGAATTAAAGGCCATGTTAAAAAAAAAGACAACTAGCAAAAAACTTGAGTGAAAGAACAGATTGATTATATCTTTAGTAATTGGAAACAGTAACTTTTTTTAGTTTAGATCTGGGGTTTGCAAAATTTTTCTGTAAGCGACCAGATAGCAAATATTTTAGGCTTTGAGGCCAGAGTGTCTCTGTCACAACTACTCAAGTCTGCCACTGTGGCACCAAAGGAGGCATACGATAAGTCACACATTTAATAAGGAAATAGAGAATACATCTGTTTGTAAGAAGAAACATAATATTGTGTCAGTTTCCTCACACATCTGTTCCCAAAGTGAATTTTAAGTCTTAATTTTTTTTGCCAAGCTATGTGTGAAAAGTAGTATCTCCTTGCTGCTTTAATTTGCGTTTCTCTACTATTGAAGTAGTATCTGTGTGTATGTTTCTTCTTCTTCTTTTCTGTATTTGTTTTCCATTGAGTTTCCTCTTCAGTTAATTACAAGCGGAGTTAATTTATGTCACTTATTTCATCTTCTTGTCACCCGATGTCCCAACGCCCTGGAGACCTGTGGTATCTCAGACCAATGCAGACCAACAGGGCGCCATTTTGCTTTCATGAATTATAACTCTTCCTCTTTTTGCTCAAGACCCTGCGAACTGATTGTCAGTTGATATCTTACCTATGTGCTAGGCTGGCTGCTTGCCAATAGACTGAGGCTTGGAGGACCCCTTGTCTCCCCATCCTGAGTGGCGCTTTACTGCCTTCAGCTCCTGTAGAGTTAATTGTTGTCTGTATGTTACCTGAACCCACCTATGCCCTTTGGGCCTTGAAATCCAACTGTGAGCAAGATCTACCTTTGCATTTCTGTTCATCCTAGTTGAGAAACCCTAGAGCTTGAGCCTCATTCCCTCCAATTGTGCTTTATTTTTTTGACTGTGCCACGTGGTGTAGCATGCAGGATCTTAGTTCCCAACCAGGGATTGAACCCATGCCCCCCTGTATTGGTAGAGTAGAATTTTAACCACAGGACCACCAGGAGAGTCCCTCTGATTGTACTTTAAAGAATGAGCAGAATTATGTTTCACTCTTGAGTGATGATAGTTGTTTCTATTTTCCAAGAGATATGACCGAGAGTGGTGAAGTCACTTGCAAGGAGCCACACAGAAATTCTTAGAGAACACACACCTTGAGATTATGATAATGACTGAGGTGGAGGCGTCCTTTTTTCGGTCCAGGTCTCCATGTCGTGGGTGAGCTGCCCTCACAAAGGCTGCCCCTGCCCCTCCCTATAGTCTTTCCATTGCTGTGTGAGGCACAGGAACCGAGACCATTATGACAGAGCCGAGCTGGTTTCTGTTCTCTTTTGGACATCATTGTTTGTCACATTTCTCATCACCATTTCTTCCTCCAGATTATAAAATTGTAAAATCTCAGCTATATTTGTATTTCCTTTTGCTGCTTGAACTTGCAAGCTACCATTCACAGCTTTCCTTTGAAATTCCTTTCTAATAATCTTTCTTCATATATTTGTATCATCTGCTATTTATGCAATACTCTTGTGTCCGTTGTTTCACTTAATCCTCACCAACACCTATGAGGTCAGCAGGGCAGAGATTGTTGTTTCTGTTTTACAGATGAGGAAACTAAGGCCCAGTGAGGTCTGGAAAGCCCTGGCCTGAGGCCGCCCTCGGAACTGGCAGCAAAACTGCCTTAAATGCATGACCTTGACTCTGCTGACGTTTTATTTTTCCTGTCCACAGAACTGCTTTTCTTATATGGGTCTCAGGGATTTTCTTGTCCATGACACAAAGAAATTGGTGACTTTTCTTGAGAGATCTAAGCACTATTCATTTGCCTTATATTTCTTTCACTTTACTATTGGTCTGAGTACTTTCAGAGAAGACAGTTACATGTAAATATTCCCATCTCCCCTGCACGTTTTTTCCAGACAGTGAGGCAGACATTTTCAGAGAAGACAGAGATCCTGAAGAAAATGTGTGTGTTCTCTGGTATTCTTAACAAACACTGCAACCATAGGTTTAGATATTTTTCCCTGAGGTTTTCTAGATTTAGGCGGCCACAATGCTTCGTATTTTGGTGGGGGAGGGGGGGCGGGTCACTGATTCCTGTTCCTATTTTAACTCTCTGAGGTTTGTGTGTTGTGTGACCTTTGTGTTCTGACCTTAAGATTTAGGGAACTGAAAATTTAGGAAGTTTTGTTAGGCCTTGAATCCAAGTAAATTCCCTTACAAGTACAAAGACTCATAGAATTGTGGAATGTTACAGTTTAAGGGACTTTCATCCATCTCGGCCCCTTGATTTGAAAAGCTGGCCAGTTAGTGATAAAATGGAGCTAGGTTGCCGGGGTTAGATTAGACTCCCTGCTGCCTCGTTCCATGTCACTTCATAGTTCCCCTGCTGTGTTGAGCCTCTTCCCACCAGTCTCTGAGCTCTGAGATGGCTTGTGCCCTGTCTGCTCCCTAGTGAAGATCAGAGGGCTTGCGTGTACTTGGCACAGTGACTGATTTGAACCTGTGTCTTGTTGATGAGGGCTTTCCAGGGAGCTCAGTCGTAAAGAATTTGCCTGCCAATTCAGCAGATGTGGATTTGATTCCTGGATCAGGAGGCTCCCCTGGAGAAGAAAATGGCAACCCACTGCAGTATTCTTGCCTGGAAAAATCCCATGGACAGAGGAGCTTGGTGGGCTATAGTCCATGGTGTTGCAAAGAGTTGGACTTGACTGAGCATGCACACACGTACGCTTGTTGATAAATTCTAATAGATACATCATTACTGTCTATTGGCAAATAGAATTTTAAGGATATGGAGGTGGGGTGAGAGAAGTTAGTCAGAGTTTCTTCTGGAAGACAAACCACTCTAGATATCTTAAGTAGAAAAGTTTTAATGCAGGGTGTTAGGTGCTTCAGAATCACTGGGAGAATTATATAGAGCAGTCTGTTGGCTGAGCTTCCAATATAAATCTCAGAGCCACACAAAATTACTATGTGTAAGACAGTAGAGATTCATGAGGCTACCATGGAACTGTTGTGGTCAAGGATCCAGCACATTGCTTGTGAACCAGAGATTAAGAAGCCACCATCGGAAAGTAGTAACTGGACCCTAAACTTGGAGTCCAGCTGCTCGCTCCGCCACAGCTGCTTCTTGATAACCACAAGGCTGAAGACTGAATGTGGGAATGTGGATACAGAAAACTCCCTGTCTCCATGCACCGTGCTTCCAGCAGAAAGTCCGCCAAAGTGGCAGACCGTGGCTATCATCTTCCTTTTGTCTTCCAAGTCTCAGGCCAGTACATATGTTTTGGTGCAATCTCTTTTGCAGTCAAACCCTTGCCTGAGAATCAGCCTCTGCACTATGGCAAGGTTGAGTGCCTATCCACCATTTCCAACACAGTCAGGGTTATTGGTGTCAGATTTTGGGCGTGTCTTCCACAAGGCTTTGTGTGTAGTTGATACTAAACTGATGATGGATTCACAATTATGTTCCATTAGATCTCTATTTATCAGTGTAATTAATTATATAACAGAAGGGAAGGCAGGAGTTTTATTTTAGGGAGTCCCTGAGGGGAATTCCTATTTATCAGAAAAAATGCCATAAGGAGGGACGAGTCTGAGCTGGGAGAGTGTTCTAAACTGTTTTGGTTTCAAACATCCTGGAAAGTACAACAAGGAGACATGCGATTTTATCAGAGTGCTCACCGTGTCTGGGGGGAGTTCCGTCTCTGGCGAGGGTTGTCAGCCTTCTGAATTGAATGCTTTGCCTCCTCCCCTGCCCCTGTGGAATATACATTTCAAATTTCCAAAGGAAATCAATATAAAATAGTTTATTTAAAGTAAATTAAATAGACATATAACCTGTGGACTGGCCCTGCATTCCTTTGACTTTATTTCCCTTAACTTTTGTGTAACCTCTGTTTAAAAATGTAAAACATTGATAAATAATCCCTCCGTCTTTACTCTTGCATGCTAATGAATACATTTAGACACGATTTATACCTGTTTCTTGCCCACTCCCTAATTTTTCCTGTTCCGATTTCAGAGTTAGTCAAACCTGCTGTCCTATTTGAAACGCAGTAGATGTAAAACCTCTTATAATACTGATGGTTGTGGTGACAGGAGTGGACAGGTAGTAAAGACTTAACTGAAGTCAATAATCTGCTTCAGGAGAAAGAGGCTGAGTGAGTGGGGTAGTCACTAGCTTCTTGGAGATTTCTGCTGTATCTTGTATTTTTCTACTCCTGCACGATCATTCTCATACCTTCTTCCCTCCTATTGGAAAGCACATGCTTCTGGAGCAGGGTAGCCCCCAAGATCTCCTCTCCTCACTGCTGACTGCTCTGCCTTCTTAACAACTGCAGTAATTGCTCCAAGCTCAAAGCATGGGAGGTCTTTGGCCAGAGGGAGCCTTTGCGAGAGGATCCTAACATGTTCAGAATTCTCCTGGACTCTCTGACTCTCATTATTACTATAAATAAAGTGACTATATATAAGGGATTGTCTAAACTGGGACTTTTCCGAGAGTGAAAAGGGGCACTGTTAATAATTACACCGAAACAACAGCATAAATTGAATGCATGGTCACCCTAATTATAAGAAATTGTGGAGAACAGTGTTTGAAATGTGAACTGACATGATTCAGAACCAGAATTTAACTCATCTTCCCAAATCTTTCCCTTCTCTTTTTTATAATAATCACATGCTAAGCCCTGATGATGGGACAGGTTCTGTATTAGGCACTAGGAAAAGAAAGGAAGGCGCCATCTGTGTTCTTTATTTGCTACAATCACTGTAATACTCTAAAGCAGAGGGTTATCAACCTGGCTCAGTGCAGCGTTCTTATTGGAGGCAATTAGGTTTATACTTCTTCCTCCGCATTCCACTCAACCCCCTCCCCCCCACACAACTGAAGTGTATTCTGTCAAAAAGACAAAGTTGTGAATAAATCCGAGGAATCACTTTATCAATTTGTCTATTTTATTCTTGGGGTTTCTTAAAGATTTGGTGTGAAGAAACCCGTTTTTCTTAATGATAAATTTGAAAACTGCTGGGTTGAGATTTCAAATTCTATATTATTGTTCTCAAGCTGTAAGTCTAGTTGAAGAATAAAAGAAGAATCGGACTATCTAAACTTGGGACACAGAAAAAATAAATAGGAAACTAAAAAGATATTTTAAGTATCTGGAGGGCTGCCATGTAGAAGAAGGCTTATGATTGATTCCAAGGCAGAGGCAGGACTGATCGGTGGTTCTTAGGGGAATACCAGTTTCAGCCTTACATAACTTTCTAGTAGTTACAACTTTTCTGCCATGAAAGGGGCTGCCTTGTGAAGTAATAAGTTCCTTGTCATTGGTGTGGATTAGCAGACTCACAGAGGGTGGTTCAGTTTCAGCTTCAGCTCTGCATTAGAAGAAATAACTAATTAACAATTTCATGCTTCTTGGATATTAAACTTCTGTATTAAGTTGTTAGCTACTTCCTTACCTATGTTTAAAGTGTGTGTGTGTGTTTTATTTCCCTAGAATATTAGCCAACTTAGAACATTCTTGACACATGGCATTGTCTGTTTTTGCGGGGTAGTCAGTAATTGATAAAAATGCAGAAGGCGCAACACCAACACTCTCATCGAGAGAAATTTGAAAAGGAATAACATCCACCCCTGTCATTCTGAAACTGATCCGAAACAGCCTGGCTCGTTTTTACTCAGCGGCTATTGGTCGACGCTTCTACAGATTTTGTCTCTGTTTCAAAATCTTGAAATAAAGTGGAACAACTTCCAACATGACTTAAGAAAAAGGTCACTGGTTGAAAATGGTTTCAATTGTTTTGCTATTAAATGTGAAATTGCAAAACTAGCCTCTCTTACATAACTTGAATTTATAACACATTCTAATGAGAAGCCTGTCTGTTTTTTATGCCATTTTAAATACTGAGAAATTTCTCCAGGCTCTTGAATTGGTGTTAACCAGAAACTATAATTTCAGAGCTATAATGCATTGAGTTTCTTTGTTTTTAAAAACTGTCCTTGAAGAGGAAAAGTTGTACCTCTTCTTCCTCCCTTTATTTTTCCAGTGACTGAGCAATTTAACTGAATTTAGCAATATCCTTGTGTTTTAACCCTAAGATGAAGTAGATCTTGGGTTTAATAGAAATTTAAGACAGAAATTAATTATCAGATAAACAAAGATTAACTTGGAAACTAATTTGTAATAATATTATCTAAATTCAATAACATTAATTCAAATTATAGCCTTCAAACTCTATGTAAAAGCTCTGAACTAGTTTACAACCAGTAATATGATAGTAGGATGCAAATAGTACAGTTGACAGGTGATAGCTTTGTGAACAATATAATGTTTAGAAGGTTGGAGGATAACAGTTAACTCTGTGTCTTGTTGCTATGATTACTCTTGGCAGGTTGTGTGGTCTGAGTAAACATTGCTTCAGAGTCACAAAGAGTAGTGTCATGTGAACATGGCCTGAGATTTGTCAATAGAGGGTTTATATTCATTGAGGACAAAGTGAACTGTTTCTGCTTTTAAAATGATATCTAAATTGAGTTTTCTCTTACTTATTATACTTTTTTTGGGATATCAATGTGAATTTATGATAAAGAACATAAAATTATTTTAAAAAATCAAAATCAATGAAAACATCCTTCAAGGGCTAGTAATAGTCTCTGACCTGTTTAGTGGGTACAACAGACCTGTAAACAGAAGGCTAAAATGTGGTGTTCATGTGTTTTAATACAAGTTTAAACAAGCTGTCAGGGGAATGCAGGCAATGAGCAGCAATTAACTTATGGACCTACTCACTTGGCAGTGGGTTTAGGGTGAGAGGATACCAGCCAGATAACCACCAAGGGGATTGCTAGGCCTCATTAGTGATGCTGTTGGTGATTTTTCCCTTGGTCATTTTTTCATCTTGGTGAAGGTATGAGATATATATCAGGATTTTAAATGCTTGTGAATCAGGCAATGAGAATCTCATCTTTGAAAAGCCAGATTTCCACTTTTAGGAATAGACTAACTGAACTGAAAGAGCTCAAGGTATTTGTTGTCCCCTTTTCTTGGCCTTGTACAGAAAAAATCTGTTCGAATGAGGCTTAAATCTCCTTAAGAGCACATTTTAAAAATAAGCACAGCACACTCTACAGACTAGCCGTACCATGATAGAACATAGCATGTTGTTGAAAGAGGGAATTTTTAAAAAATACAGTATTTATTTTCTTGACTGAAGGATAACTGCTTTACAGAATTTTGTTGTTTTCTGCCAAATCTCAACATGAATCAGCCATAGGTATACACATATTCCCTCCCTCCTGAACCTCCCTCCCATCTCCCTCCCCATCCCACCCCTTAGGTTGATACAGAGCCCCTGTTTGAGTTTCTTGAGACATACAGCAAATTCCCGTAGGCTATCTATTTTACATATCGTAATGTAAGTTTCCATGTTACTCTCTCCACACATCTCACCCTCTCCTCCCCTCTCCCCGCGTCCATAAGTCTGTTCTCTATGTCTGTTTCTCTGTTGCTGCCCTGCAAATATATTCTTCGGCATCATCTTTCTGGATTTGAAAGAGGGAATTTTGGAGATCATCTTCTTAATGCTTATTATTTTAGAGCTGGAGAATTTGAGGTCCACACAGGGTACGTATTTTCTTGTTCACTTAGCCAAGAATAACCATTGTCACTAAATGTGATCTAAAGTGCAGCGTTGGGGTCATGAGTTCAGTGCGCTAATTTCCAGTGGCCTGGGTGCTCTTTTGGAAGATAAATTCTTTTCTCCTGTGTCTATTTCTTTCCCTTTTACTCACTCTTTCTAGTTACTATCCAATAGTCATTAGAGTTTCTCAATTGTTTAATGAAACTTTTCCACTACAAACCTTTCTGGAAGCAGAGTGACTGGGTGTGTATCCAGTCTCTGATATGCACTAGCTTCTGTGTTACATTGCATGAGCCGTCTCAGCTTTTTAAAATCTTGGTTGTCAAATTAGAAGGAACACATTGGTCCCTAAGATATCTCCCAGCTGGGACTTGCTGTGATCTCTTGGCCATTGAATAGCCTGTCTTGGCTGTTGTCACCTGGTTGTGGCAAATAAAAACCAAGGAGGTGGCAATTGGTTTGGTTCCATTCTCTCCTTTAACTTTTCCTGCAAGGCCTGGTCTTCCAGCGCTGTTGTTTCCCTGTCAGGGTGGATTGTTCCCTTTCTGTGTGACGTTCTGAATCTGGAGTGACAGCGTGAGGTGGAGTATATTCTATTATGCCTCACTTCTTTATCAGAGATGGATATTTACTTGAACTGATCGATGCTTCTCCATCTTCCTGCTTCTTAGTTTACTGGCATCTGCAAATGTATTCATAGGTGGATTTTCCTTGCCATCATCTGTATTGCCAGCCATAGGGATTGTACCTTTAGCACTGATTTGTATTCATACTAACTCTGTGCCAGGCAGGTTGGCACTTAACTTGTTGATTCCTAATCTACCTCCCTTCACTCCAGCATCCCCACTCATGAGGACTCACAGGGGAGAAGCTGGTTTTGTAAGAAACCTCAGCTCGCTCAATTGGCAGACTTGCTAGGAGGAGTCATAGACCATGAGGGTTAGAAGGAATGATGGCAGGCATCTCATCTTCAGTTTAAAGATAAAGAGACACACTGAGGTTCAAAGGGTCAAGTTACTTAAGTCACAGAGCCAGTTAGTGGCTGAGCTAGAAATTCCACCCAAGTCCTCTATATCTCAGTCCCGTGTTTTTCCCTGTATTTCCAACTGTCTCTCAGACAGTCTATATAAAGGTTTGGCATTTCTGTAGAGATGTTCTCTTGTCACCCCTTCCAAGTAATGCCAGCTGTCCATGCAGAGAGTGGGGCGCTTAGCCAGTGCAGGGCCAGAGCTGCCTGTAAAGAGAAGTGGAGTGAATGCATTGACATTTTCAGCCCATGGCAGATCCTGTTTGCCCTTCCAGCTCTCATCAGAAGAAGAGTGATTACATTTGCTGTTCAAGTAACAATTGTGTGCAATTTTCAGCCTGCCTTGTTCTTTAACGTTGTCTTCCCACGCTTCTATCACATGCCATGGCATATCTGCTTAGTAATTACACTGGTAGGGACTTACCTACACCATTTGGAAAAGGTTTGCCTAAAGTACTTATTTGCTTGTGCATAATAAATCTTGATTGATACCTTGGTAATCTCTGAGATCAATCTAAGGTTCCCTCCCACAATGGGGAGGATTGAAGAGTCAGGAAACAGGTGACAAAAGAAAGAAGGAAAAACAAAAGAGGGCTGTGATTCTTCATTGATGAGCTAAGAGGAGCATTGTGGATGATTAGGAATCCCCATGGCTGACTTTTTCTTGTTTCTGGCTAGTTCTACAGTCAGGATCGTCCCCAGATTTAAGTTTGTAAGTAGAGTTATCATTTTCATTCATCTAATAATCCAGTCCAATTGAGCCTCCTCTCTAGCTAAGCGGGTAAAGAATCTGCTTGCAATGCAGGAGATTTGGGCTTGATCCCTGGGTTGGGAAGATCCCCTGGAGGAGATATGCAACACACTCCAGTATTCTTGCCTTGGAAATCCCATGGACAGAGGAGTCTGGCGGGCTACAGTAGAGTCGCAAGGAGTTGGATCTGACTTAGTGAGTAAATGACAACAGTACAGAATAGTCCAATCACATCATTTTTAGAGGTAGCCAGTGTGATCCCAGAGAAAGCAAAGGTTGCACTATGAGCTTGTGGCAGAGCTGAGACTGGGAGCTGGGTCTGGATTCAGAAGATCAGGTGTCTTCCAGGTGAGGACTAAGGTGTGGAAAAGGATATTTATCTGTAGTCCAAGGAAGGATGCACAGTGTACCACTTTAATAGTTCCAGAACTGTGCTCAGTGGCAGCCTGGCTGGGAGGGGAGTTTGCGGGAGAATGGACACATGTATGTGTATGTCTGAGTCCCTTCATTGTTCACTTGAAACTCTCACAACATTGTTAATTGGCTATACCTCAATACAAAATACAAAGTTAAAAAAGAAAGCAGTTTTGAAATTCTGGGAAGGCACTGACTTTTATGCAAAGAGGGAAGATTGTTAACAATCTCCAAAGGTATAGGAAAGTGTTATTTAAATCTTAATCACTTAAGTGGAGAAAATATTGCTAAGGACCCGAATCCTAAACTTTAGTCAGCCTTCAACTGCTTCTGATGTTTAAGTCACAAAGCACTTCACTCTCTCAATTCTTCCACCAATAAAATAGTGATGTTCATACCTGTCTCTTCCTTCAGTGTCATTCATTTATTCGGCAAACGATTGACCAAGAGCCAGGCATTGGGTTGATTGCCAAGGGAGATTTAGTGACTAATGCAACACGATGTAAAGGTTAATATAAATGCTCTAAGTCAACTGTTTCCAACCCTTGAATCAGAATGCATACATACAGATTCCCAGATGAGTCTAGTGTGCAGTTTTGAAAACCACTTCTTTAAGCTTGTAGCATTTGATATTAGATAATACCATGCAACAAGTGGCTGGTTTTTTTTAAATTTTGGTGAGCTATGTAAATGTTTGAAGAAGAGTACTCTATTGATTTTAGAAAAGAAGCAAAACTTGAGCAAACACTAGTTCGTTCTGTTTTTGTGGATGACCATAAGTTGTCATTCACATTCTATCTTTAGAGAGGCTTGGTAACTTTTTTAGTATCAAATGTCGCTTTACCTGTAGCCCTAAGTGTTCCCACCCGTAGAGGAAGGGTCTTGGTCGTCACGTGGCCTTTTGCAGTTGTTCGTGTTTCATGTTTCGTTGTGTCTAATCAGTTTGGCCAAACTTTCAGTTTGTAATCCTATGGCTTATGGAAGTTAGGTTTGGAAGAACAAAATGGAGAAGATACTTTGGCAAGTTGGATGCAGGAACTAGGAATGGATATAAAGCAAAATCTCCTGTTTCTAAGTGATGATTTCCTTTGGATTTCTTTTCCCTCCAAACAGACAGGTAGTACCATGATGTGAAGATCATAGATTTTGGGTCCAAGACTTGTGTCCAGGCTTCAGCTTGGCTATTTGTTAGCTGTGTATCCTTGAGCAAGTTATTTAACTCTTAAAGCCTTACTTTCTTGATCTGCTAAATATGGAGAATGGTAACCTCACCACATATAATCATCAGGATGAATATGTTGCAAGTAGGAAATTGGCATATAGTACATCCTCAATGAGGGTCTTCTTTGGTGGCACAGTGGTAAAGAATCTGTCTGCAAATGCAGGAGACTCAGGAGATGCAGGTTTGATCCCTGGGTCCAGAAGATGCCCTGGAGAAGGAAATGGCAACCCACTCCAATATTCTTGCCTGGAAAATTCCATGGACAGAGGAGCCTGGTGGGCTACTGTCCGTGGGGTCACAATGAGTTGAACACAATGAGTTGAACAATGAGTTGAACATAGTGACTGAGCACAAGCATATGCTAAATAATCACTTGCTATTTATTGCCAGTCTGTAGCTTTCTTATAACCTCTGAACAGTTAGGAGGAGTAAAAAGAAGAGCAACAGAGTGGCAATAAGTGAAACTCTCTAGGTTCTTCTTAATTGCTTTGCATTTGATGACAGTTCCTGAAAGTCTAGTGCTTAGGGAGCCCCAGCTCTTTAACTCCCATCAGCAGAGGCATCTTGCTTAGTTGAGGGCCACTTCTCTTGTTTTCCTCATTTCTGATGGTGTTTGTGTATTTTCAGGGCCTCCGTGTAGATCTTCCTTTTCACTTCTTGCTTTCATGATGATTATATGCTTAGAGTGAAACCAATCTAGAACCAGAGGAAGTAAGAGCAGGGTAAGTTTTGGTCCAGCAAAACCAGCTCTCACCAGTGCTTATCTTTGTGTTTACCATCGGTCTCTTTCTGAGAAGCTGAGAAACCCCAGGGAAATGTTCTAGTTTGCCTGTTCACTAAACTTGTGAGGTTTTCTCAAACTCATTTATCAAAAGTAAGGGCTGTAATTAAGATTTCAGAGAAGGAAAGCACTCTAGAATATTAGAGCTAATTGGGACTTTACAGACATTCATTCGGCAAATGAGCATCCTCTCTCGTTAAAGGTCACACTGGCAAAGCTGAGACTAGAACTGGGGTCATAGGGACTCTTTGTCTATACTATTGGATTTTTCTCCTTCCTTGGATCCATTCTGTGTGGATTAGGTTTATATATATACATATATATACATATATACATATATATATATATATATATATCAGGTTTTCGCTCCTGTCAGATTCCTGTTCAAAGATAAATGTTCTAGCCTTTTCTTTCTCTATTTAAGACCTTTGAAAAGCAAAGCTTGTTTAACCTTGCCAGTCTTTTCCCCACATCTTCTAAGTCGCTTATTTCAGTTCAGCTGGTCTGCTCCCTTCCTACAGGAATGCCTTACTTCTTCCTCCAGTTCACAGAATTTTCTGGCATTGTCCTTTGGCTTGTTTCATTTATCTTTTGGAGCCACCTAGCTTTCAGAGTCCTTGCTCATGGCTACTTCTGTGCTGGATCTTGTGACATATGCTAGTTTTTGTTGTTGTTGTTGTTTGCTTGTTTTGTTTCTTTTTGTATATCTTGATGTTGCTCTTTTTCTGTTTTCACATATTAAATATATATCTTCCTCAGGTAGTCTTTAAACTCCTGGAAAATAGGATGATAATCAGAATCATATGAGTACAGGATGAGAATTCGTTTTATCTGGAGCTCCAGCACTAGGCAATTAAATTTATTCATTCATTAAATTAACAGACATTTTTATTGAGTGCCTATCATATTTTAGGCCCTGAGATTAGAGAATGATAATTACTTCTGCTCTCAAGGATTCAAGAGTTTAGTTTGTGATACAGGCAAGCAGAGAGGCAGAGTGACAAGTGATGTGTGTGGTGACGACAGTATTCCAGATGCTGTGGAAGTGTTGTGAACAGGGACATAGCTTGAACTGGAGGCTGGAGAATGTGAATTATGTCTTAAAGGACTGGTAGGAAGTGGTGCTCAGAATCTAAATGAGACATAGTAGTTGAGATATCAGTTTTAATCGAGAGGTATCTTGGATGAAAGGGAGCACAGATAAAACCTAGAAGAAATTGATGAATTTCTAGCAGAATATAAATACTGAAAAATGACCTCAAAAGAAGTACAAATTTTTTACAATTATTGTAGAAGTTCTTGGAAAGATGATTAAGCTTTATTATTAAGGAAAGTATCATATCTAGATGAATTTACACTGAATTCTGATAAACCTTTAAAGATCAGATAGTCTTAATTTTACCATTAAACTAATCCAGACAGTAGAAGAGGATACAGCACTCCCATATCTAAACCAAAGAATGATGAGTAAAACATGTAGAGGAAAAACATTTGAGAATGATATTATTTATGATTTTATGTAGAAATATTTTTTGTAAAATAGCATATTTAATTCATCGGTATACTGAAACATTGTGACTGTGACTGAGTAGGATTTTTTCCTTAGGACAGCAAAGTTGGTTCTATATCTGGAAATCTAAGACATCTATGAACACAATTAATTACATATATAAGTTAAGGGAGGGGAAACAGAGATGATCACATGAGTGGATGCTAAGAAGGGAGATGCAGAGATCCTAGAAAGGGATGAGTAACGAAGGAGATCAACATTTATTTATTCACCCATTCATGCATAGCATATTTTTCTAAGGGCTTCCTGGCCAGGCATGGTTGGGGCAGTTAGGCAGGTGATAAAATAGCATATATGTGACTGTTATTAGTATGAAAGAAATACCAGAAGAGCCCAGGAATTAAGCTACTCTTTTTGGATGGAGTTAGGGAAATGTTCACAGCATCAGAGACGTTTGAGCTGGGTCAAGATGAAAAAAATAAACAAAAAAGGTTGGTAGATGGGAAATAGAACAGTTAACTTAACTTAAGATGTTAACTTGTGATGTTTCCACTGAACAGTGGAAACAGTGTCAGACTTTATTTTGAGGGGCTCCAAAATCACTGCAGATGGTGATTGCAGCCATGAAATTGAAAGACGCTTACTCCTTGGAAGGAAAGTTATGACCAACCTAGATAGCATATTAAAGAGCAAAGACATTACTTTGCCAACAAAGGTCTATCTATTCAAGGCTATGGTTTTTCCAGTGGTCATGTATGGATGTAAGAGTTGGACTGTGAAGAAAGCTGAGCGCCAAAAAATTGGTGCTTTTGAACTGTGGTATTGGAGAAGACTCTTGAGAGTCCCTTGGGCTGCAAGAAGATCCAACCAGTCCATCCTAAAGGAGATCAGTCCTGGGTGTTCATTGGAAGACTGATGTTGAAGCTGAAACTCCAGTACTTTGGTCACCTCATGCAAAGAGTTGACTCATTGGAAAAGACCCTGATGCTGGGAGGGATTGGGGGCAGGAGGAGAAGGGGATGACAGAGGATGAGATGGCTGGATGGCATCACCGCCTCGATGGACATGAGTTTGAGTAAACTCCAGGAGCTGGTGATGGACAGGGAGGCCTGGCGTGCTGCGATTCATGGGGTCACAAAGAGTCGGTCGCGACTGAGCGACTGAACTGAACTGAATTGAATGATAACTTATGGTGGTCGATGTTGGATTTGTGATCTCCGAAGAAGATGATTTCGCTTCAGGACCAGGAACCGGTCTTGACCACTTGAGAGCTTTTGTGTAGCAGAGTTTTATTAAAGTATGAAAAGGACAGAGGAAGCTTCTGACATAGACATCAGAAGGGGGCCGAAGAGTGCCCCACTGAGTTTTATCAAGGCCTTATATACTTTTAGCAGACCCACTGTCACAACATCCATCTTAAGTTAACAAGATTAAAACTAACAATAGAAAGGTCAGACCCACTCCTACAGCATAAGTCTTAAGATAAGATTAGTCAGAAGTTTCCTGTTAAGAAAAAGAAACATGTCCTCAAGCAAGATATATTGTTGTTATATAATCATTGGTACAGAGTTTAAGGAAAAGCAAAGAGTTGTTTTGTTGTATAATCATTAGCTCTGTGCTTAAAGAAAAAAAAAAAAAACGTTTTATGCGACTAAGATGCAGGAGTGTAGAAAAAAAATGTGTACTTTTCTCCTCAAGAGCCCCAGACCCCTTTCTCCTCCTCACAGACCCAAGACTTCTTATCAACCTACCTAAGAATTCACTCTCTCAATAATGGGAGTTATACAGCGTTGTAGATGGTGTATATAGCATGAGCAAGTCTTCAAGGTCATTAAATTTCATTATAAATCTTGAGAATGGTGTTACTGGGCCACTGTTAACATACAGAAGAATGGTTTGGGAAGATGCTGTTAAGGTCTTATGCAGACAGGTACTTAGCCAGACCCTGGCACTCCTTTGAGGTCCCTGGGGTTGCCTCCATGGGGAGTACAGTGTTAGGGTAATATATGGTGCTGGGGATAACAGAAAATATGGTGGGGGGCATGGTTTGCATATGGATGCTTACATTTTCATTTTTCATAGTCTCCCAGAAGTTGCCTATTCCTTTATATCTACAGAATTTCTGAAAAGGCCAGGATTCTTCAGTCAATTGGCAATGTGCAATTGCTTTGGAAATGTGCCTCTTTGCTTTAGAAATCACTGTATCCTATATTAACCCATTTTTAAAGTTCCTATTTTGGAATAGCTTGAGATTTATAGAAAATTTGCAAGGATAATATTAAGCCATTTTAAAAAATCTACAAATAACATTTATATTACAAATGAGTGTGGTGCATTAAAATCTTCAAATCTTTATTTTATCCTGCTTGTTCCCCACTTGTATTCATTTTAGCCTGATTGAAAGTAGAACAGACACTTTAACCTCTTTTAGTAAAAGACTGAGGCTCAGTTAAAGAAATAATGCCAAAATTAATGTTTCTCAACTTCGAGCTTGGTTTTGGCATTAAAAAAAATAATCTTATAGACTTTAAAATGTGCAGCCAGTTTTAAGAACCAGGAATAAGCCAAATTCATAGTTGTTTTTCTATATTGGTTTTGTGCTGGGCATTAATGGTGGTTTCAGGGTATATCAAATATGGTCCCCACTCTCCTGAGGAACTTAACTGTGTACAAAGCATATACCCAAGGTGCAGGGGAGGAAGGGGAGGAGACGGCCCTGCAACGAGAGTGGAAATGCAGTGTTACCACCATAGGCTTAATAGCAGCAGACTCCTGATTCCTATGTTCGAGGCTTCCTCATTGACTCATGTCATTCCCTTTCATCAGAGGGCTACATCGCCAACAATTTTCCTCCCTTCACTTTGCATGGCATTTAATAGTATGTAAAGCACTTGAACACTGTTATCTGACTGGTTGTCATGAAACTCTGTGAGAGCAGGGAGCAAGGGTACCTGGGACACCAGGTGAGGGAAGCGGAGCTTCTCGAGATCATGTCACCCCTCCTGGCGTAGTCTGATGCTACCCAGGTCACCCTGGGCCCCAGCTTCCCCCATCACCCTCATCTCTGCACGGCCATACCGTGTGCAGACCCTGCATTTCCTCCTGAGTTCCCAGTGTTCTTTGCTTCCTTAGTGGCTCAGTGCTAAAGAAACCGCTTGTCAATGCAGAAGACACAGGAAACGAGGGTTCAATTCCTGGGTTGGGAGGATCCCCCAGAGGAGGAAATGGCAGCCCACTCCAGTATTCTTGCCTGAAAAATGCCATGAACAGAGAAGCCTGGTGGGCTACAGTCCGTGGGGTCGTAAAGAATTGGACACATCTGAGCAACTGCGCGCGCGCGTACACACACACACACACACACACACACACACGTGTTCTTTGTTGTTACAGACATCTGGAGGTAATCATGGAGCCCTCTCAATTAATTCAGCCCCATTAATAAATGACAGGGTGGATTTGGGGCTGGAGAGGGTGAGGAAAGCTTCCGGGCCTGCGCTTGCTGGAGAGCTCTTGCAATCAGACTTGGAGAGCCCTCCTCAGGGAGAGAATGTGAGGTTCAGCCCCAGCCTGCATGCTGCCTGCAGGGGTGGTTGGTTTACCCTGACACCAAGACATCATTTTTCTTTCCTCACAGAGCATATTTTAGTCTGAGTAGGGCCGTCCCAGGCTGGCTTTCCTATCCCCTTCCTAACTGAATTTTTCCTAAAGACCCAGTATGGTTTGAGTTCGTTGATGGGCAGAGCTCCTGATGGGTGTCGTGGGGGGCTGCCCTGTGCTTATAGGGGTTGAATATTTTAGCCCCTGGCCGTTAAGCAGCAGTATCTTTCTCAGGCATTGTGGCAAACACTGCCCCTCTCCCCAGTTTCCAAGTACATCTTGGTGAGCAGCAGTACTGCTTCTGCCAGAGGCATCATCTTAAAGTGTCCTGCCATGCACTAGTCATGCCCTGGTTTCAAGAATAAACCTTGGATGATTCCTTAATGCCTGCAGAACTCAAAGTCCTCAAGTTTGCATACAAAGCTTTGGTTCCATCCCACATTTTTAGTTACTTTGCTAGCTACTTTTCTGTTTTCCCCCTCCAGCCACACTAAATTGAAGTACTGTGTACTTTTCCTACCCGTTGCCTGTGTTATTCAGGCCTGACCTCTACTCAGCATTCAGGGCTCAATCTGAAGGTCACCTCATTAATGAGGTCTTAGTTTTGCTCCCTGCAAGAAGTGATTTTACCTTTTTCTGCATTCCAGTAACACTTTATTTTTTAACCTCACTTAGATAATGTATGTATGTATGTATGTGTTGATTGCTCAGTCGTGTCTGACTCTTTGTAATCCCATGGACTGTAGCCCAGGCTCCTCTGTCCATGAGATTCTCCAGGCAAGAATAGTGGAATGGGTAACCACTCCCTTCTCCATGGGATCTTCCTGACCCAGGGCTCGAACCTGGGTCTCCCACATTGAGGGCAGATTGTTTACTGTCTGAGCCACTAGGGAAGCCTCACTTAGGTAATGTCATCATTTAATTGGTATGGTAATCATTTTAATAGATTGTTAATGACATTGAAGCTTTTTTTCCAACCTTACTGATATAAGATTCTCCTACCATAGAAACTTCTTAAGGCTAGGAACCATTTCTTGCTCATATCTATTTCCTGAAGGATGCTAGGCACTAAAATAGGTAATTGTTGGAAGAGAGGTATTCAAGGTGGGTTGAGGGGAGTGTTCAATTTTCCTCCTCCTTCAGTTAAGGTAGTTCTTTCCATAACTGTCCACCTCCTCCTCCTTCTTTCCTTTCTCCCTTCTTTCATCATCTCAGAGTCTGTTTCAAAGTTTCATTAGGTATGGATTACGAAGAAACAGTAATGAAGAGAAGTATACTGCTTTCATTTTTGTGTTTCTTTAAAAGCAACTGTTGGTTTCTTTTTACTTCTAGATTGAACAATGTCTCACCCATCTTGGCTGCCTCCAAAAAGCACTGCTGAGCCTCTTGGCCACGTGTCTGCACGGATGGAGACCACCCATTCCTTTGGGACCCCCAGCATTTCAGTGTCCACACAGCAACCACCCAAGAAGTTTGCCCCAGTCGTTGCTCCAAAGCCCAAGTACAACCCATACAAGCAACCTGGTGGTGAAGGTGAGTATGGGCTTTGTAGAGGTGGGTGCCTAAAACAAGAGAGTTCAATATAATAAAAGTGATTTGTAGTACAATGTTGCATTGGGAAAAGAATTTTGTAGTATGGCTATCATAGTACATAGACTGTCAAACGTTGAAGAACACCTAGTAACCACCTAGGCAACTCTTCTTTTGGGCATACAGATTGAAATCTGCTAGGGGTTATCTGACGGTGGTTTTGGCCAGAGCTAAAACTAGAACCCTCGTCTCTTCATTCATAGCTCAGTGTCCTTCTATTGCAGTATCCTCCACCCCCATCCCATTGTCTTGTAGAAATGTGCCTACCACCCAGTTTCCCCTCCCTCTTGCCATCGGACAAGTGTCCCACGTGCTACTAAGCAGTGGTCTGATGGTGTGTCCATCTGAAGTGACCCTAATAAGGCACTTAGACATTTTCTCCCTTCTCTAGTTATTTTGTCTAGATAGTTATTTTGTCTCTTCATTTTGGGGGAGAGGTAAGATGAATTTCCCTCTACTATGAAGAGAATAAAGACAGTCCCTCTTACCCAGAAGGAGGCAGAGGTGTGAGGAGGGCTTAGTGTTTAGGACAGTCAGTGCACACTTGAGGGTCAGGATGGGGCATGTTCTGTATCGTGTTGGCATGTGTGAGAGGGCGGGGGAAAGCAGGTGACAGTCTTGCTTCAGACGTCTTCACTCGGAGTGCTGTGAATTCTAGTGAGTTGGACCCTCGGCTGAGTCTTCCTATGCTGAGATGCCCCATCCTGGTCCCCATACTTTGTGAGGTCCTCTCACTGCCCAGCTGGTTCTCTAGGGACGCTGGCTTCATCTCTGATCCTCTGCAGCTCTTTGCTCAACTCTGATCTTTCTTACCATGCCGCCTCACCACCCTTTTGTCCTCTGTGACCACCCTACTCGTGTCACCGTCTCCAGTGTCTGGGCATGCCCTGGATTGGAGGGAATCGGAAGTCATCTCTTCCCTGGGTTTCCACGTGCATCTTATTCTGACTGTCAAATTCCTACTTCTTTTGTTGCTCCTCCTGCTGTCCTTAATCTGCCACTGTTGACCAGATGGTCTGTGTGAGGCACTCTGCTTTTTTGTTGTCGTTCTGTTGCCTTATCCTTTAACTCTATGAACCCACTGCTTTTTCACAGCAAAAAAATGGAAACTTGGAGACAAGAGGTGACGCTCTCTGTGGTTTTGAAGTGAGACTATTGTCCTCACCCAGCCTGCTGTGCTGCTGGTCCGCCTTTTCCTGGCATATGTGGCACTTGGGCCCCATATGATGGTGATACCTCCTCATTTCCTTATAAGAATGTAAGCTTTGTTTCCCCATTTAAGCAACAAGATATGGTTTCTCACTCATCCTTATGTTCCTCTTGGCTCTTATTATGCTACTGTGTTTTTAGTGGGAATGGTTGTGTGTGGTCAAATGTATGTCTCTGTCTTCTTATGTGTATATATATTTGGATGGATGGCGGATGGCTGGATGGGTGAGTGCACCACTCAGTAATTCTCTTGCAATAAACAGTTTGGAACGTGGCATCCTCTCTCGAAGCAATTCAGTCTCATTGAATTTCTGAAGTCTTGAGTCTTTCTTGCAATTCTGCCAGTCTCTCTTTCTTTTTAATATAACCTTTTTTGAATACGTGAAGGAAGAGATTTCGCTTGCATATATGCATTTTAAAGGCAAACGTGGATAAAGGTTCATGGATATTCAGACTTTTTAAAATGTAGCTCCGTCTCTTCATCTGCTGTATCTTATGACTTGATATTTGTTAGAAGTGTAAGATTTACTTTCCTTTATATTTAATTTAAATGTTAGTGCATCTTCTGTTGCCCTCAACATTTTTATAATTCATGTTACTTTTGTTTAATTTTTAATACATTTTCTAAAGTTTATATGCATTTTCTTTTTCTTTTTTGGTCCATTTAGAATGTTCTGTACCATCAGTGAAATCCCCAGGTAGTAAGTAACACAGTTTTCATTTATAGGGTGAGTTGATGATGCCGAGGTCTTGTTAGCTCAGCTCACGCTATCCTTTGCCTCTGTACATACTCACCCTCAATTTTTAGCCCATAAAGCCTTAGCACTCATAGCTTAATTCAGAGTCTGACTTCCAAGAACCTCAGCCATGAAGACAGAGTGTAAAACTAACAGAAATCATAGCCCACCGTTTGCTGGTGTCAAGGTGAAAAATTGCAGTGCAGAGAGTGTAAGTGATTTGTTTGAAGATGGATGACCTGCTTGTCATCAAGTTGGTGCTAGACCTCAGGTCCCCTTTGTCTGAGTCCAGAGTTATCAGGACCCTGTATTATATTCTAGTGAGGACTCCTTCCCTGAATGTAACTTCTATGCATCTCATACGGTCCTTTGCACAATTGTCCTTCTAATAGATTTACTTGTATGTGGGCCTGTCTCCTTTGGTAGATTCAGACCTTTGGGAGGTGGGGCTGCCTGACTCATGCCTTTACTCCCAACAGCATCCAGAAGGACACCTGGTACACAGTAGTACTCGGTGATGTTTGCAGTGATAATTAAGCTACAGAACTGTGAACCTGCTTATCCAGGTTCATATTCAGGCTTCTCAAATACTTTTCAGGGTTTATGGTTCTGTATGGGTTATTTTTACCTCCTCTCCCCTTTCCTTGAGCTTGGTAGCCTAGGATTTGTTTAACCACTGCTACCTTAAAGTTACTGATTACATTTCTTACCCTAGTCTTATGTCTGTAATCTCTGGGGTTTGCTTTCTCATTTTTAAATTCTGACTGTGAAAGTTGAAAAAGTACCCACATGTTTTCCACATCAACTTATATTTATGTGATACCATATGTTATAATTTTCTTTTATAAGGTATTCCACTAATAACTTTCTCTGAAGGGCTTTGACACATTTAAAAGTGAGGTGTACTTTTTCCCAGTTAGTAGCTCTTTAGGCCTTAACGGTTTTGTTATTTTGCTACCATTGTTCTCATTTTTCATTGATTTTTTTTTTTTTTTCAACAATTTGTGTATCTTGGAATGCCCCTGCATTTCCAAATGCCTTTCTGTGTCCTGTACTATATACTTATGAGCCCATGCATATTTTTTATTGTTTTGTCTTCTTGCAAATTTTTCCATGTTAAGTGTCTATGTATTTTTTTCATGGAATGATTTTGGTATGTATGTGTGGCTTTATCTCTTTAACTTCTCTTCTAGACTGGTGAGGGAATAAGGTGACATAATTTTTCTTTTGGTCTTTAAAGTACTAGCAGTAGTGTTCTTTATCTTGTAATCTGGGCCCTTTCTCTGCTTCCAATTTGCAAAAATTTCCCAAAGCCTTAGACTTTGATGGCAGAACAGGGTGTAAATCTTGCTTTTTCTGTCCTTGGTAGATACCAAAGAAAATGGTCTTTTTTTTTTTTTTTTTTAATTAATACATTGTTTTATGAAATGATTTTGAAATTTTCCTACTATTTTAACTCTGGCAATTGGAAATTCTTTCTCTCAGTAATTTGGCTGGATGAACTGTGATAATATTTTGTGTTCCTTATTACAATAGATTATAATACAGAAGGATTTGTAAAGTTTGTAGGTTTGTAAAGTTGAAATTATCTTGTGACCTGGAGTTGACTTTCTCCAATTTCTGAAATTTCTTTTAAAAATATTTTTTATATAAGAGTTTAAAAAAAGTGAATCCATAGGGTACAAATTTCACATGATCATTTTAGTAGAATTCCTTTTGTTTGTACAATCCATTATAATTTTTCTAGCACATATGTATTCATTGTTATTTAATTATCGGTAAAGTGTTCTTATTGAAGCTCTCTGAGTTAGATAGAATAGATGGTATTGCAATTACACCAAGTGGTAAACACCCAAAGTGAAGGAACTTATTCAATAATCACATAGTTAATAAAATTGTAGAGCTAGGCTCTATTTTTTATATCTAGGGCAAGGTTCTATTTATTAGAGATTGGGCTAGATAGCCTCATCTATTTTGTATTCATTATTTTATTATTTCATGATTTTTCTTTGAAATTAATTTCAAAATGGTTGCTTTTTGTTTTAAACTAACTTTTCCTATGTATATTACCTTCTATGCTTCTGTATAATAATAAATAAAGCCTCTGTTTTCAAGCTTTGCCTACATTGCTTCACCTAGACTTGTAAAGTCAAGTCAGAATAGGTGAAACAAATTCTGTTCATTGACAATCCTAAACCTGAAAATTTTTTACTAGTTCTCTATGTGTTTTATTCTACCTGAGGTTCCCAGTCCATGCTGTGGAGAGGGAGTAGTTATTGCCTGTTGCTAACCCGGGGTAAACATAGTATTGAGAACAAAATGCCATCTTAAACAACTGGTCTCCCATGATGGAAATGGCAGCCAAACTTGTTTCCTTTCCACTTTCCTGCCCAAGCCTTTCTTCATGTTTTAATCACAAAGTCTTTGAGCAGCAGAACTAGAAAAGAGTTTGAAGGTTTTCTAGGGCAGTTCTTTCACTTTTCAGAGGTGAAAACTCAGTCTGAGAGGGAAAAGAATATCTTCCCAAGGTTACCCAGGAGTTTGGGGCTGAACTGGCTCCAGAACTCAGGTCTTAAATGTGCTCATTCCATTAGGTCTCTGCTGTCTTAGATTGGAAGAGACAAAATTGGGGCTTGGTTCCTAGGAATTGCTGAGTCTTTGATTATTGCTATTTGGTGTTGAACTGGCCCTTAGTGATGTGAAGTCATGTAACCTGGTCAGGCAGGACATATTTGTTTTTTCAGTGGATAGCAAGAATGTGAGTGAAATTGATGGTCATTTATGGCAATGTATTTGAAAAAGTAATTTGGAGTGGATTATTTCTGCCATTTTTAATCTTGTGCATATAAACCAATTTGCTGCTGTTTTGACTCTTGCGAGTCCCTTGGACTGCAAGGAGATCCAACCAGTCCATCCTAAAGGAGATCAGTCCTGAATATTCATTGGTAGGATTGATGCTAAAGCTGAAACTCCAATACTTTGGCCACCTGATGTGAAGAGCTGACTCATTTGAAAAGACCCTGATGCTGGGAAAGACTGAAGGCAGGAGGAGAAGGGGATGACAGAGGATAGGATGGTTGGATGGCATCACCAACTCAATGGACATGGGTTTGAGCAAACTCCAGGAATTAGTGAGGAACAGGGAGGCGTGGTGTGCTGCAGCCCATGGGGTCACAAAGAGTTGGACATGACTGAGTGACTGAACTGAACTGAACTGAACTCCTCTTGCAGTTAGTAAAAGCTTTTAACTTTTTATTCCTGAAATAATTGGTAGTAGAAAATGTGTAAGGACTGATGGTGAACTCTGAGCAAAGTCGCAGCTAAGTATTTATACTTGAACTGCACTCTTCTGTCTCTGGAGTCCTCTAGTCTGTCTTCCCTGTTGTGAAAGGTGAATCTTGCCTGTGACTTTGGAGGTATAAATGGGAAACATCATCTTTGTATAGTTCTAACAGTCCTGTTAAATCGCCAGCCATCACAGCCAACACTTACAACTTCCCAGACTGTTATAACTGTGATCTGTCAACAGGACAGTCACAAGTCCACTGAAAACCTCGAGTTTGACTGGTGTGTCCCTTTTCTGATTCACGGCAAGCATCTTGAGCCTCATCTCTCATTGTGGAGTACAGTAAATGAGTTTAAATTTTCAGAGACTGGGGGGAAAAAGGATAAGCTGTGTATTCATTAGAGGGTCAGATACTAATTGTATTAGTTTGATCTTTACATTTCATCTTCTTGAAGAGAAAAGAACTTAGAATTCTTTGTATGAAATCATGAAATCAGATTTTACTAAATATTCACAGGCCTTATTGACACTCAAAAGAGCCAAGATTCAGTGCTGACTTGGTGGTCAGGGCATTTACATTTAAGCCTCAGTTTCACTCCCTGACCTTGGACGTGTCAATGTTCTGTTTCATGTTTTCTTACTTTATAAAACTAGTTGGTAATATTAATTATCTTATGAGGTGGTTTTGAGGATCAGATATAATGAGTGTAAAAATGTTTCACAAACCATAAAATACCTTACAACTCTAGGAATTACTTTTGCATTCTCATTTAACAATCATTTACTTAAAGCAGAATTTGTGCCAGACAGACACTCTTTTAGGAGCTGAAGTAATGAGCCAAATGGAGACTGATCTCTGCCCTTGTAGAGTGTATTCCTTGCTATAATAAAAATAACTAGTTGCTTTTATTAATATTAAGTAATATTGATAAATTATTAAATAGTATTTAATAAATGTATTTCATAATTTTATATAGGCCATTACTAATAATTAACTAATAATACCAGTAATATAAGATTAACAAATGTATAGCAGTATAAATGCAGCTATTAATAATATTCATAAATATTGATAAACAATATAAACTTCTAATATTAGTGATAGGGATCTTAGTGCCTCAATATTATATTGTTATAAAATTCCTGAACCAGGATAAATCTTAAAAATTACTGAATACACCTTCATTTCTCAGATAAAGATAGTTACTTCCATAATACATTTCTAGGAGGTATACGGCCTTTGCTCTAGGAATGCTGTAAATATCAAATCAAAATTGTTGAATACAGGCAGGGGTTACCACCTCATTTCTGAAGCCTCAGCAAGGTCAGGTGTTTGTTCAGTATCACAGAACAGTAAGTAGTGAAGCTGAGTCTGGATCTGGTGGATCCTTCCATCATTGTTGTAGTTCTATGTCACTGAAGGGTTTGGGGTGACTTGCTTATAATCTACAGTGATAGAATTAATGTATGTGCACAGAATGGATTAAATGTTTTAGGACAAAAAGGAATTCATGAATTGTTGACAAAAATCTCTTATCTTATAACTTGCCACATAATTAACTGCTGAAATAAATGCCTTAATAAGGTGGTAGATTTCTCATCCAAGTCTGACTCCAAAACCTGTGAATAATGAGATATTGTGTGGTGCAGTGCTCTATAATCTTCTTCATTTTTAAATTATATAAATGTGAAGTATAATTTTCACTCCATATTTTAAATATGAAGAAAGTTTAATTTCTTGTTCAAGAATAAAAGTAAATAAACATCTACAGAAGGAAATGGCAACTCACTCCAGTATTCTTGCCTGAAGAATTCCGTGGACAGAGGAGCCCGGTGGGCTATGGTCCATGGGGTCGCAAAAAGTCAGACATGACTTAGTGACTAAACAACGTACCCATTAAACCAGCTAAAAAGAAAAATCACATCATTTGCTGGTGAGGGTGTGGAGAAGCTGAATCTCTCATACATTGCTGGAAGTTGTGTGTAAAATGGTATAACTAGTCTGGAAAACTCTTTTTGCAGCTTTTTTTTTTTTTTCTTTTTAAACCAAAGTAAATGTCTACTTCCCTGGTGGTTCAGTGGTAAAGACTCCACCTGCCAATGCAGGAGGCGTGAGTTTGATCGCTTGATCAAGAAGATCCCCTGGAGGAGGAAATGCCAACCCACCCCAGTATTCTCGCCTGGAGAATCCCGCAGATAGAGGCGCCTAGAGTGCTATAGTCCATATGGTCACAAAGAGTAGGCTATGATTTAGCCACTAAACAGCAACAGCAACAAATGTATACTAGCCATATGATTTAGTTGTTGTACTCTAGGGGCATTCAATCCAGAGACATGATAAGTTATGCTCACAAAAGCCCTTATACATGAATGTCATAACTTATTTTATAATGGCAAGATACTGGGAACATCTTAAATGTCCTTCAGTCGGTAAATGTTTAAACAGACTCTGATCCATCCATCCAATCTATTTATTAGTAAGAAGGAATGATTTACTGATACATGCAGCAACTGGATTCACCTCAAGGGCATTATGCTTAACGAAAAAGGAAAAAATCACTCTGGAAGGATTACGTACACCATATGATTCCATTTATAAGAGATTCTTGAGATGATGAAACTCTAGAGGTGGAGAGCCATTTAATAATGGTTGTTGGGGGACAGGATG